>NW_026947510.1:37652200-38277200 GCF_034190915.1 Cavia porcellus | reverse complement strand
TTTCTTTTTTTTTTTTTTTACTGTGTCCTGACTCCTTTAACTTACCCTTCTTTTAAATGTAGCATAACGGACAGTAATGAAATATAAAAAAATTAAACAAAAAAAAAAAAAATTTAAACCAAATAAGCCATGACTGTATTTTTATTCACAAACCCATGTATGTACAAGATTCACCTTATCAGGACAGATCTGTGGTAGAAAGCACCCCATTTATTATCTATTTATTTAGGCAGAACTGGGGACTGAACCTAGAGCCCTCCACCAATAAGCTATATCCTTAGTGCTTTTTATTAAAAGACCTTGCTAAGTTGCCCAGGCTGATCTCAAACTTGCAACCGTCCTGCTTCAGTCTCCTCGGTAGCTGGCATTACAGGTGTACATCAACGTGCCTGACTTCACCTGCATATTTAAGATCTCCCTGCATGGAATGGATCACCCAGGGACAACAACAGAGAATGGTATCGCTTTGTAACTTTCTCACCAAATACTGCAAGTTTTAGGACTTACTTTCCTTCAAGATGCACTGCACATGGAAAGTTTCTCTTCGTCACAATCTTAATCCATCTCCGTGATTCTTACCCTGACTCTGCCAGTGCAGATACATTCTCCTCTAATAAAACTGAGAGAGTCCACCAAAAGTATTAGGCACCTCATGTGTAAAAAAGTCCCCAGAACACAAGACTGTCTGTGGCTGGGAAGCTGAACACTGTCTCTGATTTCTGGCCACCTCCCTTCCCAGCCACACTTTCCAGCACTAATGCCTACTTCCTCCACAGCTCGCCATCATCCAAACTCAACCCCTGACAGGTGGGACAAAGAATGCTGATCACCAATGACAAGTGTAGGAAAGTAGGTCTTAGAATTATCCCACTCTGCTGATGAATTCTCACTTTACTCTCATCACCTGGGTAGAGGAGTCCACATAAACCAGTCTTCCTAACCACCTGCTTGACTCAGGGAGTCAGGAAAGTGAAGTCTATTTAGAGATTAAAGACCTTTATGGTTAGTCCTACTGATGCCATTTCCTCCATGCCCAAGAAAAACAGCCTCCTTTTAGGAAGTACTTCTGCTTCAAAGCTATCTATCATACACCCTTACTGAGTTCCTTTTCAAAATCATACTATAATGCTTACCTTAATTAAAAATAATAAATGAATGAGCCATTTAGCTGCCACTGACACATTCTTCATTTTTATTTATTAATAAGAATTGGATGTTTTTGGGTTTTTTGAAACAAGGTCTTAGTAAGTTATTAAATTGCCCATGCTGGGCTCAAACTTATAATCCCAGTCAGCTTGGCAGTATACACCTGTAACCCCAGCACTTGAGAGGCTAAAACAGAGGATTACTAGAAATTTGTGGCCAGCCTGGGATACCCAGTGACTTCAAGGTCAGCCTGGACTACATAGCAAGACCCTGTCTCAAAAGAAAACAAAAACACTCAAATACCCAAATTGTAATCCTTTTCCAGAATGCTAGGATTATAGGCAGGCATCAGAATACCTTGGATGAAGATCTTACTTAAATCTAAAAAGCCCTTTAACATCAAGGTCTCCAAGAAGTCTAAATCTTTTAAAAGTAACATTTATTTTTTTACTTGGAGCCCAGTGAAGCACAAGCTAAACTAGCATAAATACCACCTACGAATGTCCAAACTACAATGATTGGCCATGTGTTTCATCACCCAAGTCCTTGATCTGCAGCTGAAAAGGGGCAAAAGGTCTGTGTAAAGTGAGAGCAGGGCACGTCCCACTCAGGTCACAAGCAAGGAACCAAAGTCGAAGAACAGCAAGCTGACAGCAGCACTGTAAAC
Source organism: Cavia porcellus (assembly GCF_034190915.1). Lineage (NCBI taxonomy): Eukaryota > Metazoa > Chordata > Mammalia > Rodentia > Caviidae > Cavia > Cavia porcellus. The sequence continues at coordinate 38,275,387 of NW_026947510.1, read as the reverse complement.
ATCATCCAGCAGCAATGACAGCCAACTCAAAGAAAGGGGCACTCGTGCCCAATTAGCCGAGTAGCGTCTAATACCCACAGTTTCTGGTATGAGGCACTCGCTGGAGGCGTTTCATTCCCCTCCTCGATCCCTGCTTACAGATAGAGCAGAATTCAAGCCCTTGAGAAAGTGATTAACGGCCTTTCCGTTTCTTCTTCATTTTCCCTCCAGCCACTTTGTTCCTGACTCCGATAGCACCCTCCGTATCGTCATTGTCTCCAGCATCCTCTCGTGAGCGTTTCTTCTTTTCACCGTGTTCTCTTAACTCCTACAGAAAAACAGAAAGGATCCGACTGACAGTGCGCTGCCATCACTGAGGGTGACATACTTCTAGGCCTCGCCTTGAGATCAGGCATCAAGAACCTCCCCTAGCCTCTGATCCTGGCAAAGGAGGAGGACCCGACTCCAACTACGCAAAAATGTCAACCTGGTTAGTGATCCAAGCATAAAATTAAAACAAGAGGCCTGTGTTTTCACATGGCAGCCTAGCAAAGATTTAAGACAAAGATAGGGAAGGGAAATAAAAAGATGTGTCATATATATACATGCACCAACTCCCCATAATAAACGTAATCATTATGTACAAGTGTGAATTAATAAAAATACATGAAGTTGAAAAAAGAGAAAGGTAGTAGCCTGTATTACCCAAGATGTAGCAAAAATCTACCTCTAACTTGGTATCACCTATAAATTCAAATGTTATTTAGGTGTTTCTTGGCCTAAGAATTCTACCTCTAGGAATTTAAGGAAACATATATGCAAAACTACACACATTAAGATGTTCAATGCTGTACTAGTTAAAATTTTAAAAAGCTGAAAAAAATAATAAATCACGTTACATGTGTGATGGAATTCCATGTAGTATAAAGAAATGGTGAGGTGAGAGGACCGGAAGTACGAAAGTGGAGAAATAAAAAAAAGGTCATAGTCCAGTGTGGTGGCACACCTATAATCTCAGCTCTTTGAAAAGCTGAGGCAAGAGGACTATAAGTTTAAGCTTGTCCTGGGGCAGCTCAGCAAGAACCTGTCTCAAAGCATTTTAAAAAGAGCTTAGGATGTAACTCAGTGTGAAGGCCCTGGGTTTAATAACAATTCCAATTATAGCTAAACAGAGAAAAATACTCAAATGTTATCAATAGCTGTCTTGTCATGGACTGTTTAGCTTTACATTTACTGTTTCTTGGGGGCTTTTTGTTCGTTTGTTTTGAGACAGGGTCTCACTATGCCGTTCAGCAGCTCAGGCTGACCCTGAGTTCACTATGTAACTCAGGCTGGCCTCAAATTGACAATGATCCCCCTCCTTAGCCTCCCAAGTGCTGGAATTACAGGTGGTGTGCCAGCACATCCAGCTTCATGTACCACTTTAAACCTTCCTGTATTTTCTAAATTCCTTTCCCAATGCACAGGTAGCACTTTTATCAACAAAAATACCAGACAAATTCCATGTGGACAAGACAGTACCTCAGCTACTCAAAAAGCAATCTGTGGGCAATTTTTCCCTCTCTCAATGTGGAACTCAGGAAGCAAAGATCATTCACTTCCAAAGGTTTCCTTGAGAATCTTCTCATCCTCACCACTGCTGTTTCTACCACTACCAGTGGTAGAACTTTTCTCGTGCTCTCCAAACATCACAGGCACTCAAGACAAGTACTAGTTCCAGTTTACAGGTGAGGAACTGATCCCGAGAAGTTAGACTATCGTAGCTCACAGTCCACAGCAAGTCTGATGAGTTTTTTGCCACATATAAAACATTCCATGAACACCGGCTTAGAATGTAGTCTGTTATAGTTTATATCAGATGCCCCCTTCCCCAAGTCTCATGCAATCATGGACAGGGGTGAATCAAGCATTCGTGATTGGTTCATTGTCTGGCACTGGGATTGCTGGTGTGAGTGCTACACCCACCCAGGAGTGAAACCAGCATACAGTGTCACAGTGGGAAGAAGGCATGTCTTTCTTTTTTGCTGTTCATGCTTGCTGTTTGTCACCCACCATGAACCACTGCCCTTCAGCCATGTCATTTTGCCTTGGAGCCAACTGAGTATGGACTAAAACCTCCAACCTATAAGAAATAAACCTTCCTTCCATAACTTTGGGGGTCAGGTATTAATGAGAGAAAAGTAACCAAGACATGGTTGAATAGGTCTAAACACTGATTCAACCATGTGGTTGCACAGTCTAAAGCCCACTATCTAACTACGCCTCAGTTTTTGCTCATCTTAAATTTGGAACAAAATGATACTCAGTTTCTCAAGTTTTGATGAGGATTAATATAATAGAGTATCTAATACACAGCTAGCATCATTGCATTGAAGCTGCTGAAAAAGACAGCAAGCTACATACCATTCGGGCAAATCTTTGGGCTTCAGTCACACGTTCTGTCAGCATCATAACCTCATCATCCTGCGTTGGAAAGACAGGCAGTTTCTTCCCAATTAAGTGTTCTATGCGCTGGAAGAGTTCCACGTCATACCTGAGAAGGAAACAAGGCATGGCTTTGACTGGCTGATAGTGCAAATATCTGTCCATTCTCAAACTATAAGACATTATATAACATGAGGCAGTATAAAGCCAGTTTTAAACAATATTGAACATAATAACACTTTTCTAAGTACTAATCAAAAGCAATTTTTGTGCATGGCCTATTAGAAAAGTATCCATAGTATTCTTTATTCACAGAAAAGCCATAGGTATACAAAAATTTGTAACTTTTAAAAAAAAAAGGATTATACATAGTTATTCTAATACTTTCTAAATTAAGGGAAAGGTCATTATTTTCAAGTTTAGCCACTAAAAGAAAAACAACAGGATCCACTTATCTTGTGCTTCTACATACCAAATACACTAGATCCTTTTCATGTATTACACCTCCAATTTTCTTCAAAACCTTGCTAGGTAGATAGTATTTCCATTTTAGAAATATAAAAACCAGGGAAAGGGCATTTAACTGATTAGCAAAGCAACAGTAGAGAGCCAAGTTCCAAGATAGTCCAGCTCTTTGGAGCTCCTCTAGCACTCTGTTCTTTACCTTACCAATACCCCAGGCTGATTTACTTACTGTGTGACAAAAGTAATGGCCTTCCCAGAGCGCCCAGCTCTAGCTGTTCGACCTACTCGATGAATGTAATCCTACAGCAAAATGTATAAATTAAGGTTATATGGATTATAAGCAAACAACCAGGAATACAAAGTCCTGCTGTAAACCTATGAAAGAAAACAGGCCGGGCACTGAGAGGCTAAGATAGGAGGACGGCAATTAAGTCCAGGCTGGACAGCTTAGGAAGACCCTGCAAAGGGCTGGGCTCAATCCCAGTACCACCAAAAAAAAAAAAAAGCCAATCCATAAAGCATATCTTCATGGTTAGAGGCAATATGATAAAAGAGCTAGAGGTTTTCCCACATGCCAGCTACAGTTTTATCTGCAAACAACATAACCTCTCTGAACCTTAGTTCTATTTATAAAACAAGGATAGAAATACATGCCTGGACATAAAAGTTATTGTGAAAATCAAATGAGATAGCACCTTATCTATAGCAGTTAAATATGAAGCCAAGAGATATACAGTTCCCAAGCAGGGGTGATTATGTCATCCCTAGGGGACGGCTGGTAATATCTGGAAACATTTTTGGCTGTCATGCTGGAAGAGTGTGGATACTGTCATCTAGTGAGTAGAAAGCAGGAATGCTAAGCATACGACATGCAACGAACAACCCTGTAGCAAGAATTCACTGCCCCAAAATGGTGACGGTGCCAAAGTTGAGAAACCTTGAGATTCACTAGAACCAAACACCATCACTGCTGAAGAAGAGACTGACACAGATCAGAATCTGGTCCTCTGACTGACAGCATCCAACAACTAACTCTACGTGGCTACCTATACCCACAATTATTGATATCACATACACAGCCTTGTGCAAGCTGAATAAACAAAGACTTTCATGAGCTTTGATAATTAATTTAAGGACAAAAAAACTGTTCTAAGAAAACATTTAATAAATAAACTTGGAGACTAGAATACACAGCTAGCAACAGAACCCACCTTTGAATGAGTTGGAATGTCAAAGTTGACAACCACATCCACATGAGGGATGTCCAAACCTCTGCTTGCAACATCAGTTGCCAGAAGGATCGAACGAGCCTTGGCCTTAAACTTATTAAGGGATCCCAGGCGCTTGCTCTGAAATGATGAAAAAAAAATGATAACTCTCTAATAGGTGGAATCTAAAAAAGATGACAAGAAAGTAGAAGGGGGACTATTAGACAAAAAGAAAGGAGAGGGGGTATGGAAATTGGGGGATGGATATAATCAAAATCTGTGCATTGAAATCCTATATTTCAGGGGCTGGGAATTTAGCTCAGCAGCACAAGCACCTGCCTTGCAAGCAGGCGGTCGTGAGTTCAATCCCCAGGACCGATAAAAAAAAAAAAAAAAAAGAAAGAAATCCTGTATGTCAAAGGAAGGGAAAAAGGGAAACATTTTAATCTTGGAAAACTAAGGAATCTTGGAATGCAAAATATATAAAACAGACACACTAAAGACTTAAAAGAGAAAATTTTTTAAAAATTTTTCCCTGTAAGTCTAGAACAGAGCTTTAAAAGTCAAAACCAATAGAGAAGCATTAAAAAATATTTAACAATTAGGCTGCAAACAGTAATACAAAATAGGGATTTTTTAACACAACAGAAAACATAATTGGAAAATAATAATAATTAAGTCTTTAGAGACTGAAGAATCAGTATTACCTCTAGGGCTACATAAATCAATGTAAGAGCTTGCAAACCTATAAAATATTCATCTGAGGACTTCTAGTACTAACAAAGGAAAATAAGCTTTCAGAGCAGCAATTCAAAGTCCATAAAATCAGCACATTCATGGAAACTGGTATTAATGCCATATGTCTTTAGTGCATAACTCTATTGTAAGACACGTTATGGTTCATGGCTAATGATTCGAAAGAATCCTTACCTGACTCATTTGTCCATGCAGAGGGATGGCTGTGAATCCAAGATTTCGGAGCAGCAGAGCTGTTCTCTGAGTGTTGTTACAGGTGCTACAGAATATCATAAAGGAATTTCCAGCCAATTCATTTAGAATATATACCAGGTAGGTATCCTAAGTTAAACCCAAAATAAAATATGTAATTGAACCTGAGAGAAAGGGATAGAGATCTAATATACACATTAAGGAAAGATTAAGCCTATACAAGTGCTTCTCAATTGTCCACCAGCTGCCAGCTTTGCACATCTTAACCAGTACTGTGATCTGCATGCAAACCGTGTGTCCCCAACACAGCCTCAGGTCTATTCCTGGGAAAGTAGAGCCCAGCAACCAGAAATCTTTATCAAAGTATAAAATTAGGCACTCCTTTTATAAAAAAAAAAGAAAGAAAGAAAGAAAGAAAGAAAGGAAAAGGGAGGAGGGAGAGAAAGAAAGAAACCAAGAGAGAAAATACACATAATAAGCTAAGGAAAAACTACCTTAAGAATACATGAGGCTGCAAAGTAAATACATCACTACACCAGGACTTCAACACTGTGGTTTAATACTCCGTGAATTCCTGGAATGTTTGACTTATCTGTGATAACTATTAGCACAACATGCAGCCTAAAGCAAACAGAAGGGACCCCACCTTTATCACAGCTCTCAGTTAATCAAGAGTTGACACATTTTCAGATGCTTTTGTGAGAAAAGGGAGAGGCAGGAATGATCAAAGTAAACACTTTACCTTGAATTTAGAGGGAATAAAGAGGTAATACTGTTGCAATTTCTCAACTGTCTGGTATTTGGAAGAAACAGCACATTTCACAGGATTCTTCAGAGCTGCTCGCTGAAGTTTTTGCACCTAAAAAAGAAAAACAAAAGCAGTATACTAATTCCTAAATGTTCTAACTTTATTTCTATGTATTTTTATTATTCTTTTAATGTATCAATTCTTATATAAAGAAGGAAACAGATGTCCAAGCAAATTTCACCTTCTTGGTCATGGTAGCAGAGAAGAGAAATGTTTTCCGGTCTCGGGGGATCACTTTCAAGATCTTGTCAACCTGAGGTACAAAGAGGAAAGGACACCAATGTGACATCTGACCAGAGACATCTGCAAATCTTCTGCACAGTGAAGGAAGTAGAGACTAAGATATGAAATATATCACTGTGGAGATTTGGGAATCAAAAGTCAGTTCAATTCAGCTAGAATTTACTATTCACTATACCATATCAGATGCTATCAAAAAACAATAATGCCATTCTGATAAGAAGTTTAAATTAGTAGATTTAACTTAAGTTAAAAGAAAAACTAAGAATATAAGCAACAATGAGTGGGTTATCAAAGAAAAAGAAGGTATTGCAGGTATAAAAGAGGTCTAAATTAAATGTGTGAAAAGAGACTCTTGGCTTGACACTTCGCATCTCTGAAATGCTGAGGCACTGACAGTGGGAAGCAAGAGCACCAAGAATGGGAAAAAGTCAGCAGAGACGCTATAGTGGAGACTGATATAGAGCTTTCCATAAAGAGGGGAGCAATCAGCTGTGGTGCTGACACCTGTAATCCCAGCACCCAGGGAGGCTGAGGCAGGAGGACTACAAGACTGAGCCCAGCCTGGGCAACTCAGTGATTTACCAAGACCCTGTCTCAAAATAAAAACCAAAAGGGGAGGGGGGTTGGGGACATAGCTCAGGCCCTGATTTAATCTCCCATACAGCAAAAAAACAAAAACAAAACAAAAAAAACCATGAGAGCAAAGGACCAAATTTAGAAAAGGGAATTTGAGATGACTTAGGAAGATCAAAGAAATCAAGAACTCACCTCTGTCTCAAAATCCATGTTCAATATCCTGTCTGCTTCATCCATGACTAAGTATTTGAGAGCTCTCAAATTGAAACCTTTTGTGTTTTCCAAGTGGTCAATCAACCGGCCAGGAGTTGCTACCCAAGAAAGGGTTAAGAGAAAAGGCAACACTTCAGAACAAGAACAAAAAGGTGATCAACCATCTGCACACAGCCCCCAAAACTAAGAAATTAAAAAATTAAACAGGTCACAGAAGCCGTTCTCCCGGCACTGGTACTTTTTCTCCAGGCACCACTGCCAGTGTCTCTTACCTTGCTCAATTACTCACCTATTACTATATGTGGTTTTTTTGCCAACGCCAAAGACTGGGACATTGAGTCGATTCCACCTACAATCACAGCTACAGAAATAAAAAGAAGTATAGAAAAGAGATCCTTAACTCTCTCTATAAACCATGACCCTCTTTTAACGTCAATACTGTACCTCTACTTACACTTGCTCTCCCCTCACAAGCAACGCTTTTCCCAAAGCTGAAACACACATCAGCTTCCAGGTCAGTAACTAACCAACCACAGTCTCCCAGGCTCCTTTCCCACTCACTACCTGCAGGGACGCCCCAGGGATCCTCCTCCTCTTGGGCACTTACCACACTGCACTCCAATTGAGGACCCCAGGGCTTCAAACTGCTCTGAGATCTGAAAGGCCAGCTCCCGGGTGGGGGTGAGAACCAGGGCAAACAAGCGCTGGGGTGTCTCCAGCAGCGCATTCAGAATGGGCAAAGCAAAAGCCCCTGTTTTTCCAGAACCAGTTTCTGCCAGCCCAATGATATCACGACCTAGGAAAAAAAGAAAACACCTAATACAAAGAAATTCCCTCTCAGCTCTTTGACAACACGATGCTCGATGCTCAGTTTAAGTAGCTGCTGAAGAAAATACTTGATCAGTCAGGGAGGAAATTTGAAAAAAGAGAAAAAGTTTCTGTCCTAGACAACCTCAAAATCCTATGCTGAGGGAGACAAATGCACAAAGCTTATAATGCAACAGTTTTTAAACAGGAAACACCAGAGTAGTAGCTACTGCCCAAACAAGCTGGGCTTACAGAGCTGGTGTGGGTTAAACCTGATGTGAGGACAGGCAGGAAGAGTACCCCTGCATGAGGGAAGAATAGGCTCTACAGCACAGCCAGCAGGAGAGGTGAGAACTGCAATGTGGCTGTGCACAGGTGTTATAGGGGAGGGAGGAGAATGAGGGCAGACAGGAAGCTGACAAGCCATGCCAGGGGTTTTGATAAGCCCAGAATTTCAGGATCAAAGATTTTGTTTGTTTTTGTGGTGCTGAGAATCAAACCCAGGGCCTCGCTCATTCGAGGCAAGTGTTCTACCACTGAGCCACATTCCCATCCCTTATATGGGTCCTGGGCTGGCCTCAAACTTGGAATCCTGCCTCAGCCTCCCGAGCAGCCAGGGTTATGGATGTAGCCACCACACTGAACTTCATTATTCTTTCAACATTATTCCTTCGGAGGATACAATCTAGGCTGGATGACATACAGAGGCCCAAGGAGCTTCAAAGTGTGTGCCATTTGTACTACCCAGTCTGAGAGAATGTCACAAGTAATCCCTTAAGAACAGACCACCATGGTTTGTTATCACCATTTAAACCCCAACTTGGGCAATTAACTCCCAAGTCAACACCACTACTTCTAGGCTGGCCACCCATACAAATGACAGCTCCTTCCACAGTCGCTGCTCATGCTGTTCTGGGATTGTGTAGGTGCTGAGAGAGGGCAGCTACGGAGAAGATAACCAAACTCTAAACCACTTCTCCAGGAAGCAACCTGAACACGACAACTCCTTCACAGAAAAAACAAGAGCTCAACTAAGCTATCAGACCTAACTCGGAAGATGTGACAGCGGTCTGAAGTGGGCGAGGCAGTCGAGACAGAAGGAAACAAGGTTTAGCAAGTTAACAAAAGGGACTAGATGCAATGATGCACACTTATACACTCCCAGCCCCTGGAGAGGCTAAGTGAGACAGGAGGACTGCTTCAGCCTCAGAGTTGGAAGACAGCCTGGGCAATGTTGCAACAAAACAAAAGGAAATACGGATAACATACAAGTTTTTAGTATGGGAAACTGAAAAGCCAAAAACTGAGATAGAAACTACAGAAAGTTAGTTAAGGAAAATAAAATAATGCCTCTGGTTTGGACATGGGGAACTTAAGCTTGCTACCACAACTTGAGAGGAGAAATAAAGAGAGAACTACAGGCTACAATAGACTGGGGGCAGGAGCTTCCTGCCTGGCAGTGTGGCCTTGGCAGTGTCTCTTAGTGTAACGACTTTGTTTTTTGAGTTTTTTTTTTTTAATTTAAACATTCATTGATCTTTCAATCATGCCTTCTCCATGCACAGATGCCAAATACAACTGAGACCAGGCAACGGAGTAATTCTACAAAGATCACAGAAACAAATGACAGTCCAGGGATAATACTTCTGATTCACCTACTCATTTTAACGTCCTCCTTGGTCGTAGGGTGAAAGTGAATTATTTCAGAAATAAAGATCAGTCATCCCAAGGCCACACGCAGTGGCCTACAGAGATCCAGCAAGCCCAGTGCCTGGTCAGAAGGAGCCACGCCCAAGGACCCACCACCATCTCATCGGGGAGCATCAGTGAACCTCCGCCCTGTGCCTCTCCACCACTCCAGGAACCCTGGATTGGAGGAACCAGGTGCCTTGTTCAAATCCACTACGCCAAAGGACTGGCTGCCAATGCAGGAAGCACCCAGGATGCAACAACAGGCTGATTCAGAGGAACACAGGAAAATGTCAAGAAGATGGAGCAAAATACAATCTCAGACCTCCAGCCCACACAGAACAAGTTTAGGAGACACAGACACAGTAAAAAGTAAAAGTCACACACCTGAAATTTCTGAAAAGATAACAACTGAAGTAAAGAAGTAGCTTAGTGTATTGTTTGGTTAATTTTATACGCCTATGTCTGATGGTATGCATGGATTTTGAAGATAACAAGATATATTATGGTAGCCATTGTTGATTTCTATTAATTTGTTTGGAAGTCTTGTATCCCTTTCATTGTTTTGTTTTGATTGGCTTTTATTCTATTTTATTTTGTTTGGCTTTATTCTCCTTAAAATAGAGAGACAGAGAAGGAAAGACAGATCAGTGTAAGCTAATGATTTCCCAAGTTTTTTACTCCCCAACTTCTTAAGGCTTCTGCTTTCCCTGTGTGTGTACCACAAGATACCCTGAGGGACACTGTGGGCACTACAACCTAGTCTTCCTTTTTTGTCAAAGGAAATCATAACATTTCAAGAATAATAAGAAAGACTTAGGGTGCAAAAGGACTTAACTTGCTTGAATATTGGGTCACTGAGCAATGCCACTGCCAACAGCTGAGGTCTGCACTGCTTTCCATTTTTACAATTTGCCCAGAGCAACCCTTGGTTTCTAAAATTGATCAGTGTTTCTGTATCAAGCCCTTCTTCCTCTCAAAACTACTATGCCTTTCGGTGATATTATCTATGTAGGAAACACTAGGATCCATAAACTCCTTGAGAACAGAATAAATACTGCCATACCATACCACACAGCTGACACTGAACAGGCACTCGTATATGGAGCCATTAATAAACTGAAACCCCTAGAGGACAACTCTAAGTGCTCTCTAAAATGGAAAATAAACAATACACGAAGCACGGGAAGGAAATCACTCTCAAAACCATCAAAAGACATCTTTCATAGCAACACTTTGTGACACAGGGCCAAGAGCACACGGTTTTGAGCAACAAGATTCTATACGCAAACTCTAACTCTGGCAGTGGGACTCTACCCAACCAACTTAGCCCTCTGGGCCTCACCAATGAAACAATCATACCCACTTTCAGTATTGCAAGGTTTCAGAAAAATGGACAATCCGGGCTCAGTAACTCTGAACACTGAGACCACAAGTAATCCCAAAATAAAAGTAATCCCAAAATAAAATTACTAAATGGTAATTAAATGTAACAACAAAAACCTATTAAGATTATTTAAACCCAGGCATGGTGGTACACACTTATAATCCCACGCCCTCATAAAGCTGAAGCAGGAAGACTGAATCCAAGGCCAGCCTGAAATACAGCAAGACCCTGTCTCAAAATTAAATTAAAATAAAGTAAAATATAAAACAAAGAACCATGTATTAGTCAACTCTATGCCACCACACCTGAAATTAATTCCCTCTAAATGAAATCACTGTCACTGAAATTATTTTTCCTCCTGTGTTCCCTTTTTAATATCAGACATATGTGTTTTAAACCCACTCACTGCCAAGACATTTTGCAATAATAACCTTAGGCTTCCTCCCCTTTGCCTACTTACCTGAACCAGATATAGGATCAGTGATGCTTCTTTTTCCATTGTCTTCCTCTTTTTCATTTTCACTCCCACTACAATATCTATTATTTATTGCCAAAATTATTGCAATGACATCTTAATTGGCTTCCCAGCCTCCAAGTTGTTTCTAAGTAATTTTACAGGGCTATGAGATTAATATTCCAGGAGTACAACTCTCAATGATTTCATTCTCCTCCTTAAAAAACCAAGTTCTAAAGGAGCTCCACTTATTATGGAACAAAGATCAAAGTTCTTTACGTGGCAATAGGGTTCTTCTGGCTCTGTCGTACTACTAAACTTTTCCATCACTATGTCAAGTGTTTACAAATGTCACAGTGTCCCTTTTTCCAGACTCCTTGGCTTTATCTTGCTATTCCCTGTGACTAGAAAGTCCACTCATCATATCTGAATATCTAATATATCTAAACTCAGTCTTCAAGGTTCACTTCAAAGGTCTTCTCAATCTCCCCAACCAAAACATAAAATGAAATTAATCTTCTCTAAATCCATTCCAATTACAATGGACTACCCCCTCAGTGAATTCTGAATGTAACAGCATTCACATGTCCCTGTCTACCTTGTCATAAATTTGATTTATAACTATCTCTTTACTAGACTACAAATTCCTGGAGAAGGCAAATTCAACATTCAGTGCTTTAACTGACATTAAATTCTCAGAACTTACTATTCATGGAAGGAGCAAAAGGAATTATGCAGAATAAGTCTATACTCATCTGTAGACCAAATGCACTCCATGTAATTATTTGTGATTTTTTTATGGTATTTAGGATTGAACTCACTGTACACTACCACTGAGCCACATCCGCAAGTCTTTTTAATTTTTATTTTGAGACAGAGTCTCACTAAGTCCCTGGTTGGCCTCAAACTTGCAATCCTCCTGACTCAACTTCCCCATTATTGTAGTAGTTGGAACAACAGGTGTGCTCCACTGTGCCTAGCTTTTTCTTGGTATTATATGTCTTACTTTGTCACTAGGACACAATAACCAACACCCATACCTTAAAGGAAAAAGGTTTATTTTGGCTCACAGTTTGTAGAGGATTCAGTTCATAGTTGGCTGGCTCCAAGGCAAAACAGTTTGGCAGAGGGACATGGCAGAGGACAGCTATTCACAGTATGGTAGACAGGAAGCAGAGGAAAGGGAAGAGCAGGGAAGGAGATACAGTATACCCTTCCAGGCCACATCCCCAGGGACTTACTTATTCTGACCCCAACCTCCTAAACTCAAGTCAGCTATAAACCCCCACAACTGAGGCACATCCTAAAAGGCCCACTTTTGAGCCCATAAGGCTTTGGGGAGATATCAGATATAAACCATAACATAATACAACACGGATTACCCCTCAGATTGTCCCTAAAACTGTCATTCCCACACCTAAGAAATATAGTGTTGTCACTGTTTTGGCCAGTGCTTAGCACTTCTGTCATAAGCTAATCAGAAATTCTTAATCTGGGACTTCTGGAAGAAGAATTTGGGAGAAGAAAAGAAAAGGTGACCTGTGTTGTTATGTCCTCTTTCATCTTAATCTTTTTTAAAATTAAAAAAAAAAAAAAAAGAAATCACATGCAAAATCTTACGCGTAAGCATATTTGTGTATTTCTATGAATAAGAAATCTTTTACTTTTATTTGAGTCTCAAAGGGATAAAGGATCCCTAAAATGTACCCTCTTTTACAGTCATGTCCCTTAAACTACATTCATTTTCTGCGAAGATTTTAATGATTTTCAGTTTACCATACTCCTGGTTCCCTTTTCCCACTCACCCTAATCCTGTAATATTAATACTTAAAGAATCTAAAGCTGGATGTGGTGGTACACACCTATAACCCCAGTTCTTGGGAGGCTGAGGCCTGCCTGGGCTACATAGTGAGTTCAAGATCAGCTTGAAGTATATAACAAGATCCTGTCTCAAAAAACAAAAACACAACAACAACAAATCTAAGATCAGGATGTCACTTCTCTGCTTTAAATTTCTTCCCATTAGTGTCAATTCCAATAGCCATCAGCAGCACTTTTCCTATTCTTCTAAAAATATAATAAACATGTCTCACAGAAACAGCTCTCAACTCCTCTAGACAAAACAGTCATGTCCCACATAACAAATGACAGATCTCTACTCCACATACCCTGAGTTTGCTAAGTCAGTTTAAGTACATTCTACAAATATTCACACAAGGACAAAACTGCTTAATGGACATATTTCTAGGACCATACCCCCTTCATTAAGGGACATATAACTGTATCTGTTCCAGCTATCCTTAAGTATAAGTGTGCATATATTGGTTCATAATTTCTAACAAGGTTCTTAGTACATTTATTACAATGTTTCCTTAAAGTTGGCCTGTATGGCAGTGAACAAATCCCTTCATCTATTAAGTCAGTGAGTGATTTTTTCAAAAGCCAACAGGCCCAAACTCTACACCTTTAGAGACAGTATCTTTGTTTCACTCTGACTCTGCATGCAAAAGTGCTAATTATAGAACTGAATGTAACCTCATACTGAATTGATATCAGGTCATGTATTTGACTTCAACTTACCTTGTAAGGCCATAGGAATAGCTTCAATCTGGATCTTGGTGGGCTTTGCCCATCCCAACTGGTCACAAGCTTCACACAATACATCTGTCACGCCCTTAGAATTAAGAAAAATATACCTCAGCAAAGAATAGCACATTCCCCCCTCCCTCCTGTTTTTTCCTTTTCGGGGTTTTTCTTAAGTTTTTGAGACTGGGTGTAGTTCAGCTGGCTTTAAACTCAGTATGTAGCCCAGGCTCACGTTGGACCCACTGTGATCCTTCCGTCTCAGCCTCTCAAGTCTCCCTCCTTCCCAGGCTCACGTTGGACCCACTGTGATCCTTCTGTCTCAGCCTCTCAAGTCTCCCTCCTTTCCAAATGACTTTATTTGCGCCACTGGACAAGTGACACGCGGCCCCTTACATTTGATTTAAAAGGTGTGCAATGCACACTTCAAAGCCGGCCTCTGTAAGGGCCGTGAGGCAGCTGCTCAAGACTTCATTCTTTCTATCCATCAGAAACAAAGCCAAGTGTTCCACAGACGTTATCTCATTTAATCATCACATTTCAGCAAGATAGGAAGTTACTATGGCCCCAACGCACACGTGTGGAAACTGAGGCACAGAGCGGTAAAAACTTGCCTCGGTCACAAGTTAGACCTGCTTGGTTCATCTGACTCCAAAGCTCCAGCTATAATAGGATCGATTCTTGTAAATTTCTGGACCACACCAAACGTCGCCACACTCAAGTGGAGAAAAAAGGCAAACGGGGGCTCTAAGAAGCCTGCAACCAAATTCTGATCGAAGGTAGCTGAATTCTCCCTGAGCCTACCGCCAGCAGTTCAAAAAAGATACCGCCATCACACATTCTCACCAAGTCTTTAAAAGTTTTCGTTTCTTCTTCCTCTGCCGCAGGCCGGAGCTCTTCACCAGAATCGTGCTGCTCGGGCGCCGCCATGTTGGCCGTGGTTTCCGGAAGTGGTCGGCTGCACGCGGAATGCTGGGAAATGTAGTTTCAATTCTCCTTGAGGGTGGGTTTCGAGCTCCTCCTGCAGGGCGGGATGAGGTTCTCTCCCGCCAGTAGGCGAGGGCAGTTTTGCGGAAATGCAATGCATTTGTGGAACTGAGCCTCGTTCAGGGGTGGCTGGGGCATCGTCCTGCCGTGTAGCTCTTTTCTAAAGCACTTTTCCCACCTGCCTTCCCGTTATGTTCCCCGTTTTTCTTGCTGCAGAAAGTTAAATGGGTCCACTTCACAATGGTATTCATTTCATTTATTTCACTCATTTATTCAAAAACAGGGATCAAAAAATAGGGGTCAAGCTAGAGCTCTGCTAACAGGACAGCGTCTCTTGCTTTAGTGGAGAAAAGATAGATAATACATAAATGATTATATATCATTGCAAGTTCTCTTGAATGCTGCAGTGTAACAAATGTAGATGAAAGTGAGAAAGACTAAACGGTGAGAAAGAGTTGTAGAGATGACTGCAAGATTGGGACAGCTCCTGTGAGGCAATGATATTTGAGCTGAGACTTCACTGAGGAGACTAAGGAGCAACAGAAAGTCCTTGAAGGACTCAGTAGATAGTTATTCCAGACGGCTTGAAGAGTAAATGCAAAGGCTCTGAGCCAGTGAGGCAAATCTGGAAAACTTTTAGCCACTCATCAGCAAAGTACGAATTACATGTCCTGTGCTCACCTGTGATCTCAATGGTGAAACTGCCAGAGTGGTCACTGCAGCATTGTTTTCCAGAGGTGACCAATAAGAGACAATCTGATCTCCCTCGCTGGAAAAGAAGACAGTTAAAATGTGTACACGATGTACACAAGCACACCCTTAAAAATATAGCTTGTCTCAGAAACCTAAATCAGGGGCTGGGGATTTAGCTCAGCAGTGTAAGTGCATGCCTGACAAGCACAAGGTCATGAGTTCTATCCTCCAGTCCAAAAATAAAAAGGAAACCTAAATCATGAGGTATATCGTGCATATTCAAAACTGCATGACCATGGGGCATATTATACCCAAGTTCAGCTAGAACACATACAACAAATACACTTGAAACAAAAATGGTTATGTATGGAGGGAGAGGAGTTGAGATAAAATTGGGAATTAGCAAACTGTAAATAAAAGAATTAAAGATAAAAGAAAATAAATATAGACAATAGAAGACAAGTGAAGGTAATGTGCTTTGACCTGAAAATTGCAAGGAACTCAGCTCAATTGCCTGGAGTCCTTCCCACCTCCATACCCAGAAAGGCCCTGATTTAGGAATCACATTGGTATTTTCAATAACAGTAAAGGTAGGATGTGGTAGGACACTGTAGCAAAAGCTACGGGTTCAGAAGTTATCCTAAATACAGAAAGAGCTTTAAGCAGAAAATTGATTTGCTCTACTTATTTAAAATAACAGTACATGGAGATAGATTATAGAGAGGAAGGCATGGGAAAAAGAGACAATCTAAGAGACAAGAGACCTTTGTTTCCCTAGCTCTTGGTACAAAATGGATGCCCAAGAAATGCTACTTGGAGCCAGGCATGACGGTGCATCCCAACAATCCCCAGCACTCTGAGGAAGCTGAGGCAGGAAGATTGTAAATTTGAAGACACCTAGGCAGGCAGTCTAGCAATTAGAGAGACTTTACCTCAAAAAAAGAAAAAACTTTAAAAAGAGCTGAATATGTAGATCAATATGAAGGCACTGGGTTTAATCCTGTACCCTCTCCCAAAACATTACCTAGATGAAGTAAAACTTAGCACAACTGAGATCAGAGACCATGCAGGCCAGGAAGGATTTCACTGCATGTTTCTGTAGAGAAAAAATTGTTTCCACCCTTGAGAAAAAATGATAGAAGTCCAGGCTGAGATCTTTGCTCTTGTTATATGACTGTATTCCACTTTAAATCAGAGAAGGTACACCTGCTCCATTTCACCCTGCGTGTGTCTCTTCTCTCCATCCTCAGAGGACTGGAAATTAAATCGCTTGAGATGATCTCTTTGGGAAGAGGGAAAGCTGACTGGTCTCAATGAAACACATCACGTTAGCTGTGGCTCTTCATTCCCTCGGTGCTGGGCTCAAACAGTGGCCTCGCGCACTAGCTAAGCGCTGCTCCACTGAGCTCAGCAGCAGTTTTCTCTAGAGCCAGAGTCTTGCTAAGTCACCCACCTAGGCTATCCTGAAACTTGTGCTCCTCCTGCCTCAGACTCACCAGTAGCCAGGGTTATAGGTGTACACTACTGCACCTGGTATCCTTTCTCTTTTGTCCACTGTTGCATGGGCCCGTGTAGGAGACAATTTGAACACTCACCTTGCCTGCAGAACAATTGCTGCAACATTATCATTAGTTAAATCGAGACTTGTTTCCATATACTGATACATAAAGAGCTGGCTATGGTGTTTCCTTCTTTCTTCAATAGGCTCTAAGCAATGCAGATAAGGTCAGCTAAAGTACTGATATATAATCTTTAAAGCCAGTCTGACAGTCTCTTGTTTCCTCACATAGTGCTGTCTGTAAGAGATCCGAGCACAGTAGGATGGCAGAGCCACTCAACTCCAGGAATATCAAGTGGGTACAAGCCTCAAAGTAAGAGGCTATGAGTCCCCAGGGTACAAAAGTTTACATATCAGAAGCTGACGCAACAGCCTCCTAAATCCATTCAAATGCTATCCCAATTAAGTTATGCAGAATGATCTTTCTGCTTATCTCCTTGCTTATTTCTTCTGTCTGCATTCCTTTTTTTTTCCAATCCATTTTATTCAAACGTAGAAAGACAGAGAAAGAGAGAGAGAGAGAGAAAAAAAACTACATTTCAAAGCATGTTGGTCTCTCCTTGCATATTGAGAAGATGCTTTTCTCCCACCTGGCTAGCCAGCTGAAATTACTCACCATCCTCACTGTCTCTCATCCTTGAGCCACCGGCTTCTTCACAAGATACTAAATTCTGGGAGAGGTCTTGGATCAAGGCCTTTGTCAGCATATCCTTAGCTGGATCAGGTCTAGGACTGCTTGGCTGCCACTGATTTTGAATATATCTTGATGTCTTCACTCTCGCCTTGGGTTGCATTGGAGGTGGTAGACTGGAATTAACTTGCTAGAATTCCAATAATGTGCCAGTGGGATTACAAATATAACTTTCTGGATTGTGAAGAGGACTAGAAAAGGATTACAATACTTGGATTACAATATTCATTATTTGGGTTACAATCCCCTGCTGAGGGGATTTGTGTTCCTTATTTGACAAATGAGGAACCTAAGCCCCAGGATAAAGAGACATGCCCCAGGTCACATAGCAGGGCCACAAGAGTAAAGGGAAGAACCCAGGTTTCTGGAGGCCACATCAGTGACTTTCCTGAAGACTGTTTCATGGGATCAGAGGCAGCTTTTGTCCACCCAGTCACACTCAGAATTCCTCTGCCACACGTTTTTTTTTTCCTGTGAAAACAAAAATGGGAGCAGTTAAAGTTTTTATTTTGCTTTCTTAAGTCTCACTTTCTGATTTCCCTCAAGAGAGTGGAAGGGGAGATGAGGAATGGAGGGAAGGAAGGAAGGAGGCCTGGCTGGGGCGTGCGAAGTGGCGATGAGAGAGAGGAAGGGTCCCTGGGCAGAGATGAGTAGGAAGGGTACTCCACAGCTAAGGCCAGAGTCAATGAGGCATGTTAAAATACCCTGTAGCCAGCCAGGCCTGGTAGCAAACGGGGCTTGGTGGCTCATGCCTGGAATCCCAGCACTCAGGAGGCTGAGGCAGAAAGATCATTATGAGTTCAAGACCAGCCTGGGCTACAAAGTGAGCTCAAAGCCAGCCTGAACTGCATAGTGAGACCCTGTGTCAAAAAGACACACACACACACATTAAAAAAAGACACACACACAAAAAGTGCCCTAGTCAATGAAAGCTGCCATCTGGATATTTATATTTATATTAATAAATAATAATAAAATATTTATATATTTTATTATAAACTTACATATTCTTATATATACACATACTCATATATAAATATATGTTTAGGCATACATTTATATATACTTGTGTATGTGTATATATAGTCATGTATATGTTTTATTTGTATTGATAGATAGATATATAGTTATACACAGAGTCTGCCAAAAAATATATACATACTTCAGCAGTTCACTATACTAATAAATGTCTGAATACGTGACCACCACTTTGAGCACCACTTGAAACTGCAGAGGCCAAAGGTAGTTTGTATTAATCTCATAATAGCTCAATAAATTCAATATTAAAATATTTATACAAGTTTTTTCCTTGTGTATACATTTTTGGGGCAGACTATATTTATATATATGGTGTGATTAAAAAATATGGTACATGTCTAAATTTTTAAAAATGTATTATGGTGAAAGTCACGTTGCCACCCCGAGATCCGCCCCTCCCTTCACACACGCTTATGGAATCATCCGCCTCACTTTGCGCAGGTCTCGAATAGCCGCAGCTGCCTGGATGCCTGAATCAACTCAAAACCTTAACTTCTCAGGGTCATCTTGACTTTGGGGAAGAGTCAAAAGTTGCTTGGTCACAGATCCAGCGAATAAGGTGGGTGAGGACGTACAGTTATGTTTTTCCTTGACAGAAATTGCCATAAGCATTTGATCAAGGGGGTTCATAAAATATGGTGAATATTTAAATATAAAATATTGTAGTAAAAAGGCACATTACCATTCATCAAAATACCTCACTTAAATCACACTTAAGCCATCATTCTTGGCAATTCACTTTTTATTGTAATAAGGTTTTTTTTTAGCTTAAACATTCACTGTACTTTCCTATCACCCCTTGTAAGATTTCTGATTGACAGCTGCTTTTTTAAAAAGGAGCTGATTTGAACCATTCAACTGCTATTACAGCTTTTTAAAGCAGCCCCAGAGGTCTTAGCCAAGCAGAGGTCTTTTCTGGGTATTCTTGGATAATTCAGATGTAGGCTATTTTTAAGGCTTCCTCTGCTGCCAGTGTCCAGAATACCAGGACAATAGAAGATGTGGCAGGTGATTCTGGATGCAGGGCCTTCGGGGGAGGTTTGGGGCTTCCCGCAGCACCTGCCAGTGACAAGACTCATGTCACACCCACAGGGTGATCACAGGTGCTTCTAAGGAGGAAGCCAACCTCACCTGAGAGTCATCTGCTCCTTACTTTCCCCACCAAGTTTTCAGCGGCTTGGATATTTATATTCTGCTTACAGAAATAACAGAGGCCCACTTTAGTAACTGAGCCTTGTCATATTCTGTAGTTTCAGAACAAAGAGGAAGGTTATAAAGGAAATCTAGATAAACACTAAAAAGGTAAATGGAGAGAAGCAAGCCTAAAACAATACGATGGTTCCAAGAAAAGAATGTAAGTGATGGATATTCTCTCTCTCTCTCTCTCTCTCCCTCCTTCCCTCCCTCTCGGGGTTTGCAGGGCAAACAATTTAATACAGGACACATAATTTATAGGATTATTTTATAATATCACCCAAAGAGTCAAATGCAATGTGAGAAATCTGTTTACATACTAGAGACCCAAAAAATCCTGTTGAGGGCCTAGATCCCATGGCTGAGGGCATTCATGAGTACAGCTAAAGACCTAGACAGAACCCTTGTCAGTGACTCATACAAGTCTGTACCAAGGATCTGCCCTAAAGAGGCCCAAAGACCAGTGGTGGAAACTAGAAAATCTGCACCAGCAGGATGAAGGATCTGTGGCAGCAGCCTGAGGGATCTGCACTAGAGCCAGGAAGCAACACTCATAAGGACCACAGCTCCCCAAAAAGAACTGCAACCATCCTCAGTGACACTGAAGATCTGAGCTCCTTGAACAACGAAAACAGCCAAGTTCATATCAGGAAAGCCAGAGTGACAAACTTCTCCAGGAGAATCAGCAACACACCATCTGCCCCTTCAGTTCTCTCTACGTTGTTGGCAACAATCCTCAAGTGGACCTTTCACAGTCAGAGCCATGCTGATTCAGTTCATCTGGGTATTGCAAGTTGACCATTAGTTAATCCATCTCTCTCTCTCTCTCTCTCTCTCTCTCTCTCTCTCTCTCTGTCTTTTTCTCTGTCTCTCCTTCCCTCTATTTTATAACTATATTCATATAAAAATACGAAAAATATATGAATAACTATATTCATATAAAAATTATATGTTAAAGTATTTTCCTTGATTTAAAAGTTCAGTTCTCTTCTTTTGTTTCTAAAAGAAATTAAAACCTATTTTCACAGGTCTCTAAAAGTACAGCAGACCCTCTTTATCTCAGAGGATCTGTCCCAGAGGGTCTGCTGTGGACATCTGAACCATCAATGATACTGAACTGTGTACTGTTTTGCCCTACACATACATAGTGATAATAAAGGATAATTTGTAAATTTGGCAGAGTGAAGGTTTGATGATAACTGACAATAAAATCTCTAACAACACACTATAATATACATTATATGGTATGAATATAATACACCCCTCTCTCAAAACATTGCATGTAGTAGTGATATGAGATCATCCTTGAAAAATTTTATGGGTCAGGGGCTGGGGATTTAGCTCAGCGGCATAAGCACCTGCCTTGCAAGCAGGTGGTCATGAGTTCAATCCCCGGTACTGATAAAAATGAAAAAGACAAAAAAAAAAAGAAAAAAAATTTTATGGGTCACTTTGGCTCATCTGAATTGCTGGCATCACTACTTTATGTTTTCAAGCCATTATGACATCAAATAAATGTTACCTGAACACAGCCATACTGTGACAGTGGTTCTGAGGACCACGATGCTAAGTGATAACAGATAGCACATACAGTGTGGATACATGGGACAGAGGGATCATTCACACCCCAGTTGAGACAAAGCAGGACAGCATGAGGTTTCCTCACGCTGCTATTACTCAGAATAGCATGCAATTTAAAATTTATGAATTGTTTCTGGAATGTTCCATGTGCTGTTTTGGGGCCACCGTTGACTATGAGTAACTGAAACCACAGATGGGGGAGGGTAGCTACTGTACCATGAGCCATAGGCATGGGCTAGACAGAGAAGGGAAGAGCCTGAGAAATGGGGTGAAGCCTCCAGCAGGCCAAGGACATGGCGCTTCATTCGGTATGACTAAGTGTATCACAGCTGTGGGACTAAAAGTAAAATGAGCTCCTAAAATATGAACAAAATTCTGGGAATCCATTATCGCTTTCTGCACAAAATCCTTCCAGCAGTTGTATTTTTTGTAGTTTATTGTGGAGAAAGTTCAGTTAGAAGAAAGTGGTCCCTGGACATGGTGGCACATGCCTATAATCCCAGCAATCTGGAAGGCTGAGGCAGAAGGATAGCAAGTTCAGGTCCTGCCAAAACAAACAAACAAACAAACCACAAATTCAAGCTCAACCTGGGAGACTCAGCAATTTATCAATATCCTAACTCAAAACAAAACAAATCTTAAAGGACTGAGGATATAAGTTCAGGGGAAGGAACCAATGTAAAAAATGTAATAAATTAGAAAATTATATGATTTGTGTGTGTGTTTGTGATGCTTGGGATTGAATTTATGAATTTATGAGTACTTTACCACTATATCCCCAGCCTTTTTCTTTTGCTTGCTTGTTTTCTTTCTTTCTTTTTCTTTCTTTCTTTCTTTCTTTCTTTTTTTCTTTCTTTCTTGTGAGGCAAGATCTCACTAAGTTGCCCAGGCTGGCTTCAAACTTGCAGTCCTCCTGCCTCAGCCTCACGAGTAGCTACAATTACAGGTAATGTCTTTAGAGGCTGCATTTCCCATGCTCTTCCCTTCTCCGTCCAGCCCATGCTAAAATTATCTTTAGGTTTCTGAATTATACCCTGTTGTGAACATGATGCTCAATGAAGAAAGAATATAAATAATAATGAGAGAAGAGAAAGAAAGGAACAGTCCACAGGAATCTAGAAAAACTACAATTGAACTACAAACCATTTAGTTACCTAACCAATTTGTGTCTAGGAGAAAAAGACAATTCCTCGTTATTTGTTGATTTTTCTTGGTTAATACAGAAAACGTGTATTTTTTCTTTTTCTAAGCACGACATAGTGTTTTTTTTGGTACTGAGGATTGAACTCACAGCCTCACACTTGCCGGACAGGTGCTATGCCACTGAGCTATAGCCCTAGCCCCTAGATTACCCGTTAGTGAGCCCATCAAAGCTCCTGATGCAGTGGTTGGCAGCCTCTCTGCCACTGGAATCCTCAAAGAGTTTGGGGTTTTTTGTTGTTTTTTTGTTTTGTTTTTGTTTTTTGGCACTGAGGATTGAAATTTCCTGGTTCTCTTTTTTTCTTTTTTTGGTACCAGGGATCGAAATTTACTGGTTCTCTATTTTTCTTTTTTTGGTACCTAGAATCAAACTCAGGACCTCACACCTGCCAGGCAGGCATTGTACCACTGAGTTTATCCTCGGCCCTATTTTTTTTCTTTCTCAACACATATTCTGAAGCACTGTGTTGGACTCTGGACCAGACATTAGGGACCCAGCAGTAACCATGGTACCTACACTTTGGTGGAGAAGGCAGCCTCACACACACACAAAATAAATACAAATAAATAAATCCTCATGCTCAAGAGGAGCAGTCAGCTGCAAACAAGCAATCACAAGTAAAGTGAGCTGTTCCAAGGAGAAAAGCAAAGTGCTTGAACTTTGGATAATGGGACCACTCAGACTTCCTGACGCATGGATGCATTCCTGACTCCTGGATGTGTTCTCTGCAACTTATAAACAAAGACCCAACAGCTAAGTGGCACTTACAGGCTGTGCAGGGCATAGGGAGTGGTCACCAGGCAGAAAGAACTTTCCAGGTTTGGCCCTGCACTGGGAAAAACAAAATCAAATCAATTGTAAGACGCTGACTCCAGATCAAGTTAGAAGTGTGGGTAGGGACCAGATATGTTAGGATCTGGTAGTTCAAATCAAAGATCTGGAAATTTAGAACTTTATTCTAAAGACAACGAGAAGCCATTAAAGAGATGTCAGCAAAGATGCATTTGAGAAGATTCCTTAGCTGCAGTGGAGAATAGGTAGGGTAGGGGAGCGAATGGCAGCTTTTCAAGCAAAAGATGATGAAATTTTGGACCAGCACAGGAACAGTTGGGTTGGAAAGAAATGGACAGTTAAAAGACGTGTAGACATCAGGTACATCCCCATGGTTGGGTTAACATAGACGATGAAGGTCAGCAATGTGTCCGTGGTTCCTAGGTTGCAGCATAAGCAAGTAGGAACATAGTAGGACAGTGAACATAGAAAAAAAAGCACTAAAGAAGGAGCCAGTGCAAAGGCTGAGAGAACAAAGTCAAGTTTATTGTGAGAAGCAACATTATCCTCCCCGAGTATGGTGACGCTGCTCCAGTATAGCAAAAGGAAAGAGATTTGTCAGGAACATGTTCTTAAATTTTTCAATTTCATCTTCAGCATAGTCTACACATTCTTAAGGATGTCTCTTCTGTGGATAATTTGTTTAGAGTCTCAGTTTAGCCTTACCTCCCAATGAACATTTCACTTTTGCACTTGAGTTTTCCACCAACACTTGCTTCTTGTTCTTTTCACCTCTTTTGCCATATCAGCAAGTCTTACAGACTCTGCAGACAGAATTTATCTTGAGTTGTTCTATTCTTCTTCCTTTTCCATCACTACTGCCATAGTTCATGAGGAGCCTTATCGTTGTCTAATGGCCCACCAGATTGTAGGCACTGCCAGTATCTTGCACAGCAAATTCAGCAAATTCTTGTCCAATGAATTAATGAATGAGACCAATTTATGAGTCTCCTGTATGTGTTTTTTAAGAGGATAAAACAAAACAATAAAATGAAACAAAATAATACGATGAGAACAATCTTGTATTTCGAAAACAAGACAATAGGAAATCAAAAATAATTGCTATACTACACTATATTATCCTCCAGATAGTTGTAGTCTACTAGATACAGGCTTGCAAAGTTAATCAAACAAGAAAAGACCTAGGTTGTGTCCTTTACTTCAGTAGAAATTTCAAGTGTGTGGCTTCTAATTTATTCTATGTTTATGTCTCCTGGACTTGTTTTGGGTGAGATATAGGGATGCAAAATTAATCAAACAAAGTAAATCCTAAGTATTTTCCTTATTTCAGTTGCTATTATTTCAGAAATTTCAGATGTTTAGCCAGGTGTGGTGGTACACACCTGTAATCCCAGCACTCATGAGGCTGAGGCAGGAAGATCATTGCAAGTTCAAGGCCAGCCTGGGCTACAAAGTGAGCTCAAGTTCAGCCTGAACTGCATAGTGAAACCTTATCTCAGAAAGACAATAAATAAAACAAAACAAAAATTTCAGATGTTTGACTTCTAATTTCTTTTGTGTCTACATCTCCTGGACTTGTTTCAGGTGGGGCTGACTGCAGGGGGAGGGGTGCATGGTTTCTCCAGTCCTGTGGCAGCTGGCTTTCCAAGTATATTACAGTATTTGGACAGGATAAACTCTTTCCAGGATAGGAGCTGGGCTTTTAGGAATAACTAAAGGAAATGAGCAAAGAGAAAGTTATCCTAGTTACAGCTTAAGCAAGATAATTTTTTCTGGTGACTATTTTTATTGAGATATGATATCTGGAAGGAAGGTCAGAGTTGAGAAGGACAAAGAGACATGAGCCAATGTCCAGCAATAGACTAGTTTCTTTCTGGTAGTTATGATTACTCAGACTCCTCCGTGGAGATGAAGGTAGAGATGACAGTCTGGCCAGAAGGAAGAGGCAGAGTGCCCCGTGGCCTTTTAGTCTTGCTAGGCCACTTGGGAAGATGAATCTGAGCTCTGGGGCCTGTGTCTCAAGAGTGCAATCTGCTTCCAGTGGCAGCCTTTGCAATCAGGGCATGGCTTGGGGGAACTTCTTAAGGTAGTCCTTCTTGAGATGGCCTGGCTTTCCACAGTAATAGCAGTTGGACCTAGTCATTGACCTCTTCTTGGAGCCCTGAGAATCAGAATTAGTGTATTATTTTTTAAGCTTCAACAAAGGCAGCTATTTTTTGGGTTTCCTTGTCTTTTTCCCAGTCCTCATTATAGAATACTAAGGAGAAAGGTTTTACTAAAGTATCAAGTGAAGTATCTGGAACAAAAGCTATCTTTTACATCTTTTTCTAGTAGCTGGGATTAAATAAGTATGAAACATGTCTTTGGCTGGGGATTTAGCTCAGCGGCATAAGCACCTGCCTTGCAAGCAGGCAGTCGTGAGTTCAATCCCTGGTACCGATAAAAAAAAAAAAAGAAGAAAAGAAAAGAAAAGAAAAAAGAAACATGTCTTTAAGCAAAATCTGTCCTATCAAATCAGGAGTTATGGATCTGGGGATTTAGCTCAGCGGCATAAGCGCCTGCCTTGCAAGCAGGCAGTCGTGAGTTCAATCCCTGGTACCGATAAAAAGGAAAAAGACAAAAAATCAGGAATTATGATCATATGCTTTACCAGTACCTCTAGTAAACAATCTAAGAAGGCAGGAGGATTTTCATCTTCCTCCTGAAAAAAATAACTGACAATCTAAAATAACTAGAGGATTTGGTTTTTATCCTTTTTAGACCTTTAAGAATACATGTGTGAGAACTGTTTGCAGTCTCACTGTTTGAAAGTTTCCTCTATATGCTTTAATTTTGTAACTTCAACAACTATTTCTATGACAATATGTAATTAACTAGTGATTTCCTACTGTTTATTTTTTCTGAAATTCTGTATATCTTGTACCCTTTTTCTGTTTTTTTTTTCTCCTTAAATAAAATTTAAAAAAAAAAGAATACACGTTTGAAAATGTTTCCTGCTCCAATTTTCTGTCTATTAGGCCAGCAGGGGTCTTGGGTAGGGACTGCTTGGGCTTCAGTGGGACCTAGCTGTCAATCTTCTGGCTGTCTAAAATTAACAGTATGATATTCATCCCCAATTGCAATAGCAGTTTGTAATGCTGCTTATCTCTCATTGAAGTTAATGTTTGATTTAAGAGTAACATTACACCTTTTCAATCTAGTTCATAGGTTTGAATAAGTCCTCTAAAACTTTAGCATACGTATCAAGGTCATCTGAAAATTTTTCCAGTTGTAGCTTGATTTGCTTTAAGTCCCTGAAAAAAAGAGACATATGAATGGGGGTGGTATCATATGGATTATGATTATACTTTAAGCATAATTAAGAATTTTTTTTTGGACCAGGGATCAAACTCACAACCGTGTGCTTGCAAGGTTGATGCTTATGCCACTGAGCTAAATCCCTGGCCAAGAATTATTTCTTAATGTAACAAAGTTTGAAATAAGGAAATTCTGACCATTTTCTCTCTTTTTTACTGTAAGATTTTAGTTATAAAAGAACAACATAATTAATACTTCCTCATGCATTCCATTTTGGCTCTAGGGAATAGAAAAGCCACACACACGCAGAGAAATACCAAATGGTTCTTTTTCAACATGTAAAGGTCAAAAATCTTCCAGTGCTCAAGAATGCACTCCAATAGAGTAAGGGACTTCAACACTGAGCTACTCGTGTCTCTGTCCAATGATCTCAGCGGAAGACCTCCAAATGATACTAGGGGAAAGAAATGTCCCACCTGCAAAATGTCCAGTACAAGTTCATGTTCTCTAAAATCGAAGAATGAATTTTAGAAACAATGGAGACTAAGAGCAGAATATATTTATTTTTATCTATCTTTCTTTCTTTTATTTTAAAGAGGATAAAACCAAGGAAAATAAAACAGAACAAAACCAATCAAAACAAACCAGTGTAAGTGATACAGGACTTCAAAACATTACAAAATCAACAGTAGTTACTATAATGCTTTTTGTTGCCTTCAAAATAGCTGCAGATACCTTCAGATATGGTAAAAATCAAACAGAACACAATAAAAACAAAACAATAAATGCAATAAAGGATTCCAAAACAAGGCAATAATAAACCCAAAATAGCTACCATAATGTATATTGCTTTCTGTGAAACAGCTGCTCATGCCATCGGATGTCACATAATCAAACAAAACAAAAGCGAATAAAACCCAACCCAAAAGCAATGAAAATGATATAGGACTTCAAAACAAGCTAAGAGGGAATCAACAATGGCTACACCCTCAGAAGGAGATCCTCCCAAGATGCCACACTGCGTAACACTATCTTCTGAGCAGATGATCAGACCACTAGCCCTAGACTTGCAAGGTCAGTGAAGCACCAAAGCACCACAAGCATCCAACTGCATTTCACCTCCGTAGCTATCATCATAGCCTGTGCTTCTCCAGAGCAGCGAGTCACTTACAGGGGGTGGGCGTTGGGGGTTAATACTTCTTGTTTGCCAGCCCGCACACCAGAAGGGACTGGGGTCTGGCTGTCCTCACTCCGGCAGTGGCCCATGCATGGTGCTGGCTCCCAGATGGGGCTTGCTTCCTGGTGGGCCTTGTTCTCTCCCTGCACCATCTGCAAATGACACTGACTCCCAGAATATATTTATTGAAAGAAAGAAAGCTTCTGTCAGAGAGCCACAAAGTGTCCCAAGTGGGTTGCCTCTGTGTGTGTGTGTGTGTGTGTGTGTGTGTGTGTAACATCCCTAGAATCTATTTATTATATGGGTCACAGGGAGTTTATGAATCTGGGAAAAAAAATAGAGAGACCAAGCTTGGTGTTGGTTATTTAACAAGGCTACAGCTATTCGGGGGTGGGGTGGGTGGTTACACTGCTATTAGTGACTCAGAGAAGCTCATTGTGACTGAGAGGGGAAAGTGCTGGAAAGTCAACTTGTCTATCAAGCCTGCCATTTGGTCTCCTGAAATGCCACAGTCCGCTCTATCATTTGGTCTTTAGGATAAAAGATTTTTGTACCTTGTACCGCCCCAAATCTGATGTCTCAGACTGAAAATGACAGTATAAAGGACAAATGATATTCTAGGATATAACTAAAATATGTGAGGAATGAGTCTAACCTAGAGTCAACAAGAAACCGGAAATTCAAATGCTATGTGACAACCCTTGTGTAGAAAGCCACACAGGCTAGAGTTTCAAGGTCAGTTCATTGTATGGACCAGGTCATAAAGGAAAAGGCAGCTTTGACTCATTTCCTGGTTGTTTCATATTCCTTTTTTTTTTTAAGGTGTGCACAGTATTTTAAAAAATGTATTACTAGGAATGGTGTTTACAAATTCCTTGGCAATCCAGCTCCTGTTGCCATAACAAAATACCAAGCCCTAGTAACATGGCTCTACCACACTTTGACGCAGGAGCCTTAAATTTTACTATAATAAATTTGATGTCCGCATATTTGACACAGATAAATAGATAAAAGATGAACTATTCCCCTGGCTGGCATGGACATTTGTTACCCTTGCTTAGCATCTGTTGGATAATTTTCCAGGGGTTCCTGAAATTTCCCCATTAGTAGTTCACCACCTTGGATAGAAATAAACTCACCCACCCTCACTGGCATTTGCTGCAGACACCTGACTTGCTCTGCAGACACGCCCGTGCCTCTTGAGTTCACAAGGGACTCATTCAGGGGAGTGGACATGACAGTGACAGAGGTAATCAGCTCAAAGAAAAGGGTGACAAAGGTTCTGGTGCCTGAGCCTGTGTGGGCTGTGCTGTGTGAAGTGTCTCAGCCTAGACACAGTGGGTGCTGGAGGCTCTGCCAGAGTGCAGACCTCAAATACAGTTTGGGTGTTGTTCCCAGCTGTGTTGTCCCCCAGCTTGACTTTGACTTTTTCGGAGCCTCTGTAACCTTCCTAGGAAACTTTTTTTTTTTTTTTAGAGACAGGGTTTCACTATTTGGTTCAGGCTGGTCTTGAACCCACTTTTAGCCCAGACTGGCCTCAATTTCACAGCAATCCTTCTGCCTCAGCCTCCTAAGTGCTAGGATTAAAGATGTGCACCACGACACCCACCTGCTTTCTAGTGTTTCATAAATTCCTTTTGTTCTCAACTAGCTGGAAGAACTGCTGTTGTATATAAGGACAAAACTATGCTTCTCCATTCTGCTTCCTGAAATCCCACTCACCATTGTGCCTCTGTAGATGTCCCTTTATTCCTGTCTATTCCCTTTCCCACTGTGGTGGGTTAACAACTGATGTGTGACTTGTAACACCCAACTACACTGAATCAGGGTGGTGCTAGGTGAGGGGGGCCCACCTGAAGATTGTTGCCAACAACATAAAAAGGAGAGCTGGAGAAGTGGTGCTGTTCAGTCTTCTGGAGAGCTTGTCACTCTGGCTTCCTGATATGAACTCAGCTGTTCTCATTGTTGGAGGAGCTCAGGACCTCACTGTTTCTGAAGATGGCTGTGATCCTGGTCCCTGAGCATCGTTTCCTGGCTCCACTGCATATCCCCAAGCCTACTGGCACAGATCCTTCAGCCCGCTGTCACAGACTTTCTAGCTTCCACCACCAACCTCTGCACCTTCCCATGCAGATCCATGAAGCAGACTTGCATGAGACATTGTCCTGGGCTCCAACTGGACATGTAGTGGAGGTGGGGGGATTATCATAGGCTCTAGATCTTCAACTGTACTCATGCAGAACATTGCTTTGAGATCCAGGACCTCAGTTGGATTCTTTGGGTCTGTAATGTGTGAACAGATTTCCTGCACTCTTCTGTATTGACTCTTTGGGTGACTACTTTAAAATAATCTTATAAATTGTGGGTCCTGTATTAAATTGTTTCCCTTGTAAATCCTGACTACAACAACCACTCTTCTAAACAACCCCTCCCAGCCACCCAGTTCCCTCATTCCCTGGTCATCTCAGCCAAAGACTTTGCTTTCCATTTCAGTGAACAATGAAATGAACTTCCCCCATTCCTGCAGCTCCTCTTATCACCCGCCTGGCAGCTTTCCATCTTATTACTAAAGACACGCTGACCTCGACTAAATCTCACCCTCTCTGACTTCTTCAGGACACTTAATCAAGGAGAGATGAAATGGCAGTTATGATGCAGAGATGTCACATGCCTGTGTGTACTGATGCTTGGGGGCTCAGGGATAGAGCAGGTGCTTAGTATGCACAGGGCTTGTGTTTGTTCTCCATCATCAAGGCTGAGGAGGAAGAAAACAAGGCGGGGATGGGGAAAGGGAGAGTAAATGACTAAATTAAGTGTCTGAAAACATGTTATTACCCTAGACCATGGTTAATCATTCCAGAGAAAGCGAACAAGCCCAAAACTTCCCATAAATAAAGGAAGAGATGGGGACAAGCTCCAATCTCACTGCAGATCACCAGAGGGAAAACTGTCTCTTTCTGGTTCCTGTGTGCCAGAGAAAATGATGTCCTCCAGTCCTCCACTCAGTAGTAAACGTGGATCACAATCATGCTGGGAAAACCTGCAAAAGTGGCCAGGCTAGAAAGACGAGAAATTGTACTCCCAATAACTCTGAAGTTTTCCCCTCTTTGGCTGCACCCCTAAGAAAGGAGGTACTGTTGGAAGTGAAGCTTTCAGATGCCAGCAATTTCACTGGCAACATCATAAGTTTAAGATTCAATTACAAAACCCAGTAGTTTTAGAAAGGGAGTTAGTGCTGGCCTTGAACTGGGCTTGCATTTTTATACCAACTCCATTCAAGAGTCCATGGAGGTAAAGCATCAAATTCAACAGAAAATTATCTTTCCTCTGCTCTTATCAAACAATGATGGTACACGATGGTCCAGTTCTCTCCAGATCAGTCAAAGACCACTAGGCCACTGGACCACAATGATCCACACCTGTAAATGCAGCTCCTTGAGAGGCTGAGACAAAAGGATCACAAGTTCAATTTAAGGGCCAGCGATACAGCTCAGTGGCACGGTGCCTGCCTGGCAAATGCAAGGTCCTGAGTTCAATTTCCAGTACAAAAAAAAAAAAAAAATGAGTTCAACTTAGTGAGACCTGGTGCAAAATAAAAAATAAAAGGGGCTGGGAATGTAACTCAGCGGTAGAAGAGCTATTGTTTCAGCCCCCAATCCTGCAAAATGAACAAACATATATACAAAAAAAAACAAACAGGGCAAAACAAAAACCCTGGACCTTCCGTCTCAAGAGGACACTGACATAGTGAAGACCTCCTGCCCATTCCTGCTTTGCTCCTTCACATCCTGCCTCCTTCTCCCAGGACAACACCCCCTCATTCCCCAGCATCCTTACAGCTTTTCTGTCTGATTCAGCCCTTTCTAACAGGTCCTAGGCTACGCTATCACTTTTTTCATTAAAGTCACAGAATTAAGTGACCTTAGTGCTTCACAGCATCACCGCCAATGAAATATAACAGATACCACAAGAAGCTGGCACCATTCTGGGGTGTGCACTAAAACTCAGAATTAAGGAAGGATGTAGTTATGTTCCATGAGATTGGAATGTCAGGAAATCCGTGATTTACATAAATGAATTGATGACTGGGGTGTAGTGTGAATTTGAGGGAAAGGAACCTAGAATGAGCAAACCTGGCTTACATGTTGTTCAGGGTGTTGACCTAAAACCTAGAAGAGTTGTGGTAATAGCAAAAACAGATCAAGATGGATGGATGCAGGTTTACTTGAAGAGATGTACTTTGGCAAAGATACAACAGAGAAATAAGAAAGGGAAAGGTGTAGATGATGAGGGATTTTCTGGCAGGCAACTGACATACTGATGTTCATTTTGATAGAGGTGGAAGAGTTGTGGGACTGGGCCAGTTTGACACAGAACTGCTGAGAAGCAATGCCAGTATCTCCATAAGGACAGACAGTGCTTGGTTATTTATTCATTCAACAAATGCTTATGGAGGATTTCCTGCAGGGAGACTTAATGGGCTCTGTGATGTGGCTTCTCTTCTTAAGGGCTTAGGGTGAGTACATCTATCTTTAATAAAAGGTATTAAATAATAAGAGTCAGAACCATGAACAGATTGCACTCAGAGAAGAACAAGATCATTTCTGAGTAAAATCCAGAGTAATAGGAACACAGCTTTTTTTTTTTTGTACATTCTCTTTTGTTCAAATGATTTCAATTGTCTTTGTCTTTCCCAGTATCCACCAAATTCAAACAGAGCCCTTCAGAGCTGGATCTATCCATCCCAACGTCCAATGAGACCCCAGAAGTGGACATGCTTGGTGAGGACTGCAGTGGAGGTGAAGGGCAGCAGCCTTTGTCTGTCTAAAGTCAGGAAATATTTGAAGTTCAGGAATGGAGGAAAAAGAAAAAGAAAAGCTATCAAGGAAACTAGGAATCCTGAAGACAAATAAAGGCTGGTGTCAACAAAACACAAGACAGAAAAGGGCTTTAAGAACTGGATAGTCAAGCCAGTTGGTGGCTCATACTTGTAATCTTAGCTACTTGGGAGGCTGAGGCAGGAGGATCAAAAGCTGAAGGCCAACCTAATGATTTAGAAAGACCTGTCTCAAAATAAAAAAAGATTATGAGATAGCTTAGCAGTTTCTGGGTTCAATGCTCAATATAAAAAACAGAAACAAAATCCAATGAGCAGTCACCAATGTCAAATGCTGCAGAGAAATTAGAAATGGAAGCTAAACAATTAATAATGTTTTTCCTATACAGAATCTCAGAGGTATTCTTGCTAGTTGAGTGACCTCTCAAATTCTTTGTTAATAATACAGAGTAATTTCAGGGTCTACCTTATAAGATTTTCGTAAGTTAAATGAGGTGATACAGGTCAAATTGTGCTTAGACCAGGACCTAGTGAGCTCTCAAATATTCACTATTATTATTAAATATTTCATGTTTATTTTCTATACATCAAGATGTCACTTTAGGTACTGGGGAAAAGTAATAGTATTAAATGATACATTGAAGATGCAGCTTCAATAATAAGGTAAAGACAGAACTAAATGCATATCAGAGAGCCTAGAAATGAAACATTTCCCCTAAAAGAGTTTGGCTATCGGCCCTCCCAGTCTCCACAAAAAGATTCAGTTACAGCTATTTTGGTCAAGTCTGTGACTGGATATAGCCAGGATCTGTCTGTTCCTTTGCATAAGGGAGGCAGAGACCTTGGCTATGACCCTTGGCGAAAGCTCTGAGATACACCCAGTAGCCAGCAGGCCTGTGTACTCACTTCTGGGGTTACGCTGGACATACAAAACAAGATTGAATATCAGATTGTGTAGATGCAGCTTCACTCAGAGAATCTTCATCCGCACGGACTAGACCACCACGGAGATCAGTCTCTTCACACTCCAGCAGTGCTGATGTCAGTCAAGCGTGGTGGGCCTGAGGATCCCAACCTGTATCCCCGGCCCCAATATGGGTATCGCTTTGGCAGCACTATTTCCTTCCTCCTGACAACTCTCACATTGTCAAGAGATTGTTCCAGATCTTGTGGCTCACTCTGTCCTATTCCAGGCCTCAGCAGGGTTTACTTCTCCTTTTATGAGTTCGCCAGGAACAAAAAGTAACATCCCAACCCCTGTCAACTCCACAAATTTACTGCACTTAGCTGAAAGAACACTTGTTACTACAGGAACTCCATATGCTTCAGCAAAGATAGGATCTCAGCTTATGACAGTAAGGGTCCTGCTGACAGTCTCGTTTTAGCTATGCGGCTAAAACGATATGGCAGTATCCAGACCCAGGGCTGTTGCTAAGGTATAGATGCAGACATTGGCACTCAGAGAGTAATGGTCCCCAGTTGCTTGCAGCAACCACAACAGGCTTTTGGCTTGGGTTGCTGGATACCACCTTCCTCCACCTCAATGGCCACCTATGTTTTCTTCCTTACCAACAGTATTCTAAGTGTAATCAAGGCAGCACAATTCTCATCTTAAAAAAAACTACATTTCCCAGGAAGCCTTGCATGGTTAACTGCAGTGATTGACCAAGTAAAGCCCCTGGGGGATTTCTATAAAAGTTTTGCCTTCCTGATGTAGATGCTGTTCCCTGCCTGCTTCTCTAGGGTTTAGGTTTTGTGAAGGCTAATTTGACTGATTCTGTATTTCCCCAGGTTGTAACCATACTCAAAGGTATTGAGAGTAGTGTCTGCTTTCTAGGTAATAAAGGAGCTCCTACATATGAACTGATTACTTTAAAATTTGAGTCATGTAACTGGCTGCTGAGTGTTCTAAGTGAAAATGAGTGAATATCTGGCCTGTGACAAAGTTACTAATTCATATACAGGCAAACATGAGACTACCTAATTAGAGAAAGATTAAAAAGTTTGAAACCTGAGCAGTTTTTTTCAATAAAGGAAAAGGAGTAATTTTTGTACAGTGGGAAAAAATGAACTCAAAAGTTTCTACTTTCAAGTGTATCCACACTCACCTCTGCACAATGTCTTTATCTTAACATTTTAATTCCTTCTACTTTCTTTCATAGCAAGCTATTGAATGAGAAATGTATCAAGTTGACTGTTTGGCATATCTGATCTAGAATGCTTTTTACACCACTCTTTTTTTCTCTCCCAGTAAATACTTTCAAGTTTGACATTTACCTTATTGGAAATGACAGGTATCTTGCAGCAAGTTTCTCAAAGCAGAATGTGTGCTAAGGATTATTTTTAAATGGAGCAGACTGTAGTTTTATTAAAACTTTGAAATGCAGAAATAAATGAGTGTCGTTTATTGTAAACCAAAATAATCCAAATGACTGACTATAAACCCAAAAGGTGAACAGAGAAAAACTTCAAAATTCAGTGTGAACACGTTTATTTTTCTAGCTCTGACTTTTTTGTAAAGTACATTTATAATCTAAATGTCCCCTTTCCCATCTCCCTTTACAACATACCATTTCAGCTTCTTCGTTTATAAAATCAAGGCCTTAAGAAAAAGCCTTATTTGCATTCCCATGAAAGAAAGAATATTTATTTGTCACTAGGATTAATTTAACCGAACTTGACTAAATCCTGGTAGAGGCTTCACTTTTTATCACAGACATGACAAGATGGAAGGTCTTTCATTATCAACAAATCCTTATTAATACAATTGAGCCATTAATTAAATGACTCAAATGCATTTTCTGAGTTTGTACTAAATGCAACTATGGTTCCTAAAGCAGACACACTTCCCTTGATGTAAAACGGGCCACTGAAGAAGTTTCAAACTTTAAGACACTCAAAATACTCAAGGGACAAGAAAAATTTTGTTGTTGCTGCTGCTGCTTCTTCCAGAAGTGCTCCATTTATTTTACTGAACATACCAAGTATTGGGAAAATGTAACTCAAGCTCAAGCATTAATAAATGATGGTATTAGGGAATGGCTGCGTACATTTTTGCCATAACATGTTCTGGTATTTCTCAGTGTTATCTGTGCACAGTAGTCTAGAATAACACCAGTTTCAAAAGAAGTCAATGTCAATTTAAAAATAAACCAGGAAACAGACAAATTGCTATTTATGGGAAAAGTAAAAATATAGAAACACCCACCCCTCCCCCAGTGCTAAAATTACACTTCCTCAGACACACAGCCATCATTGGGAAGTGTGGGGGTAGACATGGCAAATGTATATCGCATACTAAATATAGGTAATGTACACAAGGCTTTTGTATGTGGTTCCAAAGACTTTCCAAATGGTTTTTCAACATTGTAATTGAAAGGATGAAAGTTGAGGAGATTCTAAGTATTTTCTCAGACATAGCTGACAGGTTTCTTACAGTCCGCAAAGTGACACATCACCATCATAACATCAAGCTGTTTTGCCCATCACCCATAAGACATGACTTCCCAGGACATCAGATTCTCAAGATCTATGAATTTCTTTCATGTGCCTCTTATTTTCTTTTTCCTGAACTAAAGTTCTCTTCCCAGGTCGTTTTACCTTCTGGCAAAGGCTCTTTGGGATACAAATATGCTATGTCATTTAGATGTCCTACAAGTCAAATCTCAATTTACAAACTTAAAATCAGTTCCTGGTCTTTCTGTGCAGAACATCCCACACTTACTTCAAAAAGATCATTTAAAACACTAGAAAAAAAGTCCCTCTGAAAGTGAAAGAGTCTTTAGAAAAATCAAACTCAACCTCTTCTCTTAAAAAGAGCATTAGTCTCCTATTCAAAAACATGCGTCTTATTATTTTCTAAATGTGATGATTAAATAAAATTAAATGTAAATAACAGTGATTAAATAAAAAATTTAAAATAAATTAAAAAGTAGTCTGGAATTTTCAGGGAAGGTAAATAGAGAAAAATCAGTTTCTGGTAAATTCACATTCCTTTCTGTACCAGTTTCCACAATGAGTGAGCAACACTGCCCTCTAAAGGGTATACTGTGTAACACCTCTTAGTTCACAGGGTCAGAAATTACCCCAGGATGCACTGGCCAGAGTATAGGCACACTCCTACATTCTTTCGCATGCTTCCAAGGCAGTCTGTCCTTGATCTCTCATGAATGATTCTCAAGACTATGGAACCCCCTGTTACCCAGGAAAAGGCTTACTGAGGGAATCAGAACTTAACATTTGCTGCAGTGGTTCTCAACCCTCAGCGTGCATCAGAATTGCCTGGAGGGTTTGTTTAAATGCAAGTTACTGGGCCTCATATCCAAAGGTTCTGAGTCTATAAATTCTGGGTTGAGTCCCAAAACCGCCTGTCTAAAAAATTCCTTAGTAAGGGCCGGGGATTTAGCTGAGTGGCATAAGCGCCTGCCTGGCAAGTGCGAGGTGGTGAGTTCAATCCCCAGCACCAAAAAAAAAAAAAGAAAGAAAGAAAGAAAAATTCCTTAGTTCCAGAGATATAGTTCAGTGGCATAGTAACTGCCTGGCAAGTGCTTGAGTACGATTCCTGGTATTTAAAAGAAAAAAAAATCCCTGGGAATGCTAATGAGCCATCAAGAAACCACACCATTAGCCAAGCACTGTGAGGCACCTTGTCTCAGCCTATTACAATAGGCTAAGATCTTATTATCTCTGTTTTATATAACAGGAAACCAGTGTCAGAGAGATCCAGTGGCAAAGTCACACAGTAGTGGCAAAGATCATAACAAACCCAGGACTGTATATCTCTTCTCTATACCGTGATGTTAGTAGCTGACATCTTTCTTGGCCTCTGCTTTTTCATGCAAGGGGGCCAGACTTAGATAATGACTCAGGTGACTTTTCTCTCAGGTTACCTGGAGGTCTGGACTGAAGACACCCTCACAAGGTCCACACCACATCCTGACTAGCTCTGTGAGTGGGTAAGCTCAGGGGACAAGAAAGGGAGGTCACGGCAGCCCTAGTCCTCCACTGGTCCTGAATCTTCCTACAATGTTCAGAAACTGTCTGTAGGGTTCTTTTGTATCAGAAACTCTGGAAGAGAGGTGTTAAGGCAAGTGGGTCTTCCCATGGGCACACTGAGGACCTCAAAGCCTAGCTGGACTTGGGGAGGACAAAGTAGGTGCCGCCACCACCCCCATTTCATCTTGAAGCATCAGGGCAGGAGCAGGGACCCCAAAATAATTCTAAAACAAGAGCGGCTGCCCCACTGTGTGCAGCCGAGGCGGTTTTTGACACAA
Source organism: Cavia porcellus (assembly GCF_034190915.1). Classification (NCBI taxonomy): domain Eukaryota; kingdom Metazoa; phylum Chordata; class Mammalia; order Rodentia; family Caviidae; genus Cavia; species Cavia porcellus. The sequence goes on along the minus strand of NW_026947510.1, from coordinate 38,237,284 downwards.
GAAAAAGGTTTCAGGCCACACACTAAGATCAACAAGTGAGAGTCCCAAGCGCTCAAGTCCAGCCGGGATAGCAGGATGTCGAGAAGGAAAGGCTGTGACGAATCACTTCTCAGCAGTTTTTCTCATCCTTTCCACTCCATTCCGCACTCAACTTGCTTAAGTCCTGAGGGAGCTACAAATCTGGGCACACCATAAGGATGACTTCTGGCCGTGGTCCTAGGAGAGGAAGGATGTTCTCAGAAAAACAACCCTGCATGCTGGTCAGCAGAGATTCCGAGGTCGCGGCCACAGGCGGACTTGGTGCAGAACTGGACCCGGGACTCCAGCACCTCACTGAGCTCATCCAGAGCGCCGGTGCAGGACTCCAGGCTCTCGGCCAGTTTCTGAATCTTGGCCTTCAGCACGGCCTGACTAACCTTGGTGGCCCACTCGGCGCGCCTGGGGATGAGGACGCCACGGGAGCCAAAGAAGACGATGAAGTAGACAGAGTTGTACAGGGCCATGGATGCGTTCCTCCCGCTCTGCAGCAGCTGCGTGTCCCCGCGGCCCTGCCGGCGGCAGAAGAACTCGAGGCAGCTCAGGATGTCGCGCATCTGGTCCTGGCAGGTGGCCGCGATCTCCTGCACCCGCCGCACCTCCCGGGAGTTGCAGAAGATGAGGGAGAGGTCGGATGTGATGGTAACGGCTCCTCCGGCGGTGGCCACCCCCAGTCCCACGGCCGAGGCCACCAGCGAGGCTCCCAGGGTGACCGGGCTGAGCGACAGCCCCACGATGGCGGCCACGGCGCCCGCCGCGCTCAGCGAGCTGCCCGCCACGTGCGCCGCCACCGAGCGGCGGCGGCGGCGCTCGAGCCTCCGGGCCACGTCGCGCAGGCGCAGTAGCTGCCCGTGCAGACGCCCGCGCCGGTCCAGCAGCAAACCCTGGAAGCGCCGCAGCGCGTCTGAGCCCGGCGGCCCCCAGGCTGGGGACGGCTCCGTGCCCTGCGGAGACACAGATTCTTGGTTAGCACCCGGCTCTCGCTAACCTTGCACACTGGAGAGTCGTGGGAGGTTCAGCGTACCGGCACCTGCCACGGGTGGGCCCCCAGTGGGCCATGGGTCAAGGTTCAAAGGAAGGTTCAGAAATCTGGGACGATTCCAGGCCTTATATCTGCATATGCAAATACGAGCAATGTGCTCTTCTGCTTTTCTCCCAGGGAAAGCTAACACTAGAATCATCTGTTAAATAACATGGGGGTGAGGTTGGAGTAGAAGGCCACTCCAAAACTGAGTGAGGCCTTTGCTTTGTTTGAAAGGTAACAGTTTAAAGTTTACAAACTTTTATAGTGTTTATTATATGAAGGCTTGGATCCTAGCATCTCTTCTCTCTGTATCTCTATCTCTGTCTCTCATAAATGAAAAAGACAAGTTACCACACCCTCAAAAATTATATTGCCTATCAAACTTAAAGACCCTGTCTCAAAATAAGGGCTGGGCTGTAGCTCAGTAAGGAAAACCTTGAGTTCAAGCCTCAGTACCAAGAAAACCAACCAACCTAATCTAAATTAGATGCTCAATTGAAGCAACACCCTACTTACTGCTTGCTATTCTTTCAGGTTCTTACCTTAGAATCAAGCCGAAGAGTGTTCTCTACTGTGTATCCCAACTAGGGCCCCTTAAGGAGAAATCTGCCTTTGATGGTACTTCATTAAAACTAAACTGCATCAATTAATGCCTTGTCCCTTTAGTATGAGTTTCCTTTTTTAAAGAAATGAGAGCCCCGGATTTAGCTCAGCAGCATAAGCGCCTGCCTGGCAAGTGCTAGGTCATGAATTTGATCCCCAGTACCAAGAAAAAAAAAAAAGAGTAACTAAAATCAATTGGCCAAAAGTTTATTTAAAAATTCACTGAGAAGCCAGGTGTGGTGGTGCACATCTGTAATCCCAGCACTTGGGAGGCTGTTGCAGGAAGGATCATCATAAGTTCCAGACCATCCTGGGCCACAAAATGAGCTCAAGACCAGCCTGAACTGCATAATGAGACCCTGTGTCCAAAAAAAAAAAAAAAAAAATTAACTGAGGGGTACCTGTACCCAGTTGAATTAAAGCCAGTGAAAGGTAACTAACAAAGAGAAAACTGAATCCTGGGATAAAAGTATATCCTTCCTATTTGTCAAAAGATTCCTACCCTCACAGCCACTACATTCTTCGCTGTCACGAACTTCTTCAAAGCAGTAAAGAAGCACAGAAATAGGACATTTCAGAACTGTGAGGATCAGGGCAGATATAGTTATTCTCATCTAGAAGGTGAAATCAAAACAGGAACCTGTTCTAGATGCAGCTGATTCTTCACAGAGCTAATCTAGCATCCTGGTCTCTCCATTTGGGGGTTTTCTTTTTATCTGAAGGCTGTCATAATCCAACTCACCAATGAAAAGGAAAAAAAGTCATCTCAAGTATATAATGGACCAGGACTACAGCCTCAGTTTTACCAACCCTTTGGGTATTTTTCAGACAGTACCCTCCAGGTTCCCCACTTACCATTCTCTTCTGGCTGCCTTCAGGAAAGAAAACCCAGAGGCTGTTTCTGGATGAGTGTGCTTTATACTCCCAGAGAACCAATGGCTGCCCTGGGAAAGCCTGGTCTCATTCTGAGAATTTGCCATTTCCGCCCCTGACCCCTGCTGCCTTCATCCAGAAGGATGTGACCTGGTGGAAAATGACCTGCCAGCACAGCACATCCCGTATTTAGGAAATGAACATTGTGTGTTCGCTTTCCCCTCAATGCAGGAAGAGAACCACAGGCCCTTTCCCAACTTGAAACAAATGTCATCATCCTCCCAGGGGGGATACCCTGCCTTTCCTCTCCTGAGAATAGCCAGTGACGCCATTCTGGAGCTCTCACACACACCCTGCGCTGACCAATTATAGTGTTTCATGAGACACTACCGTTACAAAATCATTCTGAAAAAAATAGGAGGTGGTAGAAACATTCTTATATCTGATACAGTCACTCATAGCCCTTGCTGGTATTTCCAAAAGTATTGTGAACCTGTAAGTGGCAAAACGTGTGATCTATTCACTGAGTGTGCAGCCAGCACCATGGAGCCTAAAAAAGCAGGACCACACCCACAGGAAGTGCTGCGTGCAGTTTTGGGCATATCCAGCTGTGGAAAAGAGATGAGAGGTCTCAGGAAGGGCGCGCTGCAGGCCAAATGCGTCAGAAACATCAGTGGGGTCAGGCTGCACAAGGAGCTAGTTATATGCTTCCCACAGCAGCAGGGAAAAGGCTTCCTGAGTTTCATTTGAAGTAGCAGCTATAGCTCATGTGCTAGTTAAGTGGATGGATTCTATCCACAGGTTAGCAAAGCATGCAAGACAATCATCTGAGCAATCCAGGAAGGGAAAATGAACGTAGCATCTGTGGGGTTGCCACAGAACAGATCACATGGAGGATGGTTATTTCTGGGATATTCAGAAGTGGTTGGCATCCAGCCTGAAAACTGACAAATACTACAGAGCTCAAAATATATGACCCTTTCTCTGACAATGTCACCTCTGAATTAGGAAGGTCAAACTTGATTTTTGCTGAAATGATTAATATCTCAACTCCCTGGGTTGGGAAAGTCTTAACAGTTATATCATTCTGTTACATAATTAAATCAGCCACCTTCATAACTATAATTTGTACTTACAAACAAAACACCACTACTTGCAGCCACAGTTGTATTGAATTGAGTTGTTCTGAATTTTGTCCACATCCACATAGTCTGGTTGGAGCTCCTCAAAGGAGAAATATAACTCCAATTTCCACCTGTACTTTGGAGACAAGAAGGAAAAAGAGTATCCTACTTGGTCCTCATCAACATAGACACAAGTGGAATGTAGGTCAGGGTGAACTGGGATAGAGTGGATTAGTCAGCCTTCCATCACTATCACAAAATAACTGAGATAACAAACTACTAAAGAGAAAATTCATAGCTTTGAAAGATCATAGGCCATGATCAGTTGGGCCTCTGACAAGGCAGCACATCATAGCAGGGGTGCCTGGCAAGCACAACTGCTCATCTCAAGCTCAATAAGTGAACCAGACAGGAAGAAGAGGGTGCCAGGGCTCCACGGTCTGCTTAAAGACCTGCCTTGAATGACCTAAAGACCTCCTGCTGGGCCCAAGCTTCTGATAGCTCCCAACAGCAAGCCTTCAACACGGAGCCTTGAGGGACATTGGATATCCAAACCGGAGCAGGAAAGAGGACACGGAGGATCTGAACCCTGATTCTTCAGTTCCTACATGCTCCCCCAACTTCCCTGGATATTGTCTTGTATATTTGGGGCTTAGATAAACACAATTAATCTTCATTTCATGGGTGAGGAAGTTTTCAGGGTCTTTTTCAGAGCCTCAACAATTATGCATAGAACTAAACTGAAAAAATAGAAGATAAAGGACAATAGACAGTGTGGCAACTGAGTTCTGGCCATGTCCCAGGACTTACTTTCTTTATGTCAAAAACACATTTTCTTTATATTTCTCTCTTTATAAAGGAGGGAAATCTAATCTTTGATAGCCTGGCTGTAATGGTTGATTGACTGTGTCAACTTGAGAAGTTTAGAAGCTTAACTAAATCGGCTCTACAATTCTACATGCCTGGAAGGTGTAAAGGGGAAGTGAGGAAGGACAGATGGGCTTCTGTTCTTCAGAAGAGCTCCAGTCTTCACCTTCAGCTTGGATATCATCTCCTGGATTTCAGCACAAACTCTTTGGCTTCCATCATAGACTCTTCATGCTTCCAGTGTGTACGCTTCAGCCTTCCATCACAGACCCATCGGCCTCTTGATACAGACTTGCATGGGACACTGCAGGGAGCTCCATACCTTGGACTGGACCCATCAGCCTCCAGTGTGCAGGCACCCTCCACACACTTCTTCATCCAACTCTGTGGCTGACCATCATCAGCCAATCTTATAGTTTCTCATACATTTGTATGTAGAATATCAAAATCTTAAAATTGAGACAGTTTATGAATATGAGGTTGAGGTCAAAGGTCCTCAAGATTTTCCTCTGTGATCAGTTTTTTAAGTACATTATTTTGCTTTATATCTAAATGTCCCTCCAAAACCTCATAGGCTCATAGTCAGGGTTTGGGGAAGTGACTGGGTCATGGGTGTGCTACTGGATTAGTCCACTGATGGGTTTACAGCTGAGGGTGATGTTGGGAGGTGAAGCCTGGTGGGAAGAGGTGGGTCATTGTGGGCATGGCCTGGAATGGTGTTATATATCGCCCTTCCTCCTTTGATCTCTGTTTCCTGCCTGCCATGCTGCCCTGCCTGTAAGCCAAAATAAACCTTTCCTCTTTTTAACTTGTGGGTGTCGGGTATTGTGTTTTAGCAATCAGCAAGTAACTAAGACATATATTCACTCAAATAAAGAAAAATAAAGTAATACACATTTGCCTGAGGATGGTAACCAGGAATTTTGTGAATATCATGAGAATGTAAGGACTGTAGTACATAGTAAAGGTCTCATAGGGACTAGTCTAATTTACTTAAGAAAACAACTGTGGAGCCAAATCTGGTGGTATAAGCACATAATTCCAGCACTCTGGGAGGCTGAGGCAGGATGTTCGAGTCCAACTTGGGAAACTTAGCGACTTAGCAAGACCTTGTCTCCAAATAAATAAATAAATATTTTAAAAATGAAAAAGAAAGGCTGAAATATACCTCACTGTGAAGGACCTGGGGTCAATCTTCAGTATAAAAAGATTAATTAATCTCATCTGACTTCACTTGATCATTTCACATTATATACATGTATTAAAACATCACTGGACTGAGGATATAGCTCGGCAGCACAGTGCCTACATGAGATCGTGAGTTCAATCCCTAGTACCAAAAAAATAAAAATAAAAAGTCACTGTGCCCCATAAATATGTACACTTGTTATGTAAATTATTTTTTAGAAATACTTAAGATTAAAAAACTTTTTAATTTGAGTTAATTTTAGACTTAGCAAAAAGTCACAAAAATATTTCAGAGTAAATCTGAATATTCCCCATGAATGTTCTCCCAAAGCCAGTATCTTATGTAATTGTAGTACAGTTGATCAAAACTAGAAAATTAGCATTGGTATAATACTGTTAACTAAATAGAGACTTTAAGTTTCACCAGATTTCCTGTTAACATAGAATGCCTTTTAAAAAAATTATAGAACAATGAATTATAATTTAATTATAGAAAATTATAGCCACAATGCTGATATAGCTAATATCCTTCCATGCAGTACAGCTAAGTGTGATGAATTGACAACTGATGGGCACCTTGTAACACCCAGCTGAACTGAATCCGTCCGGTGCTGAGTGTGGGAGCCCACCTGAGGATTGTTGCCAACAACATAAAATGAACTGGAGAAGACGAGGTGGTGCGGCTTGTTCTTCAGGAGGAGCCTGTCATGCTAGCTTCCTAATATGAATTTGGCTGCTCTCATTGGAGGAGCTCAGGACCTTATTGTTGCTAAGAATGGTTGCCATTCACTTTGGGGGAGCTCAGGTCCTTACTTTGAGCATCACTTCCTGAGTCTGGAGGGTAAGATGGTGTGCTATTGAATCTCCTGGAGAAACTTGTCACTCTGGCTTCCTGATGAGAACTCTGTTGTTCTCATAGTCAGAGGAGCCCGGGTCCTCACTGTCACTGAGGATGGCTGTGGTTCTTTCTGGGGTGCTCTGGTCCTTACTTTAACCATCACTTCCTGACCCTAGAGGGGAAGATAGTGTGCTGCTCAATCTCCTGGAGAAGCTTGTCGAGCTAGCTTCCTGATATGAACTCAGTTGTTCTCATCACTGGAGGAGCTTGGGATCTCATTGTCACTGAGGATGGCTGCAGTTCTTTTCAGAGGAACTGAGTGTCACTTCCTGGCTCCAGTGCAGATTTCTCAGCATGCTTGTACAGATTCTTCCTCCTACTGGCACAGACTTTCTAGCTTCCACCACTGACCTTTGGGCCTTCTTAGCATGGATCCGTGGGAGAGACTTTCATGAAACATTGTTGTGGGCTTCCTGATATGAACTCAGTTGTTCTCATCACTGGAGGAGCTTGGGATCTCATTGTCACTGAGGATGGCTGCAGTTCTTTTCAGAGGAACTGAGTGTCACTTCCTGGCTCCAGTGCAGATTTCTCAGCATGCTTGTACAGATTCTTCCTCCTACTGGCACAGACTTTCTAGCTTCCACCACTGACCTTTGGGCCTTCTTAGCATGGATCCGTGGGAGAGACTTTCATGAAACATTGTCGTGGGCTTTAGGCCTCCAGTTGTACACGTCAAGGGTATTGTCATGGCTCAAGGTCTTTAGCTGGACTCATGGAGGACATTGCTGTGGGATCCAGGCCCTCAGCTAGATTCTTTGAGTCTAGGTCTGTGGGCAGATTTTCTGCAGTCTTCTGTATTTGACTCTTTGGGTGACTACTATAAAATAAGCCTATAAATTAGGTGTCCTGTATTAAATTGTTTCCCTCGCAAACTTTTACTGCAACAATTTTCATAACAAGTTTGTGAGAATTTAACATTAAATCATCTCTTGGAATACTCAACATGCCTTACTCTGCTGAAGACGTTAAGATATCTCTGTTGCACAGAATCTCAACTATTATTGTCACAAATTCATGGGTTTGCACAGGAAAAAAAACCAGCCAGAATCACTGACCTCAGGCCATTTTCATTTCTCCAGATTGGGCTCTGGTCTTTTCTAATGTACACATATATCCTTAAATACCAATGTTTAAACACTAGTCTGAGTTCTTTTCTCCATTCAATGTTCCACAGGCAGATACACACTTGCCTGTGTTGACACAGTCCTCACCTCTGTCATTTTTAATAGTTATATGATAATCCTATTGTTGGCTTACTCATTTCCCTCTTGATACTGGGGCTGCTTCTAGTTGTTTTCATCACTGTTACTAGAATTGCCAGGACGTCTGTGCCCCTTTTCTCTCTTGAGGGTATTTCTTTGGTGAGTATTTACAAATGGGAAAATGCCAAAAAAAGGAATAGTTTTTCTTACATATTCTATATTGCTTTCTGGGAGAACCAATTTATAATGTTATCAGCTTTGTAAGAATAACAGCAGAAAGCTTTGGGACAACTCAGAGTTTTCTTATACTAACATTTAATTTGGTCTATTTCAGCTCCATAAATGTGGTTTATTTCAGCTCCACACCTACCAGGTACCAGGCATCATCCTATACTCTGAGGAGAAAAACCCAAATAGATACAATCTGCCCTCAGGAGATGATAATCTATTAGAAGAGAAAGATATGGAACAAATCATTTAAACTGGGTGTGGGAAATGCCAGGAATGTTGGAGGGCAGGGAAAGTACATACTTGGGCAAAAACTAGGGGAAAGGTGGGGTCAGCCATAGAAACAGAAAGGACAAAGGCATGGGAGAGTATGCAGGGTGCATCAGGCATTCAGTACGGGTAAGCATAAAATAGGACGCTGATGAGGCTACAGGTAAGGCTAAAGGTCTGTAGGAGTCAATTCATGATGGTTCTCACGTGGTGTGTGAGCAAAGAGCCACTAACAGCCTTTCTTCAGCAGTCTCATGGGGTTGAGTTTACATCACTGACAGTCATGTGTAGGATGGTTTTCAGAGCTGCACAACTAAAAGTTGGAAAGTCACTGAAGTGGTTGGGAGAGGTCATCATGGATTGGGATAGTTCTGGTAGGATAGAACAGAATAAATACATTCAAACCATGTTTTGAAAGCAAAATTAGCTAACCATAATTAAGGCTTTTGTTTAGGCATGCTGTCCATTCAATCCACTTACATCACCTTGGTCAATAAAGTCACATGGTCAGCCCAACATCGAAAGGACAGGAGAGTATCCACTTCTTCTACAGGAAAGCAAGAGAGGAAAATGCCAGCCATCAGACCACCTCCAGAACGTCTGCCCTGCAGGGAAGATATTCCAAGATGAACTGCAACATCACCAACCATCTCCCATGCCCTCTCCTTCATTAATAATTTCTTTGGAGTTCCACCCTCCATCTGCTAAGAAGCACTCTCTGGCTAACATATGCAAACTATTGTCTGCGGGAAAATGCCCAAGAGGAAGACAAAAGAATGGAGAACTGGGGCTGGGGATTTAGCTCAGCAGCATAAGGGCCTGCTTTGCAAGCAGGCAGTCGTGAGTTCGATCCCTGGTACCGATAAAAACGAAAAAGACAAAAAAAAAAAAAAAAGAATGGAGAACCAAGAAACTGGAAAGACCCCCGCTGATTTGCAGTCAGAATAGCCTGTTTGTGCAACAGCCGCGGTTCTCTCTCTCCATGTACCAGCCTAAGAATCAAAGGGACCACTGGCGTGGCTGAGTTTGAGTTGAGTGTGCCTCTTGCTGTGCTGAGAGGGAGAGAAAGGCTGAGTCGCCCTCATCTTCTCCTTCAGTAGAAGATGGCAGCGGCTCACCCTCCCACCAACACCGCATGTAGTCTAAGAGAAGAAACTCATGCTAGGAAATTATGGTGAGGGTGGTAGATTAGGGAAAAGCAAACTGATGCTTCAATAAAAAATGAAAAAAAGAAACGATCCATGATAAAGTTGAACCACCCAGAACATATTCTATTGCTGGTAGTAATTCTTCTCCAGACGGATACTTTTAATCACTGGTTTTTAAAAGATGTTTTTCTTAGACACATTGTTGCTGGTTTGGCTTATATTGCTTTGTTACTATTGCTTACATCTTCTAAAACATCTTTCGCTGATCAGTTAACCTATTTTAAATTCAATACAATAGAATTTTGAAAACCACTGCTTCCTAGTAGGATTTTTGTATTGCTTTTTTTTTTTTTTAAGGATTTTTGTTTTTAAAGGAAGACTTCAGCATCATTGCCTTTGCCCCCAATCCCAGTACTAGAGATGAACTCAGGGACTTTGCCCAGAGGTACATCCCTAGTGCTTTTTATTGTTTGCTTAGAGTCAGAGTATCAATAAGTCACTCAGTTGCCCAGGTTGGACTTGAACTTGGGATCTTCCTGCCTCAACCTTCTAAACTGCTCTGATTATAGATATATACTACCATACCTAACACCATCATTGTCTTTTTTTTTTTTTTTTTTTTTTTTTTTTGGTCTTTTTTTTGTTTTTATCGGTACCAGGGATCGAACTCACGACTGCCTGCTTGCAAGGCAGGCGCTTATGCCGCTGAGCTAAATCCCCAGCCCCCTCCATCATTGTCTTTTGCAAAGGAAAAAAATAGTATACCTGGGGCTGGGGATTTAGGTCAGTGGCATAAGCACCTGCCTTGCAAGCAGGGGGTCATGAGTTCAATCCCCGCTACCGATAAAAAGAAAAAAAATAGTATACTTTTAGTGATCTATTTGTATGATTTTGTTTTGTTTCATTTTTGTCTTTTTTGAGACAGGATTTCTCTATGCAGTTCAGGCTGCCCTTGAATTCACTTTGTAGCTGAAGCTGAACTGGAGCATGCAGTGATTCAATCCTCCTACCCAGCCTCCTAAGTGCTGGAATTACAGGTGTATGCCACAGCCTGCTTGTCTTTTTCTTTTCTTTTCTATTCTTTCTTGTTTTGTTTTTGATGTTTTATTTTTTCAGACAGGGTCTCATTATACAGTTCAGGCTGGCCTTGAGCTCACTTTGTAGCCCAGGCTGGTCTTGAACTTGCAATAATCCTCCTGCCTCAGCCTCCCCAAGTGCTGGAATTACAGGCATACCTGTCTTTAGTGATCTTACTCACTTATTGATTTGGGCAAATCTGACCCTGGGAGTTCTTCAGTCTTGGTAGTTATTCAGTTGTCACAGGCTTCCTAATGCCATCAAAGAAAGGCAGTTTAAAATTTGTTCCACTTCCTCCTCCCCAGGTGTGCACACCTGCACAGAACACCTGGGATCCTGTGGGTAAAAGCTGCGTTATATCGTTAATAGAGACGCGTTTGGTTCATGGTCCTGTTGCAGTTCATCTATTTTACCACATGCTTATTCTTTTCATGCCAAAAAGACTGCAGCTGAGTCTACACCCCCTCCGTGGCCATAAAGATTCTGTTATCTCCCGGGACACTGGGAAACAATTACCTTTGTCTCTACTTTTCCCAGGCTTAGTCATTATCTCCTAAGTTCTCAGATGAAACATAACAGTATTGCAACCTGTGTTAGAACACCTGCCTATTTTATATCTACAAAGCCATAAAAAAAACTTACCCTTTCCCTCAACTTTTAGACTACTTAAAGAGTTTAACTTTTAGCATATCTCATAGGCAAGAGAATTCGGGATGCAGTATGCTTTTTAAACTTTGCTAATTGCCTGTTTTTAACAGAAGAATTCAATTAATGTACTTTATACAATATAATGCAAGGGGTAGACCTCTCGGCACTCTAAAAATGAATCAGGATCGTTCTAGATATTTGCTCTGTTTCAATAAATGTGTTCTATAGTGGAGTTTTTACTCCAGTTGATTTTTGAACTGGCTGAGAAAATAATTTAATCCACTTTTTTCTCCAATTTTGTTCTATTTTTTAAATTAGACTTTATAGTTTTAGAGCTGTATCAGGTGCACAGCAAAACTGAGTGGAAGTTACAGAGCTATGTCACATCCCCCATCCCCAGACACAGTGTCCCACTCAACACTGTCCCCCTAGAGCGGCACATATGATACAGTTGATGAACCTGCACTCCCAGTTTATTATGGTTCCCTCTTGGTGTCATACCTGCTCTGTGGTTGGGTTAATGTTGAAAGAAAAGAATCCACCATGACAGTATCACATGGGGTGGTCTCACTGCCCTAAAAATTCTGGGCTTCTTGGGTTCATCCCTCAGTCCCCATCCCTCCAGCCTCTGACAACTACTGATCTTTTTACTGTCCATAGATTGCCTTCTCTAAAATGTCATAAAGTTGGAGTCATGCAAGACATAGGTTTTCCAGGGTGGATTCTTCACTTTGTAATTTAACTCTTCTCGGTATCTTTTCATGGCATAGTAGCTCATTTCTTATTTGTGTACTAAACGACATCTACTAATCTTTTAAGTTTTGGCAATTGCAAATAAATCTGCTATGCAATCCAGGTGCACATTTTTGTGTCAATACAGTGTTCAATTCCTTTGAATAAATTCCAAAGAGCATAGTCACTAGATCTCATGGTAGGAATATATTTAGTTTTGTAAAGAAATTATCAAACTGTCTTCCAAAGTGGCTGTACCATTCTGTACTCCCACCAGCAGTGAATGAGAGTTCTTGTTAGTCCACATTCTCACCACCATTTGGTGTCATGCGTGTCTTAGATTTTGGCCATTCTTATAGGTCTGCAGCAGTCTCATTTGTTTGTTTGTTTGTTTCTGTAGTGCTGGGAATGGAGCCCAAGGCCTCAGCATACTAATCATGTCGTTGATATTTTAATTTGCATTTCCTTTTGACATTTAATGTGCACCATCTTTTCTTTTTTCAGGCACCACTTTTTGTTTTGCTTTATTTTTTGTTCTTAAATCAGTGAAAGAAGCTGGGTCCTAGAAGCTGCAGTGATCTAAGCAACAGCAAATTTGTGTATTCCTCTTTGTGTTTTTGTTTAAATACGATTAAATTATCACACTCCCAGTGCAGTTCATTTGCATGAAATTCTGCACCATACATACTAATTGTAAAGTTATTAACTCCACCCCAGGGGGGAAAATACTACTCTAGAAGATAATTTTCACTGAAAGCTAACCAAACTTTATTAAGGATATTGTGACCATATTATAAATGATATGAAAAATAACATTTTAATATTTGACCATCAATTTAAGAAAATTGGTAGGGCCAGGTATTTAGCTCAGTGGCTCAAATGTTTGGCTAGTGATCGCAAGGTCATGAGTTCCATCCCTGGCACCACAAAAAAAAAAAAGAAAAAATTGATTGCCTATACAAATTTTTGTAATTTTTAAACTGTAATACATTCTACCATCCTATAGAGTATCTTTCTATATGCTATTTGCCACCTTGTATTTCACTTGGTGATGTTTCTGTTAAAGTCCTTGGTCCTTATTTTTAGTTTGGTTTTTATTGCTGTTGAGTTTTAGTTCTTGTGTATATTTTGGATAACAGTCCTTCATCTGAGATACCTTTTGTAAATATCTTCTCTCAGTCTGTGATTAATCTTTTTATTCTCTTCAAAGTGTATTTTGTAAAGTAGAAATTTTGAAGAAATTAATGAAGTCTAGCTTAACAATTTTTTGCATGGTTTGTGCTTTTGGTAACGATATCTAAAAGTCATTGTCAAACTCAGGATCATCTAGATTTTCCTCCACACTATCTTCTAGAAGTTTGATAATTTTGTGTTTACATTTAAACCTGTGGCTCATTTTGGTTAATTTTTGCAACTCTGCTATAACCACTTGTTTCCAGGAGTATTTTTTTGTCATTCCTTTCACTGTTTCTGCACAGATGATCATGTCACCTGTCTTTTCCTCATCTCTATCTCATTCTTTTTTCTTTTCTTTTTGTACATGTTTGCAGCACATAATGTTTACATTCCTTGTGTGGAGTTGCTACATGTACATGACACACCCCAATTCTCTTTTTTTTCATCCCCTATCTCTCTTTTCCTTCCCTTCACCCTCTGTCCCTTAATTCCCTTTCCTTTGAGAAAGATGTATCTTTCTACGTCCTATAAAGTTTTCTTTTTCAGTTGGGTTCTTCTCTGGTTTTGGAATCAGGTTGATGCTAGCTTCAAAGAATGAGTTTGGAAGTATTCCTTCCCTTTCAATTTCATTAAAGAGTTTGAGGAGTGCTGGCATTAGGTCTTCCCTAAAGTTCTTATAGGATTCAGCATTGACTTTGTATGTGCTGGGCTTTTCTTAGCAGGTAAGTATTTTTATTACTACCTCGATTTCATTGCCTGTTATTGGACTGTTAAGGGTTTTTATAACTTCTTGATTCAGTTTTGGTGATTCATATGTGTCTAGAAATCTGTCCGTTTCTTCTAGGTTATCCAATTTATGAAGTACATGTTCTCAGAATAGTTACTAATACTCATCTGGATTTCAGCAGTGTTCATTGCCATTTTGTCTTTTTCATTACTAACTGCACCCCCTAAAAAGATAATACGTCCGAATTTACTCTTTTTCTGGTTTCCTAAGGTAGGTTGTTAGACGATTTGATTTTTAGATCTCTTTTCCCTCCTAAAGTATGTATTCAGCGCTATAAATTTTCCTCTAGGCACTGTTGAGTTTCCTGGAATTGTGAAATCAGAGAAAGTTGAGTCAGTCTTCTCAACAGCTACAATGGAATATGGAACTAGAGATTTGTGGGACAGCCATATATTGCCCATTATGTGACCCACAGAAAATACCTGTTAGCCCAGGGGAATGGGATGGGGGAGGTCTCTGAGTGACAAACAAAACATTTAAATTTTTATTTCTTGCCCTCCTTCAGTTCCATGAGCCCTGTGTATCCTTATTTTTAATCCCCAGTTTTATTCCTTGAATGATCTTGATTTGATTTCTGATGGCTGCAACAGAGAGCCCTAACCCAACACTGAAGCATGTGAGATCTACTTCTTGTCTTTAACATTAAAAGAATTAACAACAGTTATGGTGGCACACACCTGTAAGTTCTACTACTTAAGAGACAGAAACAAGAGGATCACTAAGTTTGAGCCCCACCTCAGAAACTTCAAGAGACCTGTCTCAAAATCAAAACAAAACAAGACTGTGGACATAGTTGAGTAGCAAGGTACTCGCCTAACATAGTTGACATCCTGGTTCCATTTCTAGCACCACCAAAAAAAAAAAAAAAAAAAAAAAAAAGGTAGACTTTTTAGAGGTGTTTCTCAATGCATGCTCTTAAGTGCCTTTTAGGAGTTTCTCTTATCTCGACCTTAAGGGTAACAGTGATTTCATCCCCTAAAAAGACAATTTACCTTTAATCTGTACGTCTCTCTGTCTCTCTTGTGTCTGTCTCTCTCTCCCTCTCTGTGTCTGATGGGATCGAACCCAGGCCCTTCACACTGAGTTATATCCCTACCCTCTTTTAATTTTAAAATAGCTTCTCAATAAATTCTCCAGGTTGGGCTGAAACTCATGATCCTCCTGCCTCAGTTTCCAGAGTGCTAGCCCTACAAGTGTATGCTACCTTGCCTGGCCTATCTTTAATTTTCTAATAGTGAAAGACATACATATTTTTAAATGAACTTCTATAAAACAATTGTAGAAAGTTAGAAATAAAAGTTTCTCTTTTATATCCATTTTCACCTTTCAGAGGTAATACCGAAGTTTACAATTTGCTTTTTTCTTACACAATGTTTATGATTATATCAACATGTATTTTCCTTCTTGTATCTTCCCTTCCTTTCTTCCTTCCTTCTTTCTTTCCTTTCTTTTTGAGATGGGATCTTTCTAGACTCCCCATTCTGGTCTTAAACTTCCAGGCTCAAGAGATCCTGCCTCTGCCTTCCAAGTCGCTGGACCACAGGTGCACACCACTGTGCTCAATCTGAACATATTTATTCCAGACATGTGGCTTTGTTAGGCACAAGTGCCAGCTCCCCACAAGAAATGTAAACATGTACCATAAACATGAACTAGCAAAAATAAATTTAAAAATAAGTATGTGGTTGTGATTTTTTTTTTACAAAATTGCATATTATATTCAACTGATTTTTCCACTTATAAAATATAATGCCAACTCTGGAGGAGGGTGTAGAGGAGATGTTGGTCAAAGCC
Source organism: Cavia porcellus (assembly GCF_034190915.1). Classification (NCBI taxonomy): domain Eukaryota; kingdom Metazoa; phylum Chordata; class Mammalia; order Rodentia; family Caviidae; genus Cavia; species Cavia porcellus. The sequence continues at coordinate 38,221,606 of NW_026947510.1, read as the reverse complement.
TACAAAATTTCAGTTAGACAGGGGCTGAGGGCATGCATAGCTCAGTGATACAGCCCTTGCCTAGCAAGCATGAGGCCCTGGGCTCAATCCTGAGCAAAAAAGAAAGGAAGGAAGGAAGGAGGGAAGAGAGGAGGGAGGAAAAAGACACAATTTTCAGTTAGAGATGAGTAAAAGGTCTGATTTATTGTATGAGTGGTAACTATAGTGAATAATAATGTACTATAGACTTAAAAATTGTTGAATGTTCTCACTACAGGGAAAAGCATGTGAAGCAATAGATACTTAATTGGCTTGATTTGGCCCTTTTGCCATGTGTACATATATCAAAGCATCATGTTTATATTACCAAAATACATATATTTTTTAAAGCCAGCAGTGATGGTAAACATCTGTGATCCCAGTACTCTGGGAGGCCGAGAGAGGAGGATCACAGCTTTGTGACTTAGTGACACCCTGTCTCAAAATAAAAAATAAAAAACTAAAAGGCTAAGGATGTAGCTCCCCACAAAGGCTCTGGGTTCAATTCCCAGTACCACAAAAGTAAGTAAATATAATTTTATTGTCATGGCAATCAATTAATTTAAAAGCCAAAAAGAATCCTCCTAAAATATGCCAGTCGTGTCCCATGCCCATACCTCTTCTCTGCCTGTTCCATACCTCTGAAAGGCTCACTCCTAGGGATTACCTCCCTCAGGCTTCACTGACAAATGGTTTGATTGAGTTCAGCACATCAGAGGTGCGAAAAAGCATTCGAGGACAGAATGAAGGTAGAATGTTCCTCCTCTGCTTCACCTCTATCTTTTGCAGAGACTGTAACTCTCTTTGGCTGTAGCTCCAAATTTCTCCGGGCTCCTTTTATCCTCTTATGTCCTCTCCCTTGCAAGTCTGACCCTAAGAATAGTAATAGCTTTTCATAACTGCTAGCCTCTAGGCACCTCACCATTTCTTGGTTGTGTGGTTAGTCCTATCCAACTTCTTTAGTGAAACTTTCCTTAAACATCTGTTCATTTGAACCCTCTAGGGTGAACTGTTTCCTGCTAGGAAATAACATCCCATAGGACATTTTATAAGGTCGTACATGACTGTCACTCCTTATAGGGACAAGTCATGATTCACTTGTCCATTCTCTAATTGATAGACATGTGCCATATTTTCAAATCAGTTACTTATTACAAATAATAGCTCAGTGAATGAATGTCCCTTGTATGTGGGTATCTGTATGTGTGTATATACTCTTGCAAATATCTCTGTAGGAGAGAGTCCAAACTGGAATAACTTGAACAAAAGCCATACACATTTTAAATTTGATAAATGTTTTCTTTCTTTATTAAGTAGATGTTCAACAGTTTGCCCTCCCTAGGGACACACAACTAGTGAACAGTAAGCAAGCTATAGCCATAGTCAAATGTGCATGTTTAGACCATTAATCCAAAAGAAATCATGAATATTTTAAATCTAAAAATAAAGTAAGTCTTTATAAAGGAGTTTCTGAGTCCTCCAGTTATTCAGACAATCTAATCTTTCAATCAGCTTTATTTCAGGGAAAGAGAACAATTGCTAACTGTTCAAACTAATCTTACCAGAAAAAGTTTCAGTAGTCTCTAAGTATATTAGATCAAGCACATGATTAAGAATAAAATTCAAAGACTATTCTGATAAGTTCAGAGTACGTTCACATGATACACAACTTTCATTTGGGGCCCAGACAGCAAAATGTTTACCAACATATTCTAGGTTTGGGTATATAAGGTTTAATATCTCAAAGACAGAAAGAGGTTCCAAGAGACATAAGGAGATGTTCAATGACTATTGTATGTAACAAGTTAAAAATAGTCTAAACTTCATTTGCAGAGAAGTGGTTAAATTTTCATGCTACATCCAATCCTCTGCTGCTTTTTTTAAATGTACCTCTCTGATTCTTAGTGCAGGTAAACACCTTTCATATGTTTGCCTTGAGGGAGGTTGCTCTTTTTTTTCGGGGAGGAGGTTGCTCTTTTTATGTCCTTGTATGTACTTATCTACCCATATACTTTTTTCATATTCCTATTGGATTTCCTTTTTTTATCCACCTGTATAAGCTTTATTGTAATGTGTATATTAATTTTTATAATGTATGTATCAATTATTTACTTTATTTCCCTTGCTTGTCTTTTATTTACTGTGTGGTATAGTCCCAATGCCATGTAATCAAATTGTCAATCTGGAGGGCTGGGGATTTAGCTCAGTGGCTCAAGCACTTGCCTGATAAGCACAAGGTTGTGAGTTCAATCCCCAGTACCAAAAATTAAAAAAAATTGTCAGTCTGTTAATAGGGCTTTTGCCTATGTGTCTTCTAATAACAGACTCTTCTAGGCTTTTAATCCTATTTTTATTAATGTTTGTGAAGGGTGAGAAGTAGAAATTTAACACCCCCTTTTAAATGGACAGTCAATTGGCCTTTTTCCATAGAAGCCCATTGAACATCTTCTTGTCTTTTATAGATTCTGGTTGTGCCCATCTCTAAACCCCAGGACAAGGTGACTAAATAATCTCAAGCCAATCAGTGTATCAACTGGACCTGAAGATGAGTTCAGTCCCTTTCAACACACTTTAATAATGCTGAATAAAGAATAATAGTCAGGTAGGCTCAGTACCACATGCCTGTGACCCCAGCTACCCAGAAAGCTGAAGCAGGAGGATCATAAGTTTGAGCCCAGCCTGGGCAACTTAGTGACTTAGCAAGACCCTGATTCAAAATAAAAATTTTATAAAGGGATGGGATGCAGCTCAGTGCAAAGGCCCTGGTTTGAATTCTCAGTACAAAAATAATAGTACTAACATCAAAAATAAACTTAGGAACCAGTTTCTCTTAGAAAACAATAAATGCTGGCAGCAAGACCACAGATATTTACTATATAATCATCTTTCTATTTCTTATTTCCATTACCTGATCTGTTTGTTCCTACAGCAATACTGCACTGTTACATAAGCAGTACCAGCAATATGTTTTATAACTTTTTGTCATACTAGATAGCAAGGAAGCTAATAGTGACAACTAAAGTTGTACCAAAGGATACAGGAGACAATCTTAGCCACAGTGAAGATAATAATAGTGATGGATAGAAACTCATCAAGTATTCTTAAATCTATGGATTCCTAATCATTTAATATTGCTAGGGATTTAGCTCAGTGTCATAAGCACCTGCTTGGTAAGAACAAGGTCATGAGTTCGATTCCTGGTACCAAAAAAATAAAAATAATTGGTTTAATATCCAAAAACCTGGTAAGCATTTATCTTGCTGTTCCTATATGAACTGTGCCCTGGGTACAGGAAGGCGCCATGAAAGTCAGGAGCTGGTTGCACAGCTCCGTGGATATACTAAAACCATGGAACCGAACCCTTTAAATAGATCAATTGCACGGTACATGAATTACATTTCAGTAAAGTGGCTTTTTAAAAAGTGAAGAGAGTACTTACTTTTAGTAGATGGGAGAGGATTAAGCTCGGATGTGACACAGAGAGGGACTGATAAGATTCTCTTTCTTGACCTGGGTGGTAGGTACAAAGAGGTTCTGTTTATAATAATTGTTTCATACAGCTTTCTGCTTTATTTTTCAGTAGAAGGTTGATTAGAAGCAGGTCACAGTGGCTGGCATCTGTACTTCCAGCTAGTCAGGAGGCTGAGACTGGAGGATTACTTGTGCCTAAGAGTTTGAGCCCAGCCTGAGCAACTTAGTAAGATCAAACTTTAAAAAAAAAAAATAAAAAGGGGATGGGGATGTAGCTTGGTGAAAAGGCTCTGGGTAAATCCCCAGAATAAAAAAGGAAGAAAAAAGAAAAAGAGAGAGATGAGAGAGAAAAGGAAGAAGGGACAGAAAAAGGAAGGGGAGAGGAGAGGAGAGGAGAGGGAAGGAAGGAAGGAAGTGTTAAGTAAAATAAGTTATTTCCTTTCCTACCCTGGCCAGTGGGAGGTCTCTATGGGATTGTTCTGGATTGTTGTTGTAAGTTAAGGGGAAACTCTCACAATGTCCAGAGTCCTTGATAAAAAGAAGGAAGGAGATGAAGGAGAGACCTCAGATTATTTGCAGTATGAACCCAGTTAGGTGCCACCAACCTTGACTTCTTCAGAGGGAACAGTACACTGACAAAAGGGAAACGCTGGGATCTACATCTTCAAGCTGAAGAGACCTGGGTAATCTGGCCGCTCAGACCATTGTAGGCATTGCAAACACTGCAGCTATCAGCATCACATTCTCCAAAAACACTAGCCAGGGACCCTCTCCAAGTCTGCTGTCCTCTGTAGGGCTGCTGCTACTGCTGGACAAGTCACACCTAGAACCAGCCCCAGGAGTCACATGGTGATGCTAACTGTGATGCATCAATGTGACTCCCATTAGAACCGCCTAGCAGGTTAGTAAAGCTCTGGGTGTATCTGTGGACGAGGGCGTGTAGGCCAAAAACGGAGGGGGGAAGACCAACACCCCATAGGCTTGTAGCCTGGATGGATTAAAAAGTGAAAGGAGCAAGTCTTCTCTCTCTCTGCTTTTTTTTCTTCAGAGGCACTCCAGTCTTTCCCAAGGCCCTGTGTTTGATCCCCTGCACTACAAAAAAAAAAGTGTTACAGTTTAGATCTGAAATGTCACCTGAAGTTTCATGTCCTGAAGATTTAGTGCCCAGTGCATCAGTGTTCCAAGGTGGGGCTTTGGAGAGGTGACTGGATCATTAGAGCTCTGACTTTATCAGTGAACTAATTCCTTAATGAGTTCATAATTTGATGGGCTTTGGGACGGCGGCTGGGAAACTTTGCAAAATGAACCTCATCGGAAAAAAGCAGGTCATTGTGAACATGTCCTTAAAGGGTATATCTGATATCGTGTCCACAGTCCCTTCCAGCTGCTCTCCACCGTGCTTCCTGTCCACCATGAAGGGAGCAATTTTCCTCCCCCACACCCCTCTGCCATGACTTTTCTGCCTCACTACAGGCCTGAAACCAGTGGAGTCAGCTAACCATAGATTGAAGCCATGAGCTAAAATAAATCTTTTGTCCATTAAGTGGTTTTGTCACAGTGACCTAAAGCAAACATGAAGGGGGTGGAGGCTGGGCACAAGCTCAGTGGCACAAGTGTCTGCCTGCAAAGGACAAAATCCTGAGTTCAATTCCTGGTACCAAAAAGAAAGGGGTGGAGAGGGAGAGAGAGAGGAAGGGAGCTACAATTGCCTCATAACTCAGCTTCAGGCTTCTTCTAGAGAAGCTTACAGGATTTTGACCATGTTGCCTGAAAACATGAGCCCAAGTTCCAGTGTCTTCAAATGTCCTTGAAGATGATGGCATGGGGGGGGGGCTATAAAATATTTTTTATAACTCTCTTGTTCTGCAGTTTCTATTCAGTAAACAGCTATAAAAATAACAAGTAGCATATGATTCCATTTACATGAGGTACCTAGACTAGACAAATTCATAGAGGAAAAAAACTAGAACATAGTTACCAAAGGATATGGAACTCAATCATGCATATAGAACATAATGTCTGGGAAGACAAAATAGTTCTGGGAATGGCTATGCAACATTGTGAATATAATATCTAAAATGCACATTTCAACATAATTAAAAGGATATGTATGTGCACTTGTATGGGGGATTTTAAAAAACAATAATTTTTAAAAAGACACTGTTTGGGAGATAGCACAGTTCTCTCACTTACCAAACTAATCAGAGGAAAATGTAATATTCTCAAAAAGACGAGCCATATAAAAAGAGATTAAGATGGCCTGGCACTTTTTAAAAGCTGTCAGTCTCTATGAAGAATCATGGAAAGCAGAACTGGTCCCAAATTCTGCAGTGAAGTAGATAATGAAAAAAAGTAAAAGAAGGGAGACTGGTGGCTGGCATTACAAAGATAAAAACAATATAAATGAAAATCGACATGACCTCTGGGCTTTTTTGTCCCTCAGAGCAGCCTCCCCAGCCCTGCCAACTGAGAGCGGCTTTTTCTACCTTCCACAGCCAGGGGCTCATTGTGGTTCCGGGGTCCTTCTTCCACCTTGTTTTTGTCTGGGTTCTCCAGAGAAACAGAGCCAGTAGCCAATTAATAAAGAAAAGATTTATTCTAAACACTCAGCGCTCACCACGGTGTGACATGGTGGACGTTTAGGGGAGAGTTGAGGTTACAGTTCTTGGTCCAAATTCTGCAGGCTAGCAACTCAGGTAGAAGCAGACATTGCAGTCTTGAACAGAACTGCTTCCACTTCAGAAGCCTGCCTCGCCTACATTGTGGGGAATAATTTACTTTATTAGAGTACGCTGATGAAAATGTCAATCATACCTAAAAAATACGTCCCCTTAACACCCAGACCGGTGTTTGACTAAGTATGTCAACACCAGAGTGGAGGCCGGTCAGCTCATGAAATCAACCATTCTGTGCTTCTCTCCAGGGCCATGGTCCTTTGTTCTTGTGGGTCTAGAGGAATCTCCTCTATCTTCTGCCTCCCCAGAAAGTACAGTTATGTATGGACCATTTTAGAATCATTTCTTAGCCTAACACTCTTTCTACAGCAATGGGAAATATCTATCCGCCAAAGTGTTTCCATCCTTTAATTTTTTTTTTTTTTTTTTTTTTTTGCATCAGAATTCAAACTCAGGACACTGCACTTGCCAGGCAAGCACTGTGCCACTGGGCTATATCCCTCTTTCCTTTTCTTTAAATATGTTTTTTAATACTATATGTTTGCAATGTTCCATCTTGAAGAATTGACACATATACACATGGTATTTTCTTTATTTTTATTTTAAAGAGAATAAAACTAAGCAAAATAAAACAGAATAAAGCCAATCAAGACAAACCAGTACAAGTGATACAGGACTTCAAAACAATAGGGAATCAACATTGGTTACCATAATGCCTCTTGTTGTGTTCAAAATAGCTGCAGATAGCTTCAGATATAATAAAGATCAAACAAAACAGAATGGAATAGAGCCAATAAAAACAAAACAATGTATTCAATAAAGGACTTCAAAATAAGATAAGAGTAAATCCAGAATGGCTACCAAAGATAACAATAGGTCTTGTTATCTTTGAAATAGCTGCCCATGTCATCAGATAAATAAAAACAAAACAAAGTATTAAAACCCAACCCAACAAAACAATGAAAATGATACAGGACTTCAAAACCAGACAATAGGAAATTAACAATGGCTACCGCCTTCAGAAGGAGATGCCCTCATAGATGCTATACTGCGTATTGCTATCCTCCTTTTGCCTGCCTCAAACTTTGTTTTTTTTTTTTTTTTTTTTTTTTTTTTTTGGTCTTTTTCATTTTTATCAGTACCAGGGATCGAACTCACAACTGCCTGCTTGCAAGGCAGGCGCTTATGCCGCTGAGCTAAATCCCCAGCCCCCTGCCTCAAACTTTGTATAAATCGTATCTTACTGAAAATAATTTTAGCGATGTTTTTATTCAACACTATATGTTTGAAAGTCATCCCTGTTCTGAATTTACAGCTCAAGTTTAATCATAGGATAATCATAAGTTATTTCACAGTAGTCTTTTTATTAATTAAATCCAGTCTAGCTACCTATTTTCACTTTGATGTGTATGGCTAATGTATGTTTTTAATTTCTCCTCTTTTACACTGCTGTTTTGAATATCTTTGTCCAAGTCTTGTTAACTCTTCCTGTGGTGACTTTTTTAGAGTAAATGCCATAGAGAAAAATCCTAGACCTTATGTTGAGTTAGAGTGAGTTAGATTAATTGTAGTTTTGTTTTGTTTTGTTTTTGTCTTTTGAGGGAGGGTCTTAGTATAGTCCAGGCTGACCTTAAACTCACTATGTAGCCCGGGCCAGCTTGAATGGTAATCCAGGGTGGATTACAAGTGTCCACCACTTTGCCACACCCTTCCACCATGCTATTTCTGCCTTGGAGACAGCTGACCATGGTCTGAAACCATGAGCCACAATAAACCTCTCCTCTGTTAAATTGCAGCAGTCAGGTATTTTGCTCTAGTGATGAAAAGCTAATATAGGATGTGTGCTTGCATAAGTCCCCTGTGGGGAAAAATGGGAAATCACAAGGTAGGCATGAGGTGGGACAGAACTATGGTCAACCAATAAGATTATGAGTATAATTGCTCAGGTAAAATTGATTAAGTTGGGGTCCAATGGTGAAGCAAGTGGGCATGAATATAGAACAGAGCCTTTGCCTGTAGGGGGTTGGGTTAGCCGCACCTTTTGGCTTCCTCAAGGCGAGTTGACACCTATTTAGAATATCAATCTCTGATATTTATACTTAGGGTGTAGATGCATTTGTTTTATCTTTTGTTTTGAGGTCTGGCCCATAGTGGGAGGTGTCTGTCTCCCCCACAGTTACAAGGTATCTGGCTCCTTCAAGGCCCCAGCCCTATCTGACTTGCCTATGATATTCTATCTAACTTTGCCCAACTTTTGGCAATCCCCCCTAAAAAGAAGTAGCCCAAACGGCAATGAGGGAGCAATGGATGATGACCAATCTTGCTTTTTTAGGTTGAAAGGGGTCATAGCTGTTGATCGGCAGTCATGAATACTCTACAGAGGGTCTATGTAAAGGCCCTCAATAGACCAAGAATTTTCATCCTGGGTAGGTATACAGCTTTAAGTCTGGAGGATACAAAGCCAAAGAAACAATTAAGTATGCATGGGCCAAATAATAGAACCAACAGGATAATTATGAGTGCAACTAACAAAGATTTCCATCAAGAGGCATTAGTAATGGCTTCCCATAAAGAGGATAAGGATACTTGTCGGGGTCGCTCCCGGCCGGCAGGAAAGACACATGACAAAGTCTGGTGGTGTGCAACCTTGTCTTTATTTGTCTCCGCGTGGGCCCCGCGAGGCCTCCGCTCTGTCACCAGCCCTTTCTCGCCGGTGGACTTTCTCTATCCCTCTCTGTGCTTCTTCCTCGTGGCGGGAGAGGCATTTACTTTTATAGGGCAACAGTAGCCAATCAGTTCAAAGCGCACGATGCGGGCTGACTGGCTAACATCAGCTGTTGCTAGGCAGACTATCTTACAGAGCGGGTTGTTCAAGTCGCCAGCGCAATCAGGGGGCAGGAAGCAGGCGCCAACTTGGCTCACTCGATGGGAGGGGCAATCTAGCTCAGGCTCCGCTCCCACCCACAGGCCCTACGTCCGCCAAGTAAGGCGACCGGTGTCGGCCGCAGCTCCCAACATCTCCCCCTAATTTATTTACTTTGAATGAATGTATGCATCGCAGCCCGCCCTGGATCGAGTGCAGAGGCTTATGCCCTGTGTTGAGGCCCACCGTAGGCCCTTGGCTTGGACCCTGGTCGGCCGCCCCGGGTCCGCCAAGGCCTTGAGACCCTCGTCCTTTTTCCAGGGCCAGGAGTGAACTGGACGGAACCTGGATGCACATAGGCATGCACTCATGCCCCTCCGTGTGATCCCCTTGGAGAGGCATCTAGATCTGGGCAGATTCTAGTAATCCAGCGGCTTTCGTGCAGTATGGGGTAGGGCCTGGCTTAGGTCGAGTCGTGCTGGGGAGGCACGCTCTTACCCGTCATTGACTCACCCACCCTGCTGTGTGGTGTCAATAGGGAAGGAATGCGGAAGACCCGCCACACCTAGACCCGGTCGTAGGCCAGCCGAGCGAGCCATGCGTAAGCCTGGGGATCATTGTGCCCATCACGGGCTGCTGCCAGGGCCGCATGGGCAACCAGGCGTACTTGACGCCGGGCCGCCGCAAGGCGCCCATTAATAAATGATGTGACCCATCGGAGCAAGCATGGTCCTATAAGCAGGAGCAAGAACAAGGAGCATAGAGGGCCTAACAAGGGTAGCACATAGGGGAGCAAGCCGTTCCAGGCCCCCAAAAAGGGATTGTCCTGCAGTTCTTTTAGGGCTCATCTTGTTGTTGGGTCTGCAGTTGGCCCCTGGTGGAACAGGCCTGATCTTCAGTCGAGGGACTTGTCGCGTCAACCTCTCTGGGACCCACAGTGGTTTTCGTCCCGGTTCCTGCGGAAAAACACAAACCGCGCCTCGGTTCCAGCTAACCACTGGATCCGGGCCCATCCATTGTCATGCCATAGATAACCGCGCCTTTGGAGGCAGGCCTTGGCTTACTCCCCCTTTTTATTTTTTATTTTTTATTTTTTTTTTTTATTTTTGGTCTTTTTCGTTTTTTTTTTTTTTTTTTTTTTTTTTATCGGTACCAGGGATTGAACTCGCGATTGCCTGCTTACAAGGCAGGCGCTTATGCCGCTGAGCTAAATCCCCAGCCCCCCGTTTCCTCAACCGGCGTTTTTCTCAGCCTGCTTGGCAGAGTAGCCGCCCATGAAAATACCGTCCGCCCCGCGGCGCAACGTCATAGGACGGCGGTCGCGACAGAGTGGAACGGGGCGTCACTTCCTGTGCCGGCTGAGAGAAGGGAGGGTTTCCTGTAGCGGCCTCTCGGCGGGGAGCCGCTTCTGGAGAAGAGCTCCAGGGTGGAGCGGATGGCTCTCTATCTCCTCCCCGCCAGAGAGCGCTCGGGGGCCCTTTTTCCTCTCTCTGCTTTTTTCGAGCGGCGCACGCACACAATTCGCGGCGCAACTCAGCATAGGAGTCAAGGCACGCATGTATCATTTCCCACAGGGGGCGAATAGCCGGCGAAATATCGCCTCCCAATTCCGCCGAGGCGAGGTCCCCGCTTAACTTCTCCCATGACGGCAGGTTTAAATGCCCTGTGGGTAAAAACCAGGGAGCCACCCTATCTACCTCTGTTATGAATAGTTTTAGTGTTTTTTGACCTACCCTGAGGTCTCTAGCTTTTAAAAGCTTTCTAAGGGCCTTTACCAAGGGCTGCGCCTCTGCGCTCGGTAAATTACCCATCTTTAACCTCTAAGGGCTGTAACTCACCGCGTGTGACTTAAAGAACCCGTCACCTACGCGTGAGCCTGAGGGGAGTCTAAAAGCCCTGTAGGTGCGCGCCACCCAGAGCCCAGGCTTATCCCCAACTCACCTGTCCGGCAGCACCACGCTGGAGCGTTGCACACCACCGCCGTGTCTCGGGGTTGATCAGTCCCCGTGCGGGTCACCAAATGTCGGGGTCGCTCCCGGCCGGCAGGAAAGACACACGACAAAGTCTGGCGGTGTGCAACCTTGTCTTTATTTGTCTCCGCGTGGGCCCCGCGAGGCCTCCGCTCTGTCACCAGCCCTTTCTCGCCGGTGGACTTTCTCTATCCCTCTCTGTGCTTCTTCCTCGTGGCGGGAGAGGCATTTACTTTTATAGGGCAACAGTAGCCAATCAGTTCAAAGCGCACGATGCGGGCTGACTGGCTAACATCAGCTGTTGCTAGGCAGACTATCTTACAGAGCGGGTTGTTCAAGTCGCCAGCGCAATCAGGGGGCAGGAAGCAGGCGCCAACTTGGCTCACTCGATGGGAGGGGCAATCTAGCTCAGGCTCCACTCCCACCCACAGGCCCTACGTCCGCCAAGTAAGGCGACCAGTGTCGGCCGCGGCTCCCAACAGATACTGTCAAGAAAATTTCAGAGTCTGACATGTCATCGATTTGTCATCTAATATCTTGAACAGTTATTTAGATATTAGCAGATGGATCAGGAATGTACATACAACATTCAGTTTGATATGTGCCTTTAATCCCAGCTACTTGGTAGGCTGAGACAGGAGGGTTACAAGTTCAAGGCTAGCCTGAGCAAAATAGTGAGACCATGTGTCAAAATAAAATAATAAAAATTTCTTATATTTTGACCCTATGCAAGCTAGGATTCTAAATACACAATGAATTGTCCCAGCATCATTGGTGGAAGAAGGCATCATTTTCCTATTGATCTGAGATGTCAGCCTTATACAAATCAAGTTTTCATTCATTCATTTCTGAACCCTCTATTCTATGTTTCAAAAGTCTAGTTATTTATCCTTGTACTAATATCACAGTTTTAATTTTAAAAACCTCCCTATTAAAAGTGGGTATCCGATAGGAAAAATATCCCTTTCCATCTTTTTCTTCTATTTGATTGGACCTAAGAGAAAAATAAATTAAAAATTATTATCTCTCAAAATTGTAAATGTATCACTGCACTGATTTCTTGGGGCAGGGATTTTGTGTGTGTGTGTGTGTGTGTGTGTGTGTGTGTGTGTGTGTGTGTGTTTGCACCGTACTGGGGATCAAACTCAGTTTTGCACATGTCAACAAACACTCTACCACTGAGCTATATCCACACCACTGTGATTTGTTTTTGTTTTTGTTTTGAGACTGGGTCTCACCCCGTAATTCAGGCTGCCTCGAACTCACTATGTAGTCCAGCCTGACCTTAAACTCATGTCCAATCCTCCTGCCTCTGCTTCCCAAGTGCTGGGAGTACAGGTATATGCTACCATGCCCGACCACTTTTTTACTTTTTAATTTTGATCCTATAATGAATGTTGTCATAATGTATACCTAAAATGTACCAATAAAGTATTTAAAATGCAAAAAAAAAAAGCAGAAAAAGAAAAAAGTAATTTTGAAACAGTCTAAGTTGCTGCTGCTGAGAAGTCTGATATCAATTTGATTTTCTTTCCTTTGCAAGCATTTTGCTTAGTTCCTTTCAGAGATTTTAAGGCTTTTCTCATTACTCACAAATGTCATGCTATTTGCAGGGACTTGGTAGGTCCTGTAAATTTGAGGAATCAAATTTGGCTTCTGTTGGTGGTGGTGGTAGTGGTGTTCTGGGGATTGAATGCAGGTCCTTATACATGCTAGACACTGAACTATACAACCAGCCCTGCATTATTTATGTACATGCTCTACTTTTCTTCCTTACTCTATATTCTTTCAGAAATCTTGCTAGATAAAAATCAAAATTCTGAGGGGCTGGGGATTTAGCTCAAGGGGCTGGGGATTTAGCTCAGCAGCATAAGCGCCTGCTTGCAAGCAGGCAGTCGTGAGTTCTATCCCTGGTACCGATAAAAAGGAAAAAGACAAAAAAAAAAAAAATCAAAATTCTGGATTTATCTTCCATGTATTATATCTTGATTTTCCTTTCAAATATTCTATCTCTCTCCCACTTGAACTATGTTCTTCAGGCTTTTTTAATTTCACATCTTTTTTTATTAGTGCATGTTAGAGATATAGATTAATGGAGTTCATGTTGGCAGATTCATATATGCACATAACATGCTTTAATCATATTCCATTCCCCATCATCCTGTTCTGAAGAATTTTACAGTTCTGTCTGCCAGTTCATTAACTTGTTCTAAGGCAAATTAATTTAGGTCTTCTATTAGATCATTTCAAAACTCAGCTGAATTTCTACAATGCTTGGTTTATTTACATGTATAATACATATTATGCTTTCACATTATTTTAATAAACAAATCATTCTTACTGTAAATCACTAATCTTCTTGCTCTGAATTCTATCTTTTCATATGGAAGTTTACCATCTGTGGAGTTTCCTGTCTCTCTTTTATGTTAACACTCTTTAAAGTTTGACCATTTTTTATTTTTCGCTCATTTCTATTGTGTAAATGTCCTGTTAGATCTATGTTGCACCCATTTTCTTTACCTGTGTTGAGGAAGTGTCTTAGTTACTTTTCCTGTTTCTGATACAAAATACTCAACAGCCAAATTAAAGGAGGAAAGATTTATTCTGGCTTACACTTTGTAGAAGTTTCAGTTCATGGTTGGGTGGCTCCAAGGTAGAGTGGCACGGCAGACGGGCATGGCAAAGGACAAACAGTTCTTGGGAGGCAAAAGCCAGCAAATATCAAAGAAGCAACAATTAAGCCTGCCTTTGTATTTCACCCAGGGCGGAACACCCTAATCCCAATGTCACATTGTCACCCTGAATCCTAGCATCACACACATTGGATCCAACCACCTCTAAAAAACCCCACTGACCACATGAAGTCCTAGATATAAGCTATGACAGAAAGACTGGAATGTACCACTGGTCAGACCTTAGTGACCCATATTTTGCTTTAGGTACTCCCCCTCTCCTCCAGGAGTGCCAGTGGCACTGCTTTATTTATCTTATTGTCACTCTTCTATTCCATTTTTAGCAAGTTTTTTGTTTTTGTTTTTGTTTTTGTCTTTTTCCTTTTTTATCGGTACTGGGGATCGAACTCATGACTGCCTGCTTGCAAGGCAGGCGCTTATGTCGCTGAGCTAAATCCCCAGCCCCTCCATTTTTTTTTTAAAGAGTCTCACTATGTGGCTCAGGCTGGTTTTGAACCTACTAACTAGCCAAGGATGGCCTTGAACTTGTGGCAATTCACCTGCCTCAGGCTCCTGAGTACTGGAATTACAGGTGTGAGCCACCACATCTGGCCTACCCATTTTTGACTGAAAACAAGTATTACCCATCACTATGATCTGGGGTTACAGATACAGAATGGCAAGTAGAAACCAATCCATGTAGACTTCACACTGTGGTACCCAAATTAGTTCATCTATTGCTTATCTGTCAGTATTTTCTGTTCTCGTCCACCTCTGTAAGGCCAAAGAATGTATTTACTGTGTCTCCTACACTTTGCACATATGGCTGACCATTCTAGTTGTAGCTGTGGCTTATCTCCTGCCCCTGATTCCATGTCATTCGGGGGTTCATTACAGTGTCTGGTCCCTAGAAATTTCTTCCTCTTGTTTCCAGTGAAATTGTGATTGTCTTCATTTATTTTTCCACTACTTATAGAAATTAGGAGCCGGAAGAGGAGACTATCATTTTTGTCCAATCCACTGTCTTCAAATTCACCCTTTTGCCACATTTGATTTGCAAATGAAGGAAGAAATAAGACACGGAAGTGGTTTGTGAAGGCCTAAATATAACCTTATTCTAATTTTTAAAAAAACTACTGGAAAATCTAGCTTAGTATAAAAGTCAACTGTGCTTACCAATACTGAACCACAGGATAAACTAAGTTACCCAGCAGTGACTGGGGCAGGACATGGGTGTGTGGCATCCTGCCTACAAGAATTAGAACATGGTTGTCTTGGACTGACTGGCTCAAAAAGGGAAAGAGGGTGAAACTAAGCCAACTGTCCTCCATTTATTATTACTAGGCAGATTAAATCACTTTAAGCACACAGGAGATACCCTAAATGGAAGTATCTTCACATGGAAGGGTACATCTGTCACTTATTTTGCCACTAACAAATTACCGCAAACACAATTTCTTAAAATAACACAAAATTACTTTCTTGTATGTCAGAAGTCTAGAATCTATTTCACTATATCCATGTCAAAGTATTAGCAGGGCTGGTTCCTTCTGAAGGGTAAGAGAAAAATACATTTTCTTGCTTTTTTTTAGTTTCTAGGGGGCACCAGGATTTTTTTACTTGTGGATTCTTCCATCTCAAAATCTTTTCACCCCAATATCTGCTTCTGTTGCCACATTACCTTTTCCTCTGACTTCCCTCGTGTCACTTTTACAGGATCGCTGTTATGACATTAGACCCCCAAATAACCCAGGATAAAGGACCCTTCTCAGGAGCCTTAACTTAATCACATCTGCAAGTCCCTTTAGCCTGTCTTTAATCAATCACATGCTTTAGCCATTATGATGCAGAAAATTTGGGGAGACTTGTTTACCTGTTACAGAAGAGATCAGTGGTTGGTTAAGAATTATCCTCCACTAACATTCCCTTGGTTTGTGTTTGTTTCTTTTTACATATGTTTCATTTTGTTGTTTGAAGGTGTTGGGGATTGAACCCACAGCCTCACATGTGCTATATAAGTGCTTGGCCAGTGTTATGGGTTAAAAACTGATGGTCAGCTTAACACCATCTGAATTAAATCAGCATGGTGCTGACGTTCCACCTGAGGACAGTTGCCAGCATAAATAGAAACGTGGAGAAGGAGAAGGAAGGCGTTGTGGGTTCTCCTACATGTTGCTGTTTGAGCCATTGAGGCTGTTTGAGCTATTTGAGCCATTTGAGCTTGTAGGAGCTCATCATGACTAGCTTCCCCACTGTGAGTTCACCCATTGTCATCTGAGGAGCTTGGAACCTTGTTGAGAGTGGCTGTGGTTCACTTTGGGGGAGCTTTGGTCCTTACATCGAGCATCATTTCCTAGCTCTGGAAAGGAAGATGTGTACCATTTAATCTCCAGGACAAACTCGTCTTGCTGGCTTCCTGCCATGTACTTGACTGTTCTTATCATCAGAGGAGCTCAGGGCCTCCGTGTCGCTGAGGATGGCTGTGGTGCTTTTCAGGACAGCCGTAGTCTTTGTTTTGAGTGTGACTTCTTGGCTCCAGTGTAGAACCCTCAACCTACCAACATAGCTCCTTCACCCCACTGGCACAGACTTTCTAGCTTCCACTGCTGACCTGTGGGCCTTCCCATTATGGATGGGTACAACTGACTGGTGTGAGTCCTTCTCATGGGCTCTAGACCTCCAGTTGGACTCATGGGAGGCATTGTCATGGGCTCTAGGTTTTCATCTGGACTCATGTAGCACATTGCTGTGGGATCCAGGTCCTTGGCAGAATGTTCCAGATCTTTAGTGTTGTGGATAGATTTCCTGCCCTTTCTTGTGTTAAACTTGGGTGACCATCATAAAGAATATTATAAATTCTATGTCCTGATTCTAATTGTTCTTTGCACAACCCCTGACTACACTACAACAGCCAGTGAATTACAAACCTAGCCCTTCTTATTTAATTTTGAGGCAGAGTCTCCTTAAGTTGCCCACACTGTCCTCCAACTTGCAGTCTTCCTGCCTCCCAAGTGTCTAGGATTCAGACTTGCACCATCATACCCAGCTTCCCTTGATTCTTGTTCTCTTAAGTCATTTGTTTAACCATCTACCCATGGCAACCAGGGCTAGGCTAACAACCTTAGAGTACATCTCTGCTCTCTGCCAGGACAGCCCTTCCTATATTCATCAAGTTACCTTCCAACTTGGTGCCCTTCCAGAATCCTTGAGGAGAAGGACAATAGAGATTTTTTTGCTCATGAATGGTTCTAAATTCCTTGTAATAAATTAAACAGTTCAACGTCCCTTATAATGAATTAGTAGTTCGGTGTTACTCTGCATTCAGGGATGAAATTTCATTCTTCTATTACTCATTTTTACTATGCTATCTATGATAGGCTTATGTATATTTTTATTATGCTTATGTAACATACCAGAGGATTGGCAAAGAGATTACATGGCACAAGTCAATGACTTCGATAACAATGGACACAAAGAAATGTCAGTAACAAGATCAATTGTGTTGGAAAAGTTTTAACATAAATCTTTTATCAACTTTCTAAGGAGAAATTAATGTCCAAGACATTAACTTCATATCCTTTTGGTAAAAATTTTGGGACATAAAAATTCAAAGAAAATAGGGTTCGATAAAATTACCTTTTTTTATATGGGCCAAAATGCAGAGAAATTAAAGGCCCAAAATTTATGTTCTCTGGTTCTTATTTGCTCTGTACCAGCTGGATGAATTGCAAAGTCTAGGAAGAGTCAGGTCTTTTGGCAATTACAACATAAATTGTATCTCACTAGAATAAAAGCAGTCACTTCAGGACCTTCCAATTTTAAAATATCACCAGCCAAGACTATGATATACTCTTTGTTTGTTTGTTTCCTTAAGAGTCATATTCAAAAAGCAAGCCAATTCCTGGTAAATTCTCAAACATGACTGCATACCTAGAATCAATACTTTGGATGGCAAGTCCGATGCAGAAATTACATCCTCACCAAGATGCCAGTTGATCAATATCGAGAATCTACTGCCCTTGACTTTAATCCCAGTCAGTGGAAACATCCTAGCCAGTAAGTTAATTTCAGCATGATGGCAGCTTGCTTGTTATATCTGGGCAGATCCACTTCTGGGTACTGTCTTCTTTTTCAAAGTGAGCATTCAAGAGGATGTTGTGTTTCTGTAGAAGTTTAGAAATGTGAAAGGGCAACATCCTCAGTCAGCACAACCTACTCCAGAAGCTGTTCTTCCCATCCAGACGTTCAAAACCTTGTTTCCAATTCCCGGTTAAACTTCCGGTGGTGCAGAGCAGTGCTGCAGTGAAAGTGAGCTCTGCCAGGTAACAGAGCTCCCAACACCAGTGGGCGTGCTATCCCTGTGCCCTTGTGGCTTTGTCCACAGCCTCCCTCTGTGGAATTCCTCAGGTCTAAGAAAACCATCACTTGGAGAGGTCTCGCCATCCTGTCCATCCAACCAGTTTCCAGCAACCTCGAGAACAAGTAGAGGGAGTCATTCTCGAACCACATAAATTAAGATTTAGCCATTTACCCTGCCGTTTTTTTGCCCTTGAGGAAAGCTCAAAACAACCTAAAAGAGGAATTAAAATGTGGGCTGTTTGTTTACATTACCTTCTTAGACTTAGCACTAACACATTGAAAACAAATCTCATTAATGCTCTGTGGTCCATAGCGAACCCAGCTGTTCCACAGATTAAAAATAGCAAATATTTTTCCTCTGTGTTAGTATCTAAAAGAGGAGTATATGGAAAGGCTGTTTTTCCTCCTATAATTGAACACTTACCCCAGCTGTGACTGCTTATTAAGACCTCTTCAGCCTGCTAGCCCCTGCCAAGGCCCTCTCATGGCCCCTGTGCCCTTGCCAAAGCCCTCTTCCAGCTTCTGAGTGGCTTTTCACCAAGGTCTTTTTTCCCCAGGCCACAGCTGTTAGCACCATAAAAAACTACCTGGCCTAAGATAAGCCTAGACAACTGCTGAGATCAAAATGTCCCACATACATGAAAGAACAAGGCCCCAGAGCCAAGGCCAATCCCTGGCCACTTCAGAAGTCTATCTCTCCTGTGTTATTCCCTTGCCTTTCATTAATTATGTTCTTTCTTTCTTACTTATCAATTTTCTGGCCAATGCATCAAATGCTAGAGCATGAAAGGAGTAACCAATAAATAACAACCCCTCAAGTTCAAAACAAATTTAAATAAGATAAAGAAATGGAAGGAGAAAGCCAAATTGCTTTATTCCTGAAAGAGATGAGTTGTAGGATATAATTTAACATGTGAATGAGAAGAGCCTCCCAACACCAAGCTATAGACTAAGATTCAGCAGTTCTGATTCAAAGTAGACTATTTATCCTAAACTGCCAATGAAATGACCAGCTCAGGGACAGAGTTAAGGAATAGAGAAAAAAACAGGTTTATACTAATGGAATTTCCTTCACCTATGAGGACAAAATAGATTTTGTTTTGTTTTTGTTCAGTGCTGGGTATAAAAACCTAGGCCCTCACATATGCTAGGCAAGTTCTCTATGACTGAGTTACAACTCCAGCCCTGTAATTTTTCGGGGCAGGGCAGGGAGATGGTACTGGGAATTGAACTCAGGACCTTGAGCTTGCCAGGCAGGTCCTGTGCCACTGAGCTATATCCCCAACCCATAGCTCTGAAATTTTTTACTAGTAAAAGATGTGTCTGTACTACTTGGCTAATTAAATAACTTGGTTATTTTTAAAGCCAAAATAGTGCCAACCACTGCTGTCTGTTGTCATGGTTATAATCTTAAAGTCTAAAGATAAGATTTCTCTGGTATTATCAGTTAACATTAGAGAATGTTCTTCCCTGTCCTCAAATCGTCTTTTCACAAGTCTTTGTGAAGAAACCTAAATTCATATGCTTATGAGCCATCTATGTGATTCTCTCTTTACAGCAAGATTTAAAGAAAACCTTTTTCTCAGTTACAGAGAGAAATGTTTTAAGTTTTCTGATTCTCTCTGACAGCCCTTTGGTTCTTCCTTTTCCAGATGTAGATGAAATCGCCATTCTGCATCTATTCAGTTCATTTCCTGAGTGATCATGGAACGGCCATTTGACCCCAAGGGGTGAACTGGGGATTTAACTGCATGGCAAGTGAGCCTTGGCCAAGGCAAATGGAGACAGAAGGGAGCTGGCAGAGAACCACTCTCACTTCCTCCCTCTCTTAGTCTACTCCAATGTGCACCCTCTCCTCGTAGCCTTTTCAGAGAATTTGCTGAGTTCTGAGCAAACAAATCTGCAGGACTTGTTTTTGGAAAGAAGGCTCTGCATCTTGCTTGCTTCGCTTCAGTCTTCCTCATCTAAAGCTGGTTTGGCTCATCTTACCTTTGTTCTTTGGCCACCACAACACCTAGGCTCACAAATCCTCTAACACTTACCCAGTTTCTATGCACGCATGGGTGTGTGCATGTGTGCGTGTGCGTGTGTGTGTGTGTGTGTGTGTGTATGTGAACTCAGGATCTCTGCACAGAGCTATACCCCTCACTTGTTTTTATGTTTTTTGTTTTTGTTCTTTTGAGACAAGGTTTCACTAACCTGTCCAGGCTCCTCTCAAAATTTTGATCCTCTTGCCTTAGCCTAGAATTATAGTACAGATATTACAGATGTGCATCCAGTTTACACATCGTTTCTTAGAGAAGCAAATGGAATATGCAAAGTACAGGAAAACTTCCTTTAAAATGCTCTTTGGGTTTCCATCTCTTTCCTGACAAGTTATAAAACTCACCCATATCTTTACATGCCTTTCTTCTCTTTCTCTTCAATCTTCTCTTGAAAATTTAAGTATCTCCCTCACTTTGTGTTGGCACAACCAGTTGGTCTCCTCTCAGCATTTTAATTCCCTTCACTGTAAATCACCCTGCTTAATTCAACAAAGGCCCTCTAGTGAGCTGAGGGTACAAAGCATTCATTCTTCCTCAGGGACAAGCAGGGAGATGTTGGCAGTACATCATTTTAATACATGTCCCTTCTATCACACACACATAATTCAAAATTCCAAGCAGACCAGAAGTGGGAGGGAGGAAGGGCTACATCAGAGTGAATCAAGACTGAGGTCTAGGTGTACAAGTTTGTTGTGGCATTTGGTGGAGAAAGAGCAGATCAGGGACACAGGTCTGGGGTTTGGAGGTCTGCACAAGGTACGTTCAGAATGTGGCTAAATCTCCTGTGCATGAGGTGGCCAGGAGCTGAGGAATGATTTCCAGGAACACTGGGCCTGAGCAACAAGAATGAATGAGCACTGCAGGTTTCAGTGCAGGGTACCCATGAGTTCACTGCAAGCGTGAGAAGTGATCCCAGCAGCAATGACACTGATTCCAAAAATGGGCAGGCACCTCTAAAATCACCTGCCTAGACTTGAGGTGTGAAGAAAAAGGAAACTGAGCAATTCCTTATTATTTTAATATTTTCCATTCACATTTAAGAGTACAGTTGGCCCTCCACATGTGTTCATCTGTGGATTCAACCAACAGATCGAAAATATTTTTAAACTGCATCTGTAATGAATATGTACATTTTTTCTAGTCATTGGTCCCCTAAACAATACAGTATAGCAGCTATTTGCATACTATTTCTATTGTTGAGGATGTTATAAATACTGTAGAGGTTAGAGTATTATAGAGGGGGAGAGAGGTATAGATCAGTGGTAAAGCACTTGCCTAGCATGCATGAGGCCCTGGGTTCAATTACCAGCACCAAAATAAATAAATAGCCTAAGGGAGAATATGCACAGGTTATATGCAAGTACTATGCTATTTTTTTATAAGAAATTTGAGCATTCGTGCAATCTGATATCCAAAGGGGTCCTAGGACCACTCTTCAGATGTCAAAGGATGTCTGATACATTCTCCTTGCATGTTAGTTTCTTGTTACTACTGTAACCAATTACCACTAAGTTAGTGGCTTGAAACAATACAAATTTAAAATCTTCTGGTACTGTGGGTGGCAGGCTCACAAGAGTCTTGTTGAACTAAAATCAAGTTGTGGTCAGGACTACTTACCTTCATGGACACTGTAGAGTAGGAGTCCTCAAACTTTTGGGTACCAGAGACTGGTTTCATAGATTCACAGGGACACTTTTTTCATGAGATCGAGTGTTTAGTTTCTTTTTCATTGGTATATGTTTGCAATATATAGTAATTATATGACCCTGAGCTAGTTTCATCACCTCTGTGCCACTTCAGATCATCCATCAGGCAATAGATTCTTACAAGGAAAGGGAAACCTAGATCCTTTGCATGCCCAGTTCACAGTACAGTTCATGTTCCTGTGGGAACCTAATGCAGCAGCTGATTTGACAGGAGGTGGAGCTCAGATGGTACTGTGAGCCATGGGGAGCAGCTGTAAAGACAGGAAGTTTCACTACCTGACACTGGCCTCCTGCTATGCAGTCCTGTTCCTAAAAAGCCAGGGCCTGGTGTTAGCCCATGGCTTGGAGATTTTGGATTCCTGCTGGGAATCTGCTCCTTAGCTTTACATTCCATGGGTCATTGCTACCTGCTTTCATCTTCAAAACCAGCAACAAGGCGAGGGATATAGCTCAGCAGCACAGTGCCTGCCTCGCAAGTGCAAAGTTCTGAGTTCAATTCCCAGTAACAAAATAAAACAAACAAACAAAAAAAAACACCAACAGCAAGTCTAGTCCTCCCCTCACATCACCCTGACCTCTCCTGCCTTTCTCATCCACATTTAAGGACTTGGGATTACACTGGGCCTATTTAGAGAATCCAAGCCGATTTTCCTATCTTACAGTCTATAAATTAGCAAATTGAATTCTATATGCAAATTTCATCCCCCTTTGCCATGTAACATTTTCATAGATTCTAGGGATCAGCATGTATACTTCTTTGGAAAGGGAACATTATTCTTCCTGTCATGGGATCATATTGTTGTGAAGAAAAACAAACCATGAATGGGGGAAGGAAAGACCATTCTCCCTTACTCATGTCTTCCTCTGACCACAGCTAGAAAGATTCTCTGCCATTTGCCGTTAAGGATTCATTTGACTATGTTATCCAGCGCCACCTGGATATCCTCCCCCACATCAAGGTCCTTAACCACACCTACCAAGACCCCTTTTCCACTTCAAGTAACATATTCACAGGGACTGCAATGAGAGTGTGGCAATCTCCAGAGGCCTTTATTCTCAGCCACATCTCATACAGTGGGATTTTCTGGGCATCTGATCTTGAAAATGACTCTGAAATTTCCATCTGGTGCTTGGTCAGAAGCCCTTGGAGAATTCAGTTGTTGCATCTGAAATGTTTCAATTTGATCAGAAGGCAGATTTCCCAGGAAATCCAGCAGTCAGCAAAGACACAGGAGAATTACACCAAATCCTTCTCTGGTACAGAGCGTTTGTAAACAATACCTCTCCCCACTGGCAACTGGGGATCTGGTTTCTGTTTCTTTACTTCTGCTTTCCTAGGAAACTTATGTAAATGGAATTGTAGGTTTTTAGTCTTTTTTTACCTGATTTTTATATTTTGTTTTGTTGTTTGGTTTTTTGCTTTTTGACAGCATCTTGCTACGTAGCCCAGGCTGCCTCAGCCTCCTAGGTGCTTGGATTACAGACATTCAATGAAGGAAAAAAGTGCATTTGAAATTCACCTCTGTTGTTACATATATCTACAGTTCTTCCCTTTTTATTGCTGAGTAGTGTCCCATTGTATAGATGCACCAGTTTGTTATTCCATTTGGTTGGTGAAAGATATTTAGGTTTCAATCTTTGATGATACAAATAAAGCTGTAATGAACATTCATGTGTCAGTCAAGGGAACTTAAATTTTCATTTCTCCCAGATAAATACCTAGAATTACTGGGAGATATATGATAAGCATATGGTTATCTCTGTAAGAAAATGCCAACAAAGCAGTAATACTTCTTACATTTCGATCATCAGTGTACATGTTTCAGCTGTTCTAACTCCTTGCCAGAATTTGGTATTGTCAGTTTTTAAATTTTATTTTGTCTTGATTTGGTTTCGGTGTTTAGTAATGGTTCTCATTTGCAACCCTTAGTTACTGATGACAATGAACATATTTTTGTGTACTTATCTGCCATTCATATATCTTCTTTCGTGTGATGTCTGTTGAAAATCAGTTGCTTAATTATCTAGTTATTTACTTATTTGCTTAATTATTGTTACATTTTGAAAGTTCTGATGCATTTTGCATATAAAACCTTTGTTCCCATACTTTAAATTATCTCTAGATTACTTATAATACCTAATACAAGTTGAAAACAATGTAAATAATTGTAGGGTTTATTTTGTTTTTTCAGTGCTGGCAAATGAACCTAGAGCCTTAGTCCTGAGTCACAGCTCCAGGCTTTTGCAAAATTTTTATTTTGAGACTGGGTCTTGCCAAGTATTAAGTTGCTTGGGTTAAACTCAAACTTGTAATTCTCCTGCCTCAGCATCCCAGAGTGCTGGGATTACAGGTGTGTCACTACACCCCACATAATTAGTCCTTCTATTGTTAGGGAATAACGACAAGCACATGTTCAATACTGACACACTCTCTTCTTCAAAATATTGTTTTTGTTTTTGTTTTACAAAATATTGTTGATTTGTGGTTGGTTGAATCTGTGGATTCGGAACCTGAGAATATGGATTTACCATAAACTGAGTAGCTTATAAACAACAGAAATTTATTTCTTACAATTCCAGAGATGAGGAATCCCAAGATTATACCATATATCAAATTTGGTATCTAGTGAAGTTCCACTTCCTGGTTCATACATAGCACCTTCTTTTGCATCTCTACATGATGGAAGGAATTAGCAAGCTCTCTTTTATTGGGCACTAATCTCATGCATAAGCCCGAAGGCCTCATAACCTCCCAAAGGCTCCGCCTCCTAACATCATCATGTTGGTGATTAGGTTCAATATATGCATCTCAGTGAACACAAACATTCGGTATTTAAAGCCCCAGCTCCTTAGCAGATCCTTCCCGTACTAGTCCTCTCCCCTGTGTGCTCTTACAAAAAGTTGTTCACATACATTTATTTTACTGGGCAAAACTCAGTGTACCATGATTTTACACACACATATACCAGCCTTGAGGTTTCTTAGGGCTTGAGGGCAGGAGTAATGTTTTGCATGCCCAACACACAAAAAACATTTGTGGGAAAGAAGGTGGGAAGGTTTAAGAGCTTGTCTAACATGAACAAAGCCCCGGGTTTCATTCCTAGCAGAAAGAAAAGAATGTGTGTGTGTGGGGGGGGGTACAGAAAGAAAAGTGACAGGTACAGAATTTCTTCCAAGACAGATGTTTGCCAAAATGCTAAACAAATGTACATCCTCAGATTTGTGTTAGGTAATTCTCCCTCACATCCGTTATGTTAATCTATTTACTTATTTTTTTATACAATGTTTCGTTATGTTGCCCAGATAGACCTTGGACTCCTGGACCCAAGTAATTTTCCTGCTCCCTTTTCTCAAGTAGCTGGAGACTACAGGTACATCCCACTGTGCCCAGCTATTTTATCTATCTTAATGACTTGACCAGATGAGTGCAGAACAACTCATTCCCCCCTGATGCAGTTATATCATACGAATATGGCCTGGTTCTCACTTAATTAGGGTATCTTTGTGCTCACGAATGAGGCACTGGCCCCTAAAAAGCAGTTCTAACACATCATCCCTAAGGAAAACACACCTATTTTTCAAAGCTTGGGCCTATTACATCAGATTATTAAAGTAATGTTACAACATGCCCTTGGCTTTGAATTGTTCTCAATGTTCCCCAAGGAAAGAATACTATGTAGTCAACGTTCACTTCACTAAGAACAAAACAACCAAGAAAAATAAATACAATGTTCCACCTGCTAACACTGAGTGGAAATATGCATTCTCATGAATAAACTACACAGGTTGGAAACAGATGCTAAAGAATGTAAGGAAGGAGTGTAAGAAAGGGATCTATTTGGAAACTCACCACAGGTACCCAGAAACCAGCCTCCTCCAACTAGGGATGATTCTGATGCACGCTGCTCTCAATAACTGTGAACATTCAGCAGCACTTGTGCAAGTTCTCATTTTCTTTTCTTTTTTTTTTTTTTTTCTTGTCTTTTTCCTTTTTATCGGTACCGGGGATCGAACTGACGACCGCCTGCTTGCAAGGCAGGCGCTTATGCCACTGAGCTAAACCCCCAACCCAGCAAGTTCTCATTTTCACACAGCTTCATGATAAATTATAAAGTCCCTCTATATAAATTGTTTCAGGTGATCAGGGCAACAATTTGGTGAGGAAGTATTAGTTTCCCTCATTAATGTAGAAAGATTAGGTACAAAAATCATGACCCAACCCAAAGTTTGTCCTGACCTCACCAGAAGGAGATGTTCCCTTGAAGAAAACTGCTTTAGATTTCAACTGATCAGATCCACCCTTTTCCCATCCACTCCCATCAGAAAAACAAATGATTTTTCCAGACCCTAAACTTACCAGGCTAAATGACAGGCTGAAAGGAAACGGAGGGGCCCTGGGTTTTTTGTACGTTCCTCCCAACTCCTGAGCTCAGGTGATTCTCCCACCTCAGCATCCCCAACTGCTAGGTCAGACACCTCTAATCATACAGAGGAAATGATCTTCAGTAAATACACAAATTAGCAAACAACATTTGGCTCTTATCCAGCTATATCTATCCCCAAAGTACACCAGGAGGTGGGAGACCAACATAAGGTTAGCAAATAGAAAGCTTTTGAGCTGGGCCTTCTCTTCCGGTGGAGGAGGTGGTCTTTGAGACACACCTCAATCCATGGAGACGTAAAACACAAAAAGGAGGTTCAGATTGAAACTTCTTCCTTGGGGGTACTGTGCTTCCCTTACCATAAAATGACCTTTGTGTTTTGAGAAGGGCTTTTCCAACCTTAAAAAGTCCTGTGGCAGGTCTGGGATATAGCTCAGTGATACAGAGACCACAGCAAGTGCAAGGTCCTGAGTCCAATTCTCAGTATTCCCCTAAAAAAAGAAAAAAAATCCCAAAAAGTTCTGTGGCAGTTGTAATGACATCTACCATTTTTCTTCAACCCAAAGTAACCAAAAAAAGTGATAGTGTTCTTTCATCTCACCTCAAGAGAAACTGAGGCATACAGAACTAGAGATGCTCTTAATAGTCATTCCAAACATAGCTGGTGGTCTGTTTTGTTTTTAATGAAACAATTATTGAAGATATTGGGGTATCGTTTTTCAATAAATGGCAGGGTGTTGCTGGCCAGAAATATTTAATCACCATAAGGTATTTCCATCTGGCAGAGAGTGAAAGGATAAATGTGGGATCGAGTGTCACGCTGAGACAGTTGGCCTTGCTCTCCTTGAGATTATGTGGAAGAATGACAGGACAGCCTCCAAACCCAGGCTGAGTCAGCAAGACCTAAATCTGTGCCCTTGCCCAGCTGCCTGGTGTGACCTTGAGCAACATCTCCAAGGCTGTTTCCTCATCAATACAGCTACTTCTCAGAGTTGTCAGCAGAATTAAAAGCACAGTGCAGATAAGTAGCGTAGCACCCACTGAGTGCTCCATAAATGTTGGCTGTTGTTATTATGTATTTAACTGGACAAAGAGAGAAAGAGAAAGAACACCAGCTTGCAAAACTGTATGCTTTGTTTCATTTTTTCCGGTGTACAGACTACAGTAAAATGCAAACCACGAACTTCAGGGAGACATAACTCAAACCAAATATTTGAAATTATAGAAACTGGAGATAATCCATATGCTAGTATCCACATACTACTATTAAAATTGAGTTGGTAGAAAGCATGGAGGTCTGCAACAGAAAGTCCAGGTTACAACCTAATATTTAGCCACTTGCATTCTTGTATATTTTTCCCAATTAGGGAAAAGATAGTAGCACATAATTAAGGAGCAAAATTTTTCAAGTAACGCTAGTCACATTTGCCCTTCCACAAATGTGGGGTGCAAGGCTAAAAGGACTTTGAAAATTTTGTTTGGATCAAGGTTTCTAAAGACCCAAGCATGCTGGCTTGGAAGGAACTTTAGAATTCAGGGGTAGCGTGTAGCTCACTAGGAAAGTCCCTGCTTAACATGCATAGGGTCCTAGATTCAAGCCTCAGCAATAAAAACTATTTTTCTTCCCCAGCACTGGAGAATCAACCCAGGGCATTGGCATTGAGCTAACATACATCACTAGATCCCCAGTTATTATTTTTCTTTAGATAGTATCTTGTTGAGTCACAAAGTTGCTCATTCTGAGCTCAAACTTGTGATAGTCCTGCCTCAGTCTCCCAGAATTCTGGGATAGCAGGAATATGCCAGTTCATTTTTAAGACAGGGTATTAAGTTAACTATCTAGGGGAGAGCTATACCACTAAGTTGAAGTTTCCTGTTAGGTTAGTGCAAAAAATCAAGTAAAAATATTGAACAGGGCAGCTAAAATGTCCTAAATGAACCAAAGAGTATCCATACACAACACAATCTGAGGAATATGCTCCTAAATGAAAAATGAGAGTTAAAGTACTCAAGTTAGTAATATTTGATCATATTAAACCTTTGTTCATATTTCTATAACTCATGTAAGCAATAATTAAATTTCTCCTAATGCAAAAGGTATGAAATTACCTAACTAACCTTAGAATGAAAACTTCATTCTGAAGAGACAGAAATTGTTCAATGTGATGACATAAATTACTAAAATAGATTTTCCTCCTTTTAGAAATCTATAGCTTACGAAATTAGCTTTACTCTGCAAGTTACTCCAGGATATATTTTTAAACGTTATTTACAGTTACCATCCAGTAAAGGATACATTTCAAATGCATCTTGAAATAATAGAGGCTTAAGCAAGATAAACAATCCCCTGTAACAAAAGTTCCTTCCGTTGAAAATGCCTAAGGGAGTTCAAAAAGCATAATCACTTCACTTTACTGTAATACTGATATGCTTTTCCTGCTCCAGCTTTCTTTTGCCTGCTTCTTTTTAAAGTACAAAGAGCACCCATCGGCTCAATCGCCCTAGCTTTCAGGCCAGTTGACAATAGCAGAATGCAAATTACTCAGTAACTACAGCTTTAAATAGCCATGGTATAATAAGGGTTTAGTAGAGGTGGGGGGGGGATCAGTGACCCCGCACAGATATATATTCCTCCCGTTCAGTCTCCCTCATGATCTGTCCCCACCTGCCAAGCCAACTTTATCTCTTGGTACTCCCCAGAACACTGCCCTCCCCTAGGCTGTCCTTGCACAGCCACCAATTGTACAGAATCAGTCCCTTGCTCCAAAATCCTCAAGGACTTCTATATCAGTCAAGATTTGCATTTGGCAGCTAGTAACAGAGCCCAGAAATAATAGTAGCTTAAACAAGATAAAAGTTTATTTTTCTTTTGTAAAGGCATTCTGGAGATAAGCGATGCAGAGCTGGTATGGCATCGCCTATAGTTCCTGTATCTCTTTACTCCACAATGCACCTTCTATCCTCAGGAACAAAGAACGCCTCCTCGGGTTGCATCTGTCCTATCCACCTTGTGGCAGCCAAGGGACAGACAGGTAGATGTCGACCTTCTTTTCAAATGTCGTTATAGTCTAACACAGTCCACTGGACTTCACAAACACTCCGTTAATAATCACAGATAGAAAACTGTAATTCTGTGACAATACTGAAAATCTATTGCTCACAAAGCTTTAATAAATGCCAATGGTATTCTCAGAATGCCATATTAGAAACTACAAGGTATAACTTGAAACTCTTAAAGAGTCTGCCTTAAAATAGCTACACAGTAAGGAGCTGAATGTACAGCTCAGAAGTACAGCCTTGCTTAGCATGTGCAAGGCCACAGGTTTGATTCCCTAACACAACGATAATCATCATCATCATCTACACAATTGGCTCACCATGGTGTCTAAAATTTTCAGAGTTAGAGATGTAATGTTGCATTAAAGGCTGCATCTCCAGTAAAAGTTACGCTGTTATACTGATAAAGCAAGGAAAAGTTACTGTAAGTAGAAAGCAACATTTGACACACACAAATGCCAGGCATACACAAAAAATATTCAGTGCTATCAAGTAGCACACAAACGCTAAGATCAATAGGCACTTCAGAGGAGACTAAGAGGTTTAAGCACAGCCTCTGGTAAAGTTGTGACAGGAATGGTTTGTTAATGTCCTAACAAGATCCAAACAAAAGGTTAGCGGAAGAAAGAGACCCGCCCAGGGCTAAAGAAGCTGCTTGGTGGCTGCAGCAGTGGCCCAGGATGCCTGTACCCAGCACTGAAAGCCGGGAGGCCTTGGAGCAGGGGAAGTTAGACAGCCTGTGAAGTTACCCAGAAAGGACAAGTGAAAACTGTCTCCTGAATGGTCCAGGGCAAAGGCAGTGCTCTTTAAGAATCCAGGAGTTTTAAGTTCCAGTACTGCCTCAGCTGCTCCCTAGCTGAGGCTCTGCTGCCAGCAGCCAGAGGTGTCATCTCAGAAAAACAGGGCAAGGACTTATTTCTGGCAAGTTCAAAACTAACCTCCGGGGCTGGGGGCTTAGCTCAGCAGCATAAGTACCTGCCTTGCAAGCAGCCAATCGTGAGTTCGATCCCTGGTACTGACAGAAAAAAAAAAAAAAAACAAAACCACCCTCCACTCATACGTACTGTGGCACATTCTAGAGTAAAAATATAAAGGCAAAATAGGAAACATGGAGCTGGCATTTTTGCAGGTCCCTTCCAAGTTCTTCACATGTATTAGATTTTTTTTTTCCCCCAGAGAAAAACAACTTTTAGTGTGAGCTGGGTCTGCCGTCACACGCCTGGCATCCCAGCATGAGGGTAGGTGTGGCTGGGGCAGAAGACCTCAAGTTCAAACTCAGCCTTGGCAATTTAAGAGACTTAGTGAAACCACATTTCAAAATTTTAAAAAAGAGTAGGGGGAGGGTTAGGGTTGTAGCTCAGTGCAAAGGCCTGGGGTTCAATCCCTTGTACCATCAAAAGAAAAAAAAAAGAGAGAAGAAAAAGACTTGGGATGAGGGTAAACAAAGCAAGAAAACAGAATTAAGGTGCACGAGGTAGTAGGCCAAGGCCTGACACAGAGTGGGAACTTGTTTTTGTTGCTTCTCAATCTTGGTGCTCCCCCTGGACGAAGATCCTCTGACATTTTTGAGCATCCACCAAATCCCACTCCAACTTCGTGTGTCCACTTTCCCACGTTAAACCAACCCGCCAGAGGCAGCAGCAGGAAGCACAGCTCTTCTCAGATACATAACACCGGCTGGGGCCCCAGGCCCTGACATTCAGCTGGGGATCTGCCTGAGATAAGCTGTGAATTCCCTCCTTCTCACTTTCCATCAGCACTGCCCTCTTCTGAGCGAAGATCTGTCTATCCTGTCTCACTGGATGAGGGGCGGAGGAGAGGTGAAGGGCGGGAAAGGAAAAGGAAACAAAGCGATAAGATGCAGGAGCCGGTTCAGGTCTGGGCTGGGGCTAGAGCTCTTATTTAGTGCTATTGTTTTCAAGAAACTTGAAAGACAACACTTTTCCCTAGAGATTGAAAAAAAGGGGGAGTCATAGATCACCCAGTCAAGCTCCAAGTGAACCTGTAAAAACTTGAGGTTGGCAGCTAAAGAAATAAGCAATAAATAGGGAACCAGGGATTTACTGGCAACTCTCAATGCTTCGGAGACAGAGCACACCCTTGGTTTCCCGCTGGGTCACTGACCAACTCCAGGTCAGTATAGCACTTTAGCCAGCAGAGGTCTCTCTTTTACTAATCTTCAATTTCCCAAACAACAACAGAACAACAACTTTTTTCCCTTGCCCATTCTTACTACCCCCCTGCTGAAGTCTATCCGAAGCTAAAGAAATAACAAATTAGTTGGTCCAAAGTATCTATGAACATGGAGTCCAATCACTCAGTAAAACTGCAAGACAAACATGCTGAGCTTTTTGAAGAAAAGGATTCAATATTCACCCCTCAGTTCACTTGCTTGGAAGATTCACATCAATTTTACAGGCACGGAGCAAAACATTGGCTGGACTCTAAAACAGCACAAGCAACTGCTTCCTTAGGACCACGAAAAGGGAACTCCAGCTAAAACCAGTAGCCGGGTGGAGCAGCTCCTCCTCAGACCTCTTATTCAGCAGGCTGACACTAGGAATGGCTCTTGCTCCCAAAAACTGCAATGTGTCACTTTTGACCAGTATTCACTCTAATGTTCCAAGCACTGCACATTACATCCTCTTCGCCAATGAAGCCTGATCATTAATGTAACTTTGTGTTATTTTAAGCAGCATCATGGGGAAATACAGATATGTGTGCTTGAACTTGCCTTCTCACGTTCTATTAGAATGATACCAGTATAAAACTAAAGTTTTAACTAGAATTAGACAAAATGAGAAAATAATTGAACTTAATTGAAGCCACTCAAGTTACTGGTTTTTTGGTTTTTGAGACAGGTCTTCCTATGTCATTCAGGCTGGCCTTGAACTTACTATGTAGCCCAAAGTGACTTCAAACACTCAAAGATCCTCCTATCTCAGCCACCCCAATACGAGGATTACAGGTGTGAGTCACCACACAGGCTGAAGTTACTCTCTTAAATAAGCTAAGTGTTCTTCCAGTTGAGAACTGCTAATATGCTTTAAAAAGCCCAGCAACACTCTGGTCAAAGTGCTCATTCCTTCTGACCTTAGCTCACTGTTTACCACCCACAAGCACCTTCAAAGTCC
This sequence comes from Cavia porcellus, assembly GCF_034190915.1. Classification (NCBI taxonomy): domain Eukaryota; kingdom Metazoa; phylum Chordata; class Mammalia; order Rodentia; family Caviidae; genus Cavia; species Cavia porcellus. The sequence continues at coordinate 38,189,254 of NW_026947510.1, read as the reverse complement.
TTCCATGACTTTATGCTTCACCTAAATCACTCTCTTTCTCCTCCTTTGGTTAATTCCTGCTTAGCTACAGGTCTCAATTCGAACCTCATTTCCCAGCCTCTACTACAAGGTTTAGCTGCTGTTACAAATTCAACGAATCCTACACAGAAGCACTTGGAACAGAGGAAGGGCCCATCTACAGTGAGATAGATCCTTTTGAACCCACCCCCAGTGAACACAGCTGGTGTACAGAAACAGTTGCAATTTTAGCCTCTTCTTGCTCTCTCAGACAACTTTATATGAAGTGCAGAGCATAAAAAAGCAGTTCTAAGAGCTGTGGTTCCTTGTACATCTCCACCAGCAGACTGTAGCTCCAGGAGGACATCCTCTTTGCAAAGACAAAAGGTTTCACCCTGAGTATGCAGGTAACAATGAAGACATCTCTAAGCAATCATTAAGCACTACAGTAACATACTTTCTTAAAATTGAGATCATAAATGTCCACTATTCAGTCTACACTATCATCTTTCCTTGACTCCTGTGAATCTGTGGTTTGTGGCTGAAATGCTAGGAACCTAACTTCCTTGGAAAATAACCTGATCCACAGCAATGGAATACTTGCTCTTGATGAGGAAGCAGAGATCATAGGGCTGCAAGCCAAAAGGAACCTGTAAGTCATCTTTTCTAACCTCCCCCTTTACAGGAAATCAAGAATTAGAATTTTCTCATCTGTATATGTTAAGGTTGGATGAAGTGAACTTCCATATCCAATATGCCAAGCTTCTGAGATTTGCTCTAGATCTGTGCCATGCAGAGTGACAGCTAAAGATTAGTCTGCTAATGAAATATAAAACGATTTTCTCAGCACTTTGTCCTAAGTAACTAATCCCAGGCAGAGGGCTGATCTCCCTGGCAGATTCCCTGAGTGTACCAACTGCTAAAGATCAAGGAATGTGAGTTCAGAGATAATGTTACCAGTGAGATCCCATGTGGCAAAAACACAGAATAAGCTCAATTTTTCATGGTTTGTTAAGATATCCCTGAGTTAATGGGAATGATATTTATACCTCACTTATGTGTCCTACAAGCCAAACCATACGCACAAATATATACACACTCACTCCTCATAATTCTTATATGGATTTAATGATGTGTGAAGTTAAATAGAAAAATGACAGGAAATACATTATAGAAGTGCTTTGTACTCTTGCTAAGGCCTGAGACTTGTGACACCTAGAGAAAAACTGATTCTAGGTTCAAGAAATTATAATTCTTTTTCAAATTAGAAATACCTTAACGATTTTTTCATTAAAATCCACTGTAAAAAATTCAGAATAACACAAATATTTAAGGGAACCTTTCCTTATAATCCCACCCTCAGAAACAGAAATAAGAACTATTTCTGTAAGCAATGTAAATAAATATAAAGGATAATTTCTAGGCCAGTGTGTGTGTGTGTGTGTCTGTATGTGTGTATGTGTCTGTGTGTGTTTGTAATGAGATTTTGACTTTTCACAAAAATATTTTCATACTATATTACTCTAGGTCTGCTCTTTGCTTTAATATATAATGGGCAAAAAAAAGTATATAATGGGCAACGTTTCCTACTAATACATATAGTAGTTTCTGAATTGTTTTGTTTTTTGAAAATGGTAAAAGGGCTGGGGATGTGCCTCAGTGGCAGAATTCTTGCCTTACATGCACAAGGCCCTGGGTTCCATCCCCAACACCATAAAAAATAAAGTAAAATAAAATAAAATTTTAAAAATACAGAAAGAAAAGAAAATGCTGCAAACTGAACTCAAAAGTCTTTTGTATGCTAAGGAAATATCACTCTACCACTAAGCTATATTCCCAGTCATACCTGAGATGTTTCAACAGTTGTATTATGTGTCATTCCTGGATACACCATAGTTGGGTCAATCAAATAACCAAGCCCATAAAACTAAATAAAAAAGAATTTTGTTAGATTGCTTAGTTTTTTGTTACTTTTAAAAATCTAAAGCTGGGCATAATGGTGCACTCCTGTAATCTCAGCATTCAGTAGCCTGAGGCAGGAGGACTGCTGTGAATTTGAGGCCAGTCTGAGCTACATAAGAAAGCTCAGGGCCAGCCTGCACTACATACGGAGACCCTGTCTAAAAACAAAACAAAACAAAACAAAAAAAACACTAGAGCTTGAAGGAATAACAAGAAAAAGGTAATTATTTTGGAGCAACTTGAATTATCATCAATATATAAGAACTAAAAGCAAGAATAGATGAAGAGATGTTAAAGTTGTACTGTGTGTAAGATGCTGATTCAAGGCGTCTCTAGGGGTGAAGTAAAATGATGCCAGTAAGCTAAAGGTTAAAAGGTTGGAACGGCAGGGATTTTACACTGAACCTGAACGATGGCCACAAATACCACAGCACGATCTCCTTGCTTCTCTGACAGCCTGTGAAGTTGGAAAAAAAATTATCCTGCCTTGCATAAAAAAGGAGGCAATGGTGAAAGAAAGAATAAGTCACTTCTGTATCCAGCGATGCTCCCTGTGCCTGTTTGCCTAAATGTATGTATTCTGCATCTAGTTTATTCTAATAGTGTCAAACCAAAAATGAGCATGCTTTCATATTTTAACAGCCTTTTATACTACTTTTTCTCAAAACTGTGTTCATTACATTCCTTGTTTTCTTTTGGTATATTCACTTTTTAAAATTGATTTGTAGACATTCTTTGTTTACTGGTAAAATTTACACTTTGATACATGGGCTACAAACATTTTCCCAGTTTGCCATTGTCTTTGTAGGTGAGTGTGTGTGCTATGGATTTATTATTTCAAATAAACCTAAATCCAGGTTCACTGAGAAATCATCAGAAATGACATGAAATTCAACAAACACTTTATTTTTAAAAACTTTTTTAGTTTGGTAAAGTACACATAACATAATTTACCATTTTTAATTGTCTTTGTTATATAATTAATTCTATTTATTAAATGCCAATTAAAAATACTTGTTTTTCTTACCTGTGTGTATTGGTACATGCCTGTCATTCTAGCACTAAGGAGGCTGAGGCAGGAATGTTGCCCTGACTTTGTGGCCTAGGCCACATAGTCATGTGAAGGGCAACTTAAACTACAAAAAAAGACTCTGTCTCAAAAACACAAAATTTTTTTAAAAATTAAAAATAAAAACAATAGGGGCTGGGGATTTAGCTCAGCGGCATAAGCACCTGCCTTGCAAGCGGTGGTCATGAGTTCGATCCCTGGTACCAGTAAAAAAAAAATAAAACAATAAAAATAAATAAAAAATAAAAACAATTATTTTTAAAGGTAATAATAGCAGTAATTAAAATGTGAAAATATATTTACAAGATTAACATAACACTGGCTATGGTTACTGTGAGAAGACAAAAGTAAGAAATAGTTACAGTAATTATATTGTTTACAAATATATAATGGCTATTTACTATACACCAGGTATGAAGTGAAATACTGTACATATATTACTCCATTCAGTATTTGCAACAGCTCTTTATAAGTACTATTAGCACCTTCATTATATGAACAAAAAAAAAAAAGAGAAAAACCTAAAAAGGCAAAGTAGTTTGCAAAAGGTAGTGAGTCTCAAACCCAAGCAACCCGATCCCAGAACCTGTAATCAAATGAGTACACCAATCTCAAAAACAATGGAGCCCAAGACACTGTGAAATATTTTAGATAAAACTTAGATGAACTTTAAATTTTTTCAGTAGTTTTTGTGTATTTTTTATTGTGGTTAAGAATTCATAACATAAATTTTATCATTTTAACTTTTTTTTTTTTTTGTACTGAGGATTGAACCACAGACCTTCACACTAAGCTGCATCCCTGGTCCTTTGTCATTTTTTATTTTTTAAATTTTTATTTTGAGACAGGGTGTCACTAAATTGCCCAGACTGGGCTCAAACTTGCAATCCGCCTACCTCCACCTCCTGAAGTGTAGGGATTACAGGTGTGTACCACCACCCCCAACTCACTTTAACCAATTTTACATACACAGTTCAGTGGCTTTAAGTACATTCACGGTTTTATGCAACTGCCAGTGTGTCCTTTTTCGTTTGACTTTGTGGTAGATTTTTGGAGTGCAGAACATTTTTATTTTAATGTCATCAAATGTACCAAGATTTCAGCTTATGATTTTTATGTTTTATGTCATATCTGGAAAAGACCTTCCTCACTCTGAGGTTTTATTTTTTAAAATCTTCTGAGGTCCTGGGCATGCTAATACATGCAGCCCTGCACTCTGGAGGCTGATGCAGGACAATTGTAAGTTGGAATACAACTTGAGCAGTTTAGCAACTTACTGAGACTTTGTCTCAAAACAAAAGGTTTTTTTAATTAAAAAAAATTTTTTTAAAGAGGCTGGGTATATAGTTCAGTGTGAAGACCCTCGGTTCAACTGCCCAGTATTGAAGAAAAATAAACAAACAAACAAAAAAGCCCCCCCCAAAATCCTGAGGTTTCTTCTGGTATGTTTATAGTTTCATTTTCCCTACCTTATTCTCTTTTTTAAATTTTTATTTATTTACGAATTTATTCTGGTGAGAGGTATTATGGATCCCACTTTATTATTTTCTTAATGCTAACAGCAATAAATATCAGACAAATGTATATTAAGTCCATATGGGAAAAAACAACAAAGGAAGCCAAGAAGATTTTGTAAGTGGGGGACCACAAAGGGACTTGTTGGAACATGAAGAATTAGTCCCACCAACAATTGTAACATATTCCAAATCACAGTAATTAAAATAATGTGGTCCTTGGTACACAAACAGAACAAGATGAACAGAATTTAGTATCAAAATTGAGTGCAGAGACATCAACTAGACAGAACTGCCATCTCTCTTGAGTGTTTCTATAAAAGAATATGCTACCCTTTTTCATCTGTTTGCATATCTGTTTGTGTATCTGTTACTACCCTCAAACAACAGTGCTGCAGCTTTCCCACCCCAAGTCTCTGTCCCCTGGAAGCCAGAGTGAAAATTTACCTGTTGAGGCTCAGTTTCGGGTTTAAATTCTTTCCACAGAATGATTTCTAATACACTGGACTTCCCAGTCTCTTTACACAATGTGGACAGTTGTGGTGACAAAGTTTAATTCACTGCACACTTACAGCTATGCACTGTTTAAGGACAGGATACAACTTACGTGTAAAGTGGTTTTGTCCTGTAAGTGTCCTGTGAGTGCTCACCATACCTATCAGATGGTAGAGCCTGCCACACACCTAGGCTGTAGGACAGAGCTTATTGCTCCCAGGCTGTGAATCTGCACTGCCTGGCTCTCCACTAGAGATGGGAGGCAACTGTAGTGCAAAGGGATTTGTGTATCTGAACACAGGAAAGTAAAAACACTGTATACAATGCTTGTTACAGTAAAAAAATATATATACAGATAGAAATATAGTACAGTATAAAAAAGAATAGATGCCACACCTGGATAGCACCCTTACCAGGAACAGAGCTTGGGAGTCACTGCAGCTGAGCAGGGAAAGGGAGGTGGCTGTGAAGGCTGGAACATGACAGCAAACTTGGTAAACACTGCACACTTAGGCTGCACTGCATTTATTTACTTTTAAAATTTCTTTCTTCAAGAGTAAATTAACTTTAGCTTCCTACTATTTTTCACTTCATAATAAACTTATTTTTAATTTTTTTGAAATAACATTTAACTTAAAGCACATTGTATAATTATACAAAACTATTTTCTTTCTCTCTTCTTTCTTTCTTTCTTTTCTTTCTTTCTTTCTTTTTCCACTACTGGGGACTGAACCCTGGGCCTTCTCACTGAGCTACACCCCAGCGCTTTTTTATTCATTAATTTTTTTTTTTTTTAATTTTGAGACAAGTTCTAGCTAAATTGCCCAGGCTGGGCTTGAACTTATAATCCTCCTGCATCAATCTCCCAGGGTACTGGAATTACAGGCATGTGCCATCCTGCCTGGCTTTTTTATTTTCTTACTTTCTAAGCCTTTTTTTTTTTTTTTTTTTGTGTGTGTGTGTGTGTGTGTGTGTGTGTGTGTATGTGTCAAAAGCTAAGCCACAAACACACACATCATCCTCGGCCTGCATAGGGTCACGATTGTCACTATCACTGTCTTCCACTTGCACATCTTGTTCCAGTGGAAGGTTTTCAGGGGCAATGATATGCATGGAGCTGCCACCTCCTCTAACAATGTCTCCTTTTGGACAGCCTCGGAGGTTATTTTACAGTTAACTTTAGACAGAAAGGTAAGTGTATATTCTAAAATCATAATAAATAGTAAATACAAACCAGTAACAATATTTCAACAAGACCAGTATTATACACTACATATAATTATATGCATTGTATTATTATTATTATTTTGGTGATACTAGGAATTGAACCAAAGTGCTGAGCTATATTCCTAGCCCATTTTCTTTGCTTTTTAAATCTTAACTCTCCCCCTCCAATTTATTGAATTGAGGGCTTCCCATATGGTAGGCGAATACCACTGAGCTACATTACATCCCCAGCATATTTTTGTTGTTGTTTTAAGACAAAGTCTCATTAAGTTGCCCAGGCTAATCTCCAGCTTGCAATCCTACTGCCTCGGGCTCCTGAGTAGCTGGAATTACAGGCATGTGTCACAGGTTGCATCTGTGATGTGCAACTGGCAATGCAATAGGTTCGTTTGCACCAGCGTCACAATGGGCAGAATAAGCACTGAGCTATGATATTACGATGGCTAGGACAACAGTTAGCAACTTATCTTAGCCCTATCTTATGGGATCACTGTCATAGATGCAGTGTCTGATTTGGGTTCAAATTTAATACTGTCAAAGACAACACAGTAAGTGGTAGATGTTGGTGGACTTGTACTGAATGGTTCCAGAGGTCAAGTTTGGGCCTCACTTTAAAGTAGAAAGGAGAGGAGCAGGACATGCCTGTATTCTGTTACTCCAGAAGATGAGGCAGGAAGATTCCCTGAGCTCAGGATTTCAGGGTTAGCCTGAGCAATATAGCAAGACCTTATCTCTAAAACAAATAAATAAGCAAAATTTTTTCAATAAAATAGGGCTACTTATATTTACAAAGTTAGGGTGAAAGCTAGGGCTCAGTATTACCAGTGATCATTTTCTGTGTTTGTTTTTAGCACCAAACATCAAACTCAGGATGCTTACCAGGATGCACTGTGTCACTGATCTATAATCCTGGCCCACCAGTGATCATTTTTAAAGACAAAGCCTCAAGTTACAGTTGTTAGCGCCTAACAAAAAATGTGATTTGAGCCACATTTGTAAATTGAAATTTTATTTACCACATTAATAAAAGTAAAAAAAAAAAAAGAGGGCCAATCTGATGCTCTTCATCAGACCTGTGCTTTCTTCAGTTCTTCAAGATGAAGTCCTTTCCCTATCTCTCTTAATTTCTAACTCTGCCTAATAAACCTGCCTATTCCTCACAAAAAAGTAAAAAAAAAAAAAAAAAAAAAAAAAGATGAAATTCGTTTCAGTTGTATATCCAATATACCAAAAGTATTATCCTGTTAATGCAATTAATCTAAAAATGTGACAATTAACATTTTGTTTCATACTAATTCTGGTAACTTGGCATCTAGTTCACACAGCACACCTCTGTCCAGGCCAGTCACAAAAGCCATCTGTGGTTACTGGCCACTGGACAGTACCTCTGTACAAGATGGTCACGAGCAAGACAAAAGGCCTAATTTAGTAGAAATTCAGAAATCCCAAGGTTGGAAATGGAGTATCTCAAGGGTCTGGAACAAACATTGACACTAGGTGATATCTGAATCTGAACTACAATGTCTCTGTGAAGGGGGGTCTTCCAGAGGCAAATTCCCACTCCAGGGATGGTGAGTTCAGTCTAGCCTGTCTTTAACTCCAAGTTCCTCCTTATAGGAAGGCACATTCTGTTTCCTTACAATGCCCACCCTGCTAGGTGAGTACCCCTGAAGTCAGGGGTGGTTAGTGGACCTGTAGGGTTGATTAAATGAGACAGCCTTGCTAAAGCTTGGTTTATGATGATTTTTGCAGCTTAGTGGCATGGATAGTTAAGGGGTTTTGCTGACTAAGAAGGATTGGGACAGTTAAGAACTAAAACACTCCAGGCATGGGAGTACATGCCTGTAATGCCAGCACTGGGGAGGCTGAGGCAGGAGGATTGCTGCGAGTTTGAAACAGCCTGGATTACATAGAAAGACTCTATCTTAAAAATACCAAATAAATAAATAAATGGAGAGAGAGAACTGCTGGAAGGTTAGGGCTGGACATCTAGTTGAAATCACCTATTACAGTGTAACAAAACTAACAAGAAACAAAAGCAATAAAGACCAAGAAATGAAAAAAAAAAAAAAAAAGAGAAGGGAGAAAGGAAAGGAGAGGAAGGAAAGAACAGCATGCACATACAGTGCCTTCAACTAATGTGAGTGCTTTGGAGAACAAATCTGAATTTTTATAAACGTTTAAGGCATTCACAATAGAGTAAAGCATCACTGGGATCTAATTAATAAAGGATATTATTTCTAGTAGACTTGTGTTATAAATAACATTATCTTAAAACTTAAAGTACTCTGAAAATAACTTCTGAGACCCAGAAATCAAATGCACTTATTTCCTCTTTTTAAAAAACATATTCCTTATTTTTTAAAAAAACTAGAAAACAAAGAAAAAAAACTTCCCTGTTTCCTTCAGTTTTTCTTTTAATGACACCGACTGCCTGAATTTTGGCTAGTGGTCCTTCAAGTAATACATTTTTGCTCTATTTCCATTTCCTCTATATTCCCCCCCTTGGCTGCAGGAAGGTGTTCTTCTCCTGGCCTCCTGCACCCTCCCGTCCTCCCCAAGTCTACCTTTCCAAGGCAGGGGAGAAGGTGCATCCTCGCCTTCCTAGTGCCTCTGGCCAGCAGCCTGGGAACGGCGCGCCCTGGACATCCATTAACGTTTATACTACATCTCGGTCCCCAGCGCAGCTGCTCCGGGCTGCTCCCGCCGCCAGGCGTCCCCCACCCGCTCGCACCCGGTCAACCGCGCTTGGGGGCAAATTTTGGAACAGAAGCTCCGCCCATCCTTCTCCCTCCCGCCTGCACCAAACCAACTACAACACCCCATCTCGGGCTGCCAGTGTAGGTTGCATCACATGATCTAGGCTGATACTATCTATCTATCTATCTATATATATATATGTATGTATATGTGTGCATATATAATTTTTTTTTCAAGAAAACGAGCATGGGGAAAAAAATTCAAACTTCACGCGCCGGCCAATGGGAAGGAGCGCGGGGTGGGCGGGGAAGCGCGCGGCGGGCGCGGTGGGGGCGGGGCGCGCGGTGAGCGCCGGGCCGGGACCGCAGGGGATTCGTAAAAAAACGCGGCGGGCGCCCAGTTTGGGGCTGTTTTTTTTTCCTCCAAAAGTAGCTAAAACACGAGACTCTGCACTCCCTCCGATCCACCTTAAATCTTTAGTGGACTCGGCGCCGGGGTCAGTGGGCGCAGCCAATGCCAATCAAGTTTACAACCACCAGCACAGAAGGGGAGAAAAAAAGAGAGAGAAAAAAGTAATCTTCAACTTCTCCCCTCCACACACGCACACACACAAATACACGTACGCACGCACACACGCACAGACACACGCACACAAAAGGAAGGAGCGAGTGGGGGTTCGCGCTCCGGGAAGGGGGGTAAATGTTTGCAAACTGCGCACTCGAGGCTAGCTGGCTGCGGCCACGGAGCCGAGGAACGACGGCGACGACGCGCGGGAAGTGCGGCCCGACCCGAGCGCCATGATGGTCGCCGCGGTTCGGAGCCCATTTTCTGCAGGGGGAGCTGCAGTGATGCAATCCCCCGGCCCGCGTCCCGACTTCGCGCCCTTCTCCCTGCGTTTTCTTAACGTTCTTTTGGAGGCGCGTCGAATTTCGCGCCCAAAGTCTTTTTTTTTTTTAAATGTGTTTCCCAACTTCCCGAACCTGCCTAGTCTGTGCGTCCCCACGCGTGACAAGTCCGGTGCGCGTGATGGCCGCACAGGGACTTGGGTTGACGTGGAAAACACCACTTTCGGTTTGGCGGGGTCGGCTGGCGGCTGACCCCAACCTAACCCAGCCCCCGCGCGAGTGAGCGGGCGGGCTCGGGGAGGCGTCCCCCAAGGTTTCCCAGCACTATCGTGGGTCTCCTTTCCCTACCCAGCTATATTCAGCAGAAGATTCGCCTCATTTTTTTTGGCCGGGAAGGAGGTGGTAGCGAGGTGTAGGGTGTGACTCAGGTGAAAAAGAGACGGCAAGTTAGAGAAATTCACACTCAGAAAAACAAATCGACGATGCTAGGCGAGCTTTGGAAGCACCTTTTTAAAATCCGAATGGCGAGTGTGTGTGACTGTATTGCAGATTAAGACGCAATGGCGAAGCAGGGTTCCCTGGCGTCCTGGAAAGGTCGTTCAGGGTGGTGGTCGCACCGGGCCCCAAGGGCGCCTTGCCTAGCCCTCTCGCATCCGTTGAAGTCTACGTTCCCTTTTGCGCCCTGATCGCGCCCCCAAACCCACATTTCCCCATTCTTCCCGGCCTGGGTTCCCCCGTGCTGAGCAGCTGGGGAGGCAATTGAGGAAACTTGGCGAAGCCAGGGTGAAGGCAGGGGCGCCCCGAACGCGGCCTTCGTTCTCGGACCCCGCTGCGCGCAGCCGTGGCCGCCCCTGGCCGCGGGCGAGCCGCTAAGGCTTTCGAAATGCGCGGGGCTGCGGATCATTGGAGCCCGGGCTAGGGGTGGGAGCGGGCTGCTGCCCCGGAGGGTCCGCGCACCCGGAGAGGGTCTCCAACCTCGCTTAAATCCCGACACCGCTCAGGAGGCGGCAAGGTACGAGTGTAGGGAGGAAAGAAGGCTTTCGCTGCTCTTTTAATCCGGAGAAGCGATGATAAATAAGGGAAGAAAGTTTCAGAGAAACCGCCCAGCCCCGTTGCGCGGGCAAAGGCACGGCCGCTCTCCGCGGCCTGCGGGCGCCCAGAGCGCGGGAACTGCGCGTTGCGACCCGGGCAGTGAGGGAACTGCAAGCTGCAGGAGAAAGTGGGACTTGATGGCCTTTTTGTTCTGACGCTCCAGCCAATGCGACCCGCAACTGCCGCGACGGACGAGCAGGCGCGGGGCCCAAGGAAAGTTTGGCGGGACGACGCTGGTGCACTAGCCTGGCTGGTGGGCAGCGGGTGGCTGGCGTCGGCGGTTGCATCCCCCGCAGAAGATGCTAGCGGTGGGCCCGGCAGACCGGGTCGGGATGGGGACAGGGCAGTCTGAACCGCAGGATGGTTTTTGGGAGAGTTGACATGGAGGTGCACAGGGCGAAGGACAGGGTGACTTGGGGGCTGGGTCCCTGCGAACGTGTCTGGCTCAGAGGGCACCCTCTGACTTCCCGGTCTTGCTTTCCTAAAACGCAACCTCTAAAAATTCACATTAAAGAGATCTCTTTGTGAAAGGAAAATGAGGACAGGTCTCAGTTAAAATGATGTTTCTCTCCTCTGTTAGGACACTTTCTGAAGTACCTTTTTTATTCAGAGGAAACTAAATTTTATTTCATTACTTCCTGACCTTCCACTCCTTTCTGCCCATTTTGAATTGTTTTCTTCCTCTCTCTTTCTGAAAAACACGCTGTATACGTGTTTCAGACAGTCACAAAAACACCTTTGGTCTTTAATTAAAATAATACCTACTTGAAGGAGGTGGGCCAGCCACCACCAAAGGACCTATTTTTCCTTTCCTGGCTGCAGGAATCAGTTCTGCTTTAGGAAAAAAAGAAAATTTCGGGTCAAAAAATTCTGAAACTTTTATTTAGGGCTGCTTTTGGGGTGCAATGATGTAAATAATAGTATTTGAGTGCAACAATTTAACCCAAATTCAGATTTTTACAATTTGCCCATTTGCAGATCCCTATACTCTACACCTTTTTTTTTTTTTTTTTTTTGAGAACATAAAATAACAGGATTTTAGTAAATCTGAGTTTAAATTGTCTAGTCTTACAATATTTTAAGTAAAATCATTTATCTCTACTGTGTGGATATGGGGACTCAGGCCCCTCAGATGTGGTATTCTGATTAGTTTGGGGATGTACAGATTATAGCCAGGATATTTAGAAACTGAGGAATTGGTGTACAAGGACCAGTGTCACTTGACAAATACTTAAATTCACACAGAATGCACACCAATTTCTTAAGGACCCATACGTTTTAATATTTTGGGTAAGACTGGTAAATTTGGTGGACTAAACAACTACTTTTAATTCCTTACTTTGTGTAAATAACAGAATTTAGAGAAGTCATGGTGTTACTTTCATTTTCAATCCTGTGATATGTGATCAGTCTACACTTATGTAAGGATTTTTGGTTCTGACACATCCCTTATCCTAAAAGATAAATATTTTAACTAATGGGGATTGTGACAGCATTTTTTATAAGAAAATGTGGCTTTTCTACTTCCCACTCCAAAAGTTTTGTCCACTCATGCAGAACTAAATGGAAAATAGTAACAATTAACTGCATTCAGTCCCACACAAAAGCATCATCTGAGTGGGCCTGAATTATCTAGATATTTGTCATTTTCTATCTGTATAAATATGACTACAATGCCACGCTGAACACCTTGAGCTTAGTAAAGCACATCACAGTTCCACTCAATTAATAGCTATGGAAGTTTTCTTTATTGATTGTTTGAAGTGTAACAATAATTGGCATTTTTTCACACATTACAAAACATACTTGGCTCAGTATGCAACCTTTTAAGCATAGCCATATTATTTAACAAAAGAGGGGGAAAATCTACTCTACCCAATACAGCATTTACAAATGCACAAAACACGCCACTTTGGCTTGTATATTGTCTAAATTTTAAAAAATCTTTTTAACATAAATAAGTTAGTATAATTTTTCAGTGTCTTTACAGAGTTATGTACACAGGTACACTTCAAATGCTTTTGCCTCATACACATACACAGGCAATGAAGAAATACTGTTTAAAGATGTAGTATCCATTTCACTTATTCTACCAGTGTGCTTTTCTCTATATGCACTTTCCTTTAAAAACACCACTTTCCTGTGGGCAAATTAACAAATAAAAGTGAGGTTTTAAATTCAAAATTATTTCATTATTTTGTGTGTGGTTAGATCTTTAAAAATATCCAGGAATTTAGAATTATTTTAACTGTGTGTACACAACCCAAGATGAAAAGAAAACACATTTTTCTCAACAAATACTGAAGTTACTCAACTCTGAGCATTCAGGACTTCCCATCATACCCCCCAGGTTTTTGCCCAGAATTACCCGGAGTGATTACCAACAGATGAAAATTAACTGGTAAATTCCAATTTTTAGGGAAAGCAAAAAGGATAGTTTTTTGATTTTTTAAAAGCCATTTGTTGCTACATAACAGAATCATCAAAACTCCCAAATGAGAATGTTTCATGAAAAAATAAATAGCAACTATTTGTAGCTAGTGTTAAAATTTCTTTGATTTTAAAAATGAAACACCAGCTCTCACTGAAAGGGACATTACATCTTTAAAGAAAACAATTCAAACCCTTCCCTAAAATTGCTTCTCTTCATGCAAGTCTTTTTCTCCTTGCTATAAATTGAAGCAAATTTTACATATACCCCCATGCGAATTCCTCAGTTCCACCCACCCTCCCTCCCTCCCCCAATGTTTATGTGCTACATAAAAGATAAAAACTATATACACAGGTAGTACAATGAAGCAAATAAGGAAAAACCTAATTGCACAATGCTACATCCAATGCTTTTAGAGGCAGGTCATTTAAGAGTGCCTAAAATTTTAGTGTTATTGTGTTGTTGCTTTCAGTGCTTATACAGGATGTCCATTCCATGGAGTCAGCGATATGTATTTAAATTTCTTAATGTATATCTTCCTTGCTTCATCAATCGGTCATATATCTGATCAACAAGGAAACATATTAACTCTGCAAAAGAAACAAGGAAGAATTAAGAAAGAAACCACTATAAAGTATAGGAATTATTTTGCTACTATGTTAGATGGGGAATACCTGAATGCTGGACTAAAAGACTGATGACTATAGTTACCTCCATCTAATACCGTCTTAACTGGGCTTTTGCTCTCCTCTGTTGTGTTAGAGCAGCAGTTCTTAACTAACAGATGATATTGCCCTCCCACCCCCACCCCATGGGACATTTGGCAATGTCTACAGAAATTTTTGGTTGTCACAACCAGGGGAGGATTGCTACTGGCATCTAGTGGGAGAGGCCAGGGATACTGCCAAACATTCTAAAATGCACAGGACAGCCTCCCACAACAAAGAATTATTCGGCCCCAAATGTCAATAGTGCAGAGGTTGAAAAACTCTAAAGAATGTGGGTCAAAGAGAGTGAGAAAGAGAAAAAAAGGAAATTCAGAAACTGTGAAACCTAAGAGTAGCATAATTTTTTATCTCTGAAAAATACTTGGAAATGTAACTTGTAAAGGCCTCTGTAGGAAAATTCTATTAATATCGAGGGTTTCCCCCAATATCCTAATGTATTATTCACATGAATATTAATACATATGAATATTTTTAATAAGTCCTTATTACTTATTTCTAGTATTCTTTGAACTGGTGATATTACTAGCAAATGTCTGTCTGGCTGTGTATCTGAATGGGGCCTGATCAAAATCCAGTAGGTATGACTGATGTAGCTCATTTCATTAGGTAGGCCACAAGTCACAAATCAGTGGAGTTGCAGGTGTTAAGGTTATTCAAGAAAATTATTCATCCAATTTCCTCACTTTATATAGAGGTGTACTATACAAGTTCTATAGTGCCACTCTGTATTAGCTCTGAAAAATACCAGATGTATGTCGACAAGTCATAATATGACATTATGATTTAAAAACAACAAAACTGAATCTCACCTTAATCCCTATGGTCTTTATTTTTTAATTTTTATAAACGATGATTTAAAAGTTACCATTGGTGTCTATTAAGATCTCTTTACATGTTAAGCTGAATGTGCTTTAAAAAACAAGCAGTCCCAATTCTTTCTTATAAGAAGTGTATTCATTTGTGTATTTAGTTTGATCATTATAGACAGCCAATCTATGTAAATTTAGGGGCTGGATTATTTAAATTAGCTATTTGAGGCAATCAGATTTTCATACCTAGAAAAATCTTCACTTGTGCTGTATACAACCCTCCATCTATTTTCCCCTAAAATATCCAAATCATCCTATTACAGCACAATTAGCATATGGGCTGACATGTTCCTGGATTGCTTACTCCAGCAGCCAATTTAACTTCTGCTTTGCTACTTCAGCGCTATCAGAAATTCTGCAGAGACTTTAGTGATTTTGAGCTTTCCACTTTGTACTTTTTTTTAATATCTCAAGTTTCCTTTTCTCCCTCCAAGCTTACCAATTTACTTATCTTTTATAAAGAAAAAACAATACAGAGCACACCTTGTTCACATTCCTAACCCCTTGCCAAGCCAAATCTTAAGCTACTTGTACCTAATGTTTTCCTCTACACTTAAGTATGATCATGAATTTGCCATTTTTCTATGTATGGCTCAACATTTGTTACTGACTCAATTAAACCTGTAGGAAATGAATTCTCATGACATGGGTTACCCTACTCATTGTTCAGACTGGTAAAGAATCTATTGTTCCCACCATGTTTTGGTGGGACTCACAGGGACTTGACCTTGCTACCCCTGAAGTCTTGGTTACAAGTACTTGCCTGGGAGACTTGTTCTGGCTGTGTAATATTATAAGGAAAAATCATCCTGGACTTAGGACACTTTGAAAAATTACTAATAACCTCACAATGATTTCCAGCTTTTCCCACTGCTACTTTTGTGAGCTCAAAAAATAAACCAGAACAAAGCCCCTATAAGGTACTAATCTGCCAGGAACCAGTAAGGTCCAGTACCCCAGGGTTTGAAGGCCCGCAATGCGCTTGGGTGTGAGTTTCCTGCTCTGAGCGATCAACCCACCGAGCTGTTTACGTTTGACGTCTTCGGAGGCCAGGCTTCTTGGGCGTCTGCTCCACAGAAGTTGCGTTGGGGGAACCGTCTGAAACATTTTCTTCTGTTCTGTTCGCTCTTTTGTTTTGAGAAGAAGAATCTGAAGGCAAGGAGAAATTTTAAAAAGAACACACACAAACAATCTTTATTAGCAAAAACAATGGCTTGACAGAAGTTGGCCCAACAGTCCAGGGATGAAAAGCCCACCACCTCCACCCACAACCTAGATCCATCATTCCCTGTGGCCTTTAAGGGAACAAAATGAGGTTGTTGCCGCACAACAGAAAGCGTATTCTACGCCCCGCATCCACCTCTCTTTCTTTTTCTCGCCACCCCCCCCCCAAACAGTTGATAAACATCCCAAAGTTGTCACAAACCTACAGCTGCCTAGAAGGGAGGAGCTGTGTGCGATGTGCTTGGTTAGGGACATAATAACAGCCTAAGTATCTCTGGCTTCTGACTTCAAAATTGTAAACAGAGAGCCAGGGAGGATTTAAAATCTAAGATCAACAAAGTTCGATTCCCAAAAGCTACAATGGAACAACGCCGAAAAGCTGAGGTTAACACGCCCAAGCAGGCAAAAGGGATGCGACAGACAGACATTTTATGGTTTTGAAAGGGTCATACCGTCTGTGGCAGGTCGCTTCCTGATGCCTGCGCACTGCTCCGCTAACCCCGTCTGGCTGTCTGACGGGTCAGGCTTTGGGTCTACCAAGTGCGTGTCCTCAGAGTTTGCCTGAGACCCAATTAAAGGCACCGCCTGGCGGTTCCCACTGACATCCTGGCTCTCCTGCGGAGGCACCTTGCCCGCGCCTTTGGGGGGCCGAGGGGGTCTGTAGTAGAACTCGGGCAAACTGCCCTTTTCCACCTCCTGCCACTCGTATTTGCCCTCCAGAGGCTTGTGATTCTGAAAATCGAAATTCCACTTGCGCTGGCTGGCCTCTTCCATGTCTCTGCAGTGCTTCTCCAAGTCCCGGGTTAACTCTTCGTGATTCACGGGCCCGAAGAGGTTTCTGCAGGCGGAGGGCTTGGGGTGCTCTGGCTGCCTGGCGTCCATCCGCTCCAGGCTGGGGCTCCCGTTCGACACTCGCACGTTTGACATCTTCCTCCCGCTTGGGTCTCGACGACCGCCTCGATCACGCTCTCAAACAAAAACAGAACCAAAAAACAAAATAAAAAAAGACACCTAAAAAAAGAAAATCAAAAACGCCCCGATGCAGCCCAATCCTCTCTTCTACGTCCCTGCGACTGCGCTCGGAGCTGAGGGAAACAAATCCCGCCGCGTCCGTCCGCGCCTGAGCTGCAGGAGCGCGCGGGGTCCGGGCCGGAGTGCGGGGAGCCCCGGCCAGGCAGCGAGAGTCGCCGCGGATCAAGTGTACGGCGGAGCGGAGGGCGGGGAAGCGAGGGGAGGAGGAAGGAGGAGGTGGCAGAGCCAGTCCAAGTCCGGGCTGCTGCACCCCGCGGGCCCCGCGAACCCAGCCCTCTCCAAACCTCGCTGCCGTCGGAGTCGCGGCGCAGTGAGAAACTGGGGAGAGGGTAAGGGGGAGAAAAAAACACCCCGAAAAGACGAGTCCCCTCTGGCTTTTCTTTTTTTTTTTTTTTTAGTTGCCCAATATGGCGGTGGAAGGGAGGCTGACGAAGAAGAAAATGATTGACACGGCGAGTCTATTTAAACAGAGCCGGAGACTCATTGGTCGCGGCGCCGGGAGCCGCCCAGCCGAGGCTGGCGAGCGCGCTCTTAAGGTGGCCCCCGCGCGCGCCCCCGCTTCCCCGAGCGCCGCCCCGAGATCTGCTGGTCGCGTGACTGCTGGAGGTGCGCGGCTGCCAGCAAACCTGCTCTGGCTGGCCTCGGAGAAATTAAAAATAAGGCAAACTAGCCAAACGGCTGGGAAGCTGAGGAGAGGCCCGGGGAGGGGGCGTCCGCGCCGGCTGGCACGCGACTGCTCCTCACCACGAAATCGAGGGCCTGGACCAGAGGATCTCCAAGGTCGCTGGCCTGGAGGCTCCGTGGCCAGCTCGTTTTTGCACGCACTGCCGATCCCGGGATGCGAGCGGCTGCGGGGTGGAGGCAGATGGTGGGAGCTGCGCCCCCCAGTTCAGCTCTCCGCCGTGGCCCTCACTCTGGGCCGAGCCCTGGGAGGCCCCTGCCTAGGCGCCTTAGCTGGGGGTGGGCAGTGGTTAGTTCGCCTTCACTCACGAGTCTGCTGTCTTAGCGGCAGGCCAGAGGCTTAGGGAAGAAGCCAGGGCAAACGTCTTTCTATAAATTAGCAGGGAGTAGACGCCAGCGGCACTTGTATGTGCTGAACCCCAACTCTCCCTCTATGAAAATAAGACTCTCCAGATCAAAAACTCAGCTGGTCTCTCAAAGGCCCTTAATAAACTTTGTAGCCAGCCGTCCCAGACACATTTAGTTTCAAGAGGGGAAAAAAAAAAAGCAAGGTTACACCCCTGGCTCAGGTTCTTGCTTCCCCAGCACAGTTAAGGCCATTGACATTGGCTGCGTGTGAGAACTCGTCTCTTTATACTTTTCAGTTCTTTCCTGGGCTGTAGCCGTTTCCTCTACCTGAGTCCAGCCGCCAAATACAACAGCTCTTTCCTTCCTCCCCTTTTCTCTCCCACCAGATTCGCTGCTCCAATCCACTCAGCACGATATTCAGACGCAAGTGAATGCTTGCAGTGGGCTAGAGCTGGTAAAGGGCGAAAATACTTGAACCAAAGTCCAGTTTATGAAAAGATTTACAAGACCAGCACAACTGTGTGCTAACATCTAGTATTATTACTTGGACAGTTCGCTGCCCCTCTTTACAACTTCAAATTTGTCTGTGGATGTGGCTTGATCTCCATAATGCAAGTAAAAACAGAATGAGCAGGACTGTCATTGCCGAGATGGAGCTTATTGCGGATTTCACTGCCTCTCTATTCACATTCCCAATACAGAATATCTTGGTATGGACCCAAATTAATAGATTTTATGGGAAACTAACGTCCTGGGTGTTTGGTTTGGTTGGTTTTACCTTTGTTTTGTGGTGCTAGAGACTGAAGCCAGCACCTTCACACTGAGCTACACCCGCAGATTGATTGATTGATTGATTTTAATTCCTGAGACAGGGTCTTGCTAAGTCACTAGATTTCCCAGGCTGGGCTCCCGTTTACAATCCTGCCTCAGCCTTCTGTTTCAGTGTTAGCAGCAGTGCTTTCTCATGTTCCTGTGCTGTGGCTGAGTTTGATTTTTGTTTTCTTATCCACATTTTGTCCATTGTGTGTGCTTGCTTCACCTCTTCACACTCAGTGTTACAGCTAGGAGGGCCCTTTGGGACCCTAGGGTTTAACACTGCGGATGGTTCCTTTGTTGTCAGCGCAGTCACTACCATTTAAATGCAGCCAGCTCTCACTGGCCTTTGGTATCACCATCCACTAGGTCAACTGAGACACAGATTTTAAAAACACAGTGTGGTACCCAGAGAGCAGCAAAGGAGGCAGGCGTCCAGAACTAGATTAAGTGTCAGGACTTCTACCTCACTGGCAGAAAGAGTTCACTTGGGACCAAAGCAGGAGGTTCACTTTGGTTTTTTCTTTTTCTTTTCCTTCCTCCCCCTACCCCTCCTTTTCAAGATGCAGGTCTAAATTGCCTAAAGCAGCCTTGAATTTCTGGGCTCTGCTTCAGCCTCCCAAGCAGCTGGGACTACAACTCCACACCTCTGCAGCCAGTTTCTTTCTTTCTTTTTTTTTTTTTTTTTTTTGTATTTCATTCCCCTTCCCCTCCTTAATTTATGGGACCTGGGCTTGGGGAAGAGGGAACAGGGAAATTCCCTAAAATTAGTTAATGTTCAAATTTTACAGTAATTTCTAGACTGCACAGGAATTTTATTTTGTTAGTATACATACATACACATCTTTACCCAAACTACCCCAGATATGTAAATGAAGTTCTAGAGTATTTCACCTTGCCACAGAAGTGTGATTGTATACATGGTAGTATCATCTATAATGAAAAAGAAAAAATTAACACTTCTATCTCACACACAGGTTTAATCTTTGAGCTAATATATAGGAACACTGCTTTGTTGCTTTGTTAATCTTAAAAGTAAACGAGTCATGGTCATGCCACCTTAAGAAGTCTGGTTGGCAGCGAAAGGCTGTGCTTACACCCACCTCACTGTGATCTAAAGTGTTTTGTTTACAGTCAAGGAACCAGGAGATCTGTAGAGCAAATAATGAGAAGGCAGGCGTCTGCTGTAGTAGCGATGAAGCGTGGAAAGAACAAGAAATACCGTCGAGCCCCTGAAGAAAGAGGGAATCACGGTGCTATCCTCCTGCAAGAGTAGGCAGCTGTGAAAAAGCAAGCCAGAGAGAAAATTTTCACACAAACAGTGGGAGGGCGGAGCCTGGAGAGAAGAGCTTTCAGCCCCGCACTACTTGAAAATGGGTGCTGCCTCCAACCCCCTAGTGCTCAGTGACGTTTTTGTTGTCATTTTCACTCTTGGTGGTTTCCTACCTGCAGTCGAAAAGTGTCACATAGGCCACCCCAAGTTCCTGTATCTTTCACAAGCCTAGGAGAGAGGCAAAGACCAAAACAACTTAAAAGAAAACACCTGTGTGACAGACAAGTGTCCCCGATGGGGCAGTTGGGAACAGCTGTGTCAGCCGGGCTCCCAGATGCAGTCCTCTCTCTGTCGCTCAGGAGGAAAAGACGCAACTCAAAAGGTTCCTGGGAAGACTACAGCTTTCCCAGCTCAGCCACCCCTCCTACCCTAACACACCATTTTAATCCTTTTTTGAGACTGTATTGCATCACCCTCCATTGCATCATCTCCCTAAACTGACATTTTTAGTGTTTGAAAATTTCAGTCATCTGTTTCTGACGCTTGATTTGTTTTAATAAATATTTATTGAGCACCTTCCATTAATTTGCTTATTTCTTTCTTTCAACAGCTATTTAGTAAGTGCCTTCTATATGCCAGGCATTATCCTAAACTCTGGGAATACAGAAAAGAAAGCAAATGAGCCTTTTATTCTAGGAAGGGAGGAGAGAGAGAAAATAAACAGAATAAAGGAGCAAAATACTGTACTACTAAGGGGGAACTCATAGTGTAGAGAAGAAAATCAGCAGAGAAGGAAAGAGTTTTGCAAGCTGGGTGTGGTGGGGCAAGCCTGTGATGCCAACACTCTGGGTGACTGAGACAGGAAGATGCAAAGTTCAAGCCCACCCTGGGCAACTTAAAGACTTAGTGAAACACAATCTCAAATTAAAAAATAAAAGGAGCTGGGACTGTAGTTGAGTGTGATGGCTGGGAATATAGTCCAGTGTGAAGGCTCTGGGTTCAATCTTCAGTACAGCTGGAGAGAGAATGTCAGGAGTCACAATGTGAATAAGGTGGTCAGGGAAGGCCAGCCGGAGCAGATGGCCTTTAAGGAGCAACAGATATGCAGATATCTGGGAAATGTTCCAATAAAGAGGACAGCAAACAAAGACTCTGAGGTGGGATCTCCTCGCCTGATGTGTCAAAGGAAGCTCATGTAATAAACAGGATAGAGCAAGGGGAGAAGAGTAATAAGGGTGTTAGATTGTGTAGGACCAAGTAAGCCACTTGGAGGGCTTCCTATTTATTTTTCCAGTACAAGGAGTTGAACCAAATGGCCGCTGTGCTACAGCCCCAGCCTCCCTGTAGGACTTTTTTGAAAAACAGTGAAGACACTGAGATATTAGAAGGTTTTAAGCAGTGAACTGATGCGCTCTTCACGTGTATGGTGTTTCCTAGATATTGTTCTCACAGTGTGGGCACTGAAGAGATGAATAAGTCCTTATCCCTGCTCATGTGGCATGTACACCCTAGAGAAGGAGACTCCTGTGTACATTAAAACTAGAGAGAGTTGAGGATGGTGGCGAGTACTCAGGAGACTTAAGGGAGGAGGATCACAAGTTCAAGGCCAGCCTCGACAACTTAGAGTCTATTTTAAAATAAAAGTTTAAAAAGGCTATAGCTCAATAGTAGAGTACCCTAGGTTCTATCCTGGGTACCACAAACACACACAGTAGAGATGGAGGGTAATACACAGAAGAATATGATGCTATTTCTCTTGCTATCAAAAAGAAAAAATAAATTTTTATTTTATTGAATCATTACATTTTGGCTTCTTTTGTTGTAGTATTCTGCAGTCAATCCTAACCAATACAATGGGAAATGTTCAAGGCATAGAGAAAAGACAAGATTAACAATCTGGTTAATATTATAGTCAAGAAAATTATATGGGTATATCTGTAGGGTTAATAGGATAATTGTAAGGGTAATCTGTAGGGGTAATTATAGGGGTATATCTGTGGAATGAGACCCAATGGTCATAAGAGGCATACTTAAAAAAAAAACTCCTACCTGTGAGCTAATAGGAACCAATGGAATATATGATGAAGAGAATGATATGACCACTACTCAAACTTGTCCCCTGAGTTGAAGCAAGCTTGGGATGTAAGAGTTCTGGGTTTGGATTTGTGAGTTTAGAATGACTTGCAGAAAGGGACTAAACTAATTCTCAGATCATGTCTAGGGGTGGACCAAGATGAGGACCTGGATGAGTAGGAGACAGCCTGCTGTGGTACTAATTCAAAGGCAACTGAGAGATGGTCACAATAGAGGCAGGAGGCAGCAGGGCCACGAGACAAGGATGAGTCAGTCTGGAGCAGAGTGGGGGAGGCAGTTATCTCCTGGGCTACAAAGATGAAGCTGCAGTTGTTTTTTGGTGCATTGAGCTGTGACCACGAGTGGGGAAGTGACTGTAAAGGGCCACCCTGGCTTGGACAATCAGATCTGTGTATGTGGAAGCAAAGTAAAGGATGAGCCAGGCGAGGCTACATGGGAGGTAATTTGGGAGGCTGCTACATAGTCAAGTGATACATGTAACAGCCCAAAGTCATGCTATGGGGAAAAGACAAGAAAGCAAAGAATAAAAGCAGATTACTTTGGTCGCTAGATAAGAGAGGAAGACTGTGGGAAGTGGAAAAAGTGAAGCTGGATTTAAAGATTCAACTGGAGTATTTGAGAGAATAATGCCAACATTGCAGAGGGAGAATGTAGCAGGGATTCCTAGCATTCCTCCAGTTGTAGCTAGACATATTGCTGCCTAGTTGTCTAAAATTTCCCACTCTCCTTTGCAATGAGGTGTAGTCTTCTTATGATGCAATACATTCTAATAAAACGTAAGCAAAAACAAAATGTACCAACTGTACAGGGGGGTGCATGTCTGTAATCCTAGCACTTGGGATGCTGAGGCAGGAGGATCATGAATTCAAGGCCAGCTTGGGCCATATACCAAGTTCAAGGCCAGCCTGGATGACTTATCAGGACTCTGTCTCAACAAACAAAATGGAAATGAAATTTGCTTTCCAAACTTACTTGTAAAACCTGAAAAATGAGCCCTTTGACTCTGTACTCTCCACAAGGAGGACAGGTGAAATGGAAACCTTGGAATATGACCGAGCACCATGAACCCAGGTCCCCAACCCGACCCAAGAACCATCACAGTTTGTATACATTTGTTATATTATTTCACAGTTTTATATTGTTATATTATTTCACAATTTTAATATAGAGGAAAACATTCAGAAGGAAAGGAAGAGCGAAGTTTAAGAATTTGGTTTATTACAATCATTATGCACATTGAAATTAATTGGATCCCTAGAGAAAAGAGAGAATAAAAATATATGATGCTTAAGAGGACAACCAAGAGAGTGCTAGATATGTGAATCTGAGCTGGGGATTTAGCTCAACGGCATAAGCGCCTGCCTAGCAAGCATAAGCTTATGAGTTCCATCCCTGATACCAAAAAAATAAAAAAAATAGAGATGTGAATCTGATACAAAATGTGAAAGGATGCCAAGGTTGGTAGAACTCTCTGATACCGCCCATGTGATCTGGTCTGGTCTGGTGTGATTTGGTTTGGTTTGATTTGGTATGGAGACAGGGTCTCACTGTGTAGTCCAGGCTAGTCTCTAACTCATTATGTAACCCAGACTAGTATTGAACTTGTGGCAACCCTCCTGCTTCAGCCTCCCGAGTACTGTGATCACAGGCATGCACCACCACACCCACCCATGTTTTAAATGTGCACAGGTGAGACCCTAAGTAGATTAAATTACAAATGTATGAGGCTAGGGGTACATGTGGTATTGTCAGTTCTTTTATGTTACATTGTGGGTAGACACACTTGTTACATGACTGTTCCTCACTCCCTTCTCAGAATCACCAGATAATGTGATCCTGTTCCCATTCCTTTCCTGAAGTCCGCCAGACAAGGAGAGAGGAGGTGACTATCTGACCTAAACTTGGCTGACTACATTCTTTCCCCTGAAAATCTGGAATCAGGTCTCAGCAGTTAGAGACAAATAAGGTAATGTGGACTTGAGGTGGAAAGGGCCATTTTAAGAACACTACTTTCAGCCCATGTGTGATGAAGGTGCAGATAACGTCTGTTTACAGAGTGTCAAAAGAAAGAAAATGAAAAGGGAAGAGGCTAGAGAACAGAGACCACAAGGATTTGGAAAGACAGATAAGTGACCAGAGTTCTCTTTGTGGATCCTATAGCTCCTGAGGTCCTGCTTCCTGCACTGAGATTCAGTGAGGTGGCCTTATATTTACATTCCCTCTTTTTCTCTAAGCTAATTTGTTATGGGTTGATCAACAAATACTTCACATATTTGAAAGCAGCTTCCTCTGGTGACATCACATTTGGTCCTCCTAAGACAAACGCTATTATCTTTTGCAGATGACACTCTGAGATAGAGAACTGAATGTTCCAAAATCCACAAAAAAGAGCAGAGGAGGCACTAGCAATAGTGTTCCCTCTCTTCGGATGCAGCTGACTCGAGTCCATGTATGGAAGATGCAATGGCTTAGTGGGTTTGCAAATTCTATTGCTGAGGTTTCACTGGCTTGATTTACTTACAAGAACTAGTCACAAAAAGAAGGTTCTAGGGCCAGGGATTTGGCTCAGCCACATAAATGCCTGTCTGACAAGCACGAGGTTATGAGTTCAATCCCGGGTGCAAAAAAAAAGAAGGTTTAGGCCAGATGTGGGGGCACATGCCTGTAATCCCAGCACTTGGGAGGCTGAGGCAGGAGGATTGCAGTAAATTCAAGGCTAGCCTAGACTACATAGTGAGGCTCTGTCTCAAAACAAAACAAAGAAGAGGAGAAGAAGAAAGCTAAAAAAAAAAAGAGGAGGAAGAAGAGGAAGAGGAAGAGGAGAATGTTCTGAGGGAAAATGAAATTTGAAGACCTAGAAAGAGAATTTGGCATCTTGGGGAAAAAACAAACAAAAAACTAGATTTCACAAGCATAATAAATCTGGTAAGGACAGGACTTAGAAAAATGTGTTAGAAAAAAATTTAACTTCAGAAAAATGTAATCAACAAATGCAAGTTTATCACTATTGCCAGTGTCCTAAGACTAGGAAATAGTAAAACCCGAATTCATAACCACTTATAATTTAATTACTACAATTAAATATAAATGGGAAACTTCTGCAACTAGAATATAGCATTTGGAGAAAGAAGCATGTTTGCCACCAATTCACCACTTTCAACCACATTCTATTCTAAACATTGAGGGAACACGAAGGAAAAAAAATCTTGATTCTGATCTCAATCTTGAGTTTATACAAACGTATACCTAAAAAACTGGAAACGCTCCACTTTCTGTTTCTGATCACTCACTCTGAACAATCGTTCACATGAATATTTGTCCATTTCTTCATTCATTAAATTTTTAATGAGCCCTTAGCAGATGCCAGACTCTCTGGGGATAAAGAAGAAAACAAAGATAGCCAAAGTCCCTGCTGTCCTGGAATGGCATTTACACACAAGTATGGAAAGCACACAATACACAAATAAATAAGCATAATATGTCATGTTGTTGTAAGTGCCAAAAAAGACAAATAAACTCATTAAGCATAGAGACAGTAATTAAGGCAGATGCTATCGTACCAGAAAAGGATTCTTCTGATAAAATGTCATTTGAGTAGAGACCTGAATGAAATGAAGGTTGTAGACCACATAATTTTCTGATTTCCAGACAGAGGAAAAAGCTAATCCCAAGGCTTGGAGGTAAGAATGCGCCTGGGATAGATGAGGGACAATTAAGGAACTAGTAAGCTAGAAACATGGAAAGTAGGAGCTGGGAGATAGGAGACGAAATCAGAGAGGAAGGAGGGAATCAGATGATGTAAACTTTATAAACCCGTATGCATTTTATTCCAAAGGAAGTCATCTTTGAGCAGAGTTTAACCTGGTTTTGGCCAATTTCAATCATGTTGCTGAGTAGGAAGGGAGTACTTCAAAGGGGCCAGAGAGAAGTGGAGAGGGTCATGGTCTCTCAGCACAGCAGCCGTGCTGGTGAAAAAAGGGCAGAGTTGATGCGTGTTTTATGCTGTTCTGGTTGTTTTGTTTGTGGTACTGGAGATTGAACCCAGGGCCTTTACACTGCATTATATCCCTAAGCTTTTTAGAAATTTAGAAATGTATTGCTTAATACACAAGTTTAATATAGCTTTAGTTAAACAAAAAACAATGAAGCCAAGTCACTGTTTCTTTCTTTCTTTTTTTTTTTTCTTTGCAGTACCAGGGATTGATTGAAGTCACAACCTCATGCTTGCAGGCAGGCACTTATCCCACTGAGCTAAACCCCCAGCCAAGATATTGTTTCAAAGTCCTGGTCCTTCCAGCTTCCAAATATAAGAGTTCCAAATATTTTACATCCCAATTGGAAGAATAAGATCAAAATTTGGATGGAACCATGACCTTTCAGAAAATGAAAATTTCATATAACTAAAGGACCCTTCCTGGGATGAGTCAACTGCCTTTATAAGATCTCTATCTTTTTAATTTTTAATTTTTTTTTTTTTTTTTTTTTTTTTTTTTTTTTTTTTTGAGACAGAGTCTTGCTAAGCTGATAACTTGCCCAGGTTGGGCTCAGATTTGTGGTCTTCCTCTTTCAGTCACCTAGAGGGATGCACCCAAGTGCCCAGATTTTAAATATGGTTTTTTGTTTATGTTTTTGAGACAGTCTCACTGTATAGTTCAGGCCAGCATTGAGCTCACAATGTAGTCTGGGCTGGCCTCAAACTAGTGGTGATTCTCTTGCTTCAGCCTCAAACATGCTGGGATTACAGATGTGAGCCATCACATCTGGAGCTAAATGTGATTTTTTTTTTAAAATGTGACTTTTGAAGATACAGCCAATAGGATTAGCTAAGGATTTGGAAATGGTCTCTGTGTGAGAGAAGGGAGCATAATGACCAAGGTTTCTTGTCCTAAGCAAGTAAAGAAAGACATAGTCATTTGCTGAGATGAGGTTGACAAAGGGATAAACAAATTTTACTTTGAACATGTTACATTTGACATGTCCATGGACATCCAAATGGACATGTTGGGTGAGCAGTTGGTGGGATTCAGGGAGGAGGTCTGTGTTGGAAATAGAAACTTGTGAATTTCCAACACTTTGGTGGTATTAAAGCTGTAGGATTAGAGAGGAAGCCTAAGCAGTAAGCCTCAAAGGACTCTATCTTTTAGAAGTGACTAAAGAGACCAAATAATACAATTGTTTGGAAAGAGAGGTAAAGAGAGAGGTTGAGACAGAGAGAGAGAGAGAGAGAGAGAGAGAGAGAGAGAGAGAGAGAGAGAGAGATCAGTTGTTCAAATGTAGCTGACAGGTCAAGTAAGACAGGACTGAAAACTGACTACTGTGTTTGGTCATTGAAATCTTACATACTCTTAGTAAGAGTAGTTTTGGTGGAATGCAAGATGTCATACCTTGACGGGGATGCCCTAAAAAGGGAGAGTCACGCATATGTATGTTGTATACCCATATGAACAAAACACTCACACACAGACCAAAGCTAGGTTCTAATATCAGGAAACAGTTTGGGCCGAGGGTGAGGGCTGGCTGACTGGGGAGCAAAGGGTATTAAAACTAGGGCTGAAGAGGTAGCTCAGAGATAGAGCATTTGCTCAGCATGTGCAAAGCCCTGGGTTCAATTCCTAGCAACAACAAAACAGGCATGCTTGTTAACTGACTTCTCTTCTGTTTCCTTATCTTGGTGTTTACACTGCTTCCTTCAAAGTCTTTTCTTAACTTTCAGGCAAAATTGTCATGCCAACAAATGACCTTAAACCTCTTTGAAAGCAATCACTTTGAGAGAATATGCTAAGAGAATTAGCTTGGCTTGTGAATCTCGTATTTCAAGCAGTTAATATTCTGCCCAGCAAAATCACTGCAGAACAGTGTCTTCTGAATCCAATAGTACACCCAGTGTAATAAAGCCCAGTGTAAGGCTCTATTATAAATTCTTGGCATATTAAAAGGGCAATAAATTACATTTCTGTTTCTCAAGTTGCAGTGATGGTTTTTTAAATTCCAGTAACTTGCTTAATGCCTATTCAATGGGTCAGTTGTATCTCCCATGTCAAACGTAGTTTGCAATTTACTGCCTTTTTTCATAATTCAGAATTAGATCTAGAATGTTTCAAAGTAGTTTTCTTTCTTTTTCTTTACTGAAGAAACAGAAAGATCCCACACAGTTAGGCCATCTGTGGCCACATGAGGACAGAAGAGGGTTAGGAATAAGATAGAGCCCTTCCCTTCCCTCGTAACTTTGCAGAGACAGGGATGTACATTGAACAGCACAAGAGGCAGCAGGAGGCTAGAAATATCAGCTCCAATTCTGCAAATTCCCTAAATTATGAACCATATTTATAATCTACTTTTATAAATGTATATACAAAAGTTTTAAATCCCAGAAATTTAATTGAACTCCAAACTGCAAAAATTCTGCTTACCATTTTCTAATCATTTTTCATCCATTGCCCACATATTAATCTGATTTTAACATTTATTTTTTGATAGTATTTAGCAGTTGTGTAGTCAGGATTAAAATCCTTAGTAAGTAACATAGAGCTGAAGATACAAGGTGACTTATAGCCACATACAATTAGTTCTAAAGTCAATAGGACAATCTCAACCTACATTAATTTTTGTACTAAATGTTGTTCTTTTTTTATTTACTTTTTTTTTTTTTTCCTTTTTATCGGTACCAGGGATCGAACTCACGACTGCCTGCTTGCAAGGCAGGTGCTTATGCCGCTGAGCTAAATCCCCAGCCCCACTAAATGTTGTTCTTTAAGAAGCTCCCAACTGGGTATAGTGGCCATGCCCGTAATCCCAGCCTTTATGAGGTTGAAGTAGGGGGATCATCACAAATTTAAGGCCAGCCTGGGCTAAATAGTGAGTTCAAGCCTGGCCTGAACTATATAGGGAGACTCTATCTCAATTAGTAGCTCCCTATCCTAATTCATACACATGTCTTCATGACACAATTTAAGATGTAAATTTATTGTCTAACCTTGTTTTTATCCTCCAGTGAGGCCAATTATAAGGCCAATTCTGATGCTCTAAATAAAATAAATGCAAAATTGATAGCTAGCACCCAGTAGATCTGGCAAGTACATATGATTGCAATAAATAGCCCAGAGATAGATCCCAGGGGATCCTGTTAGAAGTCCTAGAGAAGGCAGTGTTGCCTGAATTTCCCAGACAGATGTAAAGCTCTTGTCTCTGAATTGCAAGAAGGCCGACAGTTCAAAAGCCACCTTGGACAAGTCCAGCTAGGCCAGTAAATGAGTTTATTAGGGGTTATGTAAAGAGCAGAGGATGACTTGAATGCTGCAGCACTTGAAAGTCACCAACCCCCTTTGCTATGCTACTCATTAGAACAGCAAAAGCAGGATCAAAAGCAAAAAGGGTCCTTGGGAAAAGTTGTGTATACTCTGCTCCCATGCCTATCAGGAACTCCTCCAGACTCAGCAAGCACTGTCAAGCCACAGTGATGGGTGACCTTGTTATGCTGCTGGCTGGCACACAGCTGTAGCACCTGGGGTGGGGTGGGAGAACACGGACGGCTAAATAGAGATGGAGTTACTTTGGCGAGGGTTCACAGCAAGTCTCACTACAGGAAATCATGGGACCTATCACTCCGACAGCTTTTCCCGAGAGAAACTACCTCAGCCCCAGGTCAAGGCGTGGGCTCCTGCCCAGGAGCCATAGTTTATAATGTGGCCTAGGACAGACAACTTTGCCTAAAAGAAGGAAAATGGTTATTTGCTAAGTTAATCTTATACTTTCTCCCAAGAATTGAAAGTGAGAAGTTCAGAAAGAACTAGAGAACTATAGCAAGAAGGAAACAGACAGTTGCAAACTGAGGCCCAGTAGTGGCCAGCAGACACCATGGGCTGTCATAATTAGCCATGGCCTTCTGTGGCAACATTGTCTAGATTGCCCAAATTTCCAAGGAATTTTTCAAAGCCTTTTCAAAGTTTGGTTTTTCATGTTCTAAGGAGCTGGCAGTATGGTTAAAGCTCCTGTTACACACATGAACACAGGTGCACACATACTCCACTTATGACTTGCAGAAACAAATGAGTCTTTCCCTATACAACCTCCTCGCAGAAGAGGACCAAGTATGTAACAGATCCTCTGCATATGGTCAGAGACAGATTCAGTTGTTGTGTTTTGGTACTGCAGATTGGACCTCCCCCCCCCCTTTCTCCTTCTTTTTTTTTTTCTTCTTCTTGAGTCAGGATCTCTTTATACAGTTCAGGCTGACCCTGAGCTCATTTTTTAGTCCAGGCTGGTCTTGAACTTGCATAGATCTTCC
The DNA here is from genome assembly GCF_034190915.1 of Cavia porcellus. Taxonomy (NCBI): domain Eukaryota; kingdom Metazoa; phylum Chordata; class Mammalia; order Rodentia; family Caviidae; genus Cavia; species Cavia porcellus. The sequence goes on along the minus strand of NW_026947510.1, from coordinate 38,158,576 downwards.
TGCCTCAGCCTCCTGAGTGCTGATATTACAGGCATGTGTCTACCTGCCTGGCTTGGGCCTTTCTACTGAGCTACATTTTGACCTCTTTTTTTTTTTTTTTTTTTTTTTGGCTTTTTTATTTTGAGACAAGGTCTCAATGAGTTGTCTAGCCTGGGCTTGAACTTTCGATCCTTCTCCTATAGCTTCCCAGAGTGCTGAGACCATAGAGGTGTGCTACTATGCCCAGCCAGTTCAAATTATTATTACAATTATTTATTTATTTTTTGGTACCAGGGATCGAATTCACGACTACATGCTTACAAGGCAGGTGCTTATGCTGTTGAGCTAAGTCTCTAGCCCAAGTTCAAATTATTTACAATCCTACACAGTTAACCCAACCAACCTCCCAGGGAACAATTTGTTTAAGGGTGGACTTTGTTTATTCTTTATGTATCTAGTCATTACCTATAATGTGTCAAGTGTTAGTTAGGCTGGGTGCTTAAGTCATACAAATAAATAAACATGAAAAACAAATTTTAAACAGTCTGTATTTAAGAGGATCAATGGGAAACACACAAAAGCATCATTTATTTGTTTATTTTTAAATTGGCAAACAAATTACAGAAAATTTAGAGAAACGTACCTAGTTTGGATTGCTTAAATGGTAGATTCTCTTCTGCATCTGAGTCATTCTATTAGAGCTCTTCTATCCAAGTCCAGCTTATCAGACATGATGAGATTTGCATCAGTGTATTGTTTAACCAAGCAAAAAGATAAGAAGAGAAATATATCATAGTTCATCAGTGCTTTGATCACTGGAATGTGGAATGGCATAATTAGATGGTCAGGGTTAATAACTACTCAGTTCAACATCTCCAAACCACCCCCACTCCTTCCTTTTTTTTAATACTGGGAATGGAACTTAAGACCTTACATTTGTCAGGCAGGCACTGTGCTACTAAGCTATATCCCCGGCCCAACCTTTTTAACAGAAGTGCAAGCTTCTCTGAATTTTAAATGTGGTTATGATGTTTTAGACTTGAAAGTTAGATATACTTTACTGATTTTTTTTGTTGTTTTCAGTGATGATGAAGACATACAAGAAATGATTAAAAATACAGTATATATTTAAAATTTATTACAGTAAGACAGATTGCTATTAATCACTCTCAGAATAGTACTTCCTGTCTCCTCAAACATATGTATCACTTTGTTCTTTTCAGTTTCTCAAGCAGTTCTGGGAGTCTTCTTTCATAAGTGTCTTTACGAGGTGTGATAAAAAATATAGTGTATGCTGCTGTCAAGTGTCACCCAAGAGGAAGGCAGGGTAGTAACAACCTTTCCAGTGTGCCCTCACTCGCCTTATTCACAGGATCAGGCAAAATGGGACTGTGGTTCTTTTCCAAGGTCAAAAATGACCATGAAAAGAGCTGGGGATTTAGCTCCGCGCATAAGCGCTTGCCTTGCAAGCAGGCAGTTGTGAGTTTGATCCCCGGTACCGATAAAAATGAAAAAGACAAAAAAAAAAAAAAAAAAAATGACCATGAAAAGTTAATATTTTGAATTAATTCATGACATTAAAGCAGCCAGAAGAGTGCAAATGAAGACCTAAAAGAAGACTTCCAGGAAGTGGCAAGTATGAGAATGGTGGTGTATACCTGTAATCCCAGCACGTGGGTGCCTGAGGCAGAAAGATGGCCACAAATTTGAGGCCTGCCTGGGCTGTTACATAGTAAGCCCAAGGCCAGTCAGAACATGGTAAAGGCTTGTCTCTCAAGCCCCACCCTCCACAAAAGGGTCAAGAATGATGGGCTAAGTGTGCTTGAGGGTGTGTGTGTGTGTGTGTGTGTGTGTGTGTGTGATATTTGAGGAAGATTAATGACATTTGCTTTTTTTGAGGGGGGTGGTTTGAGACAGGGTCTTGCCATGTAGAAAAAAGATCTAGAAAACCAGTCTTAAAAATCAGTCATCATTATTTATTTGTAGATCCAGATTTATCACAGATCTATATTTACCATGTAGAGTCATAATCACTTAAAATAAAAATTATAAACCTCACCAGTGCGCAGTCTAACAATCTAACACAGTTAGCCTGACTTCCTAATACTTTTCTATACAGAAAGTTCTGTTGTACATTTTTAAAAAAACCATTGGTGATATGAGGTCAAATACTAACTTAGGGGTTTTGGGGTAGAGTGAGAGTGCAAGGTCCTGGGTTCAGTGTCCCAGAGACAAAACAATAACAGTGAACCTTTGCAAAGGAGGAATGGTGGGGCATGCTTGTAACCCCAGCACTTTGGTAGGCTGAGGTAGAAGGATTTGCAAGCAGACCACCAGCTTAGGCAATTTATTGACATAGAGAGAACTTGTCTCAAAATAAAACAATTTAAAAAGGGTTGAGGATGGATAACTTAGTGTGAAGGCCTTGAGTTCAATCCTCAGTACCAGAAAAAAAAAATCCTTTACACTTTTTCACAACATCGAGTTATGTGGTAAAGCTGCAAAGTGTAAATGAAGGTGTGAAACCATTTTCTTCTGTTGGGGGGCGGGAAAGCGACTGACAAAGTAAAATCCTGGATCTGATTTTAAATTTTGATGAAAGTGTTTTTAGTTGCAAGAAGTGCCCTTGATACATGTAGAAGCCAGAAGCACAAGCAGGGTTAAATGTTCTGATGCAACACTGTCCCATAGAAACATGAGAGGCATATGCAGTTTAGGTTCCCCAGTGGCTACATTTTTTGAAAAGTAAAAGTGAAATTGAACAGATGAAGTGAAGTGGTATTTCAACACATAACCAACATAAAAATTATCGACTTTTACATTTGTTTTTCATACTCCTTTCTTGACATCTAGAGTATACTTCACATTTACAGCACATCTTAATTGGAGTAGTACTTTTAAGTGCTCAAGTGCCACACAAGATTAGTCACCCCCATACTGGACAGCACAACCCTAAAAGGTGACAGCGATATTGAGTGCAAATGCCAGTGTAGACTTAATTGTGTTCATAATTTTTATTAACAGAATAAATTTAATGATCCTTAAGTTCTGGTGGTCTTGCTCCTAACCCTAAATTTCAGTTATTTTTAGTGCAGCATTTTAAAAAATATACTTGCCTTTCCCAGACTTGATTTCTAATTCTCCCCATCCTCTATTGCTAAGGGTAGTTACATGATAGAGTCTGGTGAGAGAGATATAAAGTAGAATCTGTAAGTCATATGGGAAAGTTTTTGTCCTTAGAATATATATTGCAGCCATCTTGGCATTATGATAAAAGCTCTTTAACGTATCCAAGATAACAAAACAGAAAGGAATCTTCTCCTATCATCAATATAACTGAAATGAACAAGCCAGCCAGCACAGGTGACAAGGACAGAGTTCCCTAGCAGAGCTATCCTCAATGGGCTGTGTTTGGAGAGTCACAATCAAAATTTTCCCTCTTTTCTCTCATTTTTCTTCTTTGGAAGATTCTCCTTCCTCTGACAAAAGCTTTCTTTCTTTAGATATGACAAAAGTGCTGAATTATGCCTGATATTTAAGAGACTGTTGAATTAGAAGTAACAGCAAAATTTCTTTGAAGTTTTTCATTTATCATTAACACAAACACTGCCTTAATCTGTGTGTGTGTGTTTTTTTTAAAAAGCCTTATCTATCATGAAAAAAATGTCCTGTTACTTAATAAGTGAGGTTATGTTGTGTTGATTCAACCAAGCTTGGTTAATTAGGACTGCATATCAGATTCACTGGTCAGGGATTTCTTTCATTTGTTGTGCGGGAGGGGTTGTCAAAATAATTCAAGAGCCCAGATTCACCTAAATACAGAGGAGCAGTTCTTTCACAGTTTTTTTTGTTTTGTTTTGTTTTGTTTTTTGTACCTGGAATAGAACTCATGACCTCATGCCTGCCAGGCAGATGCTTATATCACTGAGCTAAATTCCCGGCCCTTTTCACTGTTTTACAATGTCAAGGTAATCACAGAGGAATATACAAATAATCATGGCTAGGAAATAGTATGGTCAACTTTTGCAACTACTGATTGTGAAAAGGTTGGTAAGTGTATTTCCTGAGTCATACAGTGGACTAAATGAATGAACCCACTATTAGTTTAAGTGAGAAGTGAGTGAGTGAGTGTGTGTGTGTGTGTGTGTGTGTGTGTGTGTGGTATTAGGGATTTGTACTGTGCTACAACACCCTGTTTTTTGTTTTTATTTTTATACAGGGTCTCATTCAGTTGCCCAGGCTGGCCTAAATTTGAGATTCTTCTGCTTCAGCCTCCCACATAGCTGGGATGAGAGGTGATAGAATTTTCGGCGTGGCTGAAAAGATAGAAATATGAAATAAAAGTGGCCTTTATTTTAAGAATGCAGAGTGAGAATCCCCCACCACCAACATTGAGGTCTGGCTTTTCTCTCTGCTGGGCAAGTGGTGTGGGGGGCATACAAATAGCTTAGGTTTGGGGTGGTGCCTAAGGGGCACAAGTAGCCATTGGAATTCATTTTGTGCCACAGGTAAATTGCCTAGGGGTGGGAAGGTGACCTCAAGATAGAGCCCCTTGGTTTCACCTCCCAGCCTCCCCCCCCCCCCCTTGCAGTGTTTAGGGCAAAATCCTTTCAAGAGGCACGTGCCTAACAAAAAAGATGTTTTATATTGTCAGTTACCACTTTTACCCTGAAATTTTTATCATATGTAAATGAACTAAGAGTTTGAGATGACTCAGTTCTTTGAGTCTTCATCTGACTCCCAAACTAATTTTCATTAGAGCCATTCCAGCATGTGGAATGACAGCATTTTGATTTTTTTCCCCCAGTACTGGGGTTTGAACCCAGGGCCTTCACACTGAGCTATATCTACAGCTCCAGACAAACTCTTTTTATCAAGACATTCTCACTTAATCATTAAATTGCCCAAGTTGGGCTGGAACTCGGAAGCCTCCTGCTTTAGTTTCCCAGAGCATTAGGTTTGCAGGCCTGTGCCACCTCATTATGACAGCTGTCTCACAAAGAAAACTCTCTTTTTGAGTTAGTCTTAATTATTAAAGTCTGCAGAAATTCATTCACAGCATCCGTATTTCTTTTCCTTCCTAAATGCTTGACTAACTTGGAAAATTGGTTATATTTTGTCAACCAAATTAATATTCCTCTAGATAATGAACAGAAGGCTACTTCCCACTGTGATACAAATTTTTGTTCATAATTATTCAAATTACTACATTTAAAATCCAAGCTGTCTGTGGTGGCACAGGCCTGTATTCCCAGCACTCTGGAGGCTGAGGCGGGAGTATTTGGGTGGTTTAGAGGTCAGCTTGGGCTATGTAGTGAATTCAAGGCCAGCCTGAACTACGTGCAAGATCTTGTCCCAAAAAACAAAAAGAAAAGACAAAAATCCAGAGCCTAGCTAACTCTTTGAAGTGATAGCCTCTGTGATGAATGCTGGAAGCATGAACTTTTAAAACGCAGTCCCATCTGCTTACACATACATTTTCTCTATTTAATTTCATGTTACTGAAAAATCTCACTTTCCCTGTAGGAAATTTCTTGTTACAAATTAGCCTACAAGTTCAACATTCAAAAAAATGTCAAGAGCCCAGTAAAATTGCCAAACTTAACATGTATGTTTTTATACGACTCTAAGATAAAGATCTAGGTTTAGCGCAACTGAACATTTTTTGGAGCATACTAAAATATATCCTTGGAAATCCTTTCATATTGCTACTTTTACAATCAGCTTGTCTTCCTCTTCTTGTTTTCAAATGGATCCAGTCATATCTAAAATAACAGTTTCACAAGAACTCATAAACATCTTTGTCTTCTAAGCATCCGAAACTGACTTTGACGGGAACTTCAAGCCATTTAAAACATTGCCTTGATGGTTTGTGCTTTTTCTGGCTAATGTTTCTAGAGTTATCTCTTTTTAGTTTCGAAATTTGCATGGCTGCCTTTTTAATTTTGCCTCAAAAGTCAGTCTTAATCATGCAGGAATTATTCGAGGTTTGCACACAACAAGCTGGGCTTTAGATTTTAGGCTTATTTGCATTTTTACCATGGCAGAGTCCACATTTTTAAACTAGGTCCTAATTCCTGCCTGTAAGTTTGGTTTGCTGCCGCCGTTTACTTCTTGCTGATAGCTGGAAGGCTGTATCATCTTTGTTGGATCACTATTAACATTTCCCACAACAGCCCTTTCTGAGTGTTCGTTTTTTGTCACAGTTTCTCTTCACTTGTCTCAAACTTGCATTGAAACTGGCCAATATCTCCGTGTCCCTGGCTGCAGAGGCGAATTTTTAAGGAGTTACAGGTCCCGCCTGTGAGGCAGGCGCCTCGAGCGGCGAAAAGCCGGACCGCGCCGCGGGGGCTCAGTAAATACTGAGCGGGCGGGCGCCGCGGCAGCAGGAGGTTACGCGGTCAGCAGCCAACCGGCTTTTCGTATTGCGGAAAGAAATAAAGAAAAATAGAAAAAATCCGAAAGAAAACACACACTCGCGCGCGCACGCGCACACACTCACACAAAAAAAACAACCAACAAAACGAGACAAATAAAACGCGCCCTAAGGTGATGAACGATTCGACTTTTTGTCTCTGGAGCCTCACAGAAATTTCACAGAATTCCTCAGCCCCAGATAACTGCTGTTAGCCTCCCAGCCAAATACAGTAGCCCAATTTGTCCCCGCTGAGAAATTCTGGCTTTTTCTTCTGAGGGTTGCATTCATGCAGTGGGGGTACAAAAAATGGGGGAACAGGGTGGGGCAGCCATAGCAGCACCACATAAAACTCGTCCGCACGCAGGGCTCCTCTAGACATCGCGAGACCTGCCTGCGGGAAGGCAGGTCTCCGCCCCCTGGACTGTGCGCATGCGTATGAATTTTTGGCGCGCAAACATTTCAAAGCTGTCTCCCTGGCGCTCCTGGGCAACCAAGTTTGAACTCGGAGAAGTCTGTCACGTTGGTAACCCGGATTCGAGTATATAATACCACCTTCTTCGAAATTTTCAGTTAAAACTCCACTTGTTTGTATATCGGCTTCTCTTTGAAAAGTTGCAGCGAATTAAGTGGCAAGAGAACAGAGGTTGGGAGAGCCTATTTTAAAATCAAGCAAGTCAGGTGTGGTGGCACAGGCCTGCGATGGCAAATTTATAGAGGCTGAGGCAAGAGGATCGCTGTGAGTTCGAGGCCAGCCTGAAGTGCACAGTGAAACCCTGTCTCACAAAAAACACCCCCCCCCAATCAAAAAACCTCAGCATAAAGAGATAAACCTGAAGGACGACAGGATTTTTTTTCTTCTTGAAGACCTTCAGAGGATGTGAAGAACTAAGGTAATATGTATAGTAAGAAGGTGGAAAAATTCACTGACAGGAAAATGAAAACAACAGCCATATAATGTACCTGAGAAGTGAGGCTACAAAGAGTTGGTGGTGGTACAGGAAGTTAAAATATGTAAGTCTGTTTATAAACAGGAAAGTGGAAATGTCACACATTTAGTCTATGATGTATAAAGTGGAAATTGGAATGTCCCTGAGTGGAAAAGCCAGAAGTTAAAAATCAGCAAGGGCTGAGATTAGGACTGGGTGGGACAGTAGAGGTAACAGGAATCAAGAATTTAGGAACTCTTGAGGACTCACTAATCTGGCCTCTTTTTTCTCCGGATACATGGAACAGCTGCACAAGTACTGGATTTTGCTCTGCAACATCTTAAAGGTACTGCCCAAACCCCCAGATATCCTCTTTTTGCTGGACATGTTCCACTAGAGTCTCCTGATCCCTGGTACCTCTCACCCTATCATTCAACCAGAACCAAAAGCTGATTTAGTAGAATGAATAGTGACATTTTTTTTTTGGGTCTTTTTCCTTTTTATCAGTACCGGGGATAGAACTCACGACTGCCTGCTTGCAAGGCAGGCACTTATGCTGCTGAGCTAAATCCCCAGCCCCCTGAATAGTGACATTATTTGTACCCCCACGGTTCAAAATGGAGGTACTTCAGTGAAAAACCAGATACAGAACTGGTCATGGATGTATGTGCCTATAATTCCAGTATTCAGGAATCTAAGACAGGAAGATCACTTGAACCCAGAAGTCTGAGGCCAGCCTGGGCAGCATAGTGAAACCTTATCTCAGAAAAACAAAAAAAGCCAGACATGGTAGTCCCCTACCAAGAAGTTTTCTTTCAGATGCTTCACTTTATTTTGACAATCTAATCTATACCCTGGCAACTAGACTGTATGTGCAGATTTCATAGGAAAATACTGCAGGAAAAAAAATCCATGAATGCAACAGATTAGGATTTCTAGTTGTCTTGTTTTAGAAAGTAAAATCGTCCAGCTCTTAAGAGGTATGATACCTAAGTATGAGGTCATAGAAATACAGAATTGAGAATCAGACCTGGGATTTGACTTTTGTGTGTGCCAGTCTTTCTTTGTGACTTCTCATAACCTCATTATAAAGACAAAATGAGGTACTATAGAAAGATGAGTATATAGAACTGTAGTATATGATCAGTAAATGAGTTTCTTCCCTAAGTATTTGTGCCACCTACTGAATTGTAGATTTTCTGTGAAGCATAGGTCCATTTGGGTTTAGAAAACTTTGTCTGCACATTAAAATCACTTAGAGAGTCTTTTTCTTATTAAATACATACTTGTAGTATATAATGATCTCATTCTTTGTGGGGAATTGGTACATGTACATAACACATTTTAATTCTTTTTTAAATCCTTTTTCTCTTGTCTCGCTTCCTCAATCTGAGGAACTTTAAAAACCCCTAATGCCAAGACTTCACCCTAGTTAAATCAGAATCTGGGAGTGGAGCACAGACAATTTTTTTTTTTCTTTTTTTTAGAGCTCTCCATTTTCCAGCTAAGGTTGAGGACCATTGCTTTAAGATTTTCCTCAAGAAGGAGACAACAAATTCGACCACTTGATCTGGATGGTTATATATTTGAAAATTTTCAGAAAGAATAAAGACTAGAGTCTGAGATGGGCAACTGAGTAGGCACATTGAGCTATATGCTAGAAAGACTCTACTGTTGTAAGAGAGGGGGAAATGTGCCAGAATTTACAGGATTTGCTATAGAGCGGAAAGACTTTAGCTTCCCAAGCTAGTCCTTTGATCTTACCCAGCCAACACAGGTAATGTCTCTATTGCTTTAGGACATAGTGAGTCTTAGGTAGTGGGGTTTAGTGAATTTTCACAACCTATTCTGTTCGCCTGGCATGACTAAAGTGTATGCTGCTGAGTGTTCTCACAGGACAGCGGGCAGGTGGAATGCTTCTCTCTTCCCCTAACCTGTCAGTTGAAATGACTGTTCTGACCACACAAGTGATTTAGTTGGCACTGCCAGATGAGAAAAGTAGGGTCAAGCCTGTCTCTGTAGTCCTTTATTGAATAGAAGATCATGGAATAGGAGACGTCGCATGTCTGGGAGATAGATTTCAGCTTCTAAAGGACAACTTTCTGATTTTTAGGCTTAGGTTACACATTTATTTCTAGAGATGAATTATAAATAATTCAAATGTTGAAACTGCCAAAGTATTTTTTTTTTCTTCCGGTACTGGGAATCGAACTCACGACCACCTGCTTGCAAGGCAGGTGCTTACGCTGCTGAGCTAAATCCCCAGCCCACTGCCAAAATATTTTTGTCATTGGATTCCAAGACCTAAATGTGGTAGTAGTGGTCAAGAATATCCTTTGTCACATGGGATAACTTGTCTTTTTAACTGGATCTCTTTCTCTTGAGATACAAGCACACATGAGTGAGAGACAGAGTCCTTGAAGGACAGATAGGCATGTAAGATAGAGTGGTTCCTGTCTCAGATGGTTGTTCTGACTTAGAATGAGCCAAAGACAATGCTTCAGGTTGTTTTTTTGTTTTTTTGTTTTTTTTTGCTGCTGGAGCACTCTAGAACGTTTGCACAGGAAGCAAAATGAGAAAAACCTTAGATTCAACTGGAAAAAACAATTGTAGTTACAAGACTGGAGGTATAGCTGTGTGGTAGAGTACACGGTTAGCATGCACAAGATTCTCAGTTCACCCTCTGGCACCAAAACCAGCCAGAAAACAAAAACAGAAACAAAACCCAAAACTGTAGTTAGGTCTTTTCTGCTTTTGAATGTCAAATGCCTATTAGACTTTGTTCAAAAGTTTTATATTATACCTTTATGGGATTCTGGTCCTACACGTAAAGATATTTACCCATTTTTTTTCTGCCTCTTTTTGGGATCTAGAAATACAATTGTATAAAATTTGTATTGTTGGATAATGACAGTTGCTTCCTTAGAATCAGTCCAAGGATTTTTGTTTTGTTGTGTATAAAACTCAGCGCCTCACACATGCTAGATGAACATTCTACCACTGAGATACATTCCCAGCACTATAAAAAGCCTTTGGAAGAGAATTTTTTTTTCTTTTTTTTTTTTGAAGGTCAATCTTTTTATTTAATTTAGTGGTATAATTTAGATATGTATAATGATCATATTCATCATAGGCAGTTTATACCTGTACATGATATATTTTGATTCCTCTTTTTTCCCTATTCCTTTCCTCTCTCTTTGGCACCCTCTTCCCCTCATTTACAAAGCTTTGTTTCCATTGTATCCTTTTTTCCTTTTCTTACCTTTCCTACTTCCCCCTCCTTAATTCCCCTTTCCTTTTGAACAATTTCTTTCTATTTCACAATGTCTATTATATAATTTGGTACTTATTTTCACTTTCGGTTTCTCACATCATAACGTGATATTTATACATGTGTATCTGATTTATTTCATTTAAGAGTAAGTCTCCAGGTCCATCCATTTAGGTATAATTGTCTCTGGTTTATCCTTCCTTATGGCTGAATAGTACTGTATTGCATAAAAAATGTATCTTTTTATCATTCATCAGTTGGAAGAGAATTTTGAAAGGTGTTTTTGAAGAATTGTGAGGACATCACAGGGAAGCTGAGAAAGAAAAGGGATCTTAGCCTTTCACCAAAGACCAGGGAAAAGAGACTTTCATGGGATCATTTGGAGAGTTTTTTGAAACTTAGAGGTCGAGATGCAGTGTCCTCCTCCTGGAACTCCTTAGAAGCCAAAAGAGGCATTGTTGTTTTGTTGGGATGGACTTATAGTCCCAGAGTCTGTCAGGGTGAAAAGAAGTCATGGGTGTTTCCTAAAACCAGATGTGTATCACTCAGAAAAGAGAGTCAACAAGAGTCATCCCTGAATCTGATCAAGATGACCATCTAGCCAGGCATGGTAGTACATGCCTGTAATCCCAGCAGCCAAGATGTTGAGCAGAAGGATAACCACGAGTTCGAGGCCAGCCCAGGCTACACAGTGAACTCAAGGCCATCCTGAACTACACAGGATATCCTGTCTCGGGGAAAAAAAGAAAAAGTGACCACCTAAAGAGATGAGTAGACCTCAGGAGGAAAAAACTAAAGATCTTTCTGGAGTTAGTGTAAATAGCCAGGGACAAAGGGACTTTAGCTGAGACATTTTCAGAAAGAAGTTTGTCCTCAAGACTACACAAAACTGCCTGTAACAGAAAGTATTAATTTTTAATATCTGTGAGGTATAGAGAAAGTAATGATTGTAGCTCATGATAGCACCAACAAAGTAAGATGTTGCTATCCTATTCTGACCCCAAAGAGGCCACAGACTGGAGTGGGCATGCTCTGAAGGTCTGAGAGGCGGGGAAAGAGAGGAGGGGCCACACTCTTTCCCTGTCTACAGTAGGTACAAATGTAGAGGAAGAAAAAAAGCCTAAGATTTAAGTCAGGTGACAAGATTTGATTGTTTTAAAGGACTGGTTATCTTTTTTTTTTTCTTTTTAAATTTTATTTTAAAGAGAAAAAAGATTTCAAACGATAATAAGAGGGTAACAATGGTTAATACATTGCGTATTATTATCTTTAGTTACTCAGTACAGGATGTTGGCATTTAATTGGCAAAACAATAGTATCACAAACCTTTTTCTTTCTTTCTTTTCTTTCTTTCTTTCTCTCTCTCTCTCTCTCTCTCTCTCTCTCTTTCTTTCTTTTTTGGTGGGGTACTGGGAATTGAACTCAACACCATGTGTCATCCCCAGCCCTAAACTTTTCAATGAACTAAGAGAAATTAGTAGTATAACTATCTTATTTTTTTCTTTTTCCTTCCTTCTTTTCTCCATTCCCCATCCCTTTTTCTCTTTCCTTTTGATGCTTCTTCTCATTTTACAATATCTTTTGTACAATTCGGGATCTTATTTACTCTTTCAGCTTCTCACACTTAGGAAGACAGTAAAATATTTACATTTGTGCATCTGGCTTATTTCACTTATGAGTATGGTCTCTAATTGCATCCATTTACCTAAAAAAGTCTTCAGTTTATCCTTCTTTATGGCTGAGTAATATTCCATTATATAAAAAGACCATATCTTTTTTTATCCATTCCTCAGATGATGGGCAATTGGGTTGTTTCCAAGATCTAGCTATTATAAATTGTACTGCTATAAACATGGATACACATTATATTGCTGTGGTATGATGTTTTTTATTCTTTCGGGAAGATACCTGGAGGGGGAATAGCTAAGTAGAATGGAACCTGTTATGCTAGTTTTTTGAGGAATTTCCATGGTGGTTGCATCAGTCTACCCTGCCACCAACAGTGCAAAAAAGTTCCTTTTCCCCACAGCCCCACTAACATTTGTCAGTGGTTCATTTTTTTGATGGTAGCCATTTTTTCTGGGGTGAGATGAAATCTCAGTGTTGTTTTAAATTTGTGATTCTCAAATGACCAATGATGTTGAACATTTTTTTTCATATATATTTGCTGTTTGTATTGTTTCATCTGAGAATTATGAATTTATCTGAGATGCCCATTTTTGGATTGGGTCTTTAAATTTGGGAGATCTGATTTTTAAAAATTCTGTTTATGTTCTTGATAGTAATCCTTTGTATGAGGAACAACTGGCAAACTTTTTTTTCACATTGTGGGTTGTCTCTTCACTCTGTTGGTGGTTTCACTTGCTGTGCAAAAGCTTTTTAATATGATGAGATCCAAGTTGTTGACTCTTTATGATACTTCCTGTGCAATCTTGGTTTTAGTCATAAAGCTTTTACCTACATCAATGTCTTCAAAAGTTTTACTTATTTTATCTTCTAGCAACTTTAATGTTTTTGTTTTCATATTTAGATCTTTGATCCATTCCAAATTTAGTTTAGTGGATAATGAAAGATATGGGTCCAATTTTAATCTTCAGCATATATGGAGCCAGTTTTTACAACACCATTTATTAAAGTCTGTCTTTCAGTGAATATGTTTGGCACCTTTGTTAAAAATAAGGTGGCTTAGAATGTCTGGAGTTGTTTCTGCATCTTCTGATCTGTCCCATTAATTTTTGAGTCTATTTTTTTCCATCAGTACTATGCTATTTTTATCACACTGACTTATAGTATTTTAAGTCAGTGATTGCTTTGCCTCTGTTGCCCAGAATTGCCTTCGTTATTCTAGGTCTTTTTTGGTTCCAGATAAATTTTAGGATTGTTTTCTCTAATTCTGTGATATGTGCTATTGGAATTTTGATTGAAATTGTATTAAATCTATATAACACTTTTGGAAGTATGGCCATTTTCACTACATAATTCTTCCTTCCCAAGAGCAAGGGATGTCTTTCTTTTTCTTTTTTTTTCTTTTTTTTTTTTTTTTGTCTTTTTCGTTTTTATCGGTACCAGGGATCGAACTCATGACTGCCTGCTTGTAAGGCAGGCACTTATGCCGCTGAGCTAAATTCCCAGCCCTGTCTTTCCATTTTCTGATATCCTTTTCAGTCTCCTTTTTCAGAGTATTGTAGTTTTCAATGTAGAGGTCTTTTATATCCTTTGTTAGATTGATTTATTTTTTGGATGCTATTGTGAAAGGTGTTTACCTAATTTTTCTCTTAGTGAGTTTGTTATTCACATGTACTGGAGGGCTATTGATTTTTTGAGTGTTGACTTTGTATCCAGCTATGCTACTGAATTTTCTTATTAAATCTAGCAGTTTTTTAGTGGAGTTTTGGGGTCTTCTATGTACAGTATCAGGTCATCTACTTAAATTGATAATTTAACTTTTTCCTGATAATTTTACTTCTTTCTCTTGTGTAATTGCTCTGGCTAAAGTTTCCAGGACTGTGTGGAATAAGAGGGGAGACAGTGGACATTATTGCCTTGTTCCTGATTTTAGAGTGAAAGCTTTCAGTTTTTGTCCATTTAGTATGATGTTGGCTGTTGGTTTGTCTTAGATGGGTCTTATCAGATTGAGATAAAGACCATCTATTCCAATTTTCTGGAGGGTATTTATCATAAATGAGTGCAGGGCTTTGTCAAAAGCTTTTTCTGCGTCTATTGAGATGATCATATGTCTTTTTTTTTTTTTTTTTTTTTTTTTGTCGTTTCCCTTTTTATCAGTACCGGGGATCGAACTCACGACTGCCTGCTTGCAAGGCAGGCGCTTATGCCGCTGAGCTAAATCCCCAGCCCCTGAGATGATCATATGATTTTGGTCCTTGGCTCTGTTAATATGGTGTTGTAGTCAGGTGTTGAGAACAATTACATACAGGACACATAATTTATAGTAGTATTTATAATGGTCACCCAAGGAGTCAAATACAAAGAAAGTGTAGGAAATCTGTCCTCAACACTTAAGACCTAGAAAATCTGAGGGCCTGGATCCCATGGTAATAACCTGCATTAGTTCAACTCAAAACCTAGAGCCCACGACAATGACTCGTGTAAATCTATTTGACGTATCTGTGCTGGGAAGGCCCAAAAGTCAGTGGTGGGAGCTAGAATGTCTATGCCAGTGGTGTGAAGGATCTGTGCCAGCAGGCTGAGGGTTTTGTACTGAAGCTAAGAAGCAACACTCAAAATAAGGACCAAAGTTCCCCTCAAAAATGTCATAGCCATCCAGTGACAATGAGATCCCTAGCTCCTTCAACAATAACCACCAAGTACATATCAGGAAGCCATCGTGACAGACTTCTTCTGGCTTCTCCTAGCACGTGTCTTTCCCTTCGGAGCCAAAAAGTGATGCTCAAAGTAAGGACAAAAGCTCTCCCAAAGTGAACCACAGCCATTCTCAGCAACAAGGTTCCAAGTTCCTCTGATGAAAACAGCTGAGTTCATATCAGGGGAGCCAGCACGACAAGCTTCTCCGGGAGAACCAATGGCACTGAACTACACTACCACTTAGGAGAACCCACAACGCTGCTGCTGCTTCTCCAGGTCTCCTTTTTATGCTGGCAGTTTTCCTTAGGTTGGCCATCTACACTCGTGTTTAATCCACCACGTATGGTGTATTACATTTATTTATTTATTTTTAACATTTATTTATGTATGTTGAAACATCCTTGCATCCTTGGGAGGAATCCCACTTGGTCATAGTGTATCATTTTCTTGATAATTTGCTGCATTCTGTTTGCCAGTGTCTTACTGAGCATTTTTGCATCTATGTTATTGGCCTATAATTCTCTTTCTTAGTTGGGTCCTCTCCAATTTTGTTATTAGGGTAGTGCTTGCTTCAAGGAATAAATTTGGGAGTATTGCTTCCCTTTCAATTTCATTAAAGGTTTGAGAAGTAGTGGCGTTAGGTCTTCTCCAGATTTCAGCAGTGAATCTGGCAGGGTTTAGTCTTTTCTTTGTTGGTGGGTTTTTAATTACATCTTCACTTTCATTGATTGATATGAATTTATTTAGGATTTTTTTTTTTTTTTTGGTACCAGGGATTGAACTCACCACCTTTCACTTACAAGGCAAGTGCTTGACCCATTAAACTAAATCCTCGGCCCTTTATTTAGGATTTTTATATCTTCTTGATTCAACTTTAGTAATTCATATGTATTTAATAATCTGTCCATTTCTTCTTCCATCTTATTGCTATAAGTTTTCCAAGTAGGTATAGATGATTATCTGGATTTCTGTAGGATCCATTGTGATTTCACCCTTTTCATTCCTAATTGTGTGGATTTGAGTGTTTTCTTTTTTTCTCATAAGGTTGGATAGGAGCTTGTTGATTTTATTTAATCTTTCAAAGAACCAATTCTTTAATTCATTGATTCTTTGTATGGTTTTTTTAGTCACCAATACATTAATTTGTGTTCTGATTTTTATAATTTCCTTGCTTGTATGAACTTTTGGCTTAGCCTATTCTTCTTTTTCTAGAAGTTTGAGATTCACATTAAGTTGTTTATGTGAGCTTGTTCTGTTTTCCTGATATGGGTATTTACTGCTATAAATGTCCCTCTTTGAACTGTTTTCACAGTGTGCCTTAAGTTCTTTTGTATTGTGGTCATCATTTAATTGCAGAAACTGTCTAATTTCTTCTTTAATTTCGTCTATGACCTATTGGTTGTTCAGTAGGGTGCTATTTAATTTCCATGTGTTTATCAAGTTTTTATGGTTTCTTTTTCCATGGATTTCCAATTTCATTGCATTATTGTCTGATAATATTCATGGGATAATCTCAGTTCCTTTGCATTTACATAAGCATGTTCTATGAGCTAGTATATGGTCTATTTTAGAGAACATTTGATGTGCAGCTGCGAAGAATGTGTATTCTGTTGTGGGATGGAACACTGTAGATATCTACTAAAGTCCATTGTTGATAAGTTTGGTTCAGTTCTAGTATTTCAGTGTTGATTGTTTTGTCTAGCTGATCTGTCTTTTTGTGGCAGTGGGATATTGAGATACCCCAATACAATTGTATTAGTGCTTATTTGATTTTTCATGCTGTTAATATGTTTCACATACTTGGGCGCACTGGTATTTGTTGCATATATTGTTATGATTGTTATCTCTTCCTTTTGGATTGTTCCTTTTTCAAAGACAGAGTAACCTTCATCTTTCTTAATCAGTCTTGGCTTGAAATTCACTTTGTCTTCAAATAGAATAACTACCCCTGTTTTTTTCTGGGTTCCTGTCACATGGAGTATTGTTTTCCATCCTTTGACTTTCAATCTATGAATTTCTTTTTGAATTAAATGTGTTTCTTGTATGCATCATATTGTTGAATCTTACTTTTTGATCCATTCTGCGAGTCTATGTCTTTTGATTAATGAATTGAGAACATTAACATTGATAGTTACAACTGATATGTATTGACTTATCATGTTAATTTTCCTGTTGACTCCCCTCCTTTTTTCCCTGTCCCTTTGTTTGTTTGCCTTGCCTTGTAGATTCCTTCTGTTGATATTCATGGAGTTATAATCCTTGTTACATCTTTCCAGAATGTCCTTTCAAAACATTTTGGAGTGCCGTATGGTGGTCATAAATTTCCTCAGATGGTCTTTGCCATGCGAATAACTTATTTTTCCACCAGTTTTGATAGTTTTGCAGAGTATATCAGTCTGGACTGAAGATTGTTCTCCTTTAAAACTTGAATACTTTACTCCATGCTGTCCTTGACTCGAGGGTTTATGCTGAGAGAAGTCAGCTGTGATTATGATGGGCTTTTTTTTTTTTTAATAGTAATTTGTTTCTTTTCTCTAAAAGCTTTTTTTTCTTTGTCTTTTTTTGAGACAGAGTCAGTTATGCAGTTCAGGCTGGCCTTGAGCTCACTTTGTAACCCAGGCTGGTCTCAAGCTCACAACAACTCTCCTGTCTCAATCTCCCAAGGATTATAGGGCTGTGTTGCCATGCCCGGCTCCTAACAGTTTTTAAGATTTTATTCTTAGAGGCTGATGATTTAGCTCAGTGGTGTAAGTGCCTATCTGGCAAGTGCAAATTTGTGAGTTCAATTCACAGTACCAAAAAATAAAAATAAAAAATTCTATTCTTGTGTTGAATTACTGGAATCTTGACTGTAGAATGCCTGGTTCTAGATAGTTTTTTTTTTTTTTTTTTTTTTGATCATGGCTAATTGGAGTTCTATAAACTTCATTTATCTGTATGTCAGATTTTTTTCTCTACCAGAGAAGTTTTTTTCCTGTGATGTCTGTGAACAGTTTTTTTTTTTTAAATCTCATTGTTGCTGTCTCCTGTTTTTTCAGTGACTCCAGTGAATCTTAAGTTATTCTTCTTTGCCTCATCTAGCAGCTGTTAGACTGATTTCTCATAGTCAATTTTTATTAGTACTTTATTCTTTTTAAAATTTATTTCTATTTTAAAGCAACCTTTCTTTTCATCATTGCTCACTACAAGCCTGTCTTCTATATCTAAGATCCTAGGAATGAGTATCTTGATTATTTTTTAAAATGAATTAAGTTTATTGATACAGTTTAGGAATACATAATGATAACATTGGTCATAGGAAATTTGTTCCTGTACATGACATAACTTATTCTTTTTCCCCATTCTCCTACTGTCCTTTCAGTTCCTATTTCCTTCCTCATTTACAAAAGCTTTGTTTTCATTTTTTCCTTCTTTTCTCATGATTCCTTTCTTTTTCCTTCCTTCCTTGGTATTCTGATTATTAATATCTTTTAACTAAAAATGCTCAGAAAAAATGATGATACTACTCGTGTTAATTTACGAATAAAAGAACCAATTCCTACAGTGTGTTTTCAAAGTGCCAGTGAGAAATAAAAGTTAAATTACTTTAGGTTAATCCCAAAATTCATGCTTGTTCATTCTGAGGGAATACTAATGTTGACCTACTTTATTTTTTTCGATCATAGAGATATAAAGATGAATTGAATATGTTTCTCCCTGAAAGATTCTAGGAACACAATGTAATATGATATATTTAGTAACAGAAAAAGTGTGAAAGTTAAAGAAGCAGTTTAGTAAAACAGAAGATGTGGCTGGGGTACAAATCAGTGGTAAATTGCAAGGTCTTCGGTTCAGTCTCTGGTGGAGTAGCGGGCAGAGAAAGAGGGAGAGAGAGAATGAATATGAGAATATGAATTATATTTGGGGGGGGGATAAGGCAAGACATAAAACCACACAGAAGATGAAATCCAGCAGCATTTGAGATACGAGTAGATTAAATATTCACAGGATAGACAAAATAAAAGAAACTATGTCAAGACTCAGGCATGAAACATACAATATGGTATATGTGGGGGAATCCTATAAGCTGTGTGAAATATTTATAGGGTGAAAAAATGGGGTGAAGTGGAGGTTGAGGTATTGCAGCAGGTAGGCAAGAGCTGTTAGCAGGCTTTACCCTGGAGAATTTAAAAACTGATAGTAGGAGGCTGGGGATTTAACTCAGCAGCATAAGCACCTCCCTTGCAAGCAGGCAGTCGTGAGTTCGATCCCTGGTACTGATAAAAAACAAACAAACAAACAAACAAACTGATAGTCCCACAAGGATGCTGTTCATTTCACCCATCAGTCACTTGTTTCCTCGCCCTTGCCTTTTATAAAATTTGCCAATAGCCTTTCTTTTTTCTTTTCTTTCCTTTCCTCTTCTTCTTCTTCTTCTTCTTTTTTTTTTTTTTTTGTGCTAGGAATTGAACTCAGGACCTTGTGCTTGCCAGACAGGCACTGTACCACTGAGTTCTGTCCTGGGCCCCAAACAGTCCTTTTTAAAGACTATTGAGGAAATGGTACAAGGATTTTTCTCTACCCCAATGCGCACACTTGATGTCTGACTGGAACGGGATAAAACAGACCCTGCCTCATGAGAACTTAGAATCAGAACATTGTGACACTGTGTTATTTTTTTTTTCAATTTTTTTTTCTTTTTCTCGTTTTATCGGTACCGAGGATTGAACTCAACGACTGCCTGCTTACAAGGCAGGTGCTTATGCCACTGAGCTAAATCCCCAGCCCCAACACTGTGTTATTTAAATAGGAATTGACTTGTGTGAATTTCACATCCAAGGCAGCACTTAGTTCTGATAGCTCTCTGAGTCCTTGTTTTTAGTTCCATCTAAGATCTGGACATAACTTCTTGTGT
Organism: Cavia porcellus; assembly: GCF_034190915.1. Lineage (NCBI taxonomy): Eukaryota > Metazoa > Chordata > Mammalia > Rodentia > Caviidae > Cavia > Cavia porcellus. Next base: position 38,138,765 of record NW_026947510.1, on the reverse strand, counting down.
CTTTTCTCTGCAATTCCTCTCAGTCCTTGTAAGTTTATCTTTACCTGATTGGCTTTTTTTTTTTCCCCTTAATGTTGTTGTACAAATAAAACACATACAGTACTTTCCACATCAGAGCCACACACATATGGAAAAAGAACACCTATTTAACTCACTATAGACTTATGTCTTGTAAAATTTAGGTCTCCAATTTTGCCTATTAGTGTATTAGTCATCTGTTTGTTAGTCATCTATAACTGTATAAAAAATACCCCACAATTTCATTTTTTTGCCCCCTCTAGACAGGGTTTTGCTATGTAGTACTGGCTTTGTTTTTTTTTTTTTTTTTTTTTTTGTCTTTTTCATTTTTATCGGTACCGGGGATCGAACTCACGACCGCCTGCTTGCAAGGCAGGTGCTTATGCCACTGAGCTAAACCCCCAGCCCCGTAGTACTGGCTTTGAATTCACTATGTAGCTCAGGCTATCCTTGAATTTTTGACAATCCTCCTGCCAGCCTGACCAACTTTATCTCATAGTTTCTGTGGACTGGGAATTTAGGAGCAGCTTAGCTGGGCATTCTGGCTTGTGGTCTCAAAAAGCTGTAGTCAAGTTGTCAGCTACGGCCACAGCCACTTGGCAGGTTGGAAAATTTGCTTCTAAAGCAGCTCACTCACATGGTTGTTGGTTGCTAATGGTTGGTGACAAGCCTGTTTTTTACATATGGGCCACTTCATGGGCCAATATAGACTTTCTTACGATACAATGGCTAGCTTGCTCCAGAATAAGTAATTCCAGAAGAAAACTGAGTAGATACTGTCCTTGTTATGATCGTGCTTCAGAAGTCACATAGAATCACTTGTAGCACATTGTATTTGTTAGAAACGAATAATTAAGCATGATTCACATTCAAAGAGAGGCATTAGGCTTCATCATTTGTGGGGAAGCATATTAGAGAATTTGTGGACACGTTTAAATGTCATCACAATCTGTTAGCTCCCAGGCCAAAAAAAAAAAAAAGGAAGAAAAAGTTTAACAACCAAAGTATCTAATCCAATTTCAAATATAGTTCTGTTTCATTCAGTTCCTTTAGATGAAAATGTTTAGATAAAAATGTTTCATTTTTTTGCAATGTTTCCCAAGAAGATCTTACTCTCGGGGCTGGGGATTTAGCTCAGCGGCATAAGCGCCTGCCTTGCAAGCAGACAGTCGTGAGTTTGATCCCCGGTACCGATAAAAAAGAAAAAGACAAAAAAAAAAGAAGATCTTACTCTCTTTGAAGATGACATCCATTTGGACACGGGGTATGGGTAACGTGCACATCCTGTGGCACTGATGAGAGAGACTGTATCTCCTGGCCTCATTTTAGAGCTAGAGTGTTCTGGCTCGTGCCTTCAGATTTCTAGATGGTGGCCCTTGTCTGTTTCATCATTGGAGAAACTTGTCTGCTTCATCACTAGAAAAATTGCCAGCCTGTGATGCTGAAGCCTGCAGGCACTGAATTCATGACCCATCTTTGGCATTAGGCAGATCTCCCAGGGAGTACTAGTCACCTCCCCCTTCAGACTCTGCTTTCCCTGAGTGCCTGGCATAGAGTCACCAGGCCTTGATTTTGGGAAACCAAGGGGCCCTTTGTTGAACATACATGTTCCCAGGAAAAAGGAAAGGCTTGGGGTAGTTGACTGCTCTGTTTCTTTTTGACTGTGCTGTTGTAGATGTATCATAGGCTCAAATAGCCATAGGAAATATAGAGAATGACGTATGAAGAACTTGGGCAGCAATCCCAGAGAGGGAACCAAGGCGGTAATCCCTTGCCTTGAGCACTCCTTGTAAAATGGAGGTGATATTTTTTTTTTAAACAAAATCTTCCTAAATTGCTCAGGCTAGGCTGAAATTTATAATCCTCTCTCCTAAGTAGCTGGGATTATAGGGCATGTGCCTCTGTACTTTGCTGACATTGACTTTGATGAATCCAAGCTAGTTCTCTTACAGAAATGTCTGTAGTTTTCATTTGACTGATTATTTTCTCATGATGTCTTTTAATGCATATCTCTGTGCCATGCCATATATACATATATATATATATATATTCTTTTAGGGATTAAACTCAGGGCCTTTGCAGTGGGCTATATCCTCAGTTTATTTTTTATTTTTTAATTTTTTACTTGTTTTATTTTGTTTTGTTTTCTTCAAGGCTATGTAGTTTAGCCTGGCCTTGAATTCATAGTAATCCTCCTCCTCCTTCAGCTGAGATTATAGACATACACTATCATACTCACTCTTTTTTTTTTAACTTGACATTATGCTTAAATATTTGATTAGAGTCAGGTTAAACACTTTTAGAAGATATTTCATCAGAACATTGAATACATCATATTGGCTCATCTTTGGCACATAAATTCAGGTTGTACCATTGTTAATGATAATAACTTTGATCACTTAGTTAAAATGACTATCACTCTCTCAATCTATTGAAGAATACATTTCCTTTTGAGCAGTGTGCTCTCCAAAAGCTTTTTAAATTCACCATAATATTTGTACATATTTAGGGGTACGGTGTAATAATTTGATACATGTATATAACAGGTAATGATCAAATCAGGAATGTTACCATTTCTCTCTCCTTAAATATTTGTTATTTCTTTGTTAGAAGCTTTTGACCAATTACTTTTTACCTGAATTGGTTATTTCACTGGTGGCTGCAAAAATGGTGTTCTAATTGTAACTCTACATTTATTACTTGGCATTCCTCCTAAAAGAGTTGTTTTAAATTTTTTTCAATAAATTTCTCAGTATACAGTTGGATAGTGGTTTACTTTCAATTTTGTTTAAAGCAATTTGAGAACTCCTGACTTTTAAAAGGATTTGTTGCCCAAATTTTGGAGCCATTTTCTTTCTCAACACCATTCCCAATATTTCCAGTTGTTCCTCTATTGCATTACAGGAGGTTTTCAGGTTCAGAGAATGCACTATGTAAAGTTTGACTGTGAGTGAGAGGTTTGATGTCCTGTGGCAAATTTGAATACCATCTACTGGATGAGAACCAAGAGCCAGAATGGCTTCTTTTCTTAACCGGCTCTCTGGGAGAACAATTTCAGAAAGCTCATGTAGACATTGAGGATCTAGCAGTTAGTTCTGCATACTCTGGGATCCTTGGAAATTTTTTGCATGAAGATACAATTTTACACTGTCAAACACAGCAAAGTCTAGATTTGGTTGATGATACGTGAAGGGCAGAAATAAAGGAATTTAGAGAATGGCTTTTGAGGTAGTAGCCTAGACTGATCTCTCTCTGTCTCTGTCTCTCTCTGTCTCTGTTTCTCTCTGTCTCTCTCTCTCTCTCTCTCTCTGCCTTTTCTTTTTGAGACAGGGTCTTGCTTTGTAGTTCAGGCCTCGAATCCACAGTGATCCTCCTGCCTCAGCCTCCCAAGTTCTGGGATTATAGGCATGTGCCACCATGCATAGTAATAGCCTAGATTTGAAACCTACTTTGATTCTGTCCTGAATTTCAGAGGCCAAATACTAATTCTCTATTTTTCTTTTGCATTCCTTTTGTAACTTCCAAACAATGCAACACTATCCAAAGGGCAAATTAACTCCTCAGCAGAGGAAAAAAAAATCACATTATTCATTTTGAAAATATTACCTCTGTTACATATGTGTTGTAGGATTTTATGACTTTGGATGGAAGACAACTGTCTCTTTTATCTTTTTCCAATGGTCAAGAGCAAATTTGGTGATTACAAATTTAACATTTTAAACACAGAATTACTATATTATGTATCATGTTTTATAACTACCTTTAATAGTATTTTGGATTATGACTTCTTATAAATTTTTTATTATTATTTTATCAAGCTATGAAGTATGCATGCAGTCATCCTAAAAGGGTTGAGTAATTTGAACTTTGTTTTGATCTCAAACAAAATTAAAAGGTTTTTGAGACTTTTCCTGTCAAAGGCTCATAATAGTGAATCACATGGCATTAATCTGAACAGCTATTTTAGTCTAGCTCATGATTCAGGATACAGAATAGTAGAGTACACTGTGCATCCTTTGGAGTAAGATTAACTATTTCCAAACCCTAGCTCCCACCAACAGACCACATTGCTATTCAACCTCTCTGAGCCTCAGGTTCTTCTTCTCAAAAACAAATGTTAATCATACCTGTCATCTCATTAAGTTTTTTTTAATTTGTTTTTTATTGGTTCACTTTAACCAATTAATTAATTTATTTTTAGTTTTTTGAAACAGGGTCTCACTATGTAGCCCAGGTTGGCCTCAAACTCTCGGCAATCCTTCTACCTTAGCCTCCCAGCTGCTGGGGTTACAGGTGTTCAACGCACGGCAAGCTTATTGGTACCTTTTAAATATACGTAATAATCACTTTCATCATAGGGAATATAGGGAATTTTACCTGTACATGATATATCATGCTTCTTTTTTTTCATTCCTCTCCCCTCCCTTCAACCTTTCTTCCCCTTCTTACTTATGAAAGCTTTGGTCCTATTTTTTCCCTTCTGTTCTATTTTTTCTTGTTCCTTCTTTCCTTCTCCCTTCCCCCTCCCTTGTTCTTTCTCCTTTGAATTTTTTCTTCCTATTTCACAGTATCTATTATATACTTTGTTCCTTATTTCCACTTTGTTTCTCACATCAGAAAAACTATGCAGTATTTACATGTGTGTGTCTGATTTACTTCACTTAAGAGTATGTTCTCAGGGTGCATCCATTTACCTAGAAATGTCTCTCAAGTTTATCCTGCTTTATGGCAGAGTAGTACTCCACTATGTAAAAAAACCTACATCTTCTTTATCCATTTATTGGTTGATGGGAATTTGGGTTGTTTCTAAGATGGTTATTACAAAGTGTACTGCTATAAACATGGGTGCACATATATCACTGAGGAATGATGTTTTTTATTCTTCTGGGAAGATATTCAGAAGGGAAATGGGATCTCCAGTCCTAGTTTTTGAGGAATCTCCACACTGATTTCCACAGTGATTATAGCAATCTATTCTCCCACCAACAGTGAAGAAGGATTCCTTTTCCCCCACACCCCACTGGCATTTGTTATTGGTTGATTTCTTGATAATAGCCATTCTTTCTAGAGTGAGATGGAATCTCAGCATTGTCTTAATTTGCATCTCCTGAATAACTAGTGATGTTTGAACTGTCCCTCCCATGCAGGGAATCAGGGCTCAGGGAGTGCCACTTGCCACCTCCTTCTGCGCTGAGGTATCTGTTTCTCTGCCCTTGGTCTTCAATTCTGGCTTCAGATCCTTGATAGATCCCGGACACCCCCACTTCCCTCCTTCTTGTCTTCATGATACTATATTCTAGTATCTGGGCTCCAAATCTTGGAGTGGCTGTTTCTCTGCTGTTTATCACTCCTTCATTGTAGCTGTTACTTTTCTCATTGCTGAGACAAAATAGCCAACACCCAGAGTTAGAGGAGGAAAAGTTTATTTGGTTTACAGTTCATAAAAGTTTTAGTTCATAACTGACTGGCTCCAAGGCAGGGTGGCACATGGCAGAGGGGCAACAGTTAATGGCAGCGGAAGACAGCAAGAGCAACAAGAGTCAAGATTCTTTCTGTCCCTTTTTGTTTGCAGGATGTCTGCCACAGGATAGTACTCACACCCTTAATCCTAGTCAAAACTATGCAAAGGAATCATTGGACCGATTCACTAATCACACACCCTTAATCCCAGCATCACACTCTCTAGATTCATCCACCTCTGAAAAACCCTGTGACCACATAGGCTTTGGGAGGACATCTAGACACAAACCATAACAGCCATTCTACCTGGAAGTCCTCTCAATAAGTTGATAGAAGAATTAAGTGATGTCATGTATGTGAATACCTGACATATGTTATCTATTACTTTATTCATTGTTTTTATTGACTAAGAGGAGATATTTGAGTTATTACTGACTCAAAGAGGAAAATCATATTTTATATAAATATAATTAAAAATTATATTTATATAAAAATTTTATATATTTATATAAAATATAATGTATTATTTTTCAATGGACAGATTGAGAGGATGGTATCGTAGTCACTCTTTTGTTTCTGTGACACAATACCTGACACTCACAGCATAGGGAGAGGTTTACTGTGGCTCACACTTTAGAAGGTTCAATCCTTTAAGGTCAGTGACATGGTAGAAGGGCCCAGGAAAGGGCGTAGGAAAAAACTGCTCACCTCCTCATGGCTGGGAAGCAGGAAGAATAGAGGGACCAGGAATGGAGATCTACCCTACCAGGTCACTCCCTGACCTGTGCACCTCTTCCCGTTAGCCCTTACCTCCTCACATCACATTAAGCTATAAACTTATCAGTGGACTAATCTACCAAAGAATATAACACTCCCACAGCCAAATCACCAAGACTCTTACTCTGAGCACGTAATGCTTTGAGGAACATCCAGATATAAACCATAACAGGTGGTAACTCAAAGAATTTCTCCAGTCAACAGATTCAGCTTTTTTTTATTAATGAATTTCCAGAAAGTTCCAGGTGTTCTGAGTGAAGAGCTGGATTTCTCTGAGACTAGAATTAACTTGATTCTTCTAAATAAAAGTAAGAAATACATCGTAAGCAGTGGATGTTGAGCCAGGAAAGAGCCTTTACTTTTTAAAAATTATACACCAGCTTCCCTCAGCCACTTCTCATCATTTCTTCACTTTCATTGTTAAGTTGGCATTTCTCCTCCAAAAAATTAATATTTGGAGCTGCCGTAGAATATTCTAAATTAGCGAATATTTGAATTATCAGTTAGAAACAGTTAATTAAATGTCAGCTTTACAAAACAAGAGTATAGCTTATTTAAGTTTCTGATTTGAAGTAATGCAAGTGCTGTCCATTTATTAATTAAATTTATATTTAAAATATTGACAACTCATATTTAAAAATATTCTCCTCCCATAAAATCATGGAACATTTGCAAAATGCTCCTGGTGTCAACAGCAGGTGAGGTTCTAACATATCTCTCAATTAAGGTTATTGGGACTAAGATGAATAGCTCTCCAAAAGTCAGAAGTGCCAACCTGAGAAGAGATGCCTTTCTTTATTCTTTATTTCTTTATTCTTTTCAGCACTCTGTGGTCATTCTACAAAGCTGGCATTTTCATTCAGTTGAAACCAAAGAGATTTTTAAGAAAAGCAGCAGTGGAGGGTGGGGGGAGTTACCATCTCAGTGTCCATAGTAATTCCTAGAATCTTTTCAGTATTTGGGGTCAGCAACAGTCCAGTAAGGAAGGGGCCCATTAGATAAATTTGGTTCTGAAATGCTAATTGAAAATCCTCCTCAGCAATTCAGTCCCTTTCCCTCTTTAGTGAGCAGGGTCCCATGGTGACTGGTTTTGAAAGAAATCATCCCCTTCAGCAGTTACCTAGCACCATGGCAACCAGGACGTCAGCAAAGCAGGATAGCTCCACATAAAACGGCTCCACCCAAGCTTCCATCCTCCTTCTGATTCAATCCTGTCTGAGGCCTAGGGATGGAGCTAGTGACACCTAGGCTGTACACTCAAAAATTCCTGTATGTTGCTGTGGTTTTCTCCATAAGCATAGATGTATGAGTGTATAGTGAACTATGCTATGAAAATCCCACTCACCCCATCCCCTAAAAAAAAAAGCCACACGGGTTGTATTTAAAGAGGGGAAGTGATGGGATGGAGACAAGGATATAGGTGTGGGATGGTGTTTGGGGTTTAATAAAATATAAAAATTATTTGTGCTTAATAGCTACGTTTATAAATAGGTTGGCTGTAGGAGAAATAAAAGCTCAAAATATATGGTGTGACATATACTTAAGGCCAAGAACCCAAGGAAATATTTAAAAAATATTTTTATTTACCTGTAAGTGAAAAGCAAATGGGTTTTAATTTAACAAGCGCTGAAGCGGGTATAATGCTGTCCGTGGTGCTGAACACTGGATTGGCCGGGGAGGTGTTAAAGGGCTCCTAAGAGAGGTTAAGGAACACCTTGCCATGTCAGGATAGTGTTGTTGAGAAAAAAATAAAAACTGGGAAGAAAGCATCATTCCCCCCCCCCCCCCCGCCACTCCAAGCAACTATGAATCCTTAGGAAAAAACCATATTGAAAAGAAAAGAAAGTAGAAAAAGCTGGAGATTTGGGTAGTTGAATCTTCCCCTTTTCATATGGAGATTTTTGGTCAGAGCCAATCAGGTCAGAGATTTCTGTTGCTTTGGTCCTGAAAGGAAAAGTGGGGGAAGGGAGAAAGAAGATGGCCACATTCTTCCCTTAAGCCACATGATCCATCTCCCATGTGACACATTCCAGAGCCTTGGAGAGGATAAGGGAGGGGTGCCCAGAGAGTGGGGCTGGGGGCGGGAAGATGTTTTAACAGCCCTGCGCAGCGTCTTCTTGTCTCCCTACCAGGAAGCAGGCTGTGAGCCAAGGGGACGACAGAGGACAGATATGAATGTGTTCCCAAAATTTCCTGGTGGTTTATGGCATTCTCCAAAGTCCTATGCAAGGGCTGTTCTTGACCAAGAAGACCCAAGGAGACCATCTCTGAAATCAAGTCCAGATGAAGGTATGTGATAGAAATCACTTGCTGAAATCGCTGAAATTTGGCTGAGAGGACATAATTCATTCTCTCTTTCTCTTTCTCTCCCTCTCTCTCTCCTCCCTGTCTCCCTGTCTCTCACTGTCTCTCTATCTCTCTCTGTCTCTCTTTTTGTCTCCAGGCAATTTGGAGATTTTTGTCCTGGCTTAGATGTTTGTTAGGGGCTTTAGATTTGTCACAAATCCAGGAAAGACGCCCACCTAGTTCTGTAAAATGAATAATTCTCTAGAGTAAGTGCCTGTGAGAACAAATTGTAGAGAAATTGTATATAGTAATTGATAATAAAACAAAGCACTCATTGATGAAAAGAATTTTTTCTCTTGAATCCTGGAAAGAGAAAAAATACTACTGAAAAAAACAAATAGATTTCGCTGTCACTGCAATGAAATCCTGTCTCATCTTTTCAGCTGCTTATTCTCTGCCCATGTTCCCAGAGGTTATTGGCGATGGCTTAGGGAGCCAGAGTGAACAGTCATGCTGCTGTTTCTTTGTATTGTTCTATCATCTTCCTTCTGATGTTCCTGACACCAGGAACATTTTAGATTGCTCCCAGTTCTGATGTAGGCCAGTAGACTGCCACAGAATTCTGTATCTTATAAAATTGCTACCAAAAGGCCCAGGGGAAGTTCTCAAAGGAATCTACCAGAGTTACAGGGTAAAATAATCTGCTGTAAAGTCAAACCTTGGTATCTTTGGTTATTTCTACCCACAATAAAGAGAAGAGCTAGAAAATTTAAATTTTATTTCATTTATGTAACAAATACTTATAGAGTTCTTGCTGTGTGAAGGGTACCATTGTGAGCCCAAATAATCAGCCATTAATCATTACAGTGCCCATGTTAGAGATGGAGTAACTGAGGCACAGAGAAGTTAGGACATTTTTTCCAAAGCCACAGAGCTAGTAAATAAAATCAGAATTTGTACCTAAGAATTTTGACTCCAAAGCCTATGCTCTTAACTACTGAGCTGTGCTGCTTTTGTATTATCTCAAATGATTTCAACAGTATATTTGGCTATGGATTCTGTTCATCTGACACTACTAAAAGATTGAATCAGCTTGGCTGCTTAAAACAGATCTCTAGTGGAATCTATATTTAACCATGAATTATCCCAATAGTCACATTGTATACTCCCAAATAACCCAGTAAGTAATTGCCTATTTTCTTTCCCTTGTGCTGCATAGATATTTGGTAGTAAAACACTACGTTACTAGGGTGACCAAATGATGTCTAAAGAAAAAAAAAAACGAAAGAAAAAAATCTGGAGTGACATCATGATTGATTTTTTTTTTTTGGTACTGGGGATTGAACACTCATAACTTCACATTTGCCTAGCAGGCACTTATGCTGCTGAGCTAAACCCCTGGCCCATCATGGTTGATTTTTAAAAATTGAATCTAAAAACACTCTTCCATCCTCAGGATCTAGTAACAAGTCCTAAGCATATGGTCTTTAAAAGCGTTTACCTGATTCTCAAAATAAGGTTAGAACTTCTAAATTTATGTGTATAAACTATATAAACTGACTAGATTTATTGCTTTAAAATAATATTACCATACTTTAAAAAGGGGATCGATCTCTCTGCAAATTATTTTAGGTTTTTAAGGGTAAAAGAAGTTTGTTATAATCTTTAATGGAAATTTCCAAGATAAAAGGTTTTCTTCCTTTGATCCACGTAGCTTTCCTTCTGGCCCTTGATAATAAAAAAAAGACTGATCTCATTGCTCTAAGCTGTGGGGAAACTAAAAGAAGTTGTTAGGCTAAGATACACAGAGGGAAAAAAAAAGATACACAGAGGAAGAAAAGGACAGGAATCTCATATTTGTAAAATCTCTATTAAATAAGACTTTTGCTCTAGTATTTCATTTTATTGTACCTTGAAAAGTAATTGTGTCCTCTATAATATTGTACTTTGGTCTTTTAGCTTAAGACTTTGCTAAGATATACATTTTCCTGGGATAAGTAACAATTTCCGTTATTGTAATCAACTGAAGTATGGCCTGGTTTATAAGCTCTTATTATACAATTGTAAATGAAAAATAGGAAGATGCAGGGCTCTGACAGCTTCGGTTAGAACCAGTTTGGGTTTTATTGGAAGGAGAATAAAAAGGCACATATACTGCAAGAACTTGGCAAGAGTCAAAATTAAGCTTGAAGTTTACATATTTTATGCTGGTCCTGGAGCAGTAGCAAACTAGAGTTTGGTAAGTTCTATAAATTCTTTCCTGGAAGTCCCTGATCTTCCTGTGCCTGACTTCCCCTCCTCCCCCCACTGTATTACTAGACATCGAACTCAGGGCCTTGCACATGCTAGGTAAGTGCTGTAATAATGAGCTATATCTGCAGTCCTTATTCACAATTTTACTTTAAGACAGGATCTCTCTAAGTTGCCCAGTCTGATCTCAAGCTTGGGTTCCTTTTGAGTTGCTGGGATCTCAGCTGTGTGCTGCTACCCCTGACTTCCCTGAAAGTTTTATTTGCACTTAGAATAAAGTTCTCCTGATATTTTTTATTTATATTTAGATGGTGACATCCCCTAACAGTCTCATTTTCCACCTGTTATATTTGGCAACATTTCCCAACACTGAAGCAGTTCACCTTGGGTGAGAGCAAATGTCTTGTAAGGTTCTCTCCCATACAATCCTTTCTGAATCTAGCCTGGCTCCCAGTCCTTAGAACTTTGCCCAGTGAACTCACAGGAGAGCTGCAAGACTCCTCCCTAAAGATCCCAGGATTTATTTATTTATTTATTTATTTTTGTACCAGAGATTGAACTCACGACCTTGCGCTTGCTAGGCAGATGCTGTGCCACTAAGCTGTATTCCTAGCCTGGATCTCAGGATCTTGAATGACATTCCCAAACCATGGCAGCGTAGGACCTCCATGGGAGGTATTTTAGGACATTTTAAAAACTTGCTTTCAGGGGCTGGGGATTTAGCTCAGCGGCATAAGCACCTGCCTTGCAAGCAGGCGGTCGTGAGTTCGATCCCTGGTACCGAGAAAAATGAAAAAGACAAAAAAAAAAAAAAACTTGCTTTCAATTTGAATTTAAATTAGCGAGCTAATAAGGATTAAAATAGTCACTCTTCTGATAATATACAAAGGATAGCTTTTGTTTTGTTTTTTTCTATTTGGTTAAGGGCAGAAAGATGAGGGGTTGTGGGTAAGGTGTGGTCATTCCTCCTCCTTACCTCTAGTGCTACCTGCTGGGTTTACTGCACAAAGGAAACGCCCTGCTGAAAGCACACAGCAGCTGGGCAAGTGTGGTGCAAGCCCACTGCACAAACACAGGGGTTCTGGCGGAAGTGGGGTTAAGGCTCATGGGAGGCCTACCTAGCCTTCCTAATAACTCTTGAATCTAAAAGGAGGCAACCCAGTCAACCAGCTGAGCAGAGAGCGAGGGTGAGGCTTTTCCTTGAGAGGCTCTTGACTTAGAGGCTGGTAGTAGAAAAGGAGATGAGAAAGGGGAAATTAAACTGGGTGAAGAATATGACACAGTGATGGCTCCTGCTTTTTAGGGGTTGTCAGTTGGCAGCTGGTACACCCTGCCAGATGCGGCAGGTCCCACCAGTGAAATGATCAAGTCCCTTCCTAGGGCGTATGTACGGAAGGGAAGTAGAGATGGACCAGAGTATGGGTACAGTTTCTTCCCTGGGAGCTGAGGCAAAAAATGGGATGAAGTGGGAGTTATCTTCTCCAGGAGGAAAGTTTAAAAAGCAAATGGGAGTTACCAGCATGTATCTCCTGATTTGTAGAGTAATTTTCCCTTGCTTAAACACTCAAAGCATCATCTTCTGGTGGTGGTCTTTTCAGAAAACTTCCAGACACTTGATATCTGTCATGTTTAACCCTTGTAGCAACTGTCCATGATATGGACTATTAGCCTGATTTCTGATAAGAAACCTGAGGTTCAGAGATTAACTAACTTGCCCAAAGTCATACACAGAGAACCTAATCTAGTTCTTTCTGAACTAGGTTTCTGATTCTGTGCTCCATCTACTGTATCACAAGTCAAGTTTTTTTCCTCCACATTTTAATAGAATGTTTTAAATATTAGATTAATACAAATATGTATTTTTTTCAACTTTTTGAAAATTCAGAGCAATGTAAAATGTAGAATGAAAAAAAAATCTATCATCATCTTGCTACTAGAAATAACCACTGTTAGAATTATGGTAGATTTTTTCTCAGTCTTTTACATATATTGATAACAGAAACAAACACTTGGTGAATTCTTGCTTTGTTATGGACTGTTTGTTTTATTTTGTTTTTTTAGTGGTACTAAGCATTGAACTCAGGGTCTTTGTACTAAGCTACATCCCCAGCCATTTTTAAATTTTTTATTTTCAAGACAGTGTCTACATTAAGTTGTTAAATTGCCTAGGCTGGGTTTGAATTTGGCAGTCCTCCTGCCTTAGCCACCTGGACTACTGAGATTTCAAATATTATTCTTAATTCCTTTCTTGTATAATTTATTTGCACAAGTCAATAAGGTAGCTATGATACTGTAATTGTATTGGCGAAGACACTCAGTAAGCACAAATATGTTAAGTAATTTGCCAGAGCCCACACAGATTAAATCAGTAATTTGATACCTCAGTAGAGTGGTTCTAGATCAGTTTCTCAACCTCAGGACTGTTGGCATTTTGGGCTAGGTAATTCTGTGTTATGAGGGACAATCTTGCTCACTATAAAATTCGTCTTTGTTCTGAGAAGGGTCTCACTGTGTAATCCAGACTGGCCTTGAATTTGCTTATGTAGCCCAGGCTGGCCTCAAATTTGTGATCATCTTTCTGCCTCAGCGAGTGCTGGGATTATAGGTGTGTACCATGTCCAACTAAAATATTTAGCAGCATTTTTGGCCTGTACCTGCCAGATGTCAGTGATTCCCTCCTTCCTACCAAAAATATCTCCAGACATTGCCAAAAATCTCCTGGAAAGTAAAAATTATTTCCATTCCAGAACCACTGGTGAGAGCCCATGATCCCAGCCACTATACTATATAGCCTCTTCTTATTTAAAGTACACATAATGTTATTTATTTTTACATATAAAGAGAGAATAAATCTTCCAATTTGGGTACAGGCTATGAAAGTTTGTTGGATTGTCAGTGACTTTGTAGATCATAAGTAGGGGGTGATCTATCCTCCAGATAATGCTTGTAATAGACTCAACAACAGAGAAGTGGTTTATAATATCCCAGGTTCCCAGGAGGGAGAATAGCTGGGATCTCTTCATATTTTTCCCTAGATCTCTATATTTAGCCCCCAAGAATTTAAATTTCAGGGGTACACTTGTGTTATACGGGGTAGTACTCATCAACTAAAATTTCCCAGACAAGATGCCTGTTGCAAGTAATTGCTTGCTAACACCTAAAGTACCAAAGTCTGTTAATAATTTGTCTTCAGAAATTAATTAGAATAAGTTTAAGGCTCCCTACATAATAATTTTCAACATGATTCCTTAGGTGAAAAATGATAAGGTTAATTATTTTTTTATTTATTTATTTTTTGAGACAGGTTTTCTCTGTGCAGTTCAGGGTGGGCTTCAACTCACTATGTGGTCCAGACTGGCCTAGAACTCATGATCTTCCTGCCTCAACCTCCTGAGGGCTGGGATTACAGGTGTTTACCACTGTGCCCAGTTAAAAGGTTAGATTTATAGGTCAAACTTTTATAGAGTTGTATGTAATTCTGAATATCATCGAATGGGCTGTATTACTTTCATGTGTATATATGGTACTGGGAACTGAACTCGGGGTCTTCATACTGAATTACATTATCAGCCTTTTTTTTATTCTTCATTTTGAGGCACTGAAGTTGCTAAATTGCCCAAACTTTGTTTAAATTTGTAATTCTCCTGCCTAATCCTCTCAGAATTTTAGGATTATAGGTGTGGACAAGCAGGCTCAGTTTATTGCTCTTGTGAACACATTTTCAGAAGAAAATTTGGAAATTGCTAAGGTTGGTGATTTGGGTCAACTATTGTTTTTTTTTTTTAATTTTTTTTATTTTAAAGAGATTAAGACAAAAGAGGATATAACAAAGCAGATCAGAACAATACAAGTAACACAGCATTTTATCACAAGACAACCCATAATTAACAGTAACTACCATAGTGTCTCTTTCTTTGAAATAGTTGAGCATAGCTTCATATACAATAGTGTCAAGCATAACAAAACAGTATAAAACCATTCATGAGAATGAAAGCATTACAGGGCTTTCAGAATCAAATAGCAGAGAATGAACAATGACTACTATATTATCTCATTTTCCATCACAAATTTATTTATACTATCACACATAATAATATCCATTAAGATATAACAGGATAGAACCAAAGGCAACAGAAAAATAAAATCATAGTAGGACTTCGGAGTAAGATGATACTAAATCAGCTCTGGCTATTCTAATGTCTTCTTTTCTATAAAATAGCTGTTTATACTATCACAGATAATAAAATCAAACAGACTAGGGTAAAACCATTCCAACTAATGAATGCAGACATTATAAGGCTTCAGAGCAATGTAATGGGGAATCATGATTACTAAAAACTCCTATGTACTCTTACCATTTCTTATACTAGGGAGACTATTCGGTATTTATACATGTGAGTTTGCTTTATTTCACTAATGAGTATGGTCTCCAGTTGTGTCCATTTATTTATAAATATCTCAGTGTGATCATTCTTTATAGCTGAGTAGTACTCCATTGTATAAAAATGCCACAGCTTTTTTTATCCATTCCTCAGTTGATGGACACTTAAGTTGTTTCCAAGATCTGGCTATTACAAATTGTGCTGCTATAAACATAGGTGCACATATATCACTGTGGTATGATGTTTTCAGTGCTTCTGGGAATATGCCTAGAAGTGGAATAGCTGGAACAAGTGGGACTTTTAATCCCAGAACTATTTTTGCTATGTAGATGATTGAAATAAGAAACACTGAGAAATGATAATAGTAACATATTCATTTACATTGCCTAAAAGTGGATGGCACAAAAATATATGTTGTCTATGTGAAATATATGTAAATACATGTTCAACCATATTTTCCATGACATTTGATTACATATAGTTGTATAATTTGTCCATGAAAAATACACAGAATCAAATCTAGCCAGGTACAATATAGTATACTTGTGAATCCTTTAGCTTCCTTTCAAAAATAGCCTTTCATATCCTCAGTTTCTGCATCCTTGGGTTCAGCTAATTACAGATTAAAAACACTCCTACCAGCCCTACCCTGGGTTGGGGCTGTAGCTCAGTGGAAGAGTGCCTGCCTACCTACTACATCCAGGGCCTTACATTTGCTACCTAGCGCTACAAAACTTTTTTTCTTGTCATTTTTTCCTAAACATCATAACAACTAGTTACATAGCATTTGCATTGTACTGTATTAGGTGTCTAGGTACCTAGGACCATCATGTAATTGTCCAGAGATAATTTAAAGTATACAGAAATATGTGCATAGGTTCTGTGCAAACACTACACTGTTTTATATATAAGAAATATGAGCATACACAGACTTTGGTATCTGTAGGGTAGCTTGTCCCTCTTAATGCTGCAGGGCAGCTGTGAATCACTTCTACCAACAGCTTTTGCATCGAGTATAATCAATGAACACGGTCTTTGCCTACCCACCTCTTTCTTATTTAAGTCACAATAGTAGAAATGTTGATGCTGAAATCACAACTTGGAAATGAAACTGAACATTTACTTCCAAAAAACAAATCGATTGCCACTGAATGAACACCCTGTAGGTATTTTAAAATATTATAATGATTAAAATTGAGGTTAGAGAGGAACAAATTCTTTGTTCAGATTGTTTCCTTCAGAATTTGAAAGACCTCATACTGGGAAGAAAAATATAAAATATTAGTAGAAGACAATTGAGAGGTCTAGAAACTGCTTCTTTCTCTGAGATTTGGTATTAGATGGAATAGAAGCAAACACAGGTGATAGGTCCTCTGTGTCTAGACCATGTGTTTGAGGAATCTTCAGTAAGAGATTATTGACACTTCCAGGATAATTGTTCAGGAAGGCTGGTTAGTCCTCTGGACAAAATTAATCTTTCTTTTGAAACCCACACTACTGATCTTGCATGTTAGAGGCTCCCAGTGCTGGGTCCCATCGGCCCTAAATAACTTCCCTTTCTTTAAATCAAAACTGTTTTTTGGGATGAGCTTTTTGTTAGATGAAAGTGGTAGGTTACAAATTAAATGACTGTATGTTGCACATCTGAGGTAACTCTACCTATCATTTTTGGTGTGTAGAGCAAAAATTCCCTTAGAAATCATTTCGGCTAACTCAATTCATACAATAGGCATATCTGAAGATTTGGATAAAGAGATCCATTGACTTAATGTCGTTATGCTAATACAAAAATAGGAACAGAGTCTCTTGACTTGTTCAGTGCTACAGTCAGAACCTAGGTTTTTAGGCTCTACTCTAATGTGTGAGATGCAATAGGAAGCAATAAATAAAAAAACCTATGTGTGTTAGAAGGCTGAACCTATGCTATGAATCCAAGCACACTAGGATTGCATTTGTGCATCAACGCAGCTGGCCTCGTTTTCTTGATGCCTGTCAGTTGGCAACCACTCATAGCTCCTGGAGACCATTCCCTGGTCTTACATCTCAGAGCCAGCAGCGTGTCGATTACTTCTCTTGCTTGGAATTCTTTCCGACTTCTCCTCCTGCACCTTTCTGTTACTAGCCAGAGAAAGTTCTCTGTATTTAGCCCTTCAATGCATCATTTCATTTTTGGAATGCCCATAACAACAGAGCGTAATAAAGTTTTTTTTTCCTTCAAATTCTTCTTCTTGAATTTTTCTAGGTATCATATGAATTTCACAGAAAAAATGAAAAATTGGAATCTTCTGCATAAATGAGTTAAGAGTTCATGTGACCAGACTGGATTTATTCACGTAATCCCAGATACTCTCCTCATTAGGTCTATAACCTTAATTATATATACAGAGTACTTTTTAGTATGTTATAGCAAATTTGCAAGTTCCAGAGACTGGGGGAAGGATATCTTTGAAGGACCATTCTTTATTACACATCTTATTTGCTTTAAATAGTAGCAAGGCTGCATCCTATCAGGCTAATAGGAAGGTCAACAACAAACATTACTGGGATTCCTTTTCTTTTCTCAGGTCCTAGAGACCTTACACAGGACCAAATACAGATGGTATCTCCTGGATTCCCTCTGATGATGGCAGTGAAGTCATTGTGGATGACTGAGCTGGTGGATAGGCTGCTCTGACTGCTTTTGGGACAGATGGACTCTTCAAAGCTAGGGAACTCTCCACCTTGAATCAGCCCCCTCAGGTGTACTCCTGCTGGAAGTGAAGTAAGGGCCCCAGGCCTCCCCTTTTTCTAAGTTTTATTAAGGATTTACATCCCATGAATTCACTCACTTTAAATGTACAATTCTTTGATTTTTGCCAGATGTATAACCATCACCATAATCCAATTTCAGAACATTTCCATTTTCCCAAAAAGACCTCTTTTGTCCATTGAGGCCTACTTATTGCTTGACTCCCAGAGCCATATTCCTTGTTCCCAAGCTGTCATTTCCTTTTCCTCCACTCTAGAAAAACTCTCAGAGAATTTGGCTTCCAGAAAACAAGAGCCGAGGAAACAGATTTGCCTCAAACCCAGTGACTTTCCTAAAGCAGCGCAGCACTTGAAGTCTGGGTTTATTCTCAGAAGGGGATTGGGTCAGGGCAGAGCAACAAGGAATACAGTTCACACCCATATCTAAGTGATTTATCCACGCCCTGAAGGATAGAATCTTCAAAGTACACCCAGCAGATAACCACTGACTCCACTGGGCAGTGATCTGTAGATTAGAGAATCAGACTTTTCCCCTTTCCCCTGAGGTATTCTCTTCTTTCTCTTGGATGACCCAAGGGGAATAGTCTGGCATGGGTTGGGAGAATAGGCGGACAGACTGGGCAAAAGAGTGAGAGGAGATTCTCAGAGGCACTTTGTATTTAAGGCTCCACCTGTCTCTCTGTCTTGTCCTTACTCCTGGGTGATATTTGGGTTCTTTGGCCTGTAAAGGATACTGAATTATCTCAGGACAGTAAATTATCACACTAACAGTCCTAAAGCCAGGCCAGAGGTGCTATCCAGGATCTAGAAGGTGGCTAAGAGTCTAAGGCAACTTGGTCATCTGTCAGGAACTGATTTAGGAAATCTACCATAAATGTGCCCATTCCTCTTCATCTGATTCTATTCCATTATTTCCCTGACCATTCAGCCAAAGGAAGGGGTCTCCTCCCATGCACTCTCCTTTCTGCTCTTTTCTTTTTTGTCTTTTTGAGACAGAGTCTCACTGTGCAGTTCAGGCTGGCCTCGGCTCACTGTGTAGCCCAGGTTGGTCTTGAACTTGCAAACAGTTCTTTTGCCTCAGCCTTCTGAGAGCTGGGATTACAGGACTGCACCACCATGCCCAGCTTCTGTTTTTTTTCTTTTGTACAATTTATTGTAACTTACCTATCTTTTATCTATTACTGTTCTCTCCTCCTTCTACAACTAATTAGATCATGGTCTCCATTAATGGTAAGAACACAGTTTTGTTTGCTATCACATATCCAGTTTTGAGCACAGCATATTCTGGCACATAGTATGATCTTAATATATATGTATGAAATGATGAATGAACTGATGAAAGTGGGCAAAACCTCTGAATAGTTATTTCTCCAAGTTTATTTATGTGACTGCTAGCTGATATACCTATTTGGATATATTTAATAAGAGCTTAACTTATCCAAAATGGAGTGTTGTTGGTTGTTGCAGTTTTTTAGGTTAGGAATTGAGCCTGGGGCTTCAAGCATGCTAGGCAAGAAGTCTACCACTGAGCTACTTCCCTAGCCCTTTCTGTTTTGAGACAGGGCCTTGCTAAATTGCCTAGTCTGGCCTTGAATTTGGGATCTTCCTGCCTTTAGCCTCCACAGTAGCTGGGATGACAAGTCTACACCACCTTACCTGACTCAAAGTAGAATTGTTGATTTCCTACTAGTAGTCTGCAACAGTTCTGTCTGTCTTTCTTTTGTTCATTCATTGTTTTGCTTTTTGCTATAGAGTCACACTGTGTTGCCCAGGCTAGCTTCAGGTTGTGTGTGTGTCTGTGTGTGTGTGTGTGTGTGTGTGTGTGTGTGTGAGAGAGAGAGAGAGAGAGAGAGAGAGAGAGAGAGAGAGAGAGAGTATGAGAGAGAGAGAGAGAGAGAGAGAGAGAGAGAGAGAGAGAGAGATACCAAACTCACAACCTCGCACTTGCCAGGCAGGTGCTGATGCTGCGGACCTAAATCCCCAGCCACTAGCTTTAGATTCTTATGCTTAAGCAATCTTCCTGCTTCAGCTTCCTGAGTAGCTGGGGCCACAGGCACTTGCCACTGCCCCCAACTACACATCCTTCTTTTTCTTGGAGGCCTTTTTCTTTTTTCTTTTTTTTTTTTTTTCCTTAGTCCTTTTCATTTTTATCGGTACCAGGGATCGAACTCACGACTGCCTGCTTGCAAGGCAGGCGCTTACGCCTCTGAGCTAAACCCCCAGCCCCATCTTTTTTTTTTTTTTTTTTTTTGGAGGCCTTTTTCTTGACATCCTTACCAGCATTCATTATTCTTGATCATAGTCATTCTCTGGAGTGAAATGATACTTCATTGATTTGCATTTCCCTGGTGATTAGTGATTTTGAACCTTTTTTCATATTCCTATTGATCAATTGTGTCTTCTTTTGAGAAATGTTTATTTAGATCTGTTACCTTTTTTGTATCGTTTTTTCTTTAGGCTTTTTTTTTTCCTCCTCTCCTTCCCCTTCCCTGCTCTAACTTTCTTCTTCAGATTGAGCACGCAATAAAAGTACACTCAACCCATAATCTGAGCATTCTGGGAAGCTGAGGCTGGAATATTGCAAGAGTCCACCCTGGGCAATTTGACAAGGCCTTGTCTCAAAATTTTAAAAAAGGAGGGAGCTTGGGGTATCAGCTCAGTGTGAAGGACCTGGGTTTAATCTTGAGTGTCTAAGAGTTACTGTACTACTGAGTTACATCCCCACTCTCTCTTGAAAATTTTGAGACAGTGTCTTGCTGTGTTGCTCAGGCTAGCCTCAAACTCATAATAATACCTCAGCCTGCCAGCTGTCTAGGATTACAGGTGTGCACCACTGGGCCTGGGTTAGTTTCTTTCTTTTGTATGTAGACATTCAATTTTCCCAGAACCAATAAAAAAAAAGTCTGTCATTCCTCCAATTTGTGTTTTTAGAAAATTTGTCAAAAATCAGTGGGTTTACTTGCAGATTTTCTACTCTGTTCTGATGACCTGTGTACCTGTTTCTATGCCAATGCATGATGTCTTGATTTCTATAGCTTTGTACTATATTTTAACCCCCCCCCCCGCCCCCATGAGTGTGGTTCTATACAAATTTAGGTTTTTTTGTTGTTCATTGAAGAATGCCTCCCCCCCCCCCCCACCGCCGTCTTTTTGAGACAGGGTTTCACTATGCAGTTTAGGCTGACCTTGAGCTTACTTTGTAGCCCAGGTTGATTTTGAATTTGCAACAGTCCTCCTGCCTCAGCCTCCCAAGTGCTGGGATTAGAGGCGTGCACCACCACACTCAGATGCCACTGGTATTTGATAGGATTATTTCCAAAAGATGAAAAATATTTCCAAAAGATGAGAAGTATAAAACAAAAGAGGCCTTTATTCTGAGAGCACAGAGAGAAATGACTGGCATGCCAGCCGCTGAAATCTGGCGATCTTTCTCATGGACACAGGGCATGGGGAGGAATATAAGTAGCCTAAGCTTAGGGCAGTGCCCTAAGGCCATTAAAGATGCACAGGTATTTCATTGGCACACGTTTGGCTCCAGGGGCAGATTCCGAAGGGTGGGGGGATATAGGGTTACAGGTAAATCCCTAGGGGCGGGGGAGACAGGAGCTCCCTAATTTGGGCTGAGGCTTTTTCTGGCTACAGTGTCTGGTCTGGGTCAACAACCCTTTCAGTATTTTGACAGGGATTACATTGGATCTGGAGATTTTGGGTAGTAAGAACATATTTTCACAATGTTGATTCTTCCAACCAGTAAACAGAAGACATATTTCCATTTTTTGGTCTCCTCAATTTCTTTCTTCGTTATTTCCTTTCTCTTGTCTAATAAAAGTCTGTTGTCTTTTTTAGATTTCACACAGTAGAGAGAACATCTATCCATTTTTTTGCAAATCACTAAATGTGTATATTACCACATTTTCTTTATCCATTGATCTTTGTTTGTTTTTGAGACAAGGTCTTGCTCCATAGTTTAGGCTGGCCTTGAATTCGCTATGTAGCCCGGGCTGGCCTCAAACTCAGCATGATATGTTCCACATCCATCCATTTTTCTGCTGAGATATGTGTCTTTATAATATGCTGACTTGAATTGCTTTTTTACTAAACAGTGATATAGCTGGATTAAATTGCAGTTTTGTTTTTAGTTTTTTGAGGAACCTTCACACTGATTTCTGTAGTGGCTATATTCATTTACATTCCCAGCTGCAGTGTAGAGAGATTTCTTTTCCCATTGCATACTCACCACCAGTTATTGTTTTATGGTATTGTTGGTGATAGCCATTTTGATTGGGACAAGATAGAATCTCAGTCTAGTTTTAATTTGCATTTCCTTCATGATTAATGATGTTGAAGATTCTTTTCATGTACTTATGTACTTCTTTGGAGAATTATCTGTTCAATTCATTTGCTCATGTAGATTGGGTTATTTGATTTATTGGTGTTGTTTTTTGAGCTCTTTATATATTGTAGATATTAATCCTCTGTGAGAAGAGTAGTTAGCAAAGATCTCCATTCTGTAGGTCTGTTAATTCTGTTAATTATTTCCCTTGCTGTGCAAAAACTTTTCAACATGATATAGTCCCATTTGTTGATTTTTGCTATTATTTCCTGTGCTATTGAGTTCTTCTATTCAGGAGGTCTTTGCCTTTACCTATGGCCTCAAACTGTCCCCTATGTTTTCCTTTAGAAGTTCCAAGTTTCAGGTATAATATGTAAGTCTTTGATCCATTTTGAATTGACTTTTGTGTAGGGTGAGAGATAAGAATCTAGTGTCAATATTCTATAAGTAAATATCTAGTCTTCCTAGTACCATCTGTTAAAGAGGCTTTTTCTCCAGTGTATACTTTCAGAATTGAATGTTTGTAGTTACATGAATTTGTTTCTATTCTGTTCTATTGTTCTATGGGTCTAATTTTGTGCCAGTGGAATTCTGTTTTTGTTACTGTGACTTTGTAGCATAAGTTGAAATTGGGTGTTGTACTTTATTTGTTTGGGATTACTTTGGCTATTCTGAGTCTTTTGGGTTTTTATATGAATTTTAGGACTGTTTTCTCTAGTTCTGTGAGGAATATCATTGATGTTTTAATGGGGATTGCCTTGAATTCATAGACCGCTTGGGTAATATGGACTTTTTTTTTTTTTTTTTGGTACCAAACTCATGACCTTGAGCCTGTCAGGCAGACACTTATGCCACTAAATTAAATCCCTGGCAATATGGACATTTTAAGAATACTAATTCTGTGTCTCTATGACATGAAAAATCTTTCCGATTCTTGTTTTCTTTAATTGCTCTCCTCAATGTTCTAAAATTTTCATTATAAAGATCTTTTTACCTTCTCAATTAGGTTGATCCCTAGGGTTGTTTGGTTTTTGTTTATTTGTTTGAAGCAATTGTTAATGAAATTGTTTTCTTGATTTTTTTTCTCTGCTAGTCCATTATTGGAGTATAATAAATGTTGATTTTTATATCCTGGGGAGTGTTTTCTTGATTTCTAATTCAGATAATTTATTATTGGTATATCAAAATGCCAGTGACATTGTGTATTGATTTTGTGTTCTGCAAGTTCGCTGAATTTTTTATTAGGTAGAGTCATGTTTTGCTAGATTATGTATGTATAAAATCACTTCAACTGCAAACAGTAACAATTTGACCTCTGCTTTCCCATTTATATGCTGTTTGTTTCTTTGTCTGGTCTGACGCTTCTGTCTAGGACTTTTGAGTACTATGTTGAATAAAAGTGGTAAAAGCTGAGTGTGGTAGTACATGTTAGGCATCTCAGCTACTCTGGAGGCTGAGCCAGGAAGATCACTTGAAGCCAGGAGTTCAAAACCAGTCTGGGTAACATGGCAAGACACCATCTCAAAAAGAGAAGCATTGAAAGTAGGCGTCTTGTGTTCCAGATCTTAGAGTAAAAGCTTTCACCTTTTCCCCATTTAGCTGTTTGCTTATTATACATGGCCTTTATTATGTATGTCCCTAAATTGTTTGAGTTTTATTATGCAAGGAAGTTCAATTTTATCAAATGTCTTTTCTGAATTCTTTGAGATAATCATATGACCTTTGTCCTTCATTTGGCCAATGTGATATATAATGTTTATTGACTTATATGTGTTAAAACATTCTTGTATCCCTGGGATGAATACTATTTGATTATGGTGAGTAAACTTTTTAATATAGAGTTGAATTTGGTTTGCTGCTATTTTTTTGAGAATTTTTGCATATCTGTTCATTGAGGATACTGGCCTGTTTTCTTTTTTTTGAGTCCTTATTTGGTTTGGGTATCAGTGTTATGCTGGCTTTATAGAGTGTGAGTTTGCAGTAATTTTCTCTTTATTTTTGAATACTGTAAAAAGAGCTGGTATTAGTTTTTCAGATATTCAGTAGAACTGAGTAGAGAAGCCATTTTATCCTGGGCTTTTCTTTCTTTCTTTTTTTGTCTTTTGAGTTAAGATTTCACTATGCAGTTCAGACTGCCCTTGAACTTACTTTATAGCCTACGCTGGTCTCGAACTTGCAGTAGTCTTCCTACCTCACCCTTCAAGTGCTAAAATTCCAGACATAAGCTGGAATCCAGCTGCTTTTCTTTTTTACTGTTGATTCAATTTCATTGCTTGTTATTGGACTGTTCAGGTTTCTCTCCTCTTTTCTTTCCTTTTTTATAAATTCAGGTTTACTGTTGCTTCCTGACCCAGTTTTGGTAAGGTGTGTGTGTCAAGGAGTTTGTCAGTTTCTTCTGAGTTATGATTGTTAGCCTATGGTTAGTTGTTTGCAATAAGCTCTAATGACCCTTTGTATTTCTGTGGTGTTAGTTTTAATGTCTCCCTTTTCATCTCCAATTTTTGTTTATCTGAGTTTTTCTTTTTCTTTGTTTGTATAGCTAAGGTTATTGTTAAAATTTTGTTTGCTTATTGTTTGTTTTGCACCACTAAAAATTGAACCCAGGGTCTTCACATTGAGTTACATCCCCAGATTTTTTAAAAATAGTTTTTTGTTTGTTTTAAAATTTGAGAAAGGATCAAATTAAATTGCCCAGGACAGGCTGGAATTTGTGATCTTCCTGCATCAGCCTCTCAGGGTAATAGCATGCCACCATATCTGCCTACTTTTGCTTATATTTTTAAAAACCAAGCCCTTCATTTTATTGATCTTTTGTATTGCTTTTTAGTTTCTATTTGAATTATTTCTGCTCTGATCCTTGTTATTTTTTCCTCTAATTTTAAGTTCAATTCATTCTTGTTTTTCTAGTAATGTGAGATACAGTGATAATTGTGAGGTACAGTGATATTTGTGGTCTTTCTACTTTTTTGATGTAAATACTGATTGGCATCAACATCCTTCTTAGTAGGTCTGTACAATAAGGTTTGGTCTGTTGTGTTTCCACTTTCATTTATTTAAAGAAATTTTAAAATTGCTTCCTTCATCCATTAGTTATTCAAATAATTTTCAGGTATTTGTATAATTTCCTAAGTTTTTCTTATTGATTTCTAGTTTTAATGCATTTGTGGTTGGAAAAGATACTCAGTACTATTTCTGTTTTCAAAAATCTGTTAAACTTGTTTTGTGGCCTATCATGTGATCTTTCCTGGATAATGTTCAGTGTGCTGTTGAAGAATGTGTATTCTTCAGTTGCTGAATAAAATGTTTCATAGAATTGGTTAGGTCCATTTGGGCTAGGGTATAATTTAAGTCGGTTGTTTCTTTGTTGATTTTTTGTCTGGATAATGTCTATTGTTGATAAGGAGGTGTTAAGATCCACTATATTATTGTATTGTAGACTATTTCTCCTTTTAGGTAATACTTGCTCTATATATTTGAGTATTTTGATATCAAGTACGTATATACTTAGAATTGTTAATTCCTCTCACTTAACTGACCCCTTGACTCTTTTTACTGCTTTTTATACAAAGTATAATATCCAATACAAATATGGTGCACTCCTACTTCGTTATTGCATTTTGGAATATCTTATTCCATGCCTTTAGTCTCAGCCTGTGCATATCCTTAAAGGTGGTGCATATAATTGGGTCTTTTTAAAAAAATCTATTTAGGAAATTTATGTCTTTTAATTGGAGGATTAACCTATGTACATTTCAGGTAATTATCAATAGGTAAAGGTCTTACTACAGCCATTTGTAACATTTTTTTTTACATTGCTGGACAGCAAACACAGGGCCTCCCTCATGCTAAGTAAGCTACTGTGATATGTGCAAAACTTTTTTTTCCTTTCTCTTCTTTTTTTGTATTTGTTTGCCTGCCTGCCTATCTACCTGTCTGCCTCTTTTCCTCCCTTTCTTTCTTCTTTCTTGCCTGCCTGCCTCCCTGTTCCTTCCCCTTCCTTTTTTTTCTTCCTCCTCCGGCCTTCCCTTCTCTCTCTCCACCTTCTTCCTCCCTTTCCTTCCTACCTCTTTATCACTAAGTTACTGAGGCTGATCTTGAACTTGAAATCCTCCTTCCTTAACCAAGTAGCTGGGATTATAGGCATGCACCACCATGTTCAACCTATCCCCCAAATTTGATTTTTAAAATTACTTCCATGTCTCTGTTAGATTATTGAGTCACTTCCTAGTGTTCTCTTGAAGCTTATTGAGTTTCCTTAAATCAGCAGTTTCAAATTCTCAATTTGAAAGATTACCCGTATTAGTTACTATGCAGTTAGTTTCTGGTGCCTTATTTTCACTATTAGGTGATGTCCTGATTCCCTCAAAGTTCTTGATGCTTGTTTTTGCAATGTGGTCTTCACATTGAAGGGTTAGATATTTATTCAAATCTTCATAATCTGCCTGTGTTTTTAACCTGTCTTCCCAGAAATTTAAGCAGGTCTCTTGAATTTTTCTGAATCTACATATAGCACTCAATTCAAGAGACTTCATCTGTTTTTGGTGTGTTGTCACTGATTCAGCACTAGAGGGCAATCCAAGGCCAGGTTTGTGCCAAATATGCAGTTTTTTATTCAGCAAGAACTGGGGAACACCTAAAAAGGGTAGTTTATCATTTCAGTTTTTCTTTGGGGCCAAGGTAGGCCCTCGTGCCTCATTTTAAATCTCCAGACTGTGATCACAATTCTATAGAATTCTTCCCAGCTCTGCCCTGCAGAATCACAGTAGAGGATCCAGCCTCTGGCTCTCAAGCCATACCTGTGGCCAAGAACACCACAACTCTGTCACACCCTCAGGCCACAACCCACTGAGACTAGTGCAGCTTTGGTTAGGACAAAGCCCCACATTCATTTTCACTGAGACTGTAAATTTCTAAGATTGAATGGGTCTCAGAGATTGCTACTGATAAAATGTTTTTAAAAAATTTTTTTTCCTTAAGAAACATTTCATTTTAGTACATGCCTATGATTGCAGTGCTGGGGTATGGAGGCAGGAGGATCATGAGTTCAAGCTCAGTGTGAGTAATTTGGCAACTTAGACCCTGTTTCCAAAAAGGGCCAGGGGTATAATTCAGTGCAAGTATAGCTTAGGGCAAAGGGCCTGAGTTTAATTCCCCAGTACTACACTGGGGTGGGGGTGGGGGGAGAATATTTGCATTTTAAGGGGACCTCAATTTTAAAATTTAATATTAATTTAAATATTTAATTGTAATATTTAATTATGAGACAGGTTGGAGGGATAGATGCCTTCCTGGGTACCTGAAATCATATGAGGGGGTGCTGACTCATTTTATTTCTTATATTTTAGAATTTGTGTAAAGGTAAAGGTGATAGAAAGAATAACAGTTCCTTGAATCTAGATATGCATAATCCGCCCCCCGCCCCTTTCTGTCTTTTTGAGACAGGGTTTCACTGTGCTGTTTAGGCCTTGAACTCACTTTGTAGCCAAGACTGGCTTCAAACTCACAGTGATCCTCTTGGCTCAATCTCTTGCATACTGAGGGGTTGCAGGCTTGCACTACCATGCCTGACCTAGATATTTCCTACTCAGAAATGTTCATTGGTTGTTATGACTATTTTATTAATACAGAAAGAGCCGTTTTGAAAAACCCTTGTTTTGAAAATCATTTTCCCCTTGAAAGCAATAACCAGTATCCAAACAAGAATAGCAGTCTTCTCTCTCTCTCTCTCATGTGTATATATATATATATACATATGTATATATATACACACACACATGTATCATGAGAGGAGAGGCGAGCATTAGAGAAAATTCCAGGTGAATAAACTTGAGACACCAGGACAAGTAGTGATGCAGGGAAGCTGTTTTCATCAGCAAAGTAAGGTTCTTTTGTAATTATTCACAGTTATCTAATGGAAATAATGTAGACAAAACGGATTATGTAACTTCTAAGAAAGACTTGGAGAAAGGTTGTGTTTTTGAAGACCTCAATAATTGTGCCCTTAGAAACAATATTGTTAGGCTGGGGATTTAGTTCATAAGCGCCTGCCTGGCAAGTGTGAGGTCATGAGTTGGATCCCAGTGCCAAGGAAAAAAAAAAAAAGAAACAATGTTGTTAATGATAATTAGGTACCCAGGTCTTTTCATAAAAGCCATTTGTCCTCACCAAATTTAAAGACTATGATTAGTGTTACCATAGTCATTATAGCATGTGATATTGTTACAAAAATGGTTGAAATGATTCTTATAAGCTGACAGTAGTAAGAATACTATTTTTCTTTCTTTCTTTTTTTCAGTATCAGGGATCAAACTCATAACCTCACACTTGCCAGGCAGGAGCTCGTGTCACTGAGCTAAAGAGTACTATTTTTCACTGGCCCAAGATATTCTGAATATCTACATTTAAGGACCTGTACTCTTTATCACTGGCCCAAGAGTATTATTTTTTAAGAACTTGCTTTGTGTCTGATACAGAGCTAGGGGATTTGTAGAATTATATATAATGATAACACTTATTTTCCTTGTACCAGGTAGATTATAGATATTAAGTCATTTATCTTGAAGCTCAAGAGGATTAGATAACTTGCCCAAAGTCACAAAGTTAGCAAATGAAAAAAGTTGAATTTGTACATTAGCTGTCTTGGTTTCAGAGCAGTATGTTTGCAATATGTCTCTATTATGAAATGAAAAATAATTATTTTTTCAGCAGAATATTACGTTCTGGTTGTAGATTTGCCAAATTCAGCAAACAAAGATATAAGACATCTGTTAAATATTGATAGTTAACAGATGTTATATGGAATATACTGAGCTAAAAAAATGATAAGTTCATATTTAGTTGAGCAGCTTATATTTGATCTGTCAGTCCTATCTGGGTGGTACGTACTGAAAATATGTCTTATGCTCACTAGTTTTCCTTTTTGCCCTCTATAGTTATACTGGTGGCCACCATGGCTTTAAGTAGTTCAGTAATGCATTTCGCTGTTTTCTACACCAGAGCCTTACTTAGCTCAGGGCCCAAAAGTAAGGCAGCATCAGGAAGCTTCTGAGACCTCACATAGCCTCTGTAAGTTCAGGAATGTGTGTAAGTCCAGGACTTTGGGATAGGTTGCCCTATAAATCCTTCTCTCCTGAAAGTGGTGTGCTGGCAAATATTTAATAACTAGCCCTGCAGTGGAAAAAAATAAAATGAACTGATTTGCGGTATATGTCTTTTTCTGTGGTATGAATATTCTTACCATATCTGACTCATGAAATTGAACCTGATGTCATTGAATGCGAACGTCAGAGTTGGCTGGGGGAGCCCATGTGTACCAGTCGCAGCCCGGTACTGTCACAGACATTTTTCTTTTTTATGTATAGACAACTCAAGCCTACATAACAACTCAAGTTTAAGAATAATATCTACTGTCATTATATTTGCTAAAAAAAAACGATCAAAAATTTAAAAGACAGTTTTCTGTTTGAGTAATACTATTGACTATACTTTTTACTCACTTCAATTCAAACTAAAGTCTAAATTTCTGCTTTCATTGTGTTTAAAAGGCAAGTTTATCATCAGTCTTACTAAATTTTCAGAACTCTTACACACTTTTTCTGAAGAAAAACTGTATCTCCAGACCAGTGTGTCTCCTCCACTTTCGATGCTAAGCCTTCTTGCAGTACATGGTAGGCGTGATTTTTTTTTTTAAATGTTCACTGTCACATGTTTCTGAGCTGATGTACTGAACTGTGTATTGATGGGTAGGTAAGAGGTTGTGGGGAATAAGTTTATATTCCTCTTTCGTGGGAGCAGTCAAGAAAGACCTATATAGAACAGCCAGTTTGACCCTCTCAATTCAGATCAAGCCTTTTGTGGTCTCACTGGGCATGAAGCCCTAGTGATGGTCAGTTAAGAGCAGGGGCAGTGGGAAGCAGTCTGAAGTGACCTCTTTCCACTGTGTGACCTGGGATGAAGTTAAGATTTTTTTAGTTGTAAAACTGGGCTGATATTGTTTTCTACCTTGAAGGGGTATGAGGTACTTCATCATTAACCATTAACTCTAGGGAGTGTTAATGCTGTAACTATTGTCGTCACTGTAATTAATCTTACTACTCCATGGTTTTAAGTTTAGCAGATACTTTCCATTGTACAGAAAATGTTTCTATTTTCTATTCTTCTATTCTTTCTATTCTATTATTTTCAGCTACATTATACTAAAATTGAAAACTTTGAATTTGATGTTAAATTTTTAAACCAATCTCAGAAATAAGCATGGTCATCCAACACTGTGAGGATGTTTGGGAATCATTATGATTTCAGGAGGGGAAAAAAGAAATCAGGGTTTCTTAAGCCTCGCAGAAAACCTTAGCAGCAGTTAATATATGGTTAGCCAGGAATAGCCCTTGGCAGAATGGAGTTCATCATCTGTGCCTCCTTTTCATGGTTCTCCTCTCCTTCTCATTAGCTTTCATTGATTCATTCACCCAGCAACCCATCCATCAAAATGTGATTTTCAGTAAGTTAAAATCATTAACTCAAATCATCAAAGAATGAACATATCAAATTTATTAACTTATTACTGAAGGAATAATGAGATAATAAAGCTGGTTCCAAAACCTTTGAAGAAATGGCTTTTATAGGCATTTTTTTTAAAAAAAGCCAGCATGTGCTATGTACATGTACTGACTTCCTACAGTAAATATAATCATTATGTACAAACATGTACTAATGAAAGTTGAAAAAAATCATTATTAAAAATTTCAGCTAAGTAGACGTAAAACTGGTTAATGTCCTACAAAGTAGTATGTCCATAACCTAATCTTTAGGGTTATTTTTCCTGCTAAACAGAAATCTGCAAGTTAACATGTAATTTCACAGTGTCTGGATGCTAGTCAAGTACAGATTAATTTTCTAGAGAATTAATAATCCTTGAGGAGGCCCATTTAAGAATGTTCATGGTAAGATCATTATATTAAGTAAAATAAATCAGACACACAAGATTAAATATTGCATAACTTCTCTTATTGAGAATTCCAGAGGACAAATAATTTAAAGAACAAAAGTAAAGACAGACATTTAAGAAATAGGGAGATAGATCTTTGATAAATGAGATAAGGATCTTGAAATGGAGGGATGAGAGAGGGAAGAGAGGAGAAATAGAATAAAAATAATTAAGGTAAGTTATGTACATGTGCCTACTCCCCACATTAAGCATAATCATTGTGTACTACACATATGCACTAGTAAAAAATTATATGAAAAAAATTTCCAAGGAGGCTGGGGATTTAGCTCAACAGCATAAGCACCTGCCTAGCAAGTGTAAGGTCATGAGTTCAATCCCCGGTACCAAAAAAAAAAAAAAAAAAAAAAAAAAAAAAAAATTCCAAGGAGCTAGGAATATAGCTCAGGGGTAGAGTACTTATCTAGCATACTGAGGCCCTGTTCCAACCCCAGAATCACGGGGATTAATATCCCAAAATTTTTGCCAATTTTCAAATATTAGATAATTTTTACTAACATCTATCTATTCATATATTCAATATACCTTTATTAATATCTGTATGCCCCAGGGATATAGAGATGTAGACATGATCACTATCCTCAAGGACTTTTATAACCTAACAGAGAACACAAGCATGCAGAATAAAAGTTATAATACCAAATAAAAAAAGCAAATTCCCTACTCAGGGTCCTTAAGTTCTCTCATTACAGAGGCCTTCCCAGCCCCCAGTTTTCTGACACATCACCATTTCCTCCATCCACATTTTGAAACACATCTCTTAGAGTCCAGATAGATAAGTAGATAATCTGATAGGCAAGTTATTCCTTTTAGATAATACATAAATAAACAAAGGCCTTCAGTACTCTACTCAGTGTAGTATGTCACATGGTAGTCTCAACACTGTCTGGAAAGAGATAGGTGGAACAAAAATTGACTTCCAGCCGGGCGTGGTGGCTCACGCCTGTAATCCTAGCACTGGGGAGGCTGAAGTGGGAGAATTGTTGTAAGTTCGAGACTAGCCTGGGCTACAAAGTGAGCTCAAGACCACCCTGAACTGCATAGCGAGACCCTGTCTCAAAAAGACAAAAAAAAAACAAGAACAAAAACAAGACTTCCTTCTTGTCACTCCTATACTTACAGTATATGAGTGGTTCTGGATATAATTACTAATTTAAAAGCCCTTGTATTTCATAAACACTCTATGGAAGACATTTATTTCAAAATTAATGAGCCAGGAGAGTCCTTTATGAAACTTTACTTTGGAATCCTAGGATTATAGTATGGCAGACTATTTTTTTGGATTAGGGTAAAGGACCTGTCTGAGGACACCCGAACTACCTTCCCTCACTCTTAGATGAGGCTTGTTTCAAGTAGCAGCTGACTTGAGTGACTCCAGTTTTACCTATTGCGTGCTTACCAGAAGTTATGTTTTCCTCTGTCACCATGGTCACCAATGTTTCAGCTCCCTGAAACACACAATGATTTCCTATCCCTGCATTTAATTTTAGGAGAGCTACACAGACTAGGAATCATTTCAGTTCTTTGTCCTTATGGGTCCATTTAGTAAATATTGAATCAGCAAATACTAATTTAAAGAAATCCAGTGGAAGCTAAAGAGCGTGGAGAAAAGCACTTGCCCCCTAGGAGTCCATAATTCAGTGGGAAACATGGATGTAATTCTAAGCAGTGATCCTTCATCTCAGCTACACGTTAGCGTCACCAGGGGGAACGTAGGCACATGCCAGTGCCCAGACTGCACTCTAGATCAATTAAAGTAGAATCACAGAAAGTGAAATGCAGACATGGGTATTTTTTAAAGCGCCTGGGAAATGCCAGTGCATTGCTAAGCAAGAGTAAAACAAAGTGGGAAAATGCTGCAGTAGAGGACTAACAGTGCTGTGTGAACAAGGGCTCCACAAGTGTTCTGGATATGTGAATATTCTTTATCCACCATCTGACCACATTTCAGCCCGTGAGTGTGGAAAATACAGCCTCTCACTGTAAACATGGGCAACATTGAGGTCAGTTTGATTGTAGGGTATTTAGAAACTGCACACTCCATGAGTTAAATTCTGAAGGGAATTGTCTCTAAGAGGAAAAAGGGCCCCCAAAAGTCATCCCAGAAAGACGACCCCCAAATTCATTCTCTATGCTACTTCGCTTCCCTGGAATATTTTGTTGCTGTTGTTTCTGTCTAAGTCCTCCTCCAACCACAGCTCAAACCTCAGCTTTGTAAAATCTTCCCTACCCCAGTTAAAATCGAGTTCGTATTTTTCTCCATTACTTATCTCCTTGTAAATGTCTTTTTTCAGCAGTTAATTATAATTATTATCAAATTTTGTTATAATATGGTAGACTGCTTATTTTGTATTTTATAAGCCTTACTAATCTGTTTCCCTAGTACTAGTACAGCTTCTTGCTTTATTGAGAATAAGCAGAGTTGCAGTCAGCAAGTCATGCTAGCATCCGGGAGACCTGGACTCACACTTCGCAGGCTTCCTCCCTCAGTTTTTGACCACCAAGAGCCAGTGCTTCCAACTGGCTGGAGAGGTCAGCACACTCACTGGAGGAAAGCAGCTGGAGGAAAGGATGAAAGGAAGTCTAGCTTTAGTAGTAGCTCTGAGTTTGAGTTTCCTTCAAGGAGTTTTGCAGTGAGAGGAAGAAGAAATGAAAGTTCACAGGTTTAAAGTGAATTGACTGAGGAAAAGTGCCAGTGGCATCAACTCCTATTTTATTTAGCCCCCACAATGAAAAAAAACTTAGCAGATTTTTGTGTGGGAAAATTGCTTGTCTGTTTTACTTTTTAAGCCCTTTTTAAAAACGTGATTTTATTCCTTGGAATTTTACAGGTTTTGCACAAATGAAGGTGAAAAAATTATTTCAGTTTTATAAGCAAGGATCCTGCATTCTGAGTTTTATAAGGCAATACTAATCTTAGAGTTTATGTCCTGTTTTTTTGTTTGTTTTGGTTTTTTTAGTCCTGTTTTCACCATGTTGTTGTTTCTTCTTCTTCTTCTTCTTCTTCTTCTTCTTCTTCTTCTTCTTCTTCTTCTTCTTCTATTATTATTATTAATATTATTATGGAAAATATGGTTGCTTTCTTACAATTGCCTATCATTCGGCAGCATGCTTAACGGTTCTTTAATCATCAAAACATCAAGTTATTTTACATTTCTCTTTGAGAGCTCAAGTAGGGCTGCTACATGGACAAAAGAAACCTGAAGATAATATGGATCTGGTATTTAGTACATTGTCCTAAATACCAGACTTTTGTTGAATTTAGTTTCTTGGTGAAGACAATATAAACACTCCCAGAGATTAAGGGGAAAGAAATGGGTCAGTAAGGACCATTCTTTCATTCAGAACCTTTCTTTAATTCTGCTCATCATACTGGAAATGTTTCCTGGTAAGGTAGAGTCACAGAAGTGACCAAAAGGGCTCCCTCTAGCCGGTGCGGGGGCAGCATCTTACTGTGCCTTGGGCCCGGTGGACTCTAACAACATGGTGGCTCTTACTGTATCAGGGCTTTTTACTTTTATTGGGTAAAATTTTGAAACTACCCATATTTATCTCTTACCTTAATAACCATAATTGTGATGGTTATTATGATTCAATTGTTATGGTTTCTCTTTCTACTTAATGGATTCAGACCAATGTAAAGTTTTATAATCCATCTGTGACCAAAATCACCTCAATTTTAATTGAATGAATCACATTTATACAATCTTCTTTCTTATTAAAAAGTATAATTTTTTTCTCAGTAGTAATGAAAGTATAAAATAAAGGTTAAATTTGTTTTGATAGTATTTTTATATCTAAGCATCCTAAGCTTTTTAAAGTTGCTGAGTAATGTTAACAGTTACATTTTGTTCTTTTTATGCTCTTTTTTTTCTGTGTGTGTCTTTTTCCTTTTTATCGGTACTGGGGATCGAACTCACGACTGCCTGCTTGCAAGGCAGGCGCTTATGCTGCTGAGCTAAATCCCCAGCCCCACATTTTGTTCTTTTTATTCTCACCTGACTGTCCAAAGGTGTGCAGTAATCTGCTTATATTCCTGAGAGTACCTCTTGTATATCCTTCAGTAAGTGATACTTTATGAAACAAAAACAACACAATGGCATTGAAATATATGTTGTTGGTAGCTTGTACACTATTAGAACATGGACTGCATCATTTTTTGTAAAAAGCAGGCTATTTGTGTGTGTCATCATATTAGGAGCTACTTTTGCCTTATGTGGCAGTGGTTTGCTTGCTCTGTGTGCCACCACAGTGCTTTGATAATAAAAAATCTGCAGTCAGGCAGGCAGGAGTCTTCCCAGGAGCCAGCCACTCTGTACTCACCGACTCCTGTTACACAGCTGTTTCCATAGTCAACATCTAGGGTTTCCTCTGCTCAAGGTTCTTCCTCTTGCAGCCTTACTACATTACTATTATGACATTGAGGAACTTCTCACATAGTTGCCCGGATTCCAGCAGTTTTTCAGCTGGTAGTAATACCTTTACTATAAGCCAGATTTGAGTTTCCTGCCCTCTGTGATTGCCCCAGTGAGAGGAGAAATCAATGACAAGTATAGGAATGGGGCATGGTATGAGTTCTGCTATATCTGACTAAGGACCAGGAAATGATGAGGTCAGAGAGAGACTGAGCTCATTCTAAAGTGAAAAAGCCATGAGGCCAGAACATTTTCTGGATGGCAATGTTTTCCACCCAATCCACAAGTCCTTCTCACTGACAAATGACAGCCAGTCTAAGTACCACCAGATCATATTGTTAGTCCTAGGTAGTCAGACTATATGATACCATTTTAACAGGAGGCCTCGTTCTTCTTTTCTTATCCAGAACTAAGAGAAAAAAAGTGAATATGGTTTTTGCTCACAGAATGGATAACATCAAGCCACCTTTGGTTGTTCCTTCGCTTCTGGTGCCCCTCCAGAACCACAGCTGCACTGGAACAGCCGCACCCCTGCCAAGCCATGACCCGATGGAATTATACGAGGAGCACAGGCGGATGAGCAACAAAACAGACCTTCAATACAGACTGAAACCCGGGGAAGTGGCCACAGCCAGCATTTTCTTTGGGACTCTGTGGTTATTTTCTATCTTTGGCAATTCGCTGGTTTGTTTGGTCATCCATAGGAGTAGAAGGACTCAGTCCACCACCAACTACTTTGTGGTTTCCATGGCATGTGCTGATCTTCTCATCAGTGTGGCCAGCACTCCATTTGTCCTGCTCCAGTTCACCACTGGGAGGTGGACACTTGGTAGTGCAATGTGCAAGGTTGTACGATACTTTCAGTATCTCACTCCAGGTGTCCAGATCTATGTTCTTCTCTCCATCTGCATAGACCGGTTCTACACCATTGTTTACCCACTGAGCTTCAAGGTATCCAGAGAAAAGGCCAAGAAAATGATCGCAGCATCCTGGATCTTTGATGCAGCCTTCGTGATCCCCATCCTCTTTTTCTATGGCTCCAACTGGGACACTCATTGTAACTATTTCCTCCCTTCCTCCTGGGAAGGGACTGCCTATACTGTCATCCACTTCTTAGTGGGCTTTGTGATTCCATCTGTCCTCATAATCTTGTTTTACCAGAAGGTCATAAAGTATATTTGGAGAATAGGCTCTGATGGTCGAACAGTGAGGAGGACAATGAATATTGTCCCAAGGACAAAAGTGAAAACGGTCAAAATGTTCCTCATTTTAAATCTCTTGTTTTTGGTCTCCTGGCTACCTTTCCATGTAGCTCAGCTCTGGCACCCCCGTGAACAAGACTATAAGAAAAGTTCACTTGTTTTCACAGCGATCACATGGATATCCTTTAGTTCTTCAGCCTCTAAACCTACTCTTTACTCAATTTATAATGCCAATTTTAGGAGAGGGATGAAAGAGACTTTTTGCATGTCCTCAATGAAATGTTATCGAAGCAATGCCTATACTATTACAACAAGTTCAAGGATGGCCAAAAAAAACTACGTTGGTATTTCAGAAATCCCTCCCATGGCCATAACTATAACCAAAGACTCAATCTATGATTCATTTGACAGAGAAGCCAAGGAAAAGAAGCTTGCTTGGCCCATTAACTCAAATCCACCAAATACTTTTGTCTAAATTCTCAGAATTCTTTTACTTATTGTTATGCTCTGGAGATTAAAAAGCATTAACTATAAAACAAGTTATTTACATATTTTTTCACTCAACTTTCTGAGTTACTTTGTAAAATGCATTCATTTGTTGATTATAGTTTTGTGACTTTTGTACTAGTTGCTTTTTGTTTTAGGAAAAGCATTCACCTTAACTATGGTCATCATTTTACTATATTAGTTGAGATGTGTAAAAAATTCCTTTTTACCTTTTATTGATCATTAGGACACAGTCTTTGGTTAATGATTCCACCCTGTTTTATTCTATTTTCTTTTCCTTTTATGTATTGAATTTTTATAACTATGGGCTTATGTTTCAGTGAAATCCTTCATGTTTTACATTTTGGGAATGTGTATTTATTTCTTTAAGCATTCAAGGAGGAATTAATACTGAATATATTTTCATATTACTTTCTTCCAAGTAATCACTAGCCAGATCTGCTGTGAAAAGCAATTCATATATTACAATATACTGGAACTTGCTGGAAAGTCTTTTATGATTGGGTTTTAATCAGAATTCTTGGTGAAAAAATGCATTATGTCTTGTTGAAGCTTCTCTCTCTTGATTTCATCCTTTAATCAAAGCTACTGATGGGGTCTTGAAAATTCCAAATTCAGTGTGATGTTTTCCTCACATCTGGGACCCATCCAGGCTGCCTAACCTTCTTTCTCTGTATTACACACAAGCAGATGAGCAGATGCTCTTGCTAGGCATGTCCAAAAATGTCAAAAGGGGAATGACAGATGATATTTCTTTGTGCTCTGTAATTCAGTGATCCTCAGCTGCCCAGCCTTATCACCAGGACAGAAAGGACAGGACAGAACCAGGACAGAAAGGACAACGACCGTCTTCTCCTTTCTTCCTTCTCTTCATCTCCTTTCAAGTCACAGCACTACACCCCAGCCAGACTCACACTCTTCCATTGCCTATAACTCGAGACTTTTCTATAGTTCCCAGGTCTCCATGATTTTAATTTTCTAGGACCACTTCATTTAGGAAATGTTTTCTGTTAAATAATAAAGGGCTTACAGACAAGACTGGTGTGCATTTTCATGCCCTAGTTAACATGACCTGCAAATAATCAGTTTTACATGCATTAGCTCATTTATCCTCAATAATTCTGTGATGTATTATCATTTGTTTTATGGATAAGGAAATGAACTCAAAAGTAATGTGACTGTCCCAAATTTGGATGTGACAAAGCTGGCATTCAGACTCAGGTACTCTAACAGCAAGTTTGGACTCTCTCCTTGAAATTTCAAATGTCCTGTTCTTATAAAGAACAAATGTCTTGTTATAAAGAGCAAGAGTGGTTATATCCAGCCATGCCTTTTTTAGCCTCCTGATGACTATCATGGTAGAGTTCTAAGGCTGAAGAAAAAAATCCAGAACTCAGCCAGATATAGTGTAATACCAGCACTCGGGAGACTGAGGCAGGAAGATTGCCATGAGTTCAAGGCCAGCCTGAACTACCTGGTAAGATCCTGGTTCAAAAAAAAAAAAAGAGAGAGAAAGAAACCAAAATCTAGAACTCTACATGTACTAGAGATTGAACTCAGGTTTTCAATATCTAAAGAGTTATGCTCTTGAGATGTTCCCTTTAATCAAATTCAAGAGATTAAAAAAAAGAATTATCTCATATTTTTCTTTCTCTCTTTGTATCTTTCTCACATTCTTTTTGGCAAACTGAATCAGATATTTATCTCCTTTAACTCTGACATTTTATGGTTCAGACTTGTTAGAAAGTAGACAAGACTCCTGCAGTAGTTTTTTTTTTAAAAAGTTAGATTGTGGGGCTGGAGGTTTAGCTCAGCGGCATAAGCTCCTGCCTTGGAAGCAGGCAGTCGTGAGTTCGATCCCCGGTACCAATAAAAAGGAAAAAGACAAAAAAAAAAAGTTAGATTGTAAAAATTTTATACTTTTATTTTTAGGCCTAGCTTAAACTGAAGGAGGTACACTAGATGATTACTAAACACCATTCTGTCTTTAATGTTCTTTAATTTTACCTCACTAGGTGGAAACTTGAATGACAACCTCATATATCCTACTGCTGTAGAAAAAAATTTTTTTAATTTTCCATGTAACAACCAAGTAAGAGAGAGTCTCAGAATCTTTAGTCACTGCAACACAAGAACAACATCCACAACTCAGTATTTACTTTGCAAAAACCAGAATACCCCACAGGGAGACAGGCAAACAGAGGGAAGAAGAACATAATCCCAGTGAGGTGCACCACACATCAGGGTTCATGGAGCCGTCAAACGGTGCAAGGGGGTAACAGGAAGGACCAGGATTCAGAGTAGAAGGGTTCTCTACCAGGCAGCAGGTTCTCCCAAACCTGCAGGGGAAGAGCCAAGCATCCTTGTATTTCAATTTCTCTGTCACCCTGCCCCCGACTGTGCCTTCGCCACTCCCCAAGATGAGGTCTTAGTAAGCAATTCAGGCTGGCCTGAACTTGCAGCGGTCCTCCTTCCTTAGCCTCCCAAGGACGGATTACAGGCTTGCATCACCTGTCCATCTCTTCCTTCTTCTAAACCTCAGGGCAGTCATTAATCCCACCAACCTGCAACTGAGAAGCAAGCGCGTTCTGCTCAGATACACTTACATGGGCCTGTCTTCTTGCTCAGAAAGGACAGTTTTACTCATGCTCACTTCCACCAAGCACATGCAGAGCAGAGTCCTTTGTTAGGTTAGGTTGATGACCTTACCTGTCTCAGTGGTCACAGTCCCTCCTGTTGCCCCATCCATCCTTGCTGCCATTTGTTCAAATTCACCTTTAAGCAGCATAAGCAATTTCAAGGGAGAAAACACAAACCAAATTAGCTTTGAGGGTATGCTCCTCTGTAGGACCACATGTAAAAGAAACAAAGAATTTAGAGCCTTTTCTAACAGAAGAGGCAGACCAAGAGGTGAAATTAGGGGCAAACTAAAATGTTTTCCACCAAGCAGTTAGCATCCTTTCAGCTTTGCCATTCTAATTGCTATAGCATTACTCATCTGTCACAGGAAAAAAAAAAATCCTCACTGTGTGCAGAATCTGAAAAGAATACACAATTCCCCACTGTTTACTTAACTTGCTAATTCACCTGGAAAGGAGGGCCGCTTAGAGAACAGTGGAAAAAAACGTATTTTCCCTGGCAGTTTTTCAGAATGCCCATTTGAGGGCACTGTGGTTAGTGGGCAGAGCCTGCCAGCTCTTCACGTGCCTGTCACATTGGCAAATTCAGAGCAGTCCTTGTCTCATAGCAACGAGACTGAAAATTGCCGAGCACCCAGAAGCAGCTGTAGATTAATTAATCAATCAGTGTGTTCAAAACACAAAGCCTCTAAACATTGGAGGAAATTCCCAAACAATACCCTTTACAAACATGAAATCACTAGTCAAAATATTGTTTTCAGCCCATTCTATAAATGTGATCATTTTTTAAAAGCCCCATCAGACCACCAAACTGGCGGGAGCACCACCTGCACGCACCATGGCTGCTCCTTTTCTCGTTTGACTCAGATCCATGGACCTTTTTAGCAGTGTAATCTGTTTTTCCACAGAGAAGCATATACGCTGCTGGGAACTAGGCTGTTAGATTTATTTCAGGGTAAATTCATTTTAGCCTCATCTCATTTATCTAAAACTATTTATTTTTGTAATGTTAGGGATTGAATCCAGCATTGGCAAACACTCTACCACTGAACTATATCCCAAACTTTTTAATTTTTTATTTTAAGACGGTCTCAGTTGCCTTGAACTTGAGATCCTTCTGCCTCAGCCTCCCAAGTAGCTGGGAGGTGGTGCATAGTGTCACCATCACACCTGGCTTTTTAACATTTTTGGAGCATCTGTACTGTAAACCAGTGATGGCAAATGTTTTAGAGCTTTCAGTGATACACACAGCCTGCTGTGGCACGCATGACACAGGTTCACCTCCAGTGTTCTGTATACCATTTGAACTTTTTATACAACTGAACACAGTAAGCGCTGTTTATTGTTTATATATCTGACTCCATCACCTCTAACTGAATTACACGATAGGATTATATAATTTGAATTCATTTGTATTTTGAAGGACACATGATTTTAGTTCTGCTGTGGAATGACCTCTAATAAGACCTCTGCAGCACCTGTGTATCTGGTTTCAGGATAATGAGGCAGGGCTGGAGATTTGATAACATTGTCTGGTTTTCAGCACACAGTCAGTATCAGGCAGTTTTCCAACAACAGTTAGATACAGGAGTGTAAAACTCCTTTGGGAAACTTTGAAGTGAGTTTCCAATAAAAGCTACCTACTGTTACAATTTAATCATTGCAAACCCAGTTATTTAGCCCCTCTAATGTGCTACCTCTAGTAGAAATGCTTTTAATATCTTCCTCAAATTATAGCCTTGATTTCCTTCTGTAGCTTTTTTAGCCCCACTAAGATCCTAGAGAGTTGAAGTGGAAGAAAAATTGGGAGCAGGAACTTGTGTGGAAGGGAGGTAGGTGGTGGATCTACTTCTGTTCTCCACTCATTCCAAAGGATCATTTCTTTCCCCTCCTCAAAACATTTTTAAAGAAGGAATGGTAAAGTCAGGGTGCAAAGGATGCGTAGGAATGTAGACTTTCATCAGCACTCTCCTGTGGGGATGTGTACTTTTACAACAGGGAGCACTAATGGGGGAAATTAGATTTGATTGATACCCTGACTATTCATTTTAGTAGGACATGAAAAGTGAGTGAAATGTGACTTAAATCTCTTAGCCACGGATAATTACAGGCTACCACTGTAGCAAAAATGTGGAAAAATTGTATGAAAAATTTTCACTTAAGCCATAAGAAAATTATGCTGAAAGCAGAAGCCAACATGAAAGTGAAGGCAAGGTGTTAAAAACAAGAATAAAAAATGCTACTTGGTAATTGGTGTGGACAGGGAGAAAAATGCAAAATCCAAACAAAGGCTTAAACTGATTTTACAAATATGTATTGTAAAGAACTTTTATCTTACCAAAAAATTTGAAACTTGAAAATTGCTTTATGGTTTGTTTTTTTTTTTTTTTTTTTTTTTTTATGTCTTTTTCCTTTTTATCGGTACCGGGGATCGAACTCACGACTGCCTGCCTTGAAGGCAGGCGCTTATGCCACTGAGCTAAATCCCCAGCCCCACTTTATGGTTTTTTAAATGATGTATGAGTCTAGTATGTACTTGGGAGACAAAGAGAAAATTCTGCTTGTATTTAAGAAGATTGTCAGCTTCATGCTTTAAAGAAACTTGCACCTAGCTGGGCATGTATGTGGCACATGCTTGTAATCCCAGTGCTCTGGAAGGCTGAGACAGGCTGAGACAGGAAGAGCTCAAGTTTGAGTCCAAAATAGGCAATTTAGCAACACCCTATCTCAAAATAAAGGTAGAGATGCTATGAATGCAGCTTAGTGTGAAGTGCCCTCCCACCCTAAATAAGAAAAAGAAACACACAACTTAAAATGTAAGTCCACACATTAAAACTTGATTGACCTCAACAAACTAGGTAGAGCTCTGTAATAGTGTCTGTTCCAGCTGTTTTCATTGTTGATTTATATAAATTGTGAGAGCTTTAGCAGGTAAAAAGGAGGTTGCTGCAGGATCAGTGAATTTATCAAAGGCCTCAGGATTTACGATCTTGGTGGAATTACTCCAGTGGTCTCATGTGCCCCAGAGCTGATCAGTTCTATATGAAGGTTGATTTTCTTCTCCCTAGTTACCTGAAACAAGACTCAAGTACATTAACCAAAGGACCAGTATACTGTTGTACAAGGGGATATATGCTTTTCTAATGACTAGTATGTGTAGATGACTTATTTGGGCATACTCTTACCAGTTTGGGGAAATATAATGTGTAAGTTGCTTAATGAATATGGAATCTGAAAAAAAGGAAGATGGGTTAGAATTTTTTCTGTTATTTTAGAGGGATTTTTAACTAATTTAAAATTAAATATGCAGTGTAAATTTAAAAGAAAATTAAACGGCTATTTTAGTCATCTATTGTTGCATAACAAATTACCCCTACATTTGTCAGCTTAAAATAACATATTTATTTTCTCAGATGTTCTGTGTGAGGAACCTGGATATGGGCTTAACTGCATTTTCTGGTTTTTAAGGCAGCAGTGAGTTGATCAGCCAGAGGTCTCATCTGAAGGCTCGCCTGAAGCAGGACCTGCCTTTACACATACATAGTTAGGGGAATTCAGTTCATCAGTGGTTGTTGCACTGGGGTCTCAGTTCCTTCATGAGTGCTGGCGGGAAGCCATCCTTGCATATGGACCTGTATAGTATGGTAGATTGC
Source organism: Cavia porcellus (assembly GCF_034190915.1). NCBI lineage: Eukaryota > Metazoa > Chordata > Mammalia > Rodentia > Caviidae > Cavia > Cavia porcellus. Next base: position 38,095,094 of record NW_026947510.1, on the reverse strand, counting down.
TTCAAGGCCATCAAAAAAGAGAGACTGCTTACAAGGCAAAGGTGACTGTCTTATGTAACCAAGAAGTGACATCCAGTCTCCTTCACTGTGTTGTATTAGTCAAAAGCAAGTTACAGATTCTGCCTATACTCATGAGAAGGGGATTACTCAAAGGTGTGAATGCCAGGAGAGCAGGGATCACTGGAGTTCATTTTAGCTGTCTACCACAGCAAGAGAATCGCAAGTACTAAAAAGTAAATTTTTCAATTTTCCTGAATTTCTTGTTTCCCAGTACCCCTCTTTAGAGGTAAAAGAATTTTTAGTTTTGTTAAAAAAAAATCCTTATAAATCCAGAAATAGTCTAACATATAAAAGCAAGTATATGACTATACCATACCTCTAAAAAATACAATTAAAAATGTATTGTACAAACTATTCATTTTTTAAAACTTGTTAAATCTTAAGGATCACTCCATATCGGTATATTCTTATGACTCATAGTATTCTATCCATAATCTTGTGCCATAATTGGACCATCCTCTTATTAGTGACCATTTAAATTCTTTTCAGTCTTGCGTTCTCTTGGGCATGTAGCAGAAAATGTCCTTTTTAGGTATGTTAGAGCACAAGAACTAATAAAGCCCATGATCTGTATAAGTGAAGTTGCTGGACCAAAGTGTATTTTGTCACTTGATAGATGTTATTCAAATTAGCCTCAAAATCTTGCACCCCTGTCACCCATGGCAGCTGGATTCATTCCCATCAATAATATATGAAATTTCCCCCAAACTACCGGTTAACCTTTATTAGCTTTCCCAATCAGATTGATACGGGCTATCTATTTTACATATATTTACTTATGAGTGAGGTTGAGTAACTTTTTATGTTTAAAAGTAATTCTTTCGTGTCCTTTTTTTAAAGAATGAATTGAACATTAGTTAAGTCATTCTTGATCTGAAGTGACAGATCCAAATTAGCTTAAATCAAAAGAGAATGAACCAGCACAGTAAGAACTGTGGATGCAGAGCATCAGGAAAAACTGAATTCCAGGCCCAACATAATGAGAGTCCATTCTCTCTTGTGCTCTACCTTGAATGGCTTTAATGGAGCACTTGGGGACAGCAGTTCTGGTCCTCCAACTTTTCAAATGCCAAGCCCAGCAGGAAAGAACAAATTGTTTTTTCTAGAACTCACAAAAGTTGCTCAATCAAATTTCTTTGATTCTTATTGGCCTGACATGTTCACCTGGCTAAACCAACCACTTTTGCTTGCAAAACAGTGCTCTGATGATTAAAGAAAGTTGCTCTTTGTCTTTCATTGTAAGGCAGATTATTTTTATCATTTTTAATTTTGAAGATAAAACAGAAAAATCAAGAAGCAAACCAACCAACTAACAAACAAAGCAAAATGACAGCAACAACAACCAAAAACAACAATAGCTATATAGGTTTTCAAAACAATATAGGAATTTAGCAATGGTTGTTATATTGCATACTGCTATCTTCAAAATAGTTGCTCAGGTTACCAGATACAGGAATGAAACAAAACAGTAAAACAGAACAAAACATTGGATTTCAAAAACAAGACAGAAGGAAATCCCCTACAGTTGCTATAATGCATATTGTTATCCTTCAAACAGATGCTCAGACTACCATCTTTAAGCCAAAGTGAACAAATAAGCATTATATTTTTTATTTCTTACTTCAGCCCATTGCTTATGGTGTGTGTGTGTGTGTGTGTGTGTGTGTGTTGCTGTCATCTCCCAGTCTGAGCACTGTCTGGCTCACAGGAAGGTATGGTTTGGCTTCATGATTCTCTTCTTGTTCCCCATGACAGCTGCTCCTGACTCACAGGAAGACATGATTTGGCCTCTTTTTGGGGGGGAGGGGGGCTATGAACTCAGAACCACCTTGCGCTTTTTAGGCAGGTATTTATACTGTGGAGCTATTTCCGTGGCCCTTGGTTTGGCTCCTTGATTCTCTTCCCATTCTCCATGGTGACTGCCCTTGGCTCACAGGAAGCCATGGTTTTACTTCCTGATTGACTTCACATTCCCCGTGGCAGCTGTCTATTTTTATCATGTCCTTTAATACTTTATTATAGTATTTCTTTTAAGCAGACAGTATGACGTGTGTATGTGTGTGTTGTGCAGGTGTATGTGTGGTGCTTGCACATGCTACGCAAGCATGCTACCCAGCTCGCATTACTGTTGTGTAGCCAGATTTATGAGTCAAATGGGTCTTGGCTAAAAAGCTCTCCCCACTTTTTTTTAACTTGCCATCTTTTTTTTGTTTTCATCTTTAGTATTTTCAGTTTTATTGTGTGAAATGTTTAAATCTTTGGACATGTAGAATTTATTTTGCTAAGTGAAAAAGTATTTTATTTAAAATGGGAGATAAAAGTTTATTTTTCCGTAATACTGGCCAGTTGTCGCAATATGAGTTTTTAAAAGTCATAAGCAGACTGGGAATGTAGCTCAGTATAGAACATTTGCCTAGCATGCACAAGGCCCTATGTTTAATCTCTAGCATCTCAAAAATCAATAATAATAATAATAATAAAGAAGCTATAAACTATATGCAGTAGTGTTATCAGTTAGCTGATGGTTCTCTTGTTCAATTTAGACAGAAATCATGAATAGGCAAAGTATATCTCTTTTAGTGTTCCCAGCCCTAAGCATAGGATGCCCTCAGCTATCAGCTCCTAGTATTTGCTGCCCCCTATCACTCTCCTGGCAGCCAGAGCCAGCAGCTACTGACAGTCCTTGGAAACTTCTGGTGACTAGAAATGGCAGTTGCCAGCAATTCTCTAATATTCTCTGCTGCTAGGTACCTGCTAGGCAGCACTGCAGCTAGTCTGTCAGTGTTGTGAACCTGAACTACTGACTGCTTTGGGGGCCAACTAGCTGTTAATGTTCCAGTCTCTCTACTCAAGGTAGAAATCAAGTGGGAGAGTTGAGTGTGAGGGTGCACACCTATAATCCCAGCACTCAGAAGGCTGAGGCAGGAAGATTGCTGCAAGTTTGAGGTCAGTTTGAATTCAAAGTGAGATCTTGTCTCAAAAAAAAAAAAAAAAAAGAGCAAGAGAGAAGGAGGAGAAATAAAAAGGGGAAGGAGAAGAAAAAGAGGAAGAAGGAAGAGAAGGAAAAGGAGGAGAAGGAAGGGAAGAGGAAATCAAACAAGGAAAAAATAGGCCATTCACAATACACGATGTATGTACCATTGTTGTCTCCTGATTGTTGTGTTTTGAATTTTTTTTCTTTTTTTTTTCTCTGTGAAATAAAATGGATTTGAAAAAAGTAAAAATATATTTGCCATTCAAAGGAGACTTTGTTAGGTCTTGTGCTGTAGGGTGAGGGGGAGAGTGCATGAGTTGACCTGCCAAGAGTGAGGGGAGGCTGGTCCGAAGGTAGTGAGTTATCTCAATTGATTGTTCACAGTCAGTACAGATTGAACTCCTTGTTCTACTCTTTCCCCCCTTCTCACTACTGCACTTGACTAGTCTTAAAAAAAAAAAAAAGAGTGAGGGGAGTTTGCTTACATAGGAACAGAAGGCAGGTCTGTGCATGTACAATGTTAGGCTTTCTGTTTAGGCATGGTAGTGGGGGTGTCCTCACAGACCTGACTGAGGAAGGCTGCAGAAGGGCACTATCTAGACAGGCATGGGGTGGAGTCATCCGGGATGGACTTTTGACTAAAAGTTGTGCAGCCAAAGCAAATATGGTGTCTGATATAGCTGTAGCTGGCTGTGAGGTGTTTGGGGCAACTGTGGAAAAAAGTAACATGTACCTTTTGGAGCATGCGACTGAGGAGCTTAACTGTCTATTTGATTGATTTAGGAGCTGTCTAAGGGATTAGTAAAGCACATTTCTGGGTGGGTCTGGGTGGACCACAGAGGCAGGACTTTGGGTTCCATATCTGGTCCCTGGCCCCTTCCTCTGGCACTGGCTCATCTCTCTGCTTCCAGGAGGCCCTGAGTTGTACTGCTTACTTTGGTCAGGCCCTTCTGGCATACTGTTTCTGCCTTGCAGACAGGTAACTGTGGACTGAATCCTCTGAAAGTATGAGACAAATTCATCTTTTACTACTACTAAATTCACCTAGATTGGAATTTAGGGAGTTCTGCCAAAGACCAGTCATTTTTTACTTTACAACTCTTGGTTTATCCCATAGATAGCTAATTACACCACATCCATTGGTTGTGGGAGATAATGATAGCAGATGTTTATGTTAGTAAGCTTTTCATTACTGTGAGAAAATACCTCCCATAAACAACTTAAAAGAGGAAAGGTAATTTTGGTTCAGTTTCAGAAGTTTCAGTCCCTGGTCTTCTGGCTCCATTGCTTCTAATCTTGTAGCAAGAATCATACCACGAGGGTGTTGCAGAGGAAAACTGCTCACCTCATGACAGCCAGGAAGCAGAACAAAGGTGAAAGTCAAAATGGAAAAGGGTCAGACACCAGATATAACCCCCAAAGTTCATACCACTTTCTTCAAATAGGCTCCAAACCCTATTTCCATCACTTCCCAATATTGTCATCAAATTATGCTGTCCTCAGTGGATTAATCTGATGTCCTCATGATCCAGTCACCTCCGTAGACCTCACCTCTGAACACTGCTGCATAAGACATCAAGCCTTCAATACAAATGTCTTTACGGGATGCTTCATATTTAAACCATAGCTTCTTATCCATTTCTCCTGTGCTAATAGAACATTGATTTTGTTCAGGTGTGGAATGATTAGGCTCCTCCCTCTTGCCAGTGACTGCAGTAGGTATAGAGATAGCCACCTATTTTACAATGAGATGTAAAAATAAATTTGTTGAGGGTGTTTCTAGGGCAGGTTTTTTCCCCTGATAAAATGACATGTACAATGTAAGTACTTCTATGCCATTGCTGACTAAAGATACCCACCTACCATCTCTGAACATGGAACTGAGAAGAGATGTACGTAATTGGCTCTCCTTTAAGAAACCAGCAAAAGTCAACTGTGAAATACCATTGTTTTCTATATCCTCTTTCATAAAGGTACCCCTTGAGGGTTAATGATGTCAGCCATATATACCTTGCTACATGCCCTGCTTCCCTATTGGATCAGTATTAGTTAAGCAGCTATACCTGTAATCCTATGGGCTGACTATAGTTTGACATACCTTGTACTCACATTGTGATTTTGCTGTATAAATTACTCCTGACAAAGAGCCTTAGAGGCAACTTACTTCAGACTACTTCTGTCTCTTAGAAGCTATTCTTATTCTCCAATTAACCTTTCCTACTCTTAAAAAAAAAAAGGGTGTACCCCCTGGCTAAATGGAGGAATTAAGCACAGTACCCTCTTTGGGCAAATTTCAAAGGCCACCTCTTGAGTGTGAGCAGACCTGTGCCGCGCACTCACACCTTGATGAGCAGGTGGCACGTGCCTCTCCCTCCACACATGATTTGTTGAGAGGAATGTAAACTACATTTTAGGCCCATTTACCTCCTTAATCGGCTGCCTTTCTGCAGTGCACAATCAGCACAGCCTTATATGGCAATCCTGGCTCTGATTCATGACCAGTCTGTAGTTCAGTAAAACAAATGAAATAGGGGGAAAAAACCCAACTTACATAGCAGCCTGAAAACATACTTTATGCAGATAATTACAGGATAATATTGCCAGTTGGAAATTAGTTGTTCTTAAAATTAGCCTAATTAATATAAGGCTATTACAGCTAAAAAGAGCCTCTTACTTTACCATCCCAAGGATGGATATAATAACACAGCTAAAAAACCTTGGGAAATATGATATCTACAACATTACAGTCCCATTCACTAGCTAAATATATTTATCTCTAATGACTTAAATCCTCACCATAGTGAAACATAAACATAATGTGAATATTTAAATTTAATGTAGTTTGGTGCTATTTAACAAGCAATTTCTCCTAACTCCTTTGTAGCTTGCCAATTACTCTATAAAAGTTATTCTCTCCCTTTTTTACAGATGAAGACACAGGATTAAAATAATTCAAGGTGACTGAGAAAAGGGACCCAGATCTAATTCTTCTATCTATATTTATCTCCCTTTTTACTAGTGTAGGTTTATATATATATATACTTCAGTATTATAACACAGACAATTTGAGATGCCTCTGGTAAAGACATTTTATTTTTCATAAAAATATAATTGTACAATGCTCTTCAGAGAAAGAAAAGTTCTTTCAGTGCCCCCAAACATGTGGTTTAACAATCCTCCTTTAAAAAAAACAAAATATGTAACTAATATGCGACTAATTTCTTGTGAAAACAGCATTTATTTTTTTAAGTTTTATTTTTCTTTAACTAAAGGTAAATTCAGTTTAAACCTATATTTTCTGTAATAAATCAAATCAAATTTATCAGAATTCGATGATAACAAGATAAAATGCTAAATGGTGGTGCTAAGTCCTGTCAATTAGCTGGCAAACAATGATACGAATTTGCTGCAGAAAGAAAGTTCTGATTTAGATGTAGCAGAAAGATTGGTTAAAATAGAAAAAAATTTAAGCACTTCAACTGTATCCTAAAACTTAACCTGGTCAGATTTATTACATTCAGTTTCTCTAAAATATGGGAAGCTGATGCTAAAATAATAATATGAATGATCTAAATACACAAACATTTCCCTACCTCCTTGCTCCTTTCCTTTCTTTCTTCAGGGAAAAAAGGAAAAGAAAATCTGACTCAGAGGGTTCCCTCGGCCGGCAGGCAGGCAGCCTTGGTTTCTCTCACCACTTTGCTGTCATCACAGCTGAGCGAGGGCTCTAGCGTGCTGCTTGTGTCTTCGCTGCATGGGGTTAGCGCCAGCTGTCTTAGGGATATTCATTAACAGTCTTCAAAGTGGCCAAAGCGTTTAGTCAGTACCCAAAGCGATCATAACATTCTTTTGATTTGATCTACTCCAAAATACCAAGTAGGGGGCTGGGGATTTAGCTCAGCAGGCATAAGTGCCTGCCTTGCAAGCACACAGTCATGAGTTCAATCCCCGGTATCCAAAAAAAAAAACAAAAAAAAAAAAAAAAAATTACCAAGTAGGTTCAGGAATAAATATAAATAAATGGTAACTTATTTTCCCCGCAAAATTACATATCCTCTACCTGAGGACAAAGTCACTGTTCTGGTAAGGATGCTAGGGGAGGAGGGAAGAAGCTCAAATGACTCTGTAACTCAATTATAACCAGAGAAGAAATCCTTCAAGCACAATGGAGACATTCCATTGAAGAGCCACATGCATTTTGGAATGTTTGCTTTGAAAAGACCTCCTCTGGGGAATTCAAAAGGTACTGAACCAAAGCAACATAGCGTCAGTTGTCAGTCTGGTGGGAACTGTTTTGCAAAATAAAAATACAAAACTGAGTAGACAATAGGGCAAATACATGCCCAATTACAATTTAAATAGCTACACTTAAAACATTTAAATTCTGAATGCCTGAATATCAATAATTATGGTCCTAAGAAGACATTAATTAAATACGCTTAAACTCCCAATCTCTCAAAATTTCAAAAAATTCAACAAGCTGGGCTGGTGGTATATCAGTAGTCACACTGAGCTAGCCTGCAGATCTGAGTTTTCAGCCGAAGCACAAGAAGAGGTCTTCAGGAACTCAGACTATGGAGAGGCACCTAAGTCAAAAGCCTGGCCTGAGAGAAAGGGGGAAAAGTTCCTCTAATCTTAAACTATATGGTCCATCACATGTTCCACCTCACAGACAAGCTACAGTGCCTCCTCTTAAACTGCCAGTCTATGTATAACAAAATATATCTTGTTTGGAAGCTAAGTATTTGCTTCACTAGAGTGAAGAACAATTCTAATTTAGCAGCAACAGAGAACATGACTCCTCATTTAACTATGGGGAAGGGAAGAGAGTGACAACGCATCTCACTGGGAAAATGAAAATATTCCTAGGTCTATCTGTCCGTATCATATGAGCTTTGTTCCTCAACCATCAGTCTGCTTGGCGGTCAGGTAGATAGCAAATGCAGCTCTGCTGAGAACTACAAAGAACTATTTTGCCCTTCTACACCTCCCTGAGGCCTGCTAGCTGTGTACAACTCTAGTACCAATGCCGAGCTCCACAGTGGAGGCATGGGCTGAACCAGATGCACACCCACAGTGTGTTTCTTTTAGGTGTAGGACACATTCATAAGGAAACCCATATTCGGGAAGACATCAAGTATCTGCTAAGGGCTAGAGCCACTAAATCTGCCCACTGCTTTGCCCCTTTGTTTTGCTCTAGATCTCAAGGCAAAAACTCAATCTCAGCAGCAGCTAGTTTCATCCTATTTTCTTCAGAAAAATTCTCCAATCTAGTAAAGCACACAAGAAAATGTGTGTGAACATTCACTCCTGTCCTTCCCATACGCATATATAAATACACAATAGAAACACAATAGAAACACACACATATGTATACATATATTCTAGGCTGTCGATGTGATGTATGCTGTTGCAATGCCTGAAAGGTTACTTCTTGCTTAAGAACAAAATTTGATTAATTCTCCAAGTATGGATTTGGCCCTAGCAAACTTTTATAAATATAGTTTAATAAGAAGACAGCAACAAAAGTTTTACATAGAAGATATCTTAAGGGTTTTCTTGATGGATTTTGGTAATATACATTGTTTAAAACAGGCATTTCACTATGGATTAAAAAAATAGAAATGTACATATTTGTCAATACATATTCACAGCTTATGCTGGAATGGCTCACAGAAGAAATTGTGGTTCATGCAGAAAATAAACATTACTCAAGTAAATATAAAGAAATAATATTAGGTCCATAAAGGCTGAGAATTTACAGTCAGTAATCAGCCCATTTGGTTTCTCTTTGTAGGGCAGTCAAAAACATGAAAGGAGCAGACACTTAAACACATATACACATACAATTACATGAATTACACGTTAAGAATATAAATTAACCAATAAAGTTATGTGAAGTTAAGGTGCAAAAATACAATCTTTACCCATTTTTCTCTACTACTGTGCTTTCAAGCCTCACCACCTAGTATATGTCATGGATAGTAATACAGCATAGGTCTGAATGTAAAGTTTCTAAGTGCTGAAAGTTAAAGCAAGATCTTTTGTGACCTATGATTACACATTTTGGTACAAACTGCAGATTTATGGAGACAGCTACTGAGCAGTAGGTAGTACATCGTGCCAAGAAGCATAATAGTGCCTATTCATCCTTCATGGAAATAGAATATTGGCTTCAATCACTGTTTCATCCTTTGATATGATCTTCACCCTGAAACGATAAATTCACCATTGTAAGAATGCTTTGAAAGTCAACAAACGGGCTGGGGGTTTAGCTCAGCGGCATAAGCACCTGCCTTGCAAGCAGGCAGTCGTGAGTTCGATCCCTGGTACCGATAAAAAGGAAAAAGACAAAAAAAAAAAAAGAAAGTCAACAAAGTTTGGTTATTCTGTTTTTAAATATATGAATTAGGGAGGAGATAGTATCAATAGGAAGATTATTTTTAGATTAAGGTCCAATATTACTTCATCTAATAAAAATTATCAAAAAGCAAATTCCTTCAATTACATAAAAAAAATTTTTTTTTTTTTGGTCTTTTTCCTTTTTATTGGTACTGGGGATCGAACTCACGACTGCCTGCTTGCAAGGCAGGTGCTTATGCCGCTGAGCTAAATCCCCAGCCCAACATAAAAAATTTTAAAAGATGACATGTTGTTAACATTTTGTTAGAGCAGGGGAGAAAGAATGGCTATTATCAAGAAATCAACCAATAACAAAATGCTCATGGGGTGTAGGGCAAAAGGAGCCATTCTCTACTCTTGGTAGGAGTCTAGACTGGTGCAACCACGGTAGAAATCAGTGTGGAGATCCCTCATAAAACTAGGATTCGAGGTCCCATTTGACCCAGCTATTCCACTTCTTGATATCTTCCTGAAATAATTAAAAGCATCATACAATAGTGATATATGCACACCCATGTTTATAATGGCAGTTTGTAATAGCCAAATCTTGGAGACAGTCCCAATGCCCATCAACTAGTGAATCGATAAAGAAGATGTAGGCTTTTTTTATACAATAGAGTACTACTCTGCCACAAAGAAGGATAAGCTCAAGACATTTCTAGGTAAATGAATGCACCTTGAGACCATTGTCTTAAGTGAAATAAATTAAACACACATGTATAAATACTTGCTTTGTTTCTCTGGTGTGAGAAACCAAAAGTATAAATAAGGACCAAAATGTATAATAGGTATCATGAAACAGAAAGAAAATGTTCAAATTGGGAAGGGATAAAGGAGCGGGAAGGGGGAAAGGAAAGGAAGGAAAGAAAAAGAAAAAAAACAACAGGGGAAAAAATTAAAACAAAGCTTCTATAAATAAAGAGAAGGAGAGGTTGAAGGGAGGATAGGGGAATGGGGAAAAAAGAAACAAGTTATATCATGCATAGGTAGAAATTCTCTATGATGAATATGATCATTATATATATCTAAAATGTACCAATAAAATCTGATTGGAGGGAAAAAAAATTAGGACTGGAGGTGGGTAGCTCAATGGTAAAGAGTTTGCGTGGCCTGTGGCAACTATAGGTTTGATCCACACCATCATAAAAAAAAAAAATTCCCAGAGCAGACATTTCCTTCAGATTATTTCAAGTGCTCTGGAGTAATCACAATCGTGAGGAAAACACCTACCCTCTTCATTCTAAAATCTTGACAGTTTCTTCAACAAATGATGCCGGGACAACTGGATATACACATGTGTAATACATAGATCCTGAATTTACACCATAAAGAAAATATACTCCCAATGGATTAACAATCTAAACAAAAGAACAAAACCATAATTTTTTTTTTTTTTTTTTTTTTGGTATAGGGATCAAACTCACAACCTTGCACTTACCAGTCAGTCACTAAGCTAAATCCCTGGTCCAAGCCATAAATTTTTGGACAAAAAGTATAAAATGAGAATTATCCTTTTTTTTTTTCTTGTGGTACAGGAGATTGAGGCCAAGGCCTCACACATGCAAATTATGTTTTACCACTGAGCTATACTCCCAGCCCAAGGAATACAGTTCTTTAATACAATTATTGGAGTAAATATTTAAGATAAATGTAGGTGAAAGTACTTTGTAAGCTATCAAAAAAAATTCAAATAAAAGTTAGCATTTTTGTCTTTGATACCAGGGATTGAACACTAGACCTTGTGCTTATCAGGCAGGCCCTTATGCCGCTGAGCTAAATCTCCAGCCAAAAGTTAGTATTATTAACAACAACTAGATTAGTGCCATTCCCACTATTTAGTTTTTAAATTTCCATAAAATTTATCGGTTACTCTTTTCCAGAACTCATGTACAATATTTGGAATCTAGTATCATTTCATTTGCTTATAAGTGTATTACAAACAACATCAACAGCTAACTTTATTTAAAGACATACCAAGAAAATGTCAACAGAAACCCTACCTGGATACATCTCTTAAGCATAGCCTCCCACAGACTGTACTCACAGGAGTTGCTGTTAACATCTGGTTTCCCAGGTTTGCTGTGCCTGGTTGAGTTCTGTTGAGATTTGTTCTGCTCTTCTCCAGTAAGGAGAGCCTTAATTTCAGAAGGGATTTTTCCTTGGTCCATTGCCATGCACCACTGCTTGTACTGAAATATATAAAGTATATGTAAGTAAAAATGTTAATAGATTTCAGGAAACACTGGTAAAAATCCTGGACAGGACTAGAGTCCAGTGAGTGGGCTGCTGAGGATCGCACACATTGTGATATGACCTGTTAATCATGTAGGACTTGTATGAGATCTGCTGTCTTTCAGAAGGCTAGAAAAACTGCTGTTGAATCTTTTGTGATATAGTAAAGTTTTGGTCAGATTAAAAACAGTCCATTAATTAGATTTTACCTCATTTTTGTAAGTGTTACAGACAGTATTTTGTTTGTTACCAAAATAAAGACATTTTAATTTCCATTTTCTCTTTCACAAACATTCACTAAGCATCTACTAGGTAGTAGACATATATACTACTGTTAGGTGTATGATAGAGATACTGTACTATGGACACGGAAAAATACAAGATAAAGAACACCAAAGATTCTGCCAAGTGGCTTATACTGCAGAAAAGAAATCATTTATAGTTCTGGCACTTGGGAGGTTGAGGCAGGAGAATCACTGCAAGTTTGAGGCCAGCCTGGACTACATAGCAAGACTTTGTCTCAGAAAACAAAACAAAACAAAAACCAAAAAAAAGAAAGAAAGAAAAGAAAAAGAAATTTATGTCATAGGACAAATTCAACTAAAAACTCAGCTATGTATGTAGACGATATATGCACTATTCACATCCTTCTTTGTGTCTCCTCCCTTTATTTTCTTACTTTTTAAAACTTTGAGGTAATCTGTTTTAAAATGATTTGTAATGATCATGGTAATACCATCTCTTTTTTCTCCTATCTTTCACCTCCTTCCTGAGCCTCTAATAATGGGATTTTAATTGTTTTAGCTCTTTTTTATATTTCTCAGCCACAACCCAAAGTCTGAATGAACAAATTAATAAAACATGGAAAAAAAATAAGTTCATTTAAAGCAAATGGTATCATACCTTGGACAGTTACAGTACTGCTATGCTGCTTTCCTCACTACATTATGAACATCTTTTTGTCAGTCGGCACTGAGTGTGCACTGTGATTTTACTGACTAGAAAGAAGTGCAATTATATGAAGAGTATAATTTACTGAGTCATCTCCCATTGTTGCACTACCTGGGTTATTCTCCATTTCTTTTATCTTGAGACTTTGGTCAATGAAATAGTCATGCCCACTCTGATCCCAAGTTCTGCATGAAAATGTCTTTGCCTACATCCTGGCTAACAGATTAATATTCTTTCTGTTGTTTGCCTAAGTGGATGGCTGAAAGCTGATATCTTGATGTTTTAATGTGCATTTCTTTGCTAAATGGAGATTGATTTTTTTGATGCATTTACTGCAAGAATTTACCATTTCCAGTTCTTCTCTGAGGGCACATATGGCTCTTTCCCGACTAGATACCAACTCCTCCAAATACTGGTATCTCAGCTTTTTCCTGGCGCGGCATTCTCTTGCACTTTGCCGGCTCCTCTCAAGCTTTGCTTTCAAGTCAATTTTGGCTGGCTTCCGACCACGTTTGCCAGGCTTCTTTACTTTGCCTCCACCCACCTGCAGTAGGAGAGAAAAGGAGTTAATTTTTTCTCTTAGATTACTAGACAGTAAAGTGACTATTATGGCATGTTAGCAAAGTGAATATTTACAAATTATAAATCAGTGAAAGCACTGAACTAAGAAAGCATAAGCGTATCAAATGCCTTCTGGATGTTTGCTTTGCTTTTTTCCTGATTCCTGCAGTACTACCCTGATGACAGAAGACATATAATAAAGTTTCTATTATATATTTGATAATAAAGTTTGAATAGTTTAACAGTAAACTTCATAAATGATATGGAAATGAGTAATAAAAAACTAAAAAATCACCATAAATATTTGCTCATGAAGTCTTTTATTGCCTTGAGAAATAGTATACTAAGTAAAAAAAAAAAATCAATATTCAAAATTGTAACTTCATTATAGTCTCAATGTAAAACAGTACACAGAAGAAAGGAGGTTAAAAAGATCAGTGAGGAGCTCCCTCAAAGGTGTGATTATAAATAGCTTTTGTTGGGCTCGGGAGGTTTAATTCAGTAGTACAGCATTAGCCTAACATGCATGAAGCCCTATGCATGATTCCCTAGCACTGAAAAGTAAAATAAACCCACAACTTCTTAGTTAACTGCTGGGAGTTTCACTATGTTGCCCAGACTGGACTCGAACTCTTGAGCTCAAACAATCTTCCCACTTCAACCTCCTTCATAGCTAGGATTGCAGGCATGTGATTTTTTTTTTTTTTGGACCGGGAATTAAACTCATGACCTCGCGCTTGCCAGGCATACGCTGAGCTAAATCCCAGGCCCATGATTTTTAAATATTTACAGTTAGAAAAAATATATAACATGTATGTAAGATTGTTTATATATACACATTAATAAATATGTATTCTAAATAATTTAGCTATAAATTTTCTCCTCAGAGGTTTGTTGGGGTTTTTTGTCTTTTTTTTTTTTTTTTTTTTTTTTTGAGACAGGCTTTCACTATGCATTTCAGATTGGTCTTGGACTCACTTTGTAGCCTAGCCTGAGCTGCCTTGAACTCACAATGATTTTCCTGCCTTAGCCTCCCAAGTGCTGGGGTTCTAAGTGTGCACCACATCTGTCATCTCTTAAGACTTTCTGAACCCAAAGGAATACACAGGAAGTCCTTGAAATCTTCAAAGTAATTCTCTTCTGCCTTTCAAAGCCTGTAATTATAATCCTAGGCTGACTCAGTAGATTTCCGTGTGCCCCTAAGGGAGCCCCAAGAACATCCTCTCAGTATCTATTATTCATTTACCTGCCTGGACACAATATTAGGTGATTAGCAAAGTAGCTTAATCTTCCCCACTGTTTAGCTTTAAAATCTTCCCCCACTTTTTATATAAAATGTAAGTATAAAGATGATGAATTTTTAAACATGGGAATCTGTATTTATACATTAGGTAAATGTTTTCTAAAAAAGTTCCCCTGCAAAGAAGTACACTTATTTTAATAATAGGGCACATGCTTAGCATTTGTGAGGACCTTCATTCCATCTCCAGAACAACAAAAATCAGGGACAGCATATAGCTCAGTGGTACAGCAACTTGCCTAGCACACCATGAGGCCCAAGTTTCAATTCTCAGCACCGGAAAAACAAAAGTCAAACAATTATTAAAGGCAGGAGACAGAACTAATGAAACTTAAGTAATCCTAGTACTTGAGAGGCTCAGGCCAGAGGATCGTAAGTTCAAGACCAGTCTGGGCTACACAGTGAATCCACGAATGGCCTGAACTATATAGTAAAATTGTGTCTCAAAAACAAAACAAAACAACAAACCTTCAGAGAATACAAGTTTTATACTTTAAGTGTACCAACAGAAATACTGCTAAGACATAAAGGCATTTATAAATCAGAAGATGCAACTCTTGTTGTATGTAAGATGTAAGATAAATGTAAACATTACATATTCCAAACATGTACCAATAAAATAAATATTTAAAAATCATTAAAAAAAAAAAGCCAAGCATGGTGGTACATGCCTATAATCCCAGAACTTAGGAGGCTGAGGCAGAAGGATCTCTATGAGTTTGAGTTCAAGATGAGGTTAATGGCTAAGGAATATAAGCCAGCTGCACAGGCGTCTGCCTGGCAAGCACAAAGTCCTGAGTTGAATACCTAGTACCAAAAAAAAAAAAGCTGAACTATGTAGTGAGTGCAAGGCCAGCCTGAACTACATAGCGAGACCTTGTATATATGTATATAAAATATGTATATATATGAACTACAGTCATGCAAAGATTACATTTTCACATGTAAAGTGGCAAAGACTTAAGAAGTGATAATATAGTACCAGTATTGCAAGTGGACTATAAACTGTTACAATCAGTTATCTCTGGGCAGTACTTTGGCCACAGCTATCAAAATGACAAAAGCCCATATCATCTGTTTTAATAATAAAATTTTACCTCTAAGGATTTACACAGATACACTGGCACATGTGGAAGGTGACATATGTGCTTGTGCACTGCTGCATTACCTGTGAGAGCAAAAGGTTGAGAACATCCAAATAAGGGAGCCACTTGAATAAATTGTGGTGCATGGTTTGTAGAAAAAAAAATTTTTGAAAAGGGAGAAAAAGCAAAACTCAAATGCTAGTAAGTCACTGAAATAAACATGGAAATCTCCTCAGGTAACAAAACTTCAAGGGTCAATTTCATTTAGATAATAAAATTGACTTGTATTTGTTTGTTTAATAATTATTAATATATACCAACAATGCTAAGTATGCCTATAGAGATAAAATCATTACTAAGTATAATGGTTAGGTTAACAAAAAAAAGTCCAAATTTTCCTTCCTTCTTTGCCAGAGATTGATGAGCCCAAAGGCTCACACAGGCTAGATCAGTACACTATACTAAAAAACAAAAAACAAACAACAACAACAACAACAAAAATCTTTAAATATGAACCAGCCACATTTACCAAACCCGCTGCATCCAGCACTGTATAGGTGGCTGTGAGATGAGACAGATTCAGGCTGGGGTGGGTGGCAGGAGAACAGTGTCCTTTCTACCAGCATCTTATGAGCTAGCCGTTTTATTACTATCATCAAATAAGTTTCGACTTTTCAAAAAGCGTTTCCAGTCTGCATCATCATGTTTTTATTCCAATATAACAATATATTTGTCAGGAAAATTTTTCAGATTCAGTTATTGATAGCAATTGCAGGACGGTCTCATTAACCCAAATCTTACTAACTGAAAAATTTTAAATTATGCTTATATCTCATCAGTGGCATCACAGTATTTTGAAGTTACCCTGCATTAAATTTACTATTGCTACGGTTTTTCTAAAGCAATATATTAAATAAGCCTGGGAATGTGGCTCAGCAATAGAGCATTTGGCTAGAATACATGAGGCCCTGGGTTCAATACCTAGCACTACAAACAACAACAACAAGCCAATATATTATAATACAAACTCATGTCTATTGTGAAATAAATGGATAGGATAATTACAGCTATTCTGTATGCAGTAAAATAAGTCATCAGTCATACAATACTGTAATCCAATACCTCATGTATTGCTGTTTTTAATTAATTCAGGAGTGGCTGCTTTTGAAAGTCAGCAAAAGAACATAATGTACTTCACAGGCTTCTTTGATTTTTGAAACAAATCTAGCAGAGTCACAACAATCAAACAAAAGTTATAACCCTTTGTTTAGTTTTTACCATAGCAAAATATTTGAATTAGAACTATTTTATTCCTTTTTTAAATTAGAAAGGCATAGTAAATGAATCCAGGGTTTCTATGTGCCACCTCCTAATAAATTATATTTTTTTAAAAACCCATGCTTTTCTAGCTCAATTTTTCTTTAGGAATATAGTGAATTTTTTTTGCTTTTGGTGCCAGTTAAAGTCTGAGTTGTTTTGTTGTGGTTTTTGTTTGGTTTTGTGGGTGTATATTTTTTGAGAGAGAGAGAGTGTGTGTGTGTGTGTGTGTGTGTGTGTGTGTGTGTGTGTTTTCTTGAGACAGTCTTGCTACGTAGTTCAAACTGCCTTGGACTCACTATGTACCCCAAACCTGCCTTGGCCTCACAGTGATCCTTCTGTCTCAGCCTCCCAGGTGCTGGAATTACAGGCATGCATCACCATAGCTGGCTATTGCCAGTTAAAGTCTGATAAGTAGACCAGGTTTCAAGAAAGTCATGTGTATCAGAGGATTATTGTAAATCTTGAGTGTAAAAGTTATATAAGTGCACTCTATAAAGAAAAGAATATTATACAAACGTAGGTTAGTACACTAGATGCCTGAACACCTGAACTTTATGTGCTTCACAAGACACGAAGAATGAGAAAAGGACAGGGGAACCTAGAACCAGCAGCTAAAACTGAAATCAACTCCACAAACCCCTTAAATATCTCTGGGCTAAAAAACATTCCTCCTGATTCACAAAATTCTCACAAACTCATATGTAACCACATTGTCTCCTAGCCCCCTCCTATTTAATTTGTGAGGAAGCATTTTACTATGGCTCAGTGACAGTACTGACTTTTGTGCACCGATATAAAACTCTAAAGAAAACCAGGAAAGTAACTCAAATATTGAAATTTTTCTTGTTCTAATTGTATTTATTTCTGTTGACACAGAACCACATGAAAATTTAAGTAGCTAGCTTTAAAACAGTGTGCCTCTCGGCCTCCTATCCATTTTACTTCTTTTTCCACCCCAGAAGATATCTGTGAGCTGAGGACAGCAGGTGCTAAGGGAAACTCTCAGAGGACCCACCCACTACCCCCAAGCAAAGAAGCCTGCCAGCCTCTGCCTCTTTCTTACCTTCCTGAGAACTTCTTTCAGAAAGGAAGGACATGAAAGACCTCAGACTTCAGTAGAGCTTCTCCAATACTATCTTCATTACTATGTTAAAAATGCTAGAAGCTATTGATTATAAGCAAATGAAAATAAAGACACTAGTACTTTTCTGTTAAAAACCTGTTCATAACATTTTCTAAGACAAACTAAAACGAAATGTCATGACTTTTAGAAAGTAAACCCCTGAAAGTGTTATATAATTCTTAATATATAATAAAATGTACTGAATAAAAAGATAAGAAACTTTTCATTTGTTCACAATCATTGGATCAGAGAAGATTGTGATTACAATGCAAATCAGACGACTACTTTTTTTTTTTTTTTGTCTTTTTCGTTTTTATCAGTACCGAGGATCGAACTCACGACTGCCTGCTTGCAAGGCAGGCGCTTATGCCACTGAGCTAAATCCCCAGCCCCCAGAAGACTACTTTTAAAAAGCAAGATTGTGTTATGATTACGATCGCAAGAAAAAATTTTAAAAATATTTGGCATCTATCAAAGCAAAAGACAAGATACCAAAACTTACGGGATACAACAAAAGCACTGCTTAGAGTGAGGTGTGCCACCAATTTTAAAAAAGAAACTGACCACAGTGGCACATACCTATAACCCCTGTACTATGGAAGGCTGAGGCAAGAGGATCACAAATTTGAGCCCAGTTTGAGCAACTTAGTAACTTAGTAAGACCCTGTCTCAAATTAAAAAATAAAAGCCTACTGTGAAGGCAGAGGGAAAAAAAAAGAAAAAAAGACATTTTAAATCAATGCCCTAAGCTTCAGAAACTAGAAAAAGAAGACTGAGTTAAGCTCAGAGCAAGCAAGCAGAATGAAGGTAATAATAAATTTTAGAGCAGAGATAAACTAGAGAATGGAAAAACAACAGAGAAAATCAGTGAAGCCGAAAGTTCTACAAAATAATCAACAAATGCCAAGAATAGTGGACATGGCTATAATCCCAGAATTTAGAAGATTTCCATGAGTTTGAGGCTAGCCTGACAGCATAGCAAGCCTCTGTCTCAAAAACAATAAAAATCAAACTTGGTCAACCTTGAGAAAACTCAAAAACTTTAAAATCTGAACAAAATAGAGGCCATCACTACCAATCTTACAGAAATTTTTAAAAAAGGGTTACAAGGAAATATAAATGAAAAATGTCAAAAAGTTAGATAACCTACATAAAATGGGCAAATTCCTTTTCAAAGCAGAAAAATGCCAGTACTCTGAAAGGCTGAGGTAGGAGAGTTCCAAGTTTGAGCCCAACTTGGGAAACTGAGTGAATTAGCAAGACCTTGTCTCCAAAAAAATGTAAAAAGTCTGAGAATGTAGCTCAGTGCAAAAGCCTTTGGTTCAGTTCAACCCCCAGTACTGGGTATACGGGTGGGAGCGACCTCACCTCAAGAAGAAACAGAAAATCTGAATAGACCTATAACAACTATAAAGAGACTGAATTAAAGTCCAGGTTCAGATGATTTCACTGATGAATTCAATCAAACATTTAAAGAAACACTAATGTTTCACAAATTCTTCCAAGAAATGAAAGACATCATTTCCCAAGTGGTCCAATGAGATCAATATTTACCTAATAAAGAGAACCAAAGAAAATTACAGAACAATATGATTTATGCATATGTATGGAAAAATCCTTGATAAAACACTGGATGACTAAATTTAGCATCATAAAGACAATGTTATACTTTATAAATAAGAGGGAATTGTCATATGAATAAAGGTTGATTTAATATCTGGAAATTAGTGATAATACGCCATATGAACAGAAAAAAGGACTAAAGGAGCACACTCACTCATCTCAAAAGGCTCAAAAAAAAGAGTGCCTAATGGGTTTGGGACTTTTTCTTCAATAGACTTTATTTTTTATAGGCATTTTGGGTTACAGGAAAATTAAGCAGAAAGTACAGCTCCCATGTGCTACTTCTCCTCACCCTATTTCCTCCATTAACATTTTGATTACATAGTAATTTGTTAAAACTGATGAACTAAATTGATTTACTGTTAGTCACTGAAGTTCATAGTTTTATTAGGGTTCACTCTTGACATTCATTCTATGGGTTTTGCCAAATACACACTGTCATGTGTCCACCTCTGCAGAAATATACAGGATAGTTTCACTCTCCTTAAAATATTGTGCTGTATGCCAGATGTAGTGGTACATGCCTGTAATTCCAGCACGTGGGAGGCTGAGGCAGGAGGATCACCACAAATTTGAGGCCAGCCTGATTTACCCAGTGAGTTCAAGGCCAATCTAAATTACACAGACCTTGTCTTAAAAGAAGAAAAAAAGTCCTGTGCTCTGTATATTCCTCCCTCCCTCCCCTAGAACCATGACAACCATTGATGTTTTTACTATCTGAATAGTTTTTCCTTTTCCATCATGTCTATCGGTAGAATCATATAGTATGTGGTCTTTTCACTTGGCAGAATGTACCTAACACTCCTCCATGTCTTTCTGTGTGGTTACTCATTCTCTTTATTGCTGAATGGTATTCTATAGTATGGGTGTTTCATGGTTTGTTTGCAACTATCTCTTTTGGGATAATGAAAATGTTGGAGAATTAATGATGACTAGCACAACTCTGTGAACATACTAAAAAACAGAATTATATACATTGTGAAAGTAAATTTTATGAGTCATGAATTACCTTTTAGGAAAGCTGTGTTTGTTTGTTTGTTTAAGTGATTGCCTAGTATGCCTTAAAAAGCAAAAAGATCCAGGCATGTTGCCACATACCCATATTCCCAGACCTTGGAAGGACGGAGGCAGGGTGATCATAAGTTTGAGGCCAGCCTGGACTAAACAGCTAGAACTACAAATAAGACTTTGTCTAATAAAAAAATTTTCTTTTTAATGCCAAAAGAATAGAAGAATGGAAGACCGCATATGAGCCTGTAATCCCAGCTATTCAGGAAACTAAGGCAGCAGATTAAAAGCTAGCATGAACAAGTCAGGGAGACCCTGTTGACACATGACATGACATGACATGACATGACATGACATGACATGGGCTGAGTGTCCCTGGGTTCTACCCCAAACCAAAACAAAACCCCCAAAAAGATGACACAGAGGCTTAGGAGGACAGAATATTATGAAGGGGAAAAGCATAACAGTTCTAATTATGAGTCTCAAAAGGCTGGGAATTAAGATAAAATTACTAGATTTACCCAAGAAGGGACTTTCCAGTCATTCTAAGTTGAACTGTTATAGTCAAAGAAAGAAACCAGTCTGCAAAACCTGAAGATATTATAGGTGGCTCCCGTTTCACAGTGGACAGGTTTAACTTTCCCAGCAAGAGGAGACATGATTGCAGTTGCCTAGTCTTTAGGAATGAAACAAGGAAGCCTCCAGTATCCAGATTAAATCGTATTCTATGCTAAGGATTCTTGGGTCATTTTACATCCAGTTTGCGGGGGACAGAATAAAAACTTAAACTCAGGGCCATCTCATGCTGTGTTGTGGGAAAGCACTCGCTAGGAACAAGGTCTTCAGTGAGCCTGTCTCTGATGATCTCATACTATTCACACCACCTCCTAGGGTAAGTGCCATTATCCTCATCTTTTTGGGGGAAAGAGGAAAAACCATCCTTTATTCAACAGTTATTTATTGAATACCAAATTTGACCCAAATATAATAAAACTCTAGGAATATAATTATAAGAAGATGGGACCACTACTCTTAATGCATTCAGACTAGTGAAAAGAAGCAGACATAGAACAAACAGGAACACTGTAGAGTAATCATGGACATTTAGAAGAGTGCTGGGGGTGGAGGGATACATATGTATACACACATGTGTACATTTGTGTATGTGATCATTCCATTGATGACGCTTTAGTCTAGAGACTTTGAATGACAGAGAGTGACTAGAACCCAAGTCCTTAGATTTGCAACATAACAACTGGTCCAAATGTAACTTGCTAATATCAAGCATCTTACTCTCCTCCACATTCTCTCATAATCTGGAGAAGGCTTAAAATTGACAGATGCTTTCCACGCGTTGTGGCACTGATGCTATACAGTCACTCATTTCCTCCAACTCACTTTGATTTGAGGCACTCAATTAAGTGGAGAGGTGAGAATGTTCACTAACAGATACTTTCACTGAGCCACCCTGCTACTGCGACTCTCCATACCCATCCACTGAAGTCATGCTAGTACATTCCTTGATCAAATCTCTGATTTCTCTCTTCCTTTCCATTCCTACTACCTCCAAACAAGTGTGGGCCACTCACAAATGTATAATTTCACTTTTCCTAACTCTACTTCCCTATATTTTCTTCACTGAAAAAAGTAATACCTACTCAGGAGGATGAGGCAGGAGGCTTCCTGTGAATTCAAGGCCAGCCTGAACTACATAGTGAAACCCTGTCTCAAAAAGACAAAAAAAAAAGTCGTACCTGAGGGCTGAAGGTATAGCTCGGTACCAGAGCACAGGTTTAGCATATGTAAGCTCCTGGGTCTGATTCCCAATACTGCAAAATATCTAAACAGAATGCCAATTGAATAAATAATAAAATGAAAAATTAATGGCATTTTGAAATTGATTTAAATTGGTATCACAACCCAGAACAATTTATGTGAATTGTTTTAAGGATTATAAAATCTGAAAAGATATAAAATCTAAAAAATCAATTAAGAACTCTAATTACCATCTCTTTGTGCATATTTACACCCTAACACTCTAATTCTTACCGCAATTTGTAAGTTGCAGGTTGTTAAGTCCAAGGGTATTGCCATATTTACATGAAGTAGGTGGTACCAGCAGTTTCAGCCAAAACAGGAAAAAAGCAGGAGGGCTTGTTTCATCTTTCTTAAAAACACAAAGTGAAACGATACCTCCCACTGATTAAAAAGCAGAGCAGTGTACCTTGCTGCTGCTCTTTACCACTTTAAAGAAAAAAACAAAGCAAATAAAGGCCTCATTATTTGATGTTATGACTCCTGTAACTTCCTTCACGGCTACGGGTTAGGTGCTTTCTCTTATTTATCAGATCTTCAGAAAGTATCTAATCACTTCTTCCTGGTGCTAACCTTATTGCCAGTTTTGCCAGTCAGAAACAGAAAGCAGAGATGGTAGGCATCTCTACCCTGAGTTAACTCATACCACTCCTCTTTTAATGCACCCCGCCCCTTCTTTTTGAAAGCTAGAGCTAAGTATAATTTCATCTAATTGTAATATTACACATACTTTAGCAATGCCTGAAATGGTACAAATTCAGTTAGATAACTATATTGTCTCTGTTTCTTTCCCACCCAGGCCTTCTACAACTGATAGATTCTGCCCACTGCCCTATCTCTGCTGAAACTGCCTCTGCTGGCTAGGTAGACTGGTTAAGTATACACTATGCAAGTATTGACAAGGGTCTCAATATGTTGCTCAGGCTGGCCTTGAGTTCCTGGGCTCAGGCTATCCTCCTGACTCTGCTTCTGAGTACCTAGAGCTAGAACCAGGCGCTGCTCTACCCTTCTTCTTGCTAGAAGAATTTCTTTTTTCAAATCCAGTGGATATTTTCACTATTTATTTTACTTGATCTTTTCTGCATCTCACATTGCACCTCTCTATCCTTAAATACTTTTTTCCTCTCTCTCCTTTTCAGTTTATTTTGCTAAATTCTAGTCCTGTCTCCTTTGGTCATTTTAGATGTGGGGGAAGCTCAGTCTCATTTAGTCTTTTCTCTACATTGTTTGCCCTTGAGGAATTTTATACACATTGCATCAAATGTAACCTACATTGTAATAGTGTCTAACATGGTCTAAAGTCCAGGTCGTTTTTCTGAGCAATCTGACTTTTTCTGAAGGACCGAGAAAGGTCTCATATTAAGAACTCATTATGTAACCAAGTTCTTCTGAAATAGAGAGATATATATGTACATATATATATATATATATATATACTTTTATCACAATAATTCAACAAGGTCCTCAACCTATATGTAAACAAAGGAAATTATGAAGAGATTAAATAATATGGTCAGAATATTAATGAAAGGTAGAAATGAGATATGAACTCAGGTCATATGTCACAATGCATTTTTTCCTAACAGGACTATCTGCTTCTAGTCTTGATAGTCTTGACCCAGTTCACCCAAATATGGCCTCAAAAACACAAAAAAACACAAATTTGGTTTTGCCTCTGCTTTAAAACCTTTAACATCTATAGCCTTGGTTTTTAAATTCATTAAGAACATGAGTCGGGCCTGGGGATTTAGCTCAGCAGCATAAGCACCTGCCTTGCAAGCAGGCAGTCATGAGTTTGATCCCTGGTACCGATAAAAACGAAAATGACAAAAAAAAAAACATGAGTCACTCGCTGGGGAGCTGTTAAACTCAAAATTCCTGGGCTGCATCCTCAGCTTACTCTGATTTAGTACAGAGACTGACTCCAAAGTGTAACCTATTGCACCAGACATATCCTAATCTAGCTCCTGATATCTATCTTTCTGTCCTTGTCTTTAACCACATTAATACTCAAGGCTCAGTTCATAAATCACTGTCCTGCTGGAAATCCAAATCTAAACTGCTTTCTGTTTTTATAAGTAAAGTTTTACCAGAAAGTTTTACACAGTTATGTCCATTCATTGTGGTTGATCTCATAAACAGGAATCATGAAAGTTGAATAACTGCAACATAGATCATATGACCCACAAATATTTATCTGGACTTCTTTAGAAAGTTTGCTCTAGCTATACAAAATACTTATTTCCCTGTGCAATATGCTCATTTCTAATCCTCACCAAAGCCTGCAAAGAAGGTATTGGTATCATTTAACAGATATGGAAGGAGAGGCAGAGTTTGGTACTGTAAACCTATAATCCTAGCACTGGAGAGACTGAGGCAGAAACACTGCTGCAAGTCTAGGGCTGGCCAGGGCCAAATAGGGAATTTAAGGCTAGCCTCAACCATGTAGTGAAACCCTAGATCAAAAAAACAAAACAAACAAAAAGATAAGGAAGCGGAAGCTCCAAAAAGGTAAACAGCCTGGAATTTTCCTTCTCAATTAGCCTAACAGGACATCTATTCCAGTAAATCAGTATTTGATTCTGCTATTTAGTACTTTCCCAAGCCTTTCATTTTAGGTGCCCAATCTATCTTCCCTTGTTTTTTCCCATTTGCTAGTGTATATTTTCTCTGGCAGATTTGTTCAACTGGAGCACACTGATAAAGCTCACATACATCTGGGCAATCTCCTTCATGTCACCACTCTTCAAATCAATCACTACTATCCAGTAGTACTTTGTCCTCTATGAAGTACAATACTAAATGAGATTTTGTATCACTCTCAATACCATCTGCTAACTTTAGAAATAAACTCTATGTGATCTTAGAGGTAAGTAAATACTTCAAAAGCCTATCAGCTTCTCTTAGACTGAATTTGAGATTACTGACTTTTAAGAAAGCTGTTAAATGCTTCAGCGTTCTGAAAAGGATACAACTGAAAATTAAGTAGGGAATTTCAAGTTAAGAAAACTAAAAAATATGTTCTTTCAGCATCCTTAAACAGCTACAAATTACTATTTTCTGGGAAAGACAATGGGTTCAATATTTAATTTCAAAATTAACACGGAGATCTAGCTACCAAAGATTTTATGAAAAATTATTTTCTGGGAAACTTTGGGAACTCCCCCTTTCTGTTTTAGAAATACCAAGGGGTTTGCTACTTTACAAGCAATCAGGGCCTAATTCTAGAATACTGGACTGGGCTTTCCCTTCTGTCATTCTTCTTAGAGCCTTCTGCATGAAGACGAAGAGATAATGTGGACCAAAGCAGCACAGAGAAATCGGAAATTTTTCTGTTCTGAGGATGTATGAAACAAAAATTTGGCAGCAGCAAAACTTTACTGGTTAGGCAGAATTATAAAAGGACACCTAAACGAAGGGCAAAGTTCTCCCAAAGAGTATGCCAGAAACTATGGAAAAGTAGACTTTGAAAAGCCGAGGGGAGGTATGATTTCTACTTTAAAAATCGGCAAATTTTAAAAGTTTGATTCCTTAAGAAAGCCTAACTCTTTAACATCAGTAAGCAAGTCTCTGACTATCCTTATCTTCATGGGATAAAACTAAACATTAATGTAGGCAGATCTAAAAACAAAAATAGGCTATACATAGATCAGCTATATGAATTTGCCAATAATGCACACTATCTAGATGCACTGGACAAGAAAAGTGTGATAGAAATTAATATTAAGGTACATTAACAAGAAGAAATTCACCATTTTCCTTAGAGAAGGCTTTTAGAGGAGATTTAGGTTCAGCCTCTGGACAAATAACAACGGGAGCTTAGCAATGTTTCAACCAACCACAGGAAAATAGCTCAGAAGGGGAGTGAACAACTTATATGAATGGGGCATTGAGTGAGGAATCCCAAGAGAAAAGGAAATCGTCAAGGGGAACTGGACTGGTTCAAAGGTGCATTGGTTCAGGTCTGCAAAACTGGAGACGGCATGGGAAGAGAAGAAAGGGCACAAAGAAAAGGCACGATAGTTTCTTATCTCACTAGGCAGGTCAAGGACGAGGGTTTGTACTCCATAGGAAAGCTGGCAAACAGGGGTGCCCTAAGAGTGAAAATTTTCCAGAAGAGAGGCCCCTTTCAGGAAAAATGCAGCCCCGGTGTTTCCGGAGTTCGGGTTGGGTACCAACGGGCACTAACTGGGTAGGCGCAGGGATGTCTAGGGCAGGTGTTTCTTGGGTGTTGGCATGGACTTCACGCTGAGGCTCAGCGGTGGGACTAGCACTTAGCGACAAGCAGGCGGTGGCGGCGGCGGCGGCGGCGACGGCAGCTGCGCGTGCAAACCTCAAGACTTACCTTACTGTCATCCATCTCGGCAGACAGGCCGGCCCGGCCCGGCCCGGCCCGGCCCCCACCCCGGGAAGAAGGGGATAGGGTTCTGACTGCTGCCTCCTCTTGCCTAACAGTTAGCTTTCTGATGCCACAGTCACGGGGTCCGGGGACCGGTTCAGGAATGGCAGCACGGGCCCTGGAAGTGGCCCAAAACGCCTCCCTGCGCCGCTGCCGCCGCCGCCGCCTCCCTCTCCATGACAGTCTCTGGGGTGTTTACAGACGCCCTGGAGAACAGCCGAGACTGAAGAGGGCGGGAGTGCCTCACGCGGAATGGCCCAGTCGGCCGCCGTAGAACAGGTTCATTCTGGGGATTGTAGGCTTTTTTCCACACTTTCTGCGAAGGTGTGCGGAAAGAGAACTACAACGTCCAGATGGCCTCTGCTGGGGGTGTCGGTTTTTCTGTGGTCAGCAAGCGCTAGGAGGCGGGGCCAAGCGGGAGGCGAAACTGCGCTTTCCTTCCAGCGCCTGGTGTGATGTTTTGGTTTTGAGAGCCCTGACTTCAGAAGAGGGAGCGTAGGACTGTGATAGCAGCCCTTCCGTGGGACGCTGCGGAAACACTGAATCCAGGTGTTTTTGTTTTTTAATAAGAACATTAAGCTCTTGGGGGGAAATAATTTCGCAATTCCTCAGAATACTAAAGGGTTACCATATTACCATTCCTAGGGATATATCCAAGAGAAATGAAAGTTTAATGATGAAAAAACTTGTACAAAAATATTCTCTCTTAATAGTATGATTCATAATGGGCAAAAGTGGAAACAACTCAAATGTACATCAGCAGGGAATGGGACCAATTTTACATATACTGTAAAGGAATATTTGAGCGTTAGAAACACAGGAGGCTGAGGTGGGATGATCCCTTGGGTCCAGGAGTTTAAAACCAGTCTGAGTGGTACAGGAAGACTATGTCTCAAAAAACGTAAAGTACAGCTACACACTACCATGTGTTTAAACATTGAAAACAGTGTGTTAAGGAAGCAAAACACAAAAGACCACATACTGTATGATTCAGTTTATAAAGAAATGTTCAAAGTAAGCATGTAAATAGGGTCAAAGTCTATTAATGCTTAACAAGCTCTGAGGTTGAGGAATTGGGGTACATGGGGAGGATGACTGTTAATGGATACTTGTCCTGAGGTGGTTCGAAAATTGATTTGGGTGATGGTTGCACAACTGAAAGGCAGTTATTGATGTTGCTCCTGAAAAGCCTTGAGCTCATACTTTTTCAAAGATTCCTAGTGGGTTTTGCTAACTTTTACAAAATTCAGCTGAGATAGAGCTCCCAGATTTAGTAATAAATATACAGGACACTCAGGTTTATATTTTAAACAATAAACACCCATTTAGTAGACGTATATCCTGATGAAATATTTGAGAGATAGTTTTACTTAAAATATTATTTATTGTTCTCCTGAAAATCAAATGTGGTTGAGCATTCTTTTATCTGGCAACTCTAAACTGAGGAGGAGCAGTCACAGAGAAGTTGAATGGGCCTCTGTCCAGGGAACTAAAGCAGTCAGTGCCTCATGTGAACACCCCCCAAGCAGGTCATGGAGTTGGTGATATATCTGGCAGACTCAGGATGATTTTCAGACCCAACCAGGGCACTCACCCACCCCTAGCCTGCATTCATGGTGATGTGAAAGACTCTCAGCCCTGTCCTTTCTGAAGAAAGCGAGCATAAGCTATGTAAAACTACCTTCTATCCCAAGGCATGTCCTCCTCTGGGGTTCAGGGTGTCTTTAATTCACACCCCCTAGCCACTACTAAACCCAGCTCCTCAGACTGGATGTTCCTTCCTTTTCCTAGGTCAGCCTACTGTTCCTGTGCTGTTCTGTCTTCCTGCATTCCACCTGCTTGTAGAAAGTGTCTCAGCTAACAGGAATTCAGCCTTCTGCAAGCCTTGGGCTCACATTTTTGCAAAGACTGAAAAAGTACTCATTCATCCCATCCTTTGGCCTTCAGGAGACCCATAGACAGGCTGTGCTTATGTTGTATTTGAGTAATTCTGGGGCTCAATCACCACCCTTCCCCCCACCAGAAGGGACAATGCAGTAGACTATATGTAGGGGAATTAGGTACACACACACACACACACACACACACACACACTTTCCCATTCTTGCTTTGGGAGAGTGGTTGTATCTAGGGAGGGAGGGAGAAGAAAGGGATGAGGAGAGCCATGTAGTTAGCTGTACACTTAGCTTTTAAAGATGCGAAGCAAATATATTAAATCTGGTGGTGGGTTGGAGTATATATTGTATTGTTTTCTTTATTTCTGCACATTTGGGATTTTACATAGAATAGAATTTAACAATTTTTAAAACAGTAAATCTGCTCAATGTAAAAAGCATAGGACTTGGTCTTGCTCAATGGTAGAACCACCAGGACTTCAACCCCCAGAACTAGAAGTGGCAGGAGGGGGGCACAGGCATGGTGGCACACACCTGTAATTCCAGCACTCTTGGAGGCTGAGGCATGAAGATGGCAAGTTCAAGCCTAGCCTCAAAATTTAAAAGAATTTAAAAGGGCTGGGTTGTAGCTCAATGTGAAGCTACACTGAAGCTCAGTAGTTTAATCCCAAGTACCGTCAGAGAGAGAGAGAGAGAGAGACAGACAGACAGACAGACAGACTCGGAGAATTTTAACTTAAGAGACAAATTTTAATTTAAAAAATAAATTCTAGGCTGAGGATATAGCTCAGTGATACAGCACCTACCTAGTACCTGCCTGAGGGCTAGATTCCATCCCCAACACTGCAATTAAAAAATGCTAATTGTGTCATAAAAGACTGTATAAAGGTAAGAAAATCCTACGGAGAGGTATTGTACAACAATGTATTAAACATTTGCCGAGGAGTGCTCAGAATTGGTAACAAAGATGTGAAGAGAAAACAAGTGGAAGAGAGAACTTCAGTTTTAAAAATTGAATCTTTAAAAACTCTGTAATCCAGATCAGGGAAGTATGCACTCACGACTAAGATCACTCTCTAAACAAGATACAGATAATGTAGCTCAAATGTGAAATCCATATGCTAATGAAGTCAGAGGGATGTTTCTAGTGGGTAAGGAGAACCAAGCATCAGGCAGGCTTGGGGCAAAGGGAAACTGAACACAGCAAACATCTGTCTTAGCAAGTTGGGGGAAATTTAGAAGAATGTGCGGTCAGGATCCTAGGCATACTCTTCTATCTATGATTCTCAATCCTTCCTTTCTATATTCTCAAAAGAAACCTCCAACGCGTGTAATTCCTTTTGAAAAATGCATACATTTCTCCTTCCCTCACTCCCTCTAGTACACAAGCGCATCTCATATACTCCCAGACACCCACACAGAGGCACTGTTGTCCTGTCGTGTGCTTTGCTTCCTTCTGCTGCTGCAGTTTCTGGTAATAAGGTCCCAAACAATGTGGTGTGCATGCATGCACACCCCCCACCCCGCCCTTTGTCTGCATACCTTCCATGCCTTTCTTTCTCTCTCTACATATTCATCTCCTGTCCCACTCACCTCCAGGCTAATAGCACAGGTGTCAGCTGGTCTCGGTAGCACAAGTCTTAATCTCAGTGGTGTGGGAGGCAGGGGCAGGAGGATTGCAAGTTTGAGCCCAGCCTGGGCAGCTGAACAATTTAGCAAGACCCTGCCTGAAAACTTTTTTTAAAAAAGGACAGGAGATGTATCGCAGTGAGAAGGCCCTGGGTTCAATCCCCAGTACTACAAAGAGAGAGACAGACAGGGAGGGGCACAGGTATATAAGCAGAACCAACAAGAACAAGTTATTCCCTGAACCTCATGAGTTTTTTTGGGCCCATATCCCTACAGGAATGTAAGAAAAAAAGAAAGAAAGCTCCTTTAAATAGCTCGTTAGGCTCTGGCTGATTTTCCATTAAATTTGACACATATGAGTATGAAAACTTTAAAAGCACCCCACCCTGTTCCACACTCCATTGGAAATGAAAATTTTCTGATGCAATTCTGGCATGGAAATTTTTGCTAAACTCATCTCCAATACAATCTCAAAACAGCAGCTTTTTTTTTTTTTAAGGCCTACCAAGAAAGAGAGTAAAGTAGCCATGAAATTTCTAACTTCTGACCACCTTCCCATACAAATATAAATTTGGGGAAAAAATATCTGAGAGTTGTGCCAGAAAAGGTGCCTCATTATGTGTTTGTCCCTGGCTTGTCTTTTCAAAGAGATCATCTGTGCTGAGTGATAAAGACATTAAAATATAACAATGTTTGTAGAATGAATTTGCAGATAGTTTGCCTCATGACAAAGAAGAGAAAGGAAAGGAAAAAAAAACTACATAAAGGAAAAAAACATCCCTGGCTCTAGAGAGGTAAGGGATGGCCTGAGATTAAGAGAATAGGGTAAAGGGACATAAATTAACTTTATAATAGAAATCAGAAAGGAGGCAGCACACAGTACAGTATTCTGCAATCAGGAATGCCAGGGCTACGTTGAGATGTAAATCTGGCCCTGGAACAACAGAGTATTATTGCTGCTGATATGGTAATCTTCAGAGGTACTGAGAAAAAGTGGGTGGGTCATGTGAAATTCATGAAATGCTTGAGGTGAACTCACTGTTGAAGTATTAGCGATGTTTTGTGTGTGGTTCCTCCCCCCCAACTTACTTCATAGATAACTATTCTTCTGTACTTTTTTGTTTTCTAAAAGCTTATTTTCAGTGATGCTATGAAATATCCCATCTCAGAAGTTTTTGTTCTAAAGGCATTTGGCAACATGCCTCCTCCTTTTGGCCTACACGGACAACTATGTGTGTATTTGCATACAGCACAGTACCTACTTACTCTCTGCCTCGGTTAGAAAGCTCAGAGGCAAGAATCTGAAGGATCATTTTCCGAGTGAGCACATAACTCAGCCTCCAACTTTGTTGACAGGAGTAAATAAAGTAAGTCAAATTCCTAAGACCTTATGAAGCAGTCTGTTGACAGGGCAGGAAAAACAGACACAATCAGCATAAAAATAAGGAAGAGAAAATGAAGCTCAAGGAACTAAAACCTTCTATGTTCAAACTTTCCCCCAACCTCTTCCTCTTCGCCACCATACTAAAAGCGGCCACTCAAATTCAACAACAGCTGTCCCAACTACCCTTTACTACTTGAAATACTGCTGCTATTCCTAAAGCATACATATACCTTGCCCGGTACAGAAGAATAAGGTGTGTCTATATTTGAAGAAATAATAGGAAATTTATTTAGCTAATAAGTTGAAACTTAAAACCAAACTGCTCTTGTACAAGACAGCTAACCAAGCACCATGATTAGTTACTTACACTTCACTGTGAGTCTGCTTCTTTTTCCTCTTGCCTACTACCTATTTTAATGAGGCTTATGTGGATGAGAAAAGAGGAATGTATCAGTTTATAACTGATTGCTGTGGTGGATTTTGGAGCATCTGATGGTCAGCAGTAAACCCTGGATAACTGCTCAGACCAAGGACGGGCAATAAGAGATTGCTTAAAGAACACCTGATTAGGACCCTTCTTTTACAGTTCTCTGAGGGCTTTAACTGACCACACACATGGGCCTGGCACATTTCATTCTACTGAATCAGATCTGAAGATGTTTAAGTTGCTGCTGTACATTATAAAGTAAGTAAAAAACCTCAATGTGCATTTATAGCTTGAATAGTTTGTTTTAGAAAAGTACTTTCTTCCATTAAAATTCAAGGTGGTTGCTTCCCCATCATTTTGATAAATCCAGAATACTTTGCTGAAATCTGACGGAGCTGCTCTTTTGGATTTTCCATTTTAAGGACTGAAAGACAGGAATCCTGGACCATTCAAATGAAAGTGTGCTTTGGTACCTGGAAATTTCACAAAAGCAATAGAACTATTTCTTACTTTATAAGAAATAAGCCTGAAATGTTCCAATTTTTGCCTCATTCTTTACCATTCTTGAGGAAAAAATGTGTAGACTAAAATTAACTATTGGGATCCCATCACACATACAAAGATACTTTTAAAGGGTCGCAAACAATATTTACAACAGTTTGAGTCATTGTAGTATTTCTTGCCTTTAGTTAGGTATCATTTATTGCTACATATAAATCCTTTGCCTCTTCCTTGAATTACTGTATAATGTATTGGACACAGATTTTTCTATTTGGGATCAAAGTTACATATTTTTACTCTTTTGATTCATTTACCTGCTTAGGTTAATTTCTTTTTCCTTGTGACAAGGGTTAAACCCAGGGCCTGTGCATGCTAAGCAGGGGCTTTACCACTGAGCCACACTCCAAGCCCCAAGAATTTTTTAAATTATTATTTTAAAGGGAATAACATAAAACAAAACAGAACAGAACAGAACAGAACAGTGAGAACAATATTGGATTTCAAAAATAAGACAGAAGGAAATCCCCTATAGTTTCTATATTGCATACTATTATCCTCTAAATAGATGCTCCAACTACTAGCTTTAGGCCTGCAAAGTCAATCAAACAATTCAAACATTCTGTTGTTCTTTTACTTCACTTGCTATTATCTCAGCCTGTGTTCCTCTGAATCAGCTGGTTGCTAAGGAGTAGGGTGAGGGGGGCTTTTCTTTTCTTTTTTTTTAACTTTTTATTGGTATGGGGATCAAACTCATGACCCCCTGCTTGCAAGGCAGGTGCTTATGCTGCTGAGCTAAATCCCCAGCCCCAAGAGGGGCTCTTCTTATCTCCAGGCCTGCATGCCAGCTGCCTCATAGGAGGGCACAGCTTAGCTTTTTGGTTTCCTTCCAGTTTTCATGGCTGCCTCTGGCTCCCAAGAATTTTTTAAAGCATATTTTTAGTTCTTTTAATTTTAAAAGGCTCTAAAAAAGTACCTCTTGTCTATGTATGAAGATTTCCATTCTGAAATATATCTTTAAATCTTTCTACTTGTGTATAGGTTTTTTTTCAGAAATACTTGTTTAAATTTGAATTCAATGTTATCAAAATAGCATAGCACTTAATATTTTATGTGATAAATCATTAGTAGTAATAACAGCTAATAGTTCTCAAAATCTGTGAATATTATCTCTTTGTGATATAGATCCTGCCACTTAGCATCATGACTTGTCACCAAGGACAGTCCTTTGGGAAGGTATAGCTGGTGTAGCTCCCATGATTTCTAAAAGTTAATTAGCAATAGGGAATGGTGTCACATGTCAGTAATCTCAGCTCTCTGGGAGGTTCATGCAGGAAGGTCACAAATTCAAGTGCATCATGGGTGATCTAGCAAGACTCTAATCTCAAAAATAAAAAATAATAGAAGGGCTGGGAGTGTAGCTCAGTGATAAGGCCCTAAGTTCAAACCCCGTACCACACCACACACAAAGTTAACTAGCATAATTTCACTTAGTAGCCAGTTTTGTCTCTGTGATACACAAATGTGCCCAATTATTAAAGATTATTTTGCTTGCTATATCCTTTGCTTTTAAAAATCTATACTTTAAGCTTATCTCACACAGTTTCAAAAGGCATCCTTTCACCCTTATTTCTCACCCTGTAACAAAGTCCCTTCTCTCTCGAGGAGAGTCCTCAGAATGGCTTCAGCAGCATCTCCTATGGAGTAGGTGAACCTCAGTTTTGCTTGTTTGTTTGCTTGTTTTTTAATCTGAGTAGAACAGTGTTCTGTTTTCATTTCCGGTCCAGACTTGCTAGCCAGGATTTTCTGCGGCCTCCTGCTGGAACTTTCAGCACATGTGACCACAGTGGTCCTTAGGGACTTTGCATAGGCAGGAGCCTGTTTCCCACACAAATACTCTTTGTTCTTTTAATTTTTTCTTTAGATCTTTATAGATACTTTGTTTCCCTAATAAAATAGTATTATCAAAACGGAGAGGGTGGTTTGTTTTTTTGTTTTTTTTTTTAAATGGCTTAGCTCTTCTTTTGCAGGATGCTCTTAATAATGTATGGAATGTTGATATCCCCGCTGCCCTCCCCATTGTAAGACTGAAAACACAAAGTAGTGACAGTCCCCATCCCCTTTTACCAGGAGGACATAGTATCATTGTGTATTTCATGGGTGAGCTCTGGTTTCCAGGCATTTTTCTAAACTAGAAGAGAAAGTTGTTCAGTCCCACAGAATGTGACCTTCCTCAAATTAACTTCTTGCATAATTTTTCTTGCGGGTTCAAGATGGCCTTGCACTTGCTGACGTACACACGCACAGTTAGGGATTGTGCAAGGGATGTTGATCTTTTCCTGCGGGGTTTGGCACTTGGTTTGGTCTTAGGCCTGGTTTTCTTACCCTCTCCAGTGCAGTTTCACCCTTTCCCTTATTCCCTGCAATTTTTGTTGTTGCTGCGTTTTGTATTCAAGATGGCAGGGACCTGGAGGGTGGGCATTATCTTCACCCTAATCCTTAAAGATTTGTTTTGTTTTGTCTTGAAAAACCTCAAGCCTTCATGTGTGTTTCCCTTGGGTAGCGTCTCATTCCCAGCAGGCATGAAATTTATTGATCTTCTGTCTTGCTGCTGCAGGGAAGGCCTGAACATGTGCTTGTTGCCTTCCTGCTCAGTTACAGCTCCAGGAGAACGAGGGCATAGCACCTTTTCACGGCCATTCACCTCCCTTTCCCTCGGCACCCACATTGAAGTCCCCCAGGTAGAATCAGTGGACAGCCACTGTTTTCCGGGTTCCAGTCACATAGCTGTGTTTCCCGCTGACCCTCACCGCCCATCCGCTTTCTCCTTCATGCCTGGATCCCTTGTTTCTATTCCTCAATCCAGACCTCCGTGGTCTCTCCTTGCCACTTACATAGTGCTTGCTACTCCCAGCGCCTTTGCTCTGCTTTCCTTTGGTAGTCTGACCAGGTACCTGCTGGGCAGCTCTGTCTCCAGCCAGCCAAACCTAACTGCCAGTGAAGAAAGCCGTTCTTATTTCCACAGGTGCTACTGCTAAGCTTGGAGGAGACAGTTCGTTGTTGGGGGAGGCTGATGATGGAGTTAGGTCATTTTCAGCATTCTTCTCGGCTTTTCCTTTTTTAGCATTTCTAGCAGAGAGGTGGTCCCTCCCCTGGTAGTGAATTCCGAGTATTTTCACTGAGCATTCCATAAACAAAATGACAGTGTTATTGGAAATGTCATACAACCAGGCATATAATTGTCTCCATTAATCAATCTGCCAAAAAAAAAAAAAGTTTGCTATCTAAGCATGTTAGGCAAGATACTAGCTATGTGGAGAGAGAAAAACTCAAGCACCTGCCTAAAAGAACACATCAAGATTTAAATGATGCTTACTCAGTGTTTTGGTGTTGTTGTAAAGTTAATCTTGCAGTATGCACCCACTGACAGTTGACACTCAGCATGTTGGTACAGGCATCTCACTGTGATACCATGGATGGTCCTTGCTGCCTTGGGACGGGTGGGTAGAACAATGGAATCCAAAAGAAATGTATATTTTACCAGATTTACTATTATATCAAGAAAAGACATACTACCAAGAAATCCTTTGGTTGTATTATAACTGATTCATTCTTTGATCTATCCATTCATTTATAAAATGTATAGAGTAGCTACTTCTTATCAGGAGCTGTGCTATATACTAGAGATAGAAAGATTAACTAGACAGAGTATCTATGAGTGAGGATTTATTTACATTCACTTATGTTCTCCTAAATGAATATGTAATGAGGATTTACAGGATAGCCTTAAGTGTAACAATAAAGATATATGTAAAACACAGAAAGAGGAGCTAGGGCAAGTCTTTTGAAAGAATGACTTCTGAACCTGGTATCAAATGATGAGGAATGTTGTTCAAGCAGGCAAGTGCATAGGCAAGGTTTTGAAGCAGGCAAAGACATAATGGTGTGAAATAATAATGGAAAACTGTACATAACCAGGTTTGGGTAGAACTCAGGCATCCAGGAGATGACAGCAGTGTCAAGAGCCCACCTAAAGAAGTAGATGTAGGTGAAGAAGTATTTTGAATACCAAGTTTAGTAAAGTCCACTTAATTTGAATGTTCTTGGGAGTCCCTAAGGATTGAAGCAAGAGAATAACAAATTTGGAGGAGCTTGGCTCTTTGCATGCAATTGGTAGCTCCTCAATACCTCTTAATTTATTTTGAAATATTTTATTATACTAGATTATGTTGTATTCATAATATATACTATATGATAGTACGAGATACAGAACTAAATATTATAGTGTGAGGGCCTGGTATACATTTAACACTTTTAATATCTGTCTTGGTAACTTTTCTCTCATTGCTATGACAAAATACCTGATGCCCAAAATTAAGGAAGAAAAGGTTTATTTATCTTATAATTTTTGGAGGTTTCAGTCCATACTCAGCTGGCTCCAAGGCCGGGTGGCATGGTACAGGGGCAGCTATTCATGGTAGCTGCGAACAGGGCAAAAGAGGAAGAAACACACCTTCTTCCTTCCCTTATACTGTAATTCAGCTCCATCCCTGTGTAGGTGTAACACTCACACCGCCAATCCCAGCACTAGACAGTGAACCAATCACAAACACTAGATTCAGCTGCCTCCATGACTGCATGAGGTTTGGGGAGCCACCTAGACACAAACCATAACATTCCACCCCTTACCCCTCAAAGACTCATGTACATCCTTTATGCAAAAGACATTTAGCCTGTCTCTAAGAGTTGCCAAAGTCCTAACAGTTTCAGCATTGCTGAAAAGTCCAAGTCCCAAGCCTCCTCCAGCATCTAAGGCAAACTATCAGATGCAAGCTCCTGTACAAATAAAAACAAAGTTAAACACTTCCAGCATACAATGACACAAGATGCCTACCACTGACTCAAGAGTGCTGAATAAATGTTTGTAATAAAGATAAAAAGAAAACAATTCCATGTTTTCTACAGAAACTTTAATTGATGGAGTTTATCTTTTTCACATACAAAAGTGAAAAAAAGATTTTTTATTTCAAAAATAATATATGCATATGGAAGAATTTTCCAAATACTAAAGAAGATAATAAGGTAAAAAACAAAAAGTCTTCTCCATTTCCCTGATATGCTTTCTAGAATTAACTATTAAATACTCTTTTTTTTGGTACCAGGAATTGAATTCATGACTTAGCACTTGCCAGGCAGGTGCTATTCCACTAAACTATGTCCTTGGTCCCACTACTAAATATTCTCCTAAAATTTTTTTGTGCACCTCAAGGCATATTTCTCTTCCATTTTTTAAACAAACGATATCATATATTTTTTCAATTAACATACATTCTACATTTTTTCAATTAAAATACATATTGAATATTATTCCATATCATTGTATAAAACACTGTTTCCTTGGTTGTTTTTCTTTCAGAATTTACTTCTTGCTTTACTTTTTTTTTTTATTAAATAATACAGAAATATGCAACCTCTGTTCATGTAGGAGTCTATCTGTAAGATACATCTTTCTGTTCATGTATGAGTCTATCTGTAAGATAGATTTAGAAAAGAAGCCTCTAGATTAAACATACATACACACTTGAAATTTTGGCAAGTAATATTAAATTTTGTTCCAAAAGACTGTATAGTCTTCCACCATATTTCCAATTTCCTCACATGCTAGTCAAAGGTACTATAGTTTAGATCTAGAATGGTTTTCAAAGGCCATGTGTTGGAAGCTTGGGCTCCAACTCATGGCATGATTGGGTTGCAGTGGAACTTCTCAGTAGTAGGGCCTAGGAGAAACAAGTTGGGTTATTAGGGGCCTAACCTTGAATGGAGTACTGAGACCTCAGCCCTTTTCTATCTCTCTCTCTTTGCTTCCCAGCACCGTGAGGCCACCTCCAGCACTTGTTCCTGCCAGGATGTGTTGTGCCACCACAGGTCCAAAGCAAAAGGGTCAGGAAACCATGGATTGCAGCCTTTGAAATCACAAGCCAAAGTAAATTTTTCTTCTTTATAAGTTATATTAGGCATTTTTGTCACAGTTACAGAAAGCTGGCTAACACAGTATGTTTCAGAGCTCTGCTATGGTATCGGATTTTCATCACTGTGACACAATGAAACCAATTTAAAGAAGGAAAGATTTCATGGTTTCAAAGATTTCAATCAGAGATTGGTTGGTCTAGTGACTTTGGGGCTATAATGAGGCAGTCCATTATGGCAGACACATGTGGTGGAGGAAAGTTACTTCTTTCACATTTGCAAGTAAACCACTTCTTCTAAACAGGCTACACCTCTTCCAGCATCAGCTAGCATTAGTGTCACCAGCTGAGGATTAAACCTTTAACAGAGGAGACTTCAGGAGATAACTCCTGATCCAGCTCTGGCCAGTCTGGTTTTGTTGTTTCTAAATATAAAAAGTCAAGGCTCTTACATCAGTCATCTCAAATGAAACCATGCAAAGCAATTCAGTGTGCACAAGAATAATTCCTCCTCTTCAGCCTTTGTGCTGTATACAGTGGTGTGAATGACGGAAAATTGGATGGCATACACTTGGTTGGAAAATGTTATCTCTTTACAAAAACAATGTGCAGGGCAGTTTCTACTTTGTCTGCAAGTCAATTTACAATAAATACTTATTTTCTGTTTATTTAAGAGGTACATGAACCTGAAATTTGGCTAGTCAGTTTTAGTCAACTACCCTACAAATAAGCACAAAGGATAGTTTCAAAACAACAAATATTGAAGAGTTGAGATAGTAGACATTATTTGTTATCTTTAGTAGATTCAACTATTTAGTCTGAAAATGTTGGCTTTTTCTCTTAAGTCTTCATAGGACTTTTCCTCTAATTTTGCTAGACTGGATTCCAGAAGAACAGAAGAACCTTTCAGGTGAAATTTAAGTGATAAAACTGTACTCTGTTGATTTATACAAAGTTTTGCTAGTCGCATACCCTCTCTTGCATTTTAATTTGTATGTTTTGATTTAGCAATGAAATTGAGTATTCATTTTGTGTTTGTGGTCAGTACAGTTTTTTCTTTTATTTTAAAGAAGAAAAAAACAGAAAAATCAAGCAGCAAATAAAAAACAATAACAAAAACAAAATGACAACAACAACAACAAAATGATAGCAATATAGAATTTCAAAGGAAGATGATAGGAATTTAACAATGGTTGTTATATTGCATATTGTTATCTTTTCAGATAGTTGCTCTAGTTACCAGATACAGGCATGCAAAATTGATCAAACAATAAAATTTCCCTTTGAGCAGTTTCTTTCTCTTTTATGTATCTATTGTAACTTTGGGATCTTATTGATCCTTTCAGTTTCTAGTGAAACAACGTGGTGAGACAATATGGTGTTTACATATGCAAGTTTGATTTATTTCACTTATGAGTATGGTTTCTAGTTGCATCCATTTAGCTATAAAAGCCGTGAATTTATTATTCTTTGTGACTTAGTATTCTATTGTCTAAAAATACAACATATTTTTTAATCCATTCCTCAGTTGACGGGCATTTGGGTTGTTTCCAAGATCCGGTTATTATAAATTGTGCAACTGTAAACATGGGTGTACATATATTGCTGTGATGTTTTCAGTTCTTCTAGAAAACTACCCAGAAAGGGAATAGCTATATCCAATGGAACCTCTAATCCTAGTTTTTTTGAGGAATCTCCTCACTGATTTCCACAGTGGCTGCACCACTCTACACTCCCACCAACATTGGACAAGGGCTCCTTTTCCCCACAGCTCCGCCAACATTTGTTATTTGTAATTTCTTGATGTTAGTCATTCTTTCTGGAGTGAGATGATGTCTCAGTGTTGTTTTAATTTGCATTTCTGAAATGACCAATGATGTTGAACAATTTTTCATCTGTTTATTTTCCATTTGTATTTCTTCATCTGAGAATTGTGTATTCATCTCAGATGCCCATTTTTGGATTGGGTCTTTAAATTTGGGGGCCCTGATTTTTTTCAATTCTTTATACAGTCTAGATAAAAAAATCTTTTGTCTGAGGGACAGTTGGCAAAAATCTTTTCCCAATTCATGAATTTTCTTTTTACTCTGTTGGTGATTTCTTTCAATGTGCAAAAACTTTTTAATAACATGAGATCCCAGTTATTGATTCTTTGACGTATTTCCCATGCAGTTTTTTTTTTTTTTTTTGTCTTTTTCATTTTTATCGGTGCCGGGGATCGAACTCACGATTGCCTGCTTGCAGGGCAAGCGCTTGTGCTGTTGAGCTAAATCCCCAGCCCACAGTTTGGTTTTTGCTCATGAACTCTTTGCCTACCCTCTACTTCCTCAAGATTTCTACCTACTTTGTCTTCCGGTAGGTTTAATGTTATTTTTTTCTGTGAACTACTAGTTCACATTCTTTGTTTATTCCTGCATGAAGATATAGATGTATCTATACCATATCTATGGTATCTATACCATAGGAATTAGCACTTATAAATTATACACATTGTTCACTCTCATCCAAGACTATTGATTGTCTTTGTTGATAGTATTTTTCTATTAAGAAGTTTTCTTTTTTTTGTACCTGGGACAGAACTCGCAACCTTGTGCTTGCCAGGCAGGTGCTTTTACCACTAAGCTAAACCCCAGGCCCCAAGAAGTTTCCATTTGTAAGTAGTCATATTAATCTTTTCTTTATGACTGTTTTTTTTTCTTTCTTTCTTTTGGTACCAGGGATTGAACTTATGACCTTGCACTTACCAGGCATGCATCTATGCCACTGAGCTAAATCCCTGGCCCTAACTGTTATGTTTTATTTCATACAAAGGAAAAGCCATCTCCATGCCAAGATTATACAAAAATTCATTATTTTCATTCAGTACTTCTATGATTTCATTTTCATATACATCTTCATCTGCATTGGATTTATTTTTGATGTGTAGAGAAAAATATGAATTTACTTTTATTTTTTCTAAAAATAATAATATCCCGATTGATGTGTTTTGAAATTTTATTGTAGTTTTTCCTTCTTACTTTTTTCTTTTTATCCTCGAATAAAATGTATTTGAAACATACATAAATTTAAAAAATAAAAATAGTAATTTTACCTAATATTTATTGAATACGTACCTAGTTATTTGGAAGGCTCCTTTTATTACAGACTAATTTTGTTTGCATGTGGGTCTGTTTATGGACTATCTTTTTCCATTTATCTGCCTATTTTTGAACTAAAAACTTTTTAACTTAATATAGCCTTATAATACACTTTAAAATCTAATAGAACTAATTTTCTTTCATCATTGGATTCTCTTGTTTATTTCTGATTGGTGTATACTTAAGCTCTAATATAAAATTTAATTGTATGCTCTGTTTATACATGGTTGTAGCAGACTCTAAAAGACCAGTACAATTTTTATTGTTGTTTTCATTTCCAATATTACAAGTGTAAACAACATTACTAATGGTGAGGGTTTTCATTGTATATATTTTTCTCATTTCAATTACAAGTTCTTCTTGTACTTCCCCAAAATAAACTTTTGACTGAAGACTCTTGGATAACATCCCAGTATCAATTCAACTACCATAATGCACTCTCTGAAATGCATGAGAGCAGGTAGTTCCTATTGAAAACTGGGAAAACTGTCTTTGCTAGATGTGGATAAAGAAAGCTTATTCTCATCATAATCCTAGCAAGTTTAGGGCTCCCACCCAACTCAGTCTTTGTTCACTACTTTTTCCTCTGCAGTATTTGCCACCTATGTATAGTTCTAGATGCAGTTTCCCAGCATGCAAAAAGGAAGGTTTACCAAAAAGAACTAGGGAAACATTTGGAATCTTAGTAACTGGAGTCACTCTGACCAAATTCTAATCCTTAAGTGGCTTACCATCAGCTACATGTTCCCTCACCCCAGGTCTCCAATTCTGAAGACCCCTTGAAACATCTGTGAATCATTGGTAGGGGTTCAGAAATTAAAAACTAGAAAGTTCAGAAATTATAACCAGAAGGAAATGACCAATGGCTTGTTGGTCATCTTCCCTTATCCTTATCTTCCCCAGCTCAGCCCATCCAAGATCCAAAGCTAAATGTTCAAAGCTACAGATCTTTTCTATAAGCCTTGCCAAGAAGATTCTCAACCACTCTTAACTCTCCATTCATCTTGAAAATTTGGGTAAATACTCATTTTAACTCACTTGTGAGTGCTGTCCATTTTAACCATGGCTCACAATTAAAAAAGATGGAGGAGATGAGGTAATTATGAAGTTAGCTTAGTTAATAAAAGCTGGTGAGATTGTTGTCATTTATATGCTTGTGTATCATCAGACTCATAACAAGCATGTCAAAAGATGTCTCTGCCCAGCTTCTTAAACTGGGCTCTCACACAGTTAGATTTATGTTTCTGAAGGATCACTCTAGCAGCACTGCAGGAAATCATTTTAAAGGTATTGAGACTTGAAGTAGGGAGATGTTAGTGGATTGGCTAGGCAAGTGAGCAGTAGCAGAAGCTTGAAGGAAGGCAGTAGGTAGAGACATCCCTTGAAGACAAAACCCACGACATGCCTGAGGAGGCAGTGTGATATCAAGTGGCAGTGATGAAAATGAACTGCTCAGAACGGATCGCAATTGACTCATGACTATCGGGTCCTGACCTAGATCCCCGATCTCCTAAATGAGTATACCATGGAGGTTTAAATAAAATGAGACAAGTGATATGATTTTAGGGCTCCAGGAGGATCAAAACCCTTT
The DNA here is from genome assembly GCF_034190915.1 of Cavia porcellus. Classification (NCBI taxonomy): domain Eukaryota; kingdom Metazoa; phylum Chordata; class Mammalia; order Rodentia; family Caviidae; genus Cavia; species Cavia porcellus. The sequence goes on along the minus strand of NW_026947510.1, from coordinate 38,051,714 downwards.
AGCTGAGCTCAAGACTCCAAGGGCTAAGACAAAGACAGAAGTGGACCACCCACTTTATTAGGTCCAGAAACAAGAGGTGGGGAGACTGAGGAAAGCACAGGCAATGAGCAGGACCTTGGGAGTCACCTCAAGCACATCTCCAAGTAATGAATCAAGTCAATTTAGTAGCACTGTCTTATCATGAAGACATGGTAGAAGTGAGACAGTAGGAGTAATTTCTGCAGCTGCAGTCCATCTACTTAATTGATGTTTGAGCGAAGTGGCCACAGCTGTGGCCTTATTTTGCCCTTTGAGGTATCTTTGGTCTCACAGGCCACTACAGGCCTCAGTCAAGACCAGTGATTCATAGAGGTTCACTTACTATGAATCAGCTCTCGTCACCAGGCAAAGGGCTGAGGCCTAGGACAGACTCACAGATAAACATAGAAAGCCAATTAATTAATTTTAAATCCTGCTCAGAACCGCTTCATAGTGGTCTCCAACACATGGCCCCAACTTCTGTGCCTGAAGTCCATTCCTGCTTCCTACGAAGTCATGTTTCTTGAAGTCAGCAGGCAGCGACACTAAAATGGGCCCATGCTGAACTACTCCAGTGAGTGGCTTTAGCTCCAAGATGTTTTATCGGTCTTGCAGAGCTTTGCTAATACTGCAATTCAGTCTAAGACTCTACCATGTAACCTCCCTTCTTCTCTTCCTTCCTCCCTGCCTGCCTGCCTACTTTTCTTCTTTCCTTTCTTCTTTCCATGATTCATAATCATTAGACCTGCATCATGGCCTAGAGGCTCTCCTAGAGGAGCTGAACTAATATTAATAGTGTGTAAGCTTTGAGTCATAGCAACTTGAATGAAAATCTGGCTTTACCAGTCCTATGTGCATAAGTTCACTCTTAAAGTGCCATTCTTGAGTTGGGGCTATAGCTTAGTGGTGGAGGATTTGCCTAGCATATCCAAGGCCCCAGGTTTGATTCCAAAGCAAATCTCTTTAAGCTTTTTCACCAGCCTCGTGCTGGCTGCCATCTTGAATCTGATGCTGCTTGTATTTTTGGAGTATTAAATTTGAGATAAAGAATGGCAAGGATAATGTCAAAGAAGTAGGGAGTGTCTGGGTCCTAAGGGTCCTGGTATAAAATGATCAAAAGCACAGGATGTTTCTTTTTGTTTCTGTTTTTGTTGGCCTGCTCAGGGGGCCCAAGGGAGATTTTCTCAGGTGTGGTCCCAAGGTTAAAGAACACACGTGTACAAGACATCAGCAATAGTGGGCAGCATAGAGCAGAGCAGAGAGCCAGAGCAAACGTGCAAGAGCTGCCTGCATCTTTATTGTATTATTCTTATACAGGTTGTTATCTCATATTTACATTCTTACATTGTGCTGTAACCAGTGCATGCCTGTTTGCCTCTTCTAAATCATTGTTACATAACTGTATCCCACCGTGTGCCTGTGCTAGACAAGTGGAGTCACGTCCTCAGATGTCCTTAGACACTTCTGAGTTTTGAAGCAGTCTGAGTGGTCCCCCACAGTTTTTGTTTGTTTGTTTTGATTTGTTTGTGAGATAGGGTCTCAATAAATTGCTCAGACTGGGACTGAATTTGTGATCCTTCTGCCTCAGCTTCCCAGAGTCCTGGGATCACAGGTATGTGCCACGCTACTTGGTTCCTTTGGTGGGTTTTTTAATTGATGGATGACATATGGCAAGTGGCATAGCTCCATATATAAATTTCACAACCGTAGCCTTTATCAACTTTAAGACCTAGGATGGGGAAAATCTAGCTGAGCTGTAGTTGGGATGAAAACTACTGTGATTTTTAAATTAACTGTCAGGCCTATGAGAACCAACAGTGCAATTTAAATCTGTAGAAAACATGAGTGAAATCTTAGGTGCATACTAGAAGTCCGATGTTCTAATAAGGGAAACTTCTATATCCCCATCTTCAAAATAAGGGGCTAGATATGATTTTCAAATCCCACATGACTCAACGCTTTTATAAGGATGACTACAATGTAAAGGTTCTAAGTCTGAATTCCTGAATTGGTAGAAAAGGTATTTAGGTCTGGTGAAAACGGGTAACCCATTCCTCTGGTTAACTTTATAACTTAAATGATCTCCAGGGGGAAAGAAATGAATCTTCTCCCTCTGCGTGTGCTGGCCTGATCCACAGAAACGTCCCCACATGGGTGTGGCAGTGCCACCACCTCGCTCATATCTATTTCACACCATGTCAGACTTCACACAAAATTATTCTTCTTGAGGTAATGAGCTCGAGCAACCAGTTTTTCCTGAAGCTTGCCTGATAAATACATTTGTGATGAGCTGTAGTGTCATTCTTCTGTTTTGTGATAGCAGCCTTGGGCAGTCCATCCCTAGCTGACTGGCTGTCTGTTGACACTGGTGATCAGGGTTTCAGAGGTGGGCATCAAGATCACCTTGGGATAATGGCAGAAAGGACTAGAAAGCCCTAGAACATGGGGCTCTGATTTTGCTCTGCTGTATGAGGGCCACGGGAGGGGAGGGATTCGGTTTTAGCCACACTGTACTAGGCAGTCTGTGATGATTTTGTGGGTAACCAGTGAGCTTCCCACCCCATCAGCACTATTATCATTCCCTTGTAGACTCCTTTCATTTCTAGATGTTTTAAGCATCTTTTGAGAGAAGGGAACTAAGAGAGACCAAATCTTGGTGAAACCAAAATTTTAATTTAAAAAACCCGTAATTCCAAATATTTTAGTTGGGACCTCACTATCCAGCTAAAAGAGATCTGGAGAGTAAAGCAGAAGGTCTGCATCTCCTTTTGTTCTACAGTGAACCATGCATGGGTCCTCCAACAAGCCACTCAGCAATCTTGCACCCAATTCTCTACTTGTGAATGATGAGGGACCCCCATCTTGCTATTTCCAAGAGTACAGAAGCCTATTTGTGTTGCCTTGGTTTGTGAAGGACCCCTGACTTGGGAACAGGATATATAGAAAGCAGAAAAGAAACAGGTGTAATCTTTCAGGCAGTCTCCATGAAGTCAGTCAGAAGGAGGCCACTCAACCCTAAAAGGGCGTACCCAAAGGGCAGTGAGAAGGAACTGAAGTCATAGGACTCCCAGCTCTGTCTTAGGTCAGTCACTTCTAGGTGCTGGCTGGGTTTTTCCGTCTCACTTTCTTCATTCTGTCAGGCAGAAGAGGTCACAGAGGGTGGGGCATTGCCCAGTGTATCATATTCCCAGTGCTCTGAAGAAAAGGACAGGGGTAGCAGATCCAGACAGGCATTTGCTACGTCCTTTCCTCCTCTCCTCCACAGCCACCAATCTAGGCAAGAAAATAGAGATCTCCAAAAGAGAGGCTGAGTCCAGGAGATGTTAAGTTAGATGGGCTGTTGGAGATTTGGGGAGGACCATAGATTTTCAGGACTGAGGCCCCCTTTTTAATTGTGGTTATATAAACATAAAATTTATCATTTCAGCCATTTTTATGTGTACAGTTCTTTTTGAAGACTTCAGTTCTTCTCTGGTTGATGTAGATTGTGTACTCCTGCTAGGAAAGTTTCTGAGTTTTCTTCAGGGTTGGCCTGCAGGGTCTCTTCCAGTTAAGCTGGGTTTGGGGTTCCTATAATATGGAAATACTGCCAAATACCAGAAATGGTGCAGGAATCTATTCGTTTCACTTGATACTAGTGAGATGACATTTGCTGCTGTGTTCTTTTCATTTGTATATCTGCTTTGGCCCTAATCACTTGGCTTGACCTATGGGTTGCTTTCGGTAAGCTACATTTATGTTCTGTGATGACTCTCTGTTTATTCCAGCTGTTAGTTATATATTTTCCTTGGGTTCTGACTTGGCTGCTCTTTTAGTGGTCCTAAAAGGGTAACTTTTTTGGTCAAATACGATTGACAGCTTCTGCTGTCCACATGTACTCCGATCCCACATCTGACTGCCTACCGTCATTTTCTCAACCATGTGTCAGTCTTTGCGCTGCAAAATAGATGGCGACATGTCCAAAAAGAACCTTCATATTTTGACAGAAACCAGCTGCTTCTGTAATAGTCAGCCCCTGCCAATGGTCCATTCAGTCAGTTAGACACACAAAGTAGAGTCCCCTTTGATTTAATTTCTTGTATTACTCTCAGCCATTCAGTTCCATAATCAGATTTATCTTTAAATGTTGATTTTGTTCAAGCACAAAGCTCTGAGTTTGATTCCTGATATATATATACATATATATATAAAAATAAAATTTTGTTTTTGTGCATTCCTCTCTCATACACATTTCTAGGTCCTTTCCACCTCTAATGTCATCTAGCCTCATCTTGCCCTGATTCAGTTTCCTGTGGCTGGTGGAAGCCAGATCTAGCCCTACCTTTGTTAATCAAAATATCATTAGTTTAAACTCTTAGGTTCTTTCCTATTCATATCACATAGGCTTCTTGTTCTTTTCAGGTTTTCAGAGGTTTTTCCCTTTTGATCCCATGCTGCAACCTCTCTGCCAGGTGGCTATATATTGTAATGGAAAGTGTAATGAGTTTGGAATTAGTGGATCTGCTATTAAATTCAGCTCTGTACTTGGCCAAATCATCTTGGATAATCCATTGATTCCTGGAGCCTTGGATGTTCATTTGCAAAATGAGGATAATGATGCCTACATCATAGAGAATTTTGTGGGCATTTAATAAGATGTGTGGAAATAATTTAGTATTGTGTTCAGAACTCTTGTTTGAGCTGAGTCACTTGGCTCAGGTCCAGGCCTTTTCATTTACTTAACTACGCAACTTGAAATAAGTTCCTTAACCTCATCTGTGAGAGGAGATACTAACAGTGCCTACATCATAGGCCTGCAGTGAGGATAAAGTGATACATGTGAAGTGCTTAACACAGTGTCTGGCACATTGTGGCTTTAACAGGTGGAAGCTGTTGTTATCACATGGCTATAGACTACAGTACTTGACACCTAATCAGCACTTATGTGTGTTTCTTGATGAATTTCTTGATGAGTTCATTTCCACATGATTTTATTTCCACTAATTCTTGCTGTGTATATCTTCAGGCAAGCCTTCCTGGAGACAGGCTGACCATTTCCATTTTCCATGTAATATATGAATCTTCCACTTTCTTTGTCTTTGGTGATGGTACTCTTTATTTCTAGAATGTCGTAATTTCTCTTCTTTATTTACCTAGATTCTTCCAGTTGATTAAGGGTCTGTCCTAAACTTTGCCTCTGTGAAAATTACCATCTACAAGTAATGAAACTAGGATTTTCATATTGAGTTACATCCTCAGCCCCTTTTTATTTTTATTTTGAGACAAGATCTCACTAAGTCACTAAATTGTACAGGCTGGGCTAAAACTTGCAATTCTCTTGCCTCAGCCTCCCAGAATGCTAGGATTATAGGCATGTGCTACCACGCCCACCTTAAAACATTCCCTTTTCACTTGTGTATTCATGAATATCTCATTTTTTTGGAATCAATTACTCTTGAATTGGCACTTACTGCTATTATTCTGACTGATATACTTAACTACTATGTATTTGTTTTGTGTTTTCAACTAATTTAGAAATTATTCCTTAGTCTAGTGTTGTTTTAGAACACAGACAAATAAGATGACTATTTCATGTAGTAGGCCATTTTATCATATCACCCTCTTTCTTGGAAAGCTATTCCCACATTATATTTGGGAATTTAGAGAAACGCACATGTAGTTAGCTGTCTGAGGAAAGAGGGAATCAGAATTCTAAGATAATTTTTCAGGCCTAGAATTTCTTATTAATATAGTAGCATAAGAGAGTGGACAGATGCAGAGGCGTTTAGGGACAAGGGGTTCCTACTGAGAGGTATTATGACCCCTGGGTCAGGGGCCAGAGAAGAGCATAAACATAGGGGCCCTCCATGTAAAGGGCTAGAGAATGACCATCAGTGACACAGGCAGGGAAGTTCCCCATTCAGATCTAGTTCTTGCTTGACAGGCTTTGCCCTTAACTAGTTTCTCAAGCTCCTTACACCTTTACACAACATTTGCCCTATTGAGAAACTGGTTTCCCATGGCTTGAAGCAAGTAACCATGACGGTGTTTGCATACCAGTGGGGTTTTACCCTCCCATAAGTGCCAATAAAGATGAAGTGGCATTTAGATGACGTGATATGAAGGACACACTACAGCCAGCAAAGCTGAGAACATTTGAACTATGTGAAAGGTTCATATCAGGATTTCGTAATTACAGAGAAGGCCAAGAAAGACTAGCTTAGAATGCAAGGTGAAGAACGTTTTCTTTACCCCAGCTTTCATGGGAGAATGGCTTCCATTTCACCATATTCCTGTAGAATCTATCATCTGGAAGACACAGTGCAATTTTACATTGTACATGGCCTTTTAAAATTAGTTTTATGTGTAGTTGTGTTGCCTGGCTAGTTGTAAGTTCCCTGAAAATAAAAATTATATAGTTTTTTTTTCCCCCTTTCCTTCCTTCCTTCCTTCCTTCCTTCCTTCCTTCCTTTCCTCCTCTCATGGAGTTGCTAAATTGTTCAGGCTGTATTTAAATTTGTGATCCTCCTGCCTCAACCTCTCAGAATGCTGGAATTACAAGTGTGCACCACCATGCCTGGCTGATATTTTAGACTCCTTTACTCCTCTATGGAGCCTTACAATACAATTCATTTAGTGTTGGGCACAATAAAATTCTCAACAGTAAGTGTTTTTAGAAATGAAAATTCAAGTAAAGTGGAGAATTAGGATATCTGATTCCTTTTAAAGGTGATTTTAAGGTGTCCTCAGCAGCATAAGAACAGCCTCCTCCCACAGAATGGGAAGTCAGAATGGTATAGATAGGAAATGTGGACCCAGGCTTCCAATTTAGGAAAAAAAAAGATCTCCCAGACTAATGCCTGAAGCCCCTTCCCTGACTCCTTTTCCCTCAGAACTCAAAGGGGAAATAACTGCAGCTTGAGACACATCAAAGATCATCTCTGACTCAACTGTCATATTTTGTAGATGAGGAAACAGAGAAGAGCAGCTAAGGGTGGTGGAGAGAGTGTGTGTGGGCTTTGGAGCCAGGTAGAACTGGATTGTAATCTCAGTGCTACTTTTTAGCTGTGTGATCATGGAGGAGTCTGTTAGCATCTCAAAGCTTACCCAAAAGTGGGAAAACTAAGTGAGATAATATACATGAATACACTGTCAGCCATAATTGGTGCTCAAGCCCAGCTGGATGGCACACACCTGTAATCCTCACACTTTGGAAGGCTGAGACAGGAAGATCATAATTTTGAGCCCAGTCTGGCCAATTTAGCAACAAAGGGAAACTCTGTCTCAGTATTAAAAAAACAAAGAACAACAACTTTTTAAAGGTGTAGCTCAGTGGGATGGTCCTGGGATCAACCTCCCAGTACAGGAGAAACAAAACAAAATAAAGCTCAGTACTTGTTGGCTGCCTTCCCTTTTTCTTGTGTGTCTTCCCAAAGTCATAAAACAATTAGCAATACCCTGTTCTGTTTTTCAAACTAAATTTTCTTTTAGTCACATACTAAGGTTGATTTCCTATCCACTGAAAAATTAGGACCATCTACCAATTTTTAAGATACAAATTACCTTCACTGGAGATTTGGATAAATTATTATGAGCACATTTATATATGATGAGATTTTAAAAATTACTAGGTAGAGATACTGAATTTTAGAGGGAAACCCAAAAGCACCGGGATTTTGTCCTCTGCTAACTGCAGAGTTTAAACTCTTATTACAAATAGCACTTATGTCCTCTTACCTTTTTTTTAAAGACCCATCTCTCGTATTTTTACATGCTTTGTCTTGCAACCTTATATTTTTCACCTGTCTTCTCAAGACATACTCTGCTGCTCCTTAATCATCAATTGGAGCTATAATGAAAACACCACTGTTAAAGTTTTCATTAAAGAAATAAGCAGTGTGACTGGAAGATGATCACTTTGGACTTGTGGAGTAGTTTAGTCTTAGAAATGTGTGTCATTATTTACACCAACGATAAAAGAACTAATGCAGCGAGCCTCTCCAAACAAAAGCTGATACAGAGACTCTCTCCAGTCTTCCCCTAGTGATGCTGGTTGGTGTTCGGGGTTTCATAAACCATGGGCAACACTGTTTCCAAGGAGACCAAGACTCAGGGAGAAGCTGAGGACCACAGTCCTGTGAGCACAGTAATCTGCAGTTAGTGGAGAGTGATTCTTATATTTAGCACTATGAAGGACGACAGAGAAATAAAAATGTAATTATTTGCTTCAAGAAAAGACAAGATTAACAGCAAAATTTGGTATTCATATCACATCTTATATTTTACACAGGCTTTCATTTAAAGGAGCCATATAATTCTTACACTAATGCCATGATATAGAAATCTGTATTAGTCCATTTATAAATAAGAAAAAAATTTAGAGAGTTTGGTCTTCATTTTCCCTGAGATCAAGCAATAGTAAATGGAGGAGAGCTAGGTTTGGTGGTGCATCTCTGCAATTAATTGGAAGCTGAGAAAGGAAGAGTGCTTGAATTTAGGAGCTGGAGACCACTCTAGGAAACATAGCCAGATCCCAAGATCCCATGTTTCTGTCTGTCTCTTTCTTTCTCTCTCTTCTCTCTCATCCCATCTCTTAAGAAAATAAAACAATTGGGATTAAAACACATTTATTTGGTTCTCAAATCTAAGTGCTTCACTACTTTGATATCTGTCTTGCCTGGAGAGTCTTCAGCCAGTCAGTCAACACTCATTAGTTCAGGTAGATTCTGCTAGTTAAAATTTGAGCTGGGTGTAGTGGTTGATGCCTGTAATCCCAGGATTTGAAGGCTGAGGCAGGAGGACTGCAGAGAGATTTTAAGGCCAGTCTGTGCTATCTAGTGAGTTCAAGGCCAGCCTGCACTACATAGTGAGACCCTATTTCAAAAAAGGAAAAGAAGAAGGAGGATAAAGAGGATAGGTAGGAGGGGAAAGAAGAAGAGAAAAAGAAGTGAAGAAAAAGGGAATACTATACAAATAATACTTTGCGGTGGTATCCATTATTTATTTTTCTTTTCTTTTTTTTTTTTTTTTGTCTTTTTCCTTTTTATCGGTACCGGGGATCAAACTCACGACTGCCTGCTTGCAAGGCAGGCGCTTATGCCGCTGAGCTAAATCCCCAGCCCAGTATCCATTATTTAAATGCCGGCTTCTCATGAATATGCAGTCTTCCTAATCATGAAACATAAACGCAGAAGTGGCTTACTGCTGAAGGTTTTCACTTGACTGTCCAGCATAAATATAAATATGACTTGTCTATCATATGGCTCAACTGTACTTCTCCCACCTCAATCAGACCTCTTTCCTCACTTTTCCATTTCTTTTAAGAAGTTTGCAACTCTTAAACCCAGTCACCTAGACAACTATAAAAACAGTAACAGCTAATACTTACTAAGAATCTGTCCCAGTTATTGTGATAGCATTTTAGATGTCATCCATTTAATTCTCCCAACAACCCTATGAGGAAGGTACAATATCTGGCCCCATTTTTATACAGTGAGGAAATTGAATCTCATGTAAATTACCAAAGGTGACACCTTGGCATCATCTTTCATTACTCATATCTTTTGCCTTCCACAGCTCATGAATCCACAATGAGTTCTCCCTCTGTGTTACTTCTTGGGTTTGTTGCTTTCTGTGTATGTCCATGGCCACTACACCAGTCTTGCTTTTTTTGACTTATACTTGAATTGCTAGCATAGCCCAGTACAGTCTCCCTTGTTTCATAATCTCCTTCCTCAGACCTTTCCAATGTGCTTTGGTCAGAGTAAGCTTCCCCAACTCCTATTTTTATACTAGTTGACCATCTCGAAGTTCAAACCCTTAAACTGAAGAAGACATATCCAAATGTCTTCAGAGAGCATGTTGGGATAATGTCATTAGAATAATATTTTTCAATGAAATTATATAATTTCTTTTAATAAAAGTGCAAGAAATAAATGTTAAATGATACGTTGAAATTATAATAGAAATATACTAGAGAGAAGCAATCATTGTCCCCCATAAATATGTAGCTTATATTTCATTTGTTCCAGCTTTGGAGACTGATCATCTGACCATGTCAAGTAAGCAATCCTATTTTTTAGAGACACATAAAAAGAAAACTTGCATAAACGTGTTTAGTTTTTTCATGTACTTATAAATCATATTACTGTTAGATTAATAAATGTACTAGGTAAGAAAAAAATCAAAACATTACTAAGGAAAATAGTAACAATGCATGGTGATATAAACTGTGAGCCCAAATAAACCTTTCTTCCTTTAAGTTGTTGGATTATGCCTCTGTGACAAGAAAGTAACAAAGACAGCTTTTGTTATCAAAAGTGAGATCATTGCTGTGATACTCTCTGACCATAGGGTTCAGAAGGCTTTGGAACAGGCTTGTGAGTAAAGTTTGGAAAGGTTTCTGGTCAGAGCTCAGGAGACCAGAATGCTAATAAAAAGACAGATGGAAAAGACCAAGCTTAGGAGGTATCATTTGGGAACAATGACTGCATTAGCAGTTGGACTCCAGGCCATGTGTGTTATGCTCTGAAAAAAAAATTGTCTATATTTTGCTCCTTTCCTGAGACTCTATAGGACACTTAAGGTTAAGGGCAGCAGACTAATTAATTTAGTGGAGAAAACATCAAGGCAGTCTAATGTTGAGGCAGTGGAACAGCTACTGTTGCAGCCTTTTAGCTAGCTCTACCTTGAAAATCAAGAGCAAAAGTCACAGATGAATGATTTAGAAACTTTTGAGCTTAGCCAGAAAGGAAGCTCTAGTAAAGTTGGGTCCTGGAAAAATGGACCAGTGGAGAGCTTGGTTGCTGAAAAGATTAGCATTAAAGGGAAGCCAAGTACTTTAGGTCTGGACAATACAAAAGATTCCTTGAGGGTATGGGAGAAATCTGAAAGCTCCTGTGCTTCACAGAGTGCAAGGGTGGAAAAATGAAAGACTTTCCACTGAAAAGACAGTCCCAGAGCACCGTGCTCCAGAATGGCACCAACAGACACAATGGGAATTCATTCATAATTCATTCTACTCAGCCATTCAGGTACTGAGACACTTCTGCAAGATGCCACCACTAGCAAGATGCAAAAGGGCTCAGCTACTGCTCAAGCTGGCAGCAGACACATTGTGTTGGTTTTATACACATGCAAATTGTAAGAGTTGTGAAGTCAGGAATGCTTCCTCTCAGATGTCAAAAGAAGGCCTACGAGGCCAGTTGGTGTGCCTCTGAGAGGACAGTAGGTGAAGCAGTGAGACTGAAGCCAAAGGTGCAGTGGATAGCCCAGGAAATTGGAGAAGCCAGGAATATGCAATGTCTAAGGAAAGCTGTAAGGAGTGAGCAAACCAGCCAAGAGAGGCCTTGAGGGCTACAGCCATAGTCCATTGTAATGCCATAGGATTGGGGCTACCCAAGTGGTGTGGTGTGCACATCTTTCCATAGATTGCCCAGGACACTGCACATGGAACCATGGGATTTATTGTTTTCCCTGCTGGATTTTAGCCTTGCTCCCATTCTTTTCTTCTTTTTTTTTAATCGGTACCGGGGATCAAACTCACAACCGCCTGCTTGCAAGGCAGGTTCTTATGCGGCTGAGCTAAATCCCTAGCCCCATCCCATTCTTTTCTATCCCCCTTTTTCTCTCTTTTGGAATGGAAATGTTTACCCTGTGTCCTTGTATGTCAGCAGTGTTTAACTTTTTTATTTTTATAGGGGGTCATAGAATAGAGTGTGTCTTATATCTCAGAGGAGATGCTAGGCCTGATTTTAAGCTGAAGTTGTTAGGATTTTGACAACTCTTAGAGGTGGACTAAATGCATTTTGCATAAAAAGATGTCCATAAGTCTTTTGGAGGCTAGTGGTGGAATGCTATGGTTTATATCTAGATGCCCTCTCAAAGCCTTATGTACTTTGGTGGGGTTTTGACATATTATTGGATCATGGATCACGATACTCATCAGTGAATTAACCCACCGATGAGTTTGTAGTAAATGTGATATTAGAAGTTTACTGCTAAATGTGATTCACAGCTAAATGTAAAAGTTAAATGTAATGTGATACTAGTTTATAGCCAAATGTGATGATAGCTACATCTGACTGGAAGAGGTGGGTCACTAGGAGTTTATCCTAGAAGAGTTTATCTCCCTTCCGCCTCCCTTGATCTCTGTCTCTGCTTCCTGTCACCGTGCCATGAGCTATTTCTCCTCTGTCATATTAGCCTGCCTTAGAGCCAGCCAAGTATGGATTGAAATCTCTGAAAACTGTGAGCCAAAAAATAAATCTTTCCTCCTTTAAGTTGTAGGTCTTGGGTATTATTTCCCAGTGACAATGATAATGTATACAATATATATGTGATAATGTATACTATATAATATATAAATGCATTAATATATATATGCATTACATTGTATACCTTGAATATATAATTTATATTTTCAATTATGCCCTAATAAAATTGGAGGTGAAAAGAGAAAAAAATTACATGATATACAGTAATAATAAAAAAATTGAACCTAGAGCTTTTACACTGACCTATATTCTCAACCCTTTTAATCTTTTTATCCTCCTGCCTCAAGGTCCAGAGTGGTATAGGCATGCACCACTACATCATCTATATGCTCTTCTTTACACTTCTTATAGACTTTCTACAATGAACATGCATGGCTTTATAATAGAAAAAACAAGGATAATAAGGCATAATTTTAAAGAAGAACCAAAATTTCCATCATTCCCCACTACTTATAACATCTAAACTCTTTGGCCAGGCCTGATGTAATCTGGCCCCAAACTGTTTTCCAGGCTTATTTTATACTATTAAATTCAAATGTTCTGCTTCAGTTAAACTATTTTAAACACATTTTCCCTGCTGTGTGTCTGACTGAGCTTATTTTCTTTTCTTGGAAGCTCCATTCTTTTAAAATATCCAACACAGTCTATCATTGAAGATCTAAGTCAGTTCTACATACAGCCTTTAAGAGGAAAGAGTCAGCATGTGGTATTATTTTGTATGCCATACACTATTACCCAGTGCCTTATTTGGCCATATAAACCTCATCACTCTGAGAGGTTGGTTTTCACTACCCTTCACACTGCAGATGAAGAAACAAAGTTTCTCACAGGTCACATAGCCAGTGTGTGACAGAGCTGGAATCTGTAGCTGGTTGATTTTGGCCCCAGTTGTTTTCTAACTTTTTTTTTTGGCAATGCCCAAGTTTGAACCCAAGGCCTTCACAACTGAGCTACACCTCCAGTTCTTTTTATTATTTTTAAATTTTGAGATAAGGTCTTGCTAAATTCTCCAGGCAAGATTTAAACTGCAATCTTTTCTCTTCTGGGAAGTTCTGGGAGTACAGGACTATGCCACTATGCCTGACTTTTTTCCAACTTTTGTTGTGCGTATCTGAGAGAATGTGGTTTGTTTGTTTGGCTGGTTGGTTTTTTTTTTTTGGTACTAGAAATCCAACTTAGGAACTTGGGCTTGCCAGGCAGGCACTTGTGTTGTTGAGTTATATCCTTGGCCTTTAATGCATACCTGAATGACAAGTCTAATTAACTGTACAGAGGCGCATTCTAAGATAGTGCCATTGCCTTAATGTTGCATTAAACTACTAATATTGTATTTTTGTTAATCTTTCAACAAAATACCCTTATAAGAAAGTTTGAATCCTAACTTATTATTCATTAGCTGTGTGTCTTTAAGCAAACTCAACTCTTCTCACATGCAATAAGAAAGAAAATATTGCTTAAGAGTTGTTAATAAGTCAAAAAAACAAATATATACTTTGAACGAAAGAGCTGTTTGTTGTGTAATATAGTGCTATTATTTTACTTTCCAATTCTATTTAATTTCTAGGTTTTAAAAATAGTGGCTCATTGGGTACAGAAGCACATGCCTGTAATCCCAGCACTGAGTGAGTTTGAGGCAGGAAGATTGCAAATTTGCACCTAGCCTAGGCAAGTTAGCAAGACCCTGTCTTGAAAAAGAAAAAACTTATTAGAGATATTCTTGTAACTTGTTGATATAATCTAAACAAATAAAAGTTGATTTTTTTTTTGGTCAAGACATAAAAAATTGACTTACACAAATTTTAAAAAGTGTTTGTAATTAAAATAGCACTTTGCTATTTGATCAGAATATCCTATCTTGCTGTTTAACTAACACTGCACAAGCAATTCAGTTACTGGGTAAAGTCTGGTTTCTAAAGGTAAATGTTTACATTTATAAACCTGTTATTCATTGGATGTTGTCATTGTTAGTCAAGAAAACCACTGAGAATTTTAAAAGTGAACTCAGTAAGACCTACGTTTACTAAGAAATGGAAGAAATTTATTAAATGACTGAGCTTCAAAATCAGACACCAGAAAAAAGAACATCACTATATTCCAATTATCTTCCTCTAGGATCAAATAAAAGAAGCAACCTTCACTTAAACTAAAGATTCATATTTTTTCTTTTTCTCATTTTCTAGTTTTTCAATTCCTGCATAGACTTTCTACCACAGATATCATAAGACCTTTATTTACCAAAGTGAATTAAATTTAATTTTATGCTGAAATTTATAATAGTTGTATAAAAAAGCCTTTGAAAACTTAAGGGATAATACAAAATTAGATAGGAATTCACTGTTTACTTTTAGGTTTTCATGAGTCAACAATCAAGAAAAGTTATAAGCTATTGCTAAGAAATTATTTTTAGTCTTTTATTTCACTTTTTGTTAATATTTTTGTTAATATTTTGTTAATATTAATATTAATATTTTGTTTTATTTCACTTTTGTTAATATTTTATTCTAGTTTTGTCAAAATACCCTTGACAAAACCCCAATATTAATTTCTAAATAATATTTAAAATGAAATTTGGGCTGTAGCTAGCTAAAAACCATCTGCAACTCTGCTGAAGTTGGAATTGAGAAATTCTCCTTTCTTTATGCTTACTTGCTATGAATTGATTAAGATAAAACAAACAGAACTTTAGACAGGCTATTGGGTCATTAGGATCTTTATAGGGTTTAAGTGTTCTACCTCTGTCTCTAAGTAGATACTATCCTGTTTCTCCTCTGAAAAAATGCTCAGGTTTCTTGGAAGAATAGCTCATATTTCATTGTTTTCATTCTCTTCCTTTTTTCAGATCACTGAAATCTTTTCAGGGCAAGATTGTCTTCAGTGAAACCACCCTCAGTGGGATTACTTTATTGCTAAATCCGCAGAAGACTTTTTGGTCCTTATCTTATGGGGGCTTCCCTGAGGCTTTAACCTGCTGGAAATGCACTCTTGAACCCCCTTGGCCTTTAGTAACAAGCATCTCCACTGCTTTCCTTTCAAAGTCTCCAGTTTCTCTTTCCAGCCTCTACATGAGTTTCTGTAACCCTCACTATGCCTTTCACTCCCAACTTTTTTTTTCTTTCTTTACCCTGTGACCTCATCCCTGGCCATGACTGCTACTAAATAATGGCTAATGAATCCCAAATCCTTATCTCCTGCCCAGACATTGCCTCTGACCTTCAGACTCCTAAATGAAACAGCCTACTCCTTGTAAATTTCCATGGACCCTTGAACTCATCATGCTTCAAATCTGACTTTTTGTCTTTCCTCTCATGTTGGTAGGCAGCAGCACCATTGACCCTTTTGCTCAAGCTAGAAACTCTGCAGTCATTCTTGACATACCTTTCTTCTTAACAGCTTATAATGGGACAGCTGGTCTTTTTGAGTCTACTTTTTAGTCTCCTGAATGGTGCCCTCTCCATTTCCTTTTAGTTCTCTAACTTGTACAGTAGTTTATTTTGCTTTGTATTCTGCTCTACTAAACAAATTCTGAGGGTTGAACCAAGGTCTTATGCTGCAAAGCATGTACCCTACAAATCTTTCCACATACAGCAAAATGCATATCTGATCCTGTTATTTTTCCTGCTTAAGTTTTTCAGTGTCTCCCCCATTGCTTACCTTTGAGATAAACCCAAATCCTTTGAGATAGCCTTTAAAACCCCATGACCTTGGTTCTGCTTGATATATAGTACATGTTATTCTGATCCCAGTTCTTCTATTTTCCATGCCACTCTGAGTAAGTTAGCTGTAAATCTGAGGTAACAGTATAGTTTTGAGCATTAAGTAAGGTAGTTTTCAATAAATTTCAAATAAATGAAGTAGCTCTTATAAATGTGAGCTATTATTTTAAATAATTGTCATCCTTATTCATGTCTTTGATAATAGTACTGCAGTTTCCTTAAGACAAATTATTAAAGTGGAATCGCTGTGTATGCATTTTTAAAGTCTTTTGAAATCATATTGCCAAATTGCCCTCCAGAATAGTTATACCAATTTATGGTCTCATCAGTGGTATTGAGAAAGTCTGTTTCTCCACACTCTTGACTCAATCGTAAGATTACCCATTTTAAAAGTCATTGCTAAATCATTAAGCAAAAATCATCTAGTTTTTGCAATTTACATCTGTTTACAAATCTGCTACCAGAATATCAGATAAATACGGATAACATGGTGTATTTCTATTTACTCTTGTTGGCTGTCCACCTGTTTTCTTTCCTCCTCTGCTCTCTTTTCCTTTCCTCCACCTTCTCGTCTCTCTCCTCTTTTCTCCTCTCCTCCCCCTCCTTTCCTTCCATTCTTGTGTTTCTCTCTCCTGTCTTTCTTCTCTCTCTTCCTCCCTCCTCTTTCCTTTTTTCTCTTTCTCTTCACAGTGCTAGGGATTCAACCCAGGACTTCAAACATACTAGGCAAGTACTCATAGCTCAGCCTGGGTGACTTTGTGACTGAGGAAGACTCTGTCTCAAAATAAAAAAGGGCTGGGAATTTAGCTCAGTCCGTAGGCCTTTGTTCGGGCTCCTGAACTGCCCTCCCCAATATTTATATATTTATTTATGTACTGGGAGTTAGACTCAGTTGAGTTACTAACCAGCTGTGCAATCTTGGCTAAGCCACTTAACCTCTCACTTTCTTACATGTAAAGTGAGAGG
The DNA here is from genome assembly GCF_034190915.1 of Cavia porcellus. Classification (NCBI taxonomy): domain Eukaryota; kingdom Metazoa; phylum Chordata; class Mammalia; order Rodentia; family Caviidae; genus Cavia; species Cavia porcellus. The sequence continues at coordinate 38,034,763 of NW_026947510.1, read as the reverse complement.
GTTGGTACCAGGTAATACTTCTAGTTCTCACATTATATAAGAAAAAAATTTGTCTAACTAATTCTATCAGTGGCAAGTTTATACAATATTTCCTTCTACTGTTCTGTAAATACTGACCTCCTCAAAAATATTATTGTCTCTTGAGAGAGAATTTGCTACTTTCCAGAGCTATAATTTCGCTGTACAGTGCCATGAACCCTAAGGCAACAGCAGCAACTACTATTCAAAAAGCATAGCCAAGACTTCAACATGAAGTAAATCTTATTCAGTGTGTGTGTGTGTGTGAGAGACAAAATCTTTTGAATGCCTGTTGAAAGCTGGGGACCCTTTCATAGAAAAACACATATAACATACAACAGTTATGCATAAAATTTTAAGGGCCTCCTGCCCCTTGGAAGCATTAGGTGCTCTCTAAGAATCCATGAATCCTAGGCAAACAGTACGTGGGACATTGAAAGGATACCTGAATGATAACTAAATTGTAAAGAAAAGTTCTCTTCCTATTGGAAAATTAAATATTTATAGAGCATTACTAAAACTTTCTTTAAAAATTAAAGTAGTAATGCTTACTACAATGCCTGTAATCCCAGCTAGTCAGGATGCTTAGGCAGGAAGACTGCAAGTTCCATGCCAGTGTGGGCAACTTGGTGAGACCGTCTCAAAATAAAACATGAAAGTGGGCTGGGGATTTAGCTCAGTCATGGTGTGCGTCCCTGGGTTCAATTCCCAGTACCATAAAATAACTGAACAAACAATAAAAAAAAAAAAACTCCGACCTATTAGGCTCATCTGTAACTATACTCTTCATAAATCAGATCAAGTACTGACCTGCTTTGGCCTTTTAGAACAGAATCCAAACTCCATACTACACTACATAAGGTCTTATGCAGTTTGTCTCTTGCCCACACTTGTTTTGTACCTTTGAGGCCCTCTAGCCTGTCTTTGGCTTCAGCAATACATCAACTCTCTGCAACTACTCTTTGCTGAAAGGTCTCAGAGGGACCCGTTTCCTCCAATCACAGCACTTTTCCTGGCTGCCATCCCACAGGCCTCAATTCATCCCCTCTTCATTTGACCAGCCCTTACCACTTTTACCTAGGTCAGTTCATATCATATCACTCAATTTTTCCTTGTAGAGCCTTTGTCATGGTTCTAGACATTCCTAGTTTATTGTCTTTCTCCCTACCTGCGTGTCTCTTTGTAACTGTATTTCCAGAGCTTGGGTGGAGGAGGCATTCAATCACTGCTGAATGAATGAACTTGAGCTGAGGGATTAAGAGTTCAAGAAGGTCTAAGTGCTCTTATGGTGCCCTTCCATCTTTATATCTAATAATTCTGGTGCTCCACTTCATATTTAACTGAAAATATTATACCCTACACTTGTATATACAAAAGGGAAAACAGCTTTCTATGGGTCTGATTATAACATCTTGGAGCCCCTGTTTTGCTGGTACCCTAAGTATATGAAATCTTTTTTGGCCTTTGGAGAATCTAGCACTCATTCTTCTCTATCCATGTGCTGGACATTGTTTTAGCTTAAACTATATGTCTATATGTGGAAAACCCTTTCTGAAAAATTTTAAAGGAATGTTATTAAATCAGTAGATTAATTTGGGAAGAACTGACAGCTTTACTAGGTTAGCTCTTCCAACCCATGAACAGTAAGTCTCTTCATTTATACAGGTCTTCATTAAATTTCTTCATCACCATTTTATAATTTGGGGCACACAGATACTGTACATGTTTTGTTAAATTATACTTATTTTGTATCCTTTGGAGCAATTATAAATGGTGCTGTTTTAAGTTGCTGTTTCCTTATGTTGTCAGTATATTTAGAACCTTTTTAATAGAACAAGAAGTGTACCTTTCAGTAAACTTGTTCCCAATATTCAAGGTTCTCCATGATTGCCTTGGAATCTCTTTAATTTGACCTCGTACCTATTTACTAAATACCAGCTGCAACTGCTCCTGGGTCTGCTCATCTCTCACCTAAATACACCTTGTTCATCTACCTCCATGTCTTTGCTCATGCCATTTCCTCTCCAGAAGAATCCTTTTACTGACTACTTTGCCACAAATTTTAATTATCCTTCAAGGGGCTGGGGATTTAGCTCAGCAGCATAAGCGTCTGCCTTGCAAGCAGGCAGTCATGAGTTCGATCCCCGGTACCGATAAAAAGGAAAAAGACAAAAAAAAAAAAAAATTATCCTTCAAGCAACAGATCAAAGCTGTTCATAAGATGCTTTCCTTTAAAATTTCTTCTTAATGCCAGTGACAGTGGCACATACCTGTGATCTCATCTACCTAGGAGACTGAGGCAAGAGGATCATAAATTTGAAGCCAGCCTGAGCAATTAAGTGATACTCTAACTAAGAGAGAGAGAGAGAGAGAGAGAAAGGTCTGGGGATGTAGCTCAGTGGTAAAGCACCTCTGGCTTCAACCCTTAGTACTGCAAAACAAACAAAAAAGCAACCTCCCACATTGCTTTTCTCTGGACTCTGAACCCATATTGTATGCCACTCTATCATTAATTTTTAATTAGCTTTAATCTGTCTTGTTTAAGATGATCCAGAGTGAAAAGACTCCTAGAATAGCTCTCATGACACTACAAATATGGAAGACATTCTAATTTAATTATAAATGAAGAAACGGGGAAAGTTTTAAGATGTATCAGTTAGTTACACTACTGGGAAGGTTTAAATATAGGGTACGCTACACCGTAACTTCTCCTGACTCTTTAATCCAGGTACGTCTGTGTTGTCCATCGGTAGTACAAGCACTCTGATTCATCCTTAAAGTCCCAATCCCTCCAACTAAGCAGATTTGAGTGGCAGCTCCTTTCCGAAACAGCAAGTCTATGGCTAGAGCTCGAGGAAGCCCAGTGAAGCTGCAGTAGCATCTCCCGGCCACCAGAGGTCAGGGACTAAGCGGAGAGAACGCTCCCCCTCCGCAGAAGTCTGCAAGAGGTCAAAGGCACAGACTGAAAAGTTGGGGCTCCATCTGTAGCCTTCAGGCTTTCCGTATAGCGTGAAGTCTCAGCTGTCTTTTATCCCCAGTGGGCTTCTTTTCCTCTTCTAAAGGGTAAACTGAAAATACAGGCTTTCGCCGTCATGCTAACCTTGAATGATTACCAATCACAACGAATGCCCTTTAGCTGCAGGATTTAAAGTAGCAACAGAGATGTACTACTTTCTAACCTGCCCCAAATCTATTTCTTAGTACTGCCAATTTAAAAAGTCCCTATGGTAGTGTCCTCATAGATCCTAACAACAAACAGTGCCTTGAGGGGTGTGCGTCCCTGCTCATGCAGTGCAAATGCAATGTTTTAAGAACTAGATTATTTCTACACATAAATTCTGGCTCAAGGAGCAGTCCCCTCGCAGTGTGCTTTTCTGTCATTAATCACATCTTTGTTATGTGATATCCACGTGAGTCCTCAGAAGCAGCTTCATGCCCAAATGCTCAAAGAACACTGGAATAAAGCTCTGATTGTCCTAAGTCAGTGATTCCAAGTCCTGGTTTGTCACCACCTCAGGTCTCTAGTTTTCCAGCATGTGTAATACCTTCTCAAAACAAAACTGTTTTAATGGACTCAGAAAATGCACGCGGTACGCGTCGTAAAATCAACAAAGGTCTTAAACCTTTCAAGAGGTAATGTGTCCCCTGGTGTGATTTAAAGATGATTAGGGGCCTCCTGCTGTAGAAAATATTTTAAGGAGAATTCTAGGCTGCTTATATTCATTTTATTTGTAAACACTGTATAAAGCAAAGTAAAACAAGAACATTTATGGGGAGGGCTTCCACGACAGAGTTGACTGCCTGCCAACGCTAATGCGATTTTTTCTTAAAGGACCTGTAACTTCTCTCTTCCTAAATCAGCAGAACCCTGCATTTAGGACTCGAAAGACTTTTTGTTTTTAAAGAATGATTGCAATTTCTCAAATCAGTCTGCGTTTCTCACGTTGACGAAGCAGCGGAAAATCACCTAAGGATTTGGGCAAAGGCTGGGTGGGTGGCACCTCCACTACCTGTCCGGGCGCAGCGATGCAGGGACCCGGCCCCGCTCGGGGGGCCGCGAGCCCGGCGCGGCGGGCGCGGGAGGAGCGGGAACCAGAGGGGGAGGCCGCGGGCCGCCTTCGCCGGCAGCCCTGCTCCTCCCAGCGGCGCCCACGGAACCTGCCTCCGAGTCGCCCGACTCGGGAAGGGAACGTGACCCGACCCCTCCCCGAGCGAGCGACCGAAAGGGGCGGCGGGGCGCGCTGCGGGCCGGGCCGGGCCGGGCCGGACCCGGTCAGGCGGCGCGGGAGGGGCGGGATGGTCGCGCGGCCCCGCCCGGCGCCCACCGCCCTGCCCTCGCCTGTCTCCTCCTTTCCCCGGGGCTCCGCTGAGTTCATTCACTGGGATTGGTTTCAAGTGACGCCATCTCTTTATTTTTAAACCAATGACCTCATCCGCGCTTGAAGTTTCCTGACCAGCGACTCTTTCTCTTCCCCCAACCCCCCCCCGCCCCCCCGCCTCTGCCCCTCTCTCGTGGGTCTCGTGTGGGGGGGCTTTCGCCAATTTTTAACGCTCCTCCTCACCTCTCCGTCCCCCCGCGCTGTCCCCGCGCGCCCTCCCCCTCACCTTTACCTCCCCAAGTTTCTCACCCATTTGGACTTTTATTTTCTTTCGGGAGGCCGGTTGGGGGGTGGCGGTGGCGGACGAGAAAGAGTGGAGGAAAAGTCGCGAGCGGCTCCTCTCCTCGGCTCGCCGCCCGCCGTCGCCCTCGCCCTCGCCCTCGCCCTCGCCCACCCTCCGACCCGGAGAAGAGACTTTAGCGAAAGGACGAGGCGGCGGCGCGAGTGACGGGACGGGCGCGGGGCACGAGCGCAGTCGCCCTCCCGGCTCCGCAAGGGGCCGCGGGGAGCCGCCGTCCGGAGACGCCGTGACAACGTTCGCGTCCCTCTGGGGGAGTCGCGAGGTCGGCGGCCCAGAAGTAAGTGGGTGCGCGGGCGGGCGCGTGCGGGGCGTCCCCGCCACACTCCGGCGAGGCGGCGCGGGGGCGTCCGCCGGGGGTGTAGGCCTCGCTGGGGGCCGGGCGCGCGCGGCTCGCGGTCCGTGCGCCCCGGCTGAGCCGGGCCGAGGAGGGCAGCGGGAGCGGCCGCGGCCGCCCTGGGACGGCACCTTCGCGGGGGAAACTGCTCACTTCCAGGCGCGACTGTTACACAACACGCCTGCCAAGTGGGGCCCCGGCCTGACTGTTCCCATTATCCCCGAGTCGCCTTTGGTACTGTAGGCAGCGAGGCCACCTGGGTGATGATCGTGCTGCCTTTTAAAAACTTACCCCCTCCCCGAAAAAAAAATAAAGTCTTAACTTTCATACTGAGTCGTGGTGTTGGGGGGGTCCGGTGCGCCAGGGACTGCTCTATTTACACCGGCCGTAAAAACATGAGAAATAAAACCGAGGGAGACAACAGAGGGTCTGTGTATCGTGTGTCGTTTCGTGACATAAAATATCACAGAACATATTTTACACAAAACCTAAGTTTTTTGGTGCTGGGTTTAATTTTCTAAAGACAACCAGTAACGAAGCTGAGAAAATGTAAAGCAGATCTTGAAATGAATGAATACTGCACAATCCCGAAGAAGATCTGCAAAGATCCTTGGCGGGTTGAAGCCCCGGTGTTTCAATTGTGTGGAGAAAGCACACCTCTGCCAGCCAGTGATGAATAAGGTGGAGAGGAAAAACCTGTTGCATAATCTCATTCGCTATGGGATTTGCTGTGCCGTCCCCTTGAACCGAGGGGAAGTGAGTTAAGATGCAGGGTTTTAAAAACTCTCTGAAGTTTTTTATTTACCCAGCGCTCTGGCTGCCACTTTGCTTTAAGAGATTATAAACAAATACTGGGCTCTTACAAGTGAACTAAACCTATCCGACCTGTTTTAGGAAATGACCAGGTATGTTTCATTCTTGTTTTTGCGTGCGTGCGTGTGTGTGTGTGTACACACACATGCGCCAGAGGGGGGGGGAGAGAATATGAATACATGAGTGTGAAATTTACCACCCATGAAAGGGCTTCGACTACCATTTGGGGAACTGAGACTTGTCAGAAAAATGCTCCTTCATCTAACCACTCTCTAGAGTTGATTGGTAGTACATGTAGATGTAAACTATTTTCCTCAAAGGAGTTTTGTTGTTTCATCTCCACCAACAAAGATCTTTTTTAAAAGCTAAGGTAATATTTTTAAAAGAAGAAAAGAATGCTTACCAATCGAGTTTATTATTTTTTAATTACTTGCTTTTCCTTGTGGACACATTTTGGGAGGCAGTGCTAAGTTAAGGCTCGTGCAGTTGTGTGTTTGGTGAAGGCAGCAACCGGGAAAAATACATTGAAAAACTAAGAATTTATGGCTTTGTGTGAGTATTTGAGTCAAAATGTGATAGGGTGCTGTGAAAAGTTTTGTCACTGTTTTTAAAAAGAAAGTTATAACAGCATTTACAGAGTTTAAAGACTGTGGGAAGTTGCTATTGAAAAAAAAATTGGGGGAGTTAACAGTAGTTTATATAAAGATTTGGGCAAAGTACCACCAGACCAAATTAGATTTTAGATAAAATAATTTGTACCTATCAAAGTTCTACATGTGTGGAGAAAAATTAGAAATGAGTTTATTTTTGAATTACAATGTAAATTAAATTGGTTCAAGTGCCGTATGCCTACATTTAGGTGTTTTTTAAAAATGTGTAAAGTGACAATGATATTTAAGAGTTTTAGTTTTAACCTCTGGTTTGTCAGCAACTCAAAAGTAAAATATCTAATTTGGCTTAAATTGTACCTATTTTACTTGAGTGTGTCTGCATAATTATAGAGGGTGGTGAGAAACAGAACTGCAGAATCATCTACTTTTGCGCCTCTTCAGATTAGAAAGTCCCTGTCCTTCCCTTCAGCTTGTTAAATGTGGTAGAGTACCTATAAAATAAAAAAGTCAGTGTGAAATTGAGGATTCTGGTGTGTGTAGGGGGAAAGTGTTGGCCAAAATGTTAATGGTGGACTGGGGATTTAGCTCAGTGGCATAAGCAGCTGCCTGGCAAGCAGAAGATCATGAGTTTGATCCCCCTATCGAAAAAACAAATGTTAATGCTAGTAACTGAAAAGGGGGCAAAAGAGAAATCCTGTTAAGCCATTTTTTAAAAACCACGTTCAAAAGTTGTTTGTGGTGTGGTTGGGAGTGGAAATGATAGGGAGAGATGAAGGTGTAAAGTAGGTTTGGGTTGGAGGTGTAGCCAGGCCCTGGGTTCAGTCTCCAGCTGGAGTTGAAGCTCTCAACTCCAAAAAAAGTAAAGTCCTGTGGTTTTAAGAAGGCTGCAGAGTTTGAATTGGGAGTTGGGAGAGGCAGGATTGATGTGCGTTAATGTTGATACTATTTTCTATGAGTGCCTATACTGAGGAAATTAATTTCATAGAATTTTCAGCATATAGGATTATTATTGGTGAAGCAGATTTATGTAGTTGTTCAATATTAAAGTTGTTCTTTTTCAAACGAATTATAAAATTCTACTAAATACCTTTTGCTAAAGTTACCAGTGTCATTTATCCTAGAACCCCAGATTTCCTAGAGTATCTGGCAAAAACAGTGTTCTGTTGTGTATTACCTTAACTAAAAATTTTATTGGCCTTTTCATGTTTTTAAAATTATTTGAGTTCTCAAGCAAAACGTACTTTAACTTGAACAAGTAAATATTAAATTCATTTGGATCTGAAGCCTAAGAAAAAGAGGAGATAAATCATGGGAAACAGAAAACAGATTTTATGATAGATTTCAAGAGATTGAAATAAAAAGTTAGAAAGACTTCATAGAATAAGCTACAGCTGATGCTTGATTGGCCTTTTAAAAGAAATAACTGAATCAAAATTTAAAACTGAGAGATCACTGTCATGAAATAGTCTTCCTGATGTTGGTTTAAGCAAAAACATAAGACAATAAATCTTAGCCTATGCTATATATAATTATGTATTCCAAAGACAGATGTCATTTTTGTTCCTGATTTTGTGTTGTGGGTAATGCTATTTCATACATTTCTTTAGCCTAGAATGATCTAGGGTTGATTGTATGAAGAAAAGGTCATGAAGTGTGGCTGAACTTAAGCAGCTTAGACATTAAGAAGCCATTTTCATGCACAGATCAATTGAGATAGTTAGAAATTTAATCAAAGAAATGGAGGAAACAAGAGTGGTTCAAAAAGAAGGACTGAAAGCAGATTACGGCAAACAGGTACAAAGAAATAAAAGCTTGCCAGGGATATGACTGGTAAAGAAGGAAATGGGATACATCTTGGCATGAAAGGAAAGAGGCATAAGTGGAAAAATACCCTTTGATACCTCAGCAACGAGAAGGAATAGTAGTGAAACTTCACTCCCTTCTACCATGGGACTAAATTGCACCACAGGTATTATCAAAAAGTCAGGATTTTTACTACATAAAAAATCTTGGTGGGGGGATGAATAAACTATGATCATAAATTATAAGAGTGAAAATGTAAACTTGAAATTTCTAGAGATAAATCCAAGATAGTGGGGGTTTCATTTCAATTTCATGACCAATTTTGAGTTATTTGGAAGAGAGGGAATCTTCATCTAGAGTTCTGGATTAACTACAGACTTAAATTAAGCAAATCAATTATTAAAGGTATACTATTTACATGGATACCAAAAGTTGGGAACAGAAGTCCATTCCCTTAAGGAAAGCAGTATTATAAGAATTTTAAATAAGATTTGTATATAGGCAAAGAGAAACAATGATCAGACAGCTGGCAACTGTGGTAACTTCCTGGTATGAAGGAGAAAGATCGGAAGGTTCAAAGAAGTAATCTTTAGAGATACTACAATTTGACGCTGGCCTTAAAGGATGGTTGTGTTATATACACAGGAAAGACAGTGGAGCGAAGTCAAGGTGGGAAGCTGCTTATTGATCTAATTATTCGGCAGATTTATGTTGACCTCCTGGTGTCTAGCCATACATACATAAAGTTTTTGCCCTTCAGGAGCCTAGAATCTAGTAGGAAGAAGACGGACAATAAACAAGAAGGACAAGCACACAATATATGAAAAAATCTGATGTCAAATGGTACCAAGTAGTGAAGATAATAATGGTCAAGGAATTTACAGAGTTAGTTACAGTCCCACTTATTGTGAGTGATAACCTATTTTGCCTATAGGATCTTGATGAATATTGTTAATGTTACAACTTTTTAATATTCATATGTGGTCTAAACCAACTTGAATGAAATTCTCCACATTAATTCATTTTTAACCAATCTTGTGCTTTAAAGAAGAAACCTTTCCCAGGGATATAGTTCAGTGGCACAGTGTCTGCCTGGCAAATGCAAGGTTGTAGGTTTGATTCCTGGTACCAGAACAAACAAACAAAAGCACCTTTGTGACTTATTTATTTAGGTTGAGATACACAAGCTTTGCTTTTTTTTTTTTTTTCCTAGAAGTCACCAATAGGGAACAAGCTTTGCTTTTTAAACTCCTCCTTAATGTATTCATAGTTCTTTTGCTGACATTTGCTGAGAATCTCATGGTTTTTTAACCACAAGGTTTATATCATTGTTTACTGTTTAGTAAGGGCTTTCATGTACTTAGGAAACATTAATTACAATAGTACTATAAGGAGGGCTAAATTCTAACGACTGTTAGCTTTGACGCTACCTTGGATGAGAGCATACAAAAGAAAAATAATGTCAAAGCACAAGACAACTGTTGGGCTTAAGAATCAGGTTGATAAAGTAGTCAATCCCCTTTTTTAGAACTGGTTCATATCTTACAGAACAGAATGATACATTTGAACTGTCTTGTGCTCTGAATTGTTAGTTATGTGTCTCCCTAACGATTCATAGAGTCTCACTGAAAATATGATTTTAAATTTATTTTTTCTTGTTTATTTATAAATAGTAGAAACTTAGGAAAAAGTGTTCTTATTTGATTTTACATTTGGTTTGAAGATGTTCTTTATAGTGTTAACTGAAAGCTTATCAATGACTAGCGTTTCTGGGCATATTTACAAAGTGCTTCTCAAGCATTTTAAAGAAATAATGTTTCCTTTCTTCACTATCTGCATTTTTAAGCTAAAAATATAAAATTATAGGTGAAATCATGTAAAGGACTCCTAACATGGTTTGTTTTGTGAATGCAAAGCACTACTCAAAAGTTACCCAAGAATTATTCTGTATGCACTTAACCAATTTTCATCTAACATAATCAGATACACTTGAGATAAGCCCATGGAAAACAGTTTCAAGATGAGGTAAATTTGTGTTCCCTTGATTTTCTTCTAAACTACTTCATTTAGAAAAGAATTATAGACATAAATCCAGGGGTCTGTGGTTTGTGTGATGAAAGCTAATCTTAACTTTATGCCTTGAAAATACTTGGGAAGGACAGTAGTATTCAGATTTAATGTCTCAGTAGGAAGAGTGGTGGTGGGGGCAAATTGCAAGTTATTGAAAAAAAGATGTACTATAAATTGTTGCATGGCAAGGTATGGAAAGGTAGTTAATATTAAATATTACATGTTCTTCCTCTTAAAGGTAATGGGGAAAGAGGTGTAGTGAAGTATATACTATTGTTATTTGCATTGTATATCTATTTATTTCTTAAATACACAACTTCTCTCCAGGATAATTCCTAGTAGAGTCAGCTTTGGATCAATATTTGCTGAATAAATTGAATTAATTCTCACAGTTGTTACATTATATCTCTAGCTTAGAGCACTGTTTTCTCTGAGCTTTGAGTTGCAGCTGGCAGGCTTTGGGCTGGTTTTTGTCTGTGCCATATGCTGACACTAGAATGGGTCTGTGACCTCACCTCCAGCTCTGACCCTGTGGCTGACCTGACCTCATCTTTTCCGAAATGGTGGGTGGTTATTTCCTGTCACCTCTTTCCCCTCATAGTCTAACAGCTCTTTCCCTGTACCAAAGCAGCTGAGCTGTGTTCTCTTCTGGTTACTTCTCAGAATACTCAAGTGTGTGTGTCACCATGTTGACCTATTTTGTAGTGTGTTTTGTTGTTTGGTTGGAAAAGCACACTTCTCAGGAAAACAGTTGTTGAGTTTGTTTTGTAAGCTATACATGGCTTATGAAGTATAGTATTATTTCCTCTTCCTTCTTAGCTTTTGTTAAAAATCTTAGGTTCACTTGAAACATAACTGGTCAGAATGACATATTGATAAAATAAACCACCTAAAAAGTAACAGATTTTTTTTGAGACAATCAGGAAATTTGAACATGGAGTATTAGATGAAATTTAAGAACTATAACAGCATTTTCAGGTATAATAATGGTATTGTGGTTATGTTAAATTCTCATCTGTCAGATACCTATGGAAATATTTATAGACAAAATAAAATGATACCTAATACATGTTTTTGTTTTTGTACCAGGAATTGAACTCATGACTTTGCCCTTGCCAGGCAGGTGCTGTGCCACTGAGCTAAATTCCTAGCCCCCCAATACATGTTTTAAAAAGTACCAAAACAAGCTTTAAAAAGTTATCAGAACAAGGGCCAGGGATTTAGCTCAGCAGCATAAGTGCCTTCCTGGCAAGCTTAAGGTCGTGAATTTGATCCCTGGTACAACCCCCCCCCCCCAAACCCAAACCATGTAAGTATGTATGTATGTACGTATGTATGTATGTACGTATGTATGTATGTATCAGAATAGGCACAAATACAAGTGAGAGACAAAACTATTGGCAGGTTTCAAAAATTGAGGCTGGGTAATGTGTACTTTGTGGTCTGTCATTTTATAGTTGTATATATTTGGAATTTGGAAATATGCATGGTAATGAATTAAAAATATATATACCCAGTTAATATAATTATTGGGGAAGCAATTTAAACCAGTAAAGTTACTTGGTTGGAGATTTGAGCTATTTAGCTAATTAAAAATATGCACTTAGCATTTTTGTGAGTTCTCTTTTTTACAACTTTTTTTTTTTTTTAGACAGTCTTGGTTATTCAGGCTGGCTTTGAACTTCCTATTTAGCTCAGGCTGGCCTCTAACAGTGATCCCTTTGCAACCTCCCGAATGTTGGGATTATAGGAGAGCGCCTTCACGCCTGGCACAAAATTTTAATAGGGAGAATTTTGGAGAAACATCCTCGTGCTTAATATTCAACTTTGAAACCTTGTAATAATAATGTATCTTATAATTTGTAGTATGTGCTTTGACATATTTTGTCTTTTTTATCTTCAGAAGAAGATATGACTTACCCATTTTACAAATGAAGAAACCAAGGCCTTAGAGAAACTAATGTATTCAAGTTCCTGAGCAAGTAAGAAATGGTGCTAGGAGTCAAGATCTTTTGAGTGGTTTTCAAATGTTTTGGTTTCGGGATTCCTTTATATCTTTTAAAATTTATTGAGGACCCCAAGTACTTTTAAGTGGACTATTATCTATCAATATTTAACATATTAGAAATTAAAATAGACATGTTTACAAGGCTTTCAAAAATAACATTAAAGACATAACATACTCTTGTTAAAATAGTTATTACAAGACAAATGTATGGCAACAAGTGTGGCATTGTTTTACATTTTGTTATTTTTAATGTATCACTTAAGGGAAGATAACTGATGTACATAACTGCTTCTATATTCAATCTCTTAATACACTGTTTTAGCTGAAATATACGAAGGAAACCTGGCCGCACATAAATGCATAGTTGAAAAAGATTGGAGTATTTTAATACTCATTTTATAAAATTATGCATACTTTTATTATGCCAAAACTGAGCAACTGGTAGGTTCTTAAGAGTTTCAGTATTAAAACTAAGATCATATCTATGAATTTTTTGTACTTTGTAGCATTTACATCTATTGGTCTGTCATGTTTTTTGAATGGATATTTGACTTATGTGTGATTTTATGATATCAGGCACTAGTCCTTTGAAAAATAATGGTTGACTGAGTTACTCAGATCTTTTGAATGTTGATATATTTGTATTATATAAAATTGTACAAATCACCTTCATTAGTTTAGTCTCATCCAAATTCTTTAAGAATTGGACAATGGCCAAGACCTTGGTAGTGAGTTCCAGTTTTCCAAAATTTTGAAACACTCATAATTCATGTGATGAGGAGGTGTACACCTGTAATTGCAGCTACTCAGGAAACTGGGGCAGAAGGATTGCAAGTTTGAAATTAGCTTGGGCAACTTAGTGAGAGGTTATCTCAAAATTTTAAAAAAGGGCTGGGCGTGTAATGCAGTGGTAGAGTGCCACTGGGTTTAATTCCACAGTACCAAACCAGATCAAACAAAATCCCTAAAACACAAACAAGAATTTCACAAACAATTGAATAGGTACTTTTTTTCAGAAGAGGCATTGTACTTAAGTGTCAGAAGTCTTCTATGTCAGCTTTCCATTCATTAAACAGACTATTAAAAAGAGCAACCCAAGAGTTGAGATTTCATAAAATTAATAGCTTTTTCTTTTTCAGGGACATTTTAAAGTGATACTGTTACTTTGTTGTTTGTTTTTCTGAGACAGGGTGTCATTATGTAATTGAGGTTGACTTTAAACCCAGGCTGGTCTGCAACTCATGGTGATTCTCCTGTCTTAGCCTCCCAAGTACTGGGACAGGCATACACCACCACACTCAACTAAGTGATACCTCTTATGATAGGAGTGAAGAATATAATAAGATTAAGCACATGTCATTAGCTGTCAGTGATACGTCTTTACATACTGTATATACTCTGGAATCACAAGTGTTTACTTGTGAGAAAATAAGTGTGAAAAAGGTAGATAATGTCTTCATAGTAACAAAAATAATCTTAACATTGGTGTTTCCATGAAGGGGTCTTCCACACCACCCAGTCTCTCCATCATGCTTCCAAAATTGTTGGTGGAAAACAAGTGCATTTATTAGAGAAGTCTGATACATACGTGTGTATCAGTAGGGTGATGTTCCACCTTAGCTGATTGATTGTGAGGCCGGGGTGACAGGCTAGTGTGTCGGTGAGCCAGGTGACCCAGAGCCCACCCTGGGTGCAAGGTCAAACGACAGCGGAGAGTGGCCGATGAAGAGTGGAGACAGGAGAGCAGTCAGTAGGAGGACTTTACATCTTACCGAAAAAGGAGCATTCACTTTCCCTATTTTTTAAGCTAAAAAGGTGCTTTGTACATAAATACACACATATATGTCCCTCTTCCTTTTTATCTATATTCAAAATCAGTGGGTTTTTTACCCCTCGAATGGTAAGAGAGACACGATGGTGACACTTATCTGAGATAACAGAGTGCTTGCGACAGTTGTTTATTCCGTCTAACCAGGGAGCGTAGACTTTTGGTCCTTTGGCTTAGGAGAGCTGAAGGATGACTGAAAACAAATGAAATTAGAAAGAGGAAATGGTTGGAGAAGAGTGAGTGAAAGCTGTGGACAGAAGTAGCATCGGTGTGGATGGAGGAAGTGACAGGATGAAATGGCTCCACTGCGTCCTGAACACTGGACAAATGGGACTGAAAGTACCCCAGGGTAACTGCACTAAGTCATGGGAATGAATACATACTTCATAAGATTTCCACCAAGTTATAACTGAAATAACTGCAGTGGTAATCTGAGTTTTAATGTCATAGCAAGACTCAAATCTATATCTTACCCTATGGAAGGGAGAAGTGTCATGTGAGTCACTCAGCTTTGGTTACAAGGACCAGGGGTAAAGGTGGTAACTGAGGTAGGTTTAAAGCTCCAAATTCAAGAATGAAATTGTAGTACTTTATTTGTGTTTTCTTTTCAACATAACGCAGAGTTTGGATTAAAGGAGACAGAAGAATTTAATTCAAACATAACATTTATATGCTACTTACTTCAGAAGGGATTTGAGATGGGGAAGGAAAGGCAAAGTCTGTGGGTTCAGGGCCAAACAGGATTCTAGGTCACATTTTTTTCCTCATGTTTTCTCTGCTGGTGACGTTGATCTCATGGAGCCATGTAGTTAAGGCACTATAAAAAAGTAATTAAGTTGTCTCTCTTAAGTACACATGAGCAACTTTTTAGTTGCACATAGTATAACAGTATGTGTGTGTAATGGAAGTGAGGTTGGGCAGGAAAATCACAGCACACCACAGAGCATTTTTGTTGTTAACTCAAGACTGCTTTCAGCTGTACTTAACAGCCACTAGCAGCTTAAACTGTAAGCTATTTATTGTTTACTCAAGCAGTTCAGAGTTCAGTGATAAGTGGTCTCAGGGTTGGGTCAGCTGCTGAGCAATGTCATCAAGGCCTGGGTTCTCTCCAGTCCTTGACTCTGACTTCTTTTTCATGCTTCCTTATTCTCATGACTTTTGCTACCAAGTCACAAAATGGCTGCCTGAGTCTTAGGCAGCACATCCCTTTTCAAGGCAGGAAGGAGGAGAGAGACATTGAGAGCAATCCTTATTGTTGTGCCTCCCTAACTGAAAACAAATCTTTTATGAACCCTGCATCTGATTTTCTCCACAGTGTAATGTGCTTGGATTATTTCACAAGACTGCCTTTCTCCCTGGGAGAGACTGGGAAAATGGATGTATAGCCAAGGGGGTGGGATTATCATTGTCTTCAAATTTCCACTGCAAATGAAAAACTAATTGCAACTTTTAATAGAGAAATCTATATGGATGTGTTTATAGAATTTAGCATTAGGAGGTGCCTTCCCATGAAACGTAAGACACATTGTAGGTACTGTTGTGAAAAACCTGATTCAACATCCCCTTTTGCTTGTTGAACATTGATTTGGTAAGAATAGTCAGGTGACATATTTGTTGTGGACAAAACTGAAGGATGACTCAATGTGATTCCCTTTGTGCCTTGTAGCAAATAAACTTTACTGGAATGAGGCAAGACATTTGGCATTTCAAATACCTTGAAGTGGGATCGCTTCTTTTTCTCAGAGTGATATCTGGTTCCTCATGTGGGAGCCTATGAAGGTTGTATGAATTTGTATATACAATAAATTATATTGTAATTACTGTATATACAGTAAATTACAAAATTATATTCCTAACTTAACAAATTATGCGACACTATACTACTTATTAAAGAGTCCATTAAAACATATTCACCTAAAACTATTGATCTTATTATACTCAACAAATCTTTTATATAAGGATCCTATTGTATTTCATTTGTGGCTTATCAATTTTGATAGATTTTTGGAAATAAATGTGATTAACTAATATACTTTAGGGGCCAGATGGTATTTACTATTTGGGATGTGTTTTTAAGAATAAAGTGGATATATACTTAACAGCTGCTTTAAACAGCTTAAGGGCAGTGTCTAATACTACTGCACTATTTAAATACCAGTTAGAAACCTTTTATTTCTACTAATACCTTTTATGTATGTAATTAAAACAATTGTTTTCATTTTTCATCCTGTGAATGACTAAGGATCTTGTTAATGTAAATAATCAGGAAGCTTGATTTTGTAGCTTCTTAGTTTTATAACCAACAATAAAAAAGTCATGTACAGTGGAAAACCCCTTCTCTTGTCTACTGACAGTCCCAACTGAATGACTCAAGTGATTTTTGTGGTGACTGAATGCTCCGGTTTTTTTTTTTAAGATGCTGCCAGTGTTTGTTTCATTATAGACAGCAATGTTAAAGTGATATGGTGTAATTTGGGGAGGAATTTCCAAATGTCAAGTAAGTATTGAGCAATATGGCATCTATCTGTTTGCCAAGAAGAAATAGTTTTGTGTAAGTTTTTAATAAAAGGTTATTGTGAAGTCTGTGGAGATTTTACTTATAGAAATGACTTTAATTCATTAAAATAATCATATCAACTTCTGAGACATAGGCATTTTTCTGGATGAAAGATCCATTATTTTGCCAATGATGTCCTTGTCATTCTTGAACAAGTATTTACATAGTGATTTCTGTACGTCAAGTCCTATAAAGATGCAGAAATGCGTGTGGTCTTAGCCATCAAGACTTCGTTAGGTCAGGTGTGGTGCTGACCGCCTGTAATCCCAGCACTTCGTGCTGAGCCAGGAGGATCATGGTGAGTTGGAGGCCAGCCTGGGCTATGTAGTGAGTTCAAAGCCAGACTGGAGTACATGGCAAGAGCCTGTTTCAAAACAAACAACAATAACAAAACAATCCAAACCAAGACAAAAAGGAGTATACTTGTTGCTGCTCCCATTTCTTTATAGATTATCTGTTTGTGATTGAAGCAAAACACTCTTAAGATACTCATTTGTTGCCCTAGGGTTCTTCAACAGGGATGCACCACTCCAGTCGCCACTTTCTTGGCCCCCTGATAAAGCCATAATTAGCTGTAGAGGTCAGTCTACCTAAAGGCCTCCCCTGAGCATTCCCTTCTCTGTGACTGCAGACCTTCCTCCTCCTCTGGAGCAGGTTGTTAGCTGGCTGCTCTGTAGGACAGTTCAGGCAAGGAAGATGCTGCCCGGGAGCAGTTTGGGGCAATTTTAGAGTGTAAACTCTAGGAGAGAGAAATATAACAAGCAAAAGAAAGAATCTGTCTTTTTTTGTTAACAAAATTTTTTTGGTAGAAAAACAACATGAAGTTTACTATCTTAATTGTTTTTAAATGGGCAGTTCAGTAGTGATAAGTATATTCACATGATTGTGAACAAGATTCTGGAATTTTTTTCTTTCTGCAAATCTAAAACTTTATGGCCATTAAATAAATTCTCTTTTTTTCACTCTGTCCCCAGCCCCTGGTAACCACCCTTTTATATTCTGTTTCCATGAATTTAGCTATTTTAGATTCTTCATATAAGGGATTAAATGTATTTGTCTTGTTTGTTTGGCTTATTTCACTTGGTGTATGTGTTTAAGGTTCATCCATTTGACAGGATCTTATCTTATGGTATATGTTTGCCATATTTAGAAATTTTATTCACTGTAAATGGGTATTCGAGTTGTTTCTAACTCTTGGTTATTATGAGTGGTACTGTTGTGAACACAGGCATACAATATTTCTTTGAGATCTTGCTTTCACCTTGTTGAATGTGTATCAAAAGTGGAACTTGATGGATCATGTGGTAGTTCTTCTTTCAATTTCCTGAGAAACCTCCATATTGTTTTCCATGGCAGTGTCTGTTTTACAATTCTACCAAAATGCACAAATGTTCCAATTTTTCTGCTTCTTTGCTGACACGTGCTATTTTACAATAGCCACCCAAATATGTGTTCTGTGATAACTCATTATGGTTTTAATTCTCATCTCTTATGATTAGTGAGTCTCAGCATCTTTTTATGTAATTGTCAGTCATTTGTATGGCATCTTTGGAGAGTTGTCTTTTTAAGTTCTTTGTCCATTTTTAAATAGGGTTGTTTGATTTTTTTTTTTTTGAGCTGTAGGATGCCTTTTTCTTTTTAAAATGTAAATCAGCAGCTTAAAACTATTTATAGATCAGATGTGGTATAGTTAGTGTAGGGATCCAGAAATGGAGCATAGTATACAGTGATTGTAGAGCAGCCTCCCTATCGCTAGCTGTGCCTAGGACAGCTTGCTTAATTCAGGGCTTACATACCACAGAGGAATTGGAGGGCTCAGATTCATCTCCTCTTTCCTGTCTCCAGCTCCACCATACCACCTCATCTGTAAACCAGGCAGAGGGATTCAAAGATGTTGAAGTTTCTTCTGGCTCTAAAGCTCTCATTGAAGTATTGCCTTTTACCACCTGACCTTTAGCATCTAAAATTTTCTTGGAGCCTCAGTAATACCTGACTTACAGAGTGAGAAATCTTAGTTGCTACCATTGGCTGGTAGCTAGGCAGTCATCCACCAGAACTCTAGTGGGTAATTTTCTGCTGTTAACCTATCTCATTTTTTATTGTAATATGATATAACCTAAAACTCCAGGGCCTAAAGGTAATTTCTTCCTCTCTTCCCCGCTCTCCTGTTCCCTCTCTGTTGGTATTTTGAGACAGGGTCTCTCTCTATAGTTCAAGCTGGCCTTGAGCTCACTAGGTAGCCCAGACTGATCTTGAACTCACAGAGATCTTCTGGACCCAGCCTTCTGAGTGCTGGGATTGCAAGCATGTACCACCATACCTGGTCTAAAAGTTAGTTCTGCTGCCACATACAATTCTTGTAGTGAGTCTGTTGTAGAGTGGTAGAACTTGTACTTCATTCTGGAAATAAACATACAGCAGTGTTTACTTGCTTGTTTTTTGAAATATACTTACAGTCTTGAGGAAATAGAAACTAAAAAGCTCATCACAGAGTGTTTTGTTTTTGCTTTAAATAGATAAAACAGAGCAACCAGTCCAAATTCAGACTGTTTTAAAATTTCTATTAAGAATAACTGTATTTGTAAGTATTAAATGCCAGGTTTAAAGAAATGTGTGACCCAGCTGATTGATGTATTGCTTGTCTAGGGCTCTCACATAGACAGTGGGGTCATGGTGATAACTAAAAGGAAGAAGTCATGTAGTTGTGGTGGTTGAGGTTGGAGGATACTTTAGGCTTCAAGTACTAGATTTTTTTGTGTGCTATAGATAATTGACAAATAACTAGTCCTTAGGGAGCTAATTTTGTTTTATGTTGTTGCCATCTGGTGCAATTATTTAAAATGTTTTAGTGCTGACAGTACTGAAGGAGGAATAAAGTATGCAAAATCCAGCAAATTGAGTAGGAATGGATGAGGGATGTGTGTGATAATGCAGAATGAGTGTGTTGTTGGTGGTGATTGCAATAAAACCAAAGATTTCTATTCCAGCATTGTCTTTGTACTTGAGCATCTGTCATCTGCATTGTCTTCTGATGTGTTGCCAAGTCTTGATGGAACATCATCAGTCCCTCTCTGTCAAAATACCCAACGCAGCTGGGTATGGCGAAGGAGAGAGTTCATTTAGGGGGCTGAAGCCACTTTAAGGAACTACATTGTAGGAAGCTGAAGGATGTTCAGAGTCACCCAGGATCTTTCCCAACCTGGGTCATACAATGGGCTAAAGGATTAAAAACGCATTTGGTAGCACCGTAACAATTTTATTGTAAACATTTAGGTCCTTGGAGCTTCCCCATCACTGTCCATCCCTCTGTTCATGGGCTGGTCATTTAATTGTGAAAAACACAGCCAGTAGAACATAGGCAAAGTAAAAAGTTGAAACTAACCTGTGAGTGGTAGTCAGTAACCAGAATTAAAATGTAATCATTATTTAAACGGTAAAAAAAAGGTATAATTATTTTGAGGAGAGGGAGAAAAATCAAGCTGTAAAATTTCCCCTCCAAATGTTAGCATTTCATAAATTTATAGTATGAGTTATAAATACAGATTTTTCTGCATTCATCCATTCATTTATGTTGCATGTGAAAACATTTTTCCTACTGTAATCCTACTGTACCATAATTAATATTATTGGTAGTGAAAATTCTTTTTCCTTTCAGATGCTTCAGAATACAAATATTAAACATGAGAGTAGTACCTGTGTTTCTACCCTCTTAGCTGTTATCAAAGTAATGTAAGAGCTGATCGTGATTTATATAATGTTGAATTAAGTTTTCCAAGTAAATGGAATGGTTGTGTATAAATGTTTTAATGGTATCTACAAATCAGTGTTACTTATTACATTAACAGTAAAAAAAAAGTAGAAATGTGAGATGACTATCTTAGTGGATGCAGACAGAACATATGTTAAAATCTGATGTTTCCTCATGATAAAGTTCTTAGCAAACACAAATAGAAAACAACTTCTAAAATATCATCAAAGGTGTGTTTAGGGGCTGGGATTTAGCTCAGCGGCATAAGCACCTGCCTTGCAAGCAGGCGGTCGTGAGTTCAATCCCCGGTACCGATAAAAATGAAAAAGACCAAAAAAAGAGGTGTGTTTAAAAGTCGTATAGCTGAACATGCATAGCGTATGGAATTGCTGTATAATTTAGTTTTATTTTTAATTCTTTGGGGAACTATCTACTGTTTTCCATGGCAGTTGCACCATTTTCTAACTTCTGTAATTCTAATAGTGCACAAGTATTCTAAGTTTCTCTATATCCTTGCTAATGCTAGTTATTTTTTTGTTTTGATGGTAACCATCCTACTGGATATGAGGTATCAGTTGATTTTTGACATAATAATGAAAGAAATGCAGTGGAGGGGCTATAGTTTTTCCTCTTTTAGTGGAGAAACTGTGCTGGAACTATTGGACATCACTGTGTCAGAGCAAAACACAATCCCCCAAAACTTCAGTGTACATATACACAGGTTAATTCGAAATGGATCATTGACCTAAAGGTAAAACATAAAACTACAGACCTTGTAAAAAAAAAAACATAGATGAAACTCTGTGACTTGAGTTAAACAGTGTTCTTACATGTGACATCAAAAACATGATTCATAAAAGAAAACATTGAGAAATTGGACTTTATCAAAATTAAGAATTTTCTCTGCCAAAAATGCTTTTGTGAAAATGAAGAGACAAGCCATATTTTGGAGGAGAATACTATAAATCATACATATGACAAAGGACTTGTATCTGGAATATGTTGAGGATTCATATCTGGAGTATAAATAAAACTTAAGAATAGAAAAGTAAGCAACCAATGAAATAAGACCCAAAGATTTGAAAGCATATCACCAAAGAAGACAGAAGACAAAAAGCACCTCAAATGATGCTCATTGGTTACTAGGGAAATGCAAAATAAAGCCACAATGATGTAACACTAAACAACTCTAGAATGGCAGGAAAAAAAAAAAAAACAAAATACCTGACAATGTCAAGTTCTGATGAAGATCAAAGCAAATAGAATCTTCATACACTGCTGGTGAAAATGCAAAATGATGCAGCCACTTTGGGAAATGGTTTGCCAGTTTGTTGTGACACTAAATACACTTAACAGAGTATGTACTTAACTGAAAATTTATACTCACACAAAAACCTGTACTCAAGTGTTTATTCAACTTTAAGTATAGTAACCAAAAACTGGAAACAACCTGAATATCCTTTAACAGGTGAATGAATGTACAAACTGTACATTCTCTATCTGTACAAACTCTATCATGTAGTCCTTCTTGGCAGTATAAGGGAGAAAACACTGTTAATTGATACAGGAATCTTAAATTGTTAATTAAACATAGAATCTTAAAGGCATTAGGACAAGTGAAAGAAGCCACTCAGAAGCCTGTACACTTTGTGAGTTCCTTTAAGTTATATCCAGAAACTTCAAGAATGGAGAACAGAGTAGTTGTTAGTGATTAGGGTGGAGAGGCGGCGTTGGCTACAAAGGAGTGTCATGAGGAAATTTTCAAGTCATAGAATTGTTCAGCATTTTGATTGTGGTTACATTGCTTTACACATTTGGTTAAAACTCATAGACCTATACAAGAAAAAGTGTGAATTTTACTTTATGTTAAAATATAACTACAAAAAGTAAATTTAGTAATATTACCAAATTCCAGGTTAATACACAAACCGTATATTTCTGTATAATAGTCATCAGGAAATGACATTTTTAGAAAATTACATCATAGTACCTGTATCTCTAGGTATAAATATAATGGAAGATGTCTAAAACTTTATACAAACTGATTTTAAAATTTAGATGACAGTATAAACACCAAAGATAGCCAAGGTAAAATTAAAGAACAGTTTCAGGGTCCACATGATTGGCTATGTAGTGTGGAATAACTAGATCAGTGGAATAAAATAAAGTCCTTACACAGACCCACACCTTGATACCTAATTTATGACTGAAATGTTATAGTGCAGCATTGTTTAAAGAAAAGTCTTTTAATAAATGAGCCAGGATCAGTTACCTAACCATATGGGAAAAAAGAAAAAAACAAAATACCACCCTAATTTTGATCCCCTTCTTCACATTAGACAAAATAAATTCTTAGTTAATTATATATCTAAATGTGAAAGATTAAAAAAGAAACAAAGCTGCTCAACCACTTTAATCATCAAAAAATTTAAACAAACCAGAATAAATAATTTAAAATAGCTAGCTGTAGTGGTGCACACCTATAGTCCCAGCACTTAGGAGCCGAGGCTAATCACCATGAGTTTGAGACCAGCCTGGCTACATAGTGAGTTTAAGGACAGCCTGAATTACATAGTGAGATCCTATCTCAAAAAAACTAAAACACAAAACTTGGAAGTACTAAGTGTCAGCAAGGACACAGAACAAGTAGAAGTCTTAAATAATGATGGTGGGCAGCTTCTTTGGAAGACTCTGGTGGTGTCCATAAAGATTGTGCTTACAAGGGGCATGGTGAGGCACCCCTGTAATCCCCGCACTTGGGAGGTTGAGGCGGAAGGCATGCTCCAAGTTTGAGGCCAGCCTAAACTGCATGGCGAAACCCTGTCTCAAGACAAAAAGCCAAAAGGGGAAACAAACCAAAAACAACAAAAAAAACATGCTTACCATGCCCCTGATCTAATAGATGAGCTCTTAAGTGTACATAAATATCCAGCTTTAGTATACTTACCTTCTCTGAAAGACATACACAAGAGTGGCAGCACAGTTCATTCCTATTTAATTTAAAATATTCCTGGGTTTCTTGAGTTTTTTAAATTGCTTTTTCATTAAAGATAAAACCATCCTTCCCATGTCCCTCTTTTTTCCCTCTTTACAAAAGGATGTACTTTTGGAAATTATTCTGTATCAACACATAGACATCTTTGTTTTTAGGAGCTATATTGTATACTACATCAATAATATATTTAGACAATTTATCACTTACTGCCTTTGAAATCTTTTTAGTTTTTGAGACAAGGTCTTGTTACATGGTTCCGGCTGGCCTTGAACTCACTATGTAGCCAGATTGGCTTCAAACTCAAGGCAGCCTTCCTGCCTTGGCCTTCTGGGATTACAGTCATGTGCCACCAGGCCTGGCTGAAATCCTTTCTTTTTACAATTACAAACAAGCTTCAGTGAGCAACATTGTGTATATCTCTGGATGGCTAAGGCAGGAGAATTAACAAATGTGAGCCCAGCCTGGGCAACTTAACAAGACTATCTCAAAGTAAAAAAATAAAACAAAAATTGTAAAAGTTGGGGGTGTATCTCAATATGAAGAGCGTGTGGAAGGAGGGGAAATGAGAGAGGGAGGAAGTGAGGGGGATATTCTTGGACAGATACCCTTGGCCAAATACTTATTAGAAGAAAAATTATTAGAAATAGAATTTCTGGCCAGGTGTGGTGGCACACTCCTGTAATTCCAGCACTCGGGAGGCTGATACAGGAGGACCTTTACAAGTTCAGGACCAACCTGGGCTACAAAATAAGCCCAAGGCCAGCCTGACCCACATAGCGAGACCCTGTCTCAAAAAGACCAAAAAAAGAAAGAAAAAATAGAATTTCTGGGTCTTTTGAGTATGTATTTTATTTTTGATTTTCTAAATTTTAAATTACAGAAGAGAATAGCAGCTGCTATTGGCAACATGTGCTCTCTGTTTTTTCACTTGATCTCTCTTTATATATCTGCCTGACATATTTTTCTGAACCATTCGAGGATGGATTGTGTGTTTTCTGGTCTTCTGTACTCAAAACTTCAGCAGGTTTCCAAAGGAGGACATTCTCCTACCCACGAGGAGTTGCTGAACCTAGTGCTGACCTCCTACTCCAGTCTACCATGTGGTTTTCAGGCCTGTCAACTGACCCAGTATTTTCCTTTTTTTTTTTCCTTTTTCCTTTTTATCGGTACCGGGGATGGAACTCACGACTGCCTGCTTGCAAGGCAGGCGCTTATGCCGCTGAGCTAAATCCTCAGCCCCAACCCGGTATTTTTCAAAGCCTTTTATTTTCCAGGACATCCTTAGTGAGTTGAGGTTGTTGTAACAAGTTACCATGGACCAGCTAGTTTGTGAATAACAGAAATTAACTTCTTACAGTGCTGGAGGTTGGAAATCAATCAGCATGCTGGTATGGTCTGGGGTGGGTGAGGACCCTCTTGATCGCAGACTGCTGCCTTCTCCTTGTATTCTCCCCTGGCAGATCCCGGTCGTGAGCGCTGTCTGGAGTACCTTATATAAGGGCCCTGGTCCCATTCATGGAGGCTCTACCCTTATAATTTTACTGCCCCCCCGGCCCCCAAGCCCTACCCTTAAGTACCATTGTTGTGGGATCAGTGTTGGACCTTTTGGGGGGATGTAAGCTCTCTCTCATTTGTTACATACAAGATTCAAATGAGAAGAATTTGCTATATTTGCTTGTCATGTGCCTTTTTTTCTTTTTATAGTGTTGGAGATCAGACAGGGTCTCATGCATACCAGGCAAGTGTTCTACCATTGCCCTACATCCTGTGTCCTTTTAATTTCCTTTCATTTGGAATAGTCGGGATTTCTTTCTGTTGTTGTTGTTTTTGTCTTTTTGAGACAGAGTATTATTATGGAGTTCAGGCTGGCCTTGAGTTCACTTTGTAGCTCAGGCTGGTCTCAAACTCACAATGATCCTCCTGCCTCAGCCTCCCAAGTGCTGGGATTACAGTGTGCACCACCATGTCCAGTTTGGAAGAGTTTTTTAACCTGCCTTAAAAAGGAAAAAATAATGTGTATACAAAAGCCATATAGGGGCTGGGGATTTAGCTCAGTGGCATAAGCACCTGCCTTGCAAGTGTGTGGTCGTGAGTTCGATCCCCAATACCAAAAAAAAAAAAAAAAAAAAGGAAACAAAATTTTTTTAAAAAGCCATATAGAAGTATATATCATATGCCAAAACATTTACCCTTTAACAATTTGAGATACACTGTAGTGCCAACTCTTTGGGAGGCTAAAACAAGAGGATTATTCCAGCTCAAGAATTTGAGACTAGGGCCAGGAATTTAGCTCAGTGGTTCAAATGCTGTCTATCCCTGGTACCAAAAGAAAAAAAGAATTTGAGGCTAGGCTAGGCAACAGTGAGATTCAGGGTCACAGCGTTCACAACAATGAAATTCATCTTTTAAAGTATGTAATTCACAACCGTGAAAGTCATACTTCTAAGGTATATAACTCAGTGGTTTTTTAGCATATTCAGAATTTTGCAGCCATCATTACTAATTCCATTTTCTTCTCTTCTGCCCCCCTCTTCCCTCCCCTCCATTCTTCCTGCCTGTCACCTTTCCTTCCTGCCTCACTCACTCTCTCTCTTGCTCCCTGGTCTCTCACATTCTCCCTCCTTCCCTCTGTCTCTTCCTGCCTCCCTCATCCCCCTTTCTTCCTCAGGCTCTTCATACTGAGCCATATCCCCAATCTTTAACATTTTTGTTTTCTTTTGATACAGTCTTGCTGAGTTGCTCAGGCTGGACGCAAACTTCTTATCATCCTGCTTCAGCCTCCCAGATGGCAAGGATTACCAGGCCTGGGTTTCCAGAACACTTTCTTCATCTAAAAATTACATACATTACATAGTTACATTCTATTCCTTTCTCCCCAGCCTCTGGCAACTAATATTTTACTTTTTTCAAGAGTCATCCATAATGTAACAGTTACCAGTATTCATTCCTTTTTATGGCTGAATAATACTTCATCATATGGATGAACTATATTTTGTGTAACCATTCAATAGTTGGAGAACCTTTTAGCCATTTATAATGCTGTTACGAACATTCTTGTACAAGTATTCGTGTATATACTTTCAGTTCTTTCGGGTCCATATCCTGTTCTAAGCCTCATGTCTTGCTACAATGTATGGAACTTTCTTCACCATTCTTTCCTCTGGCATTTGTGGTGCATCACCTATAGTCAGAGAAACAGTTGTTAGGTGGACAAACCAGACAGTTTTGTCACTCTGAAGTGGTTTGTAGACTAAAAGGCCAACTTTTTTCTACAATTAGTATAGTTGGATAAACTCCTGAGAATTAATGTCGTTTTCCTATTTTACTGGACTTTCCAGTAAAACTTAATTTTAATAATCATTCTCTTATTTTTCCTGCTTATGCTTTAAGGGAGATGCTGCTGGGTAGAAATACTTTGGGTGCAATTTTGTAACCATCAGTTGTAAAGTTCGAGCTGCTTTCTTCTCTTTGTATTTGTTTTCAGGAAGGGAACTAGATGTACCTGTGGTCTGAGAGAAGATGAACTGCCCCCTCCTTTCCCCTTTAAAGTCAGGGTCACAGTAAGACGCAGCAACCTGTCTGCCTCCTGAAAATGAATTGTGCTAAGTGGTTCCTGGCAGGAAGCAGCCTGTCTTTAGGGACCAGTGGAAAGGAAGTTGCCTCCAGAATTAGTAGAAGTCTGCTGGCTGGCCAGGTCTCTACTCCCTCTAAACTTCCCTTGGCCAGAGTTATTTGTGAATACAAAGAGCCTGTGTAACACCCTAAGGAGTTGGAGTAGGACAGCATCCAGAGTAAATACATGTTGATGAGATTCATCGCCTCCCTTTTAACTTCTAGACATTGCCTCTGGAAATTCTTTCCTGCTACACTTGCAGCAAGGTGATCGGGAATGTTGCATTTTTCCATATACAAATTTTATTTCTCTTATGAAATAGGAGAAAGTTGTGTCTTCTAAAGGTACTTGAGAAGAAAACTTGTACAAATATACAGATGCTCAAAAACTGTTGTATAAAGTGAGTGAACCCTGAGTTCAGTCCTCTGAACAAGGGAGGTAGTTGAATGACCATTTTGTACATTAGCAGTTCTTCTGCTGTGGTTAAGGTATGATATAAATTAAAATGGACTCTGATTGAATATCACCCTTTTCAAAATATAACTGTTGGGCCAACAGAATGTCTAATGTAATATTGATTGTTTGGCTGGAGCCTAAATGCTGGTTTCCATTTTCTTAAATGAAGTTTACAGGATTAGATTAGAAGGAGGAATTAATTCCAAAGGATTGCTTGGGAAATAATAATGGAAATTCCTAGGTAGAACTATTTATTTAACTTGCATTCATACACTGGGGAACCCTGAGTTGTATCTTTTTAAAAAATTTATTGTATTGTATTGTGTTGTATTGTATTTTGTCTTTTTGAGACATGATTTCACGATACAGTTCAGGCTGGCCTCTTAACTCACAAGGATCCTCCTGCCTCAGCCTTCCCTTGCTAGGATTACAGGCATGTGCCACGATGCCCAGTGCCTGAACTGTATCTTGTCACCTCCTCCCAATTTTTAAATATCTTTTCTTGCTGCATCTGCATCTAAAAAACTGATAAAGATTAGAAGCTAGGCCACTTCAATCATATTAAAGCCATAATGGGGTTTTGCCTCCAGCATATACTTCTGGCCTTTTTTTGTGAGCTACTGTGTTCTTTTATTATTTTTTGAAACTGTAGAGGCTGTGACACTGGAGAACTTGGTCTCTAACCTAAAAATACATTCAGATCTCCACATTTTTATTTTCTGTAATTTTCAGGAGCAGGGAATAAAACAGGACAATCACCCATAATGCCAACATCCAGAGTCCACTTCTGTTTACGTTCTGCTTTACCTTCTGTCATCTTTTTTATTAGACCCAGTTCCTCTGGGTTATAAAGGGTGACCTGAACTGTGAAACTGTACACAGCACTCGTTTTACTTCATATGAGCTCATCCGAAGCTGGGAAGGACAGGGTTTGAGGTAGTTTCAGATGCTGTTGTGGTGGCATAATGCCCTAATGCAGTCCGGATAGCCATTGTCAGTGGTGCTGTCAATCAGGAAGTCAGTTATTTAGCAAGAATATATTAAGTGCCACACATAGGGCCTTGAATTTAGACCATCTCCACTCTTGGCTCTTTCCTTGCCTGTCAGATTTTATAATCAGCATTCTAGGATGAGTTCATTCTTACACAAATAAACCAGGCTGTAGCTAGTCTTATTTCTATTTTCTCCTCATTTCTATGCATTATAAACAGTTATCAGTGAAAGTCCTTCAGCGGTGTTCTCGTGTTATTTTTGTACAGCTTACAGTGGCTTCGATAGCAGGATGCTTTACCAGCTGTCTCTCCTACCTCAGCTTGTTTTGTTACTTGCTGGTCCAGTCTGCTCCAACCAGGAGATCTGCACACAGCTTGCTTGTCATGCATTTACTTCATTTGGAATTTTCTTCTTTCCTCTCCTCTCTTCTCCTCTTTCTGGAAGTTCATGTTCCTATATTCCCTTAAAACTCCTGAAACTTACATTTTCCAGGAAGCCTTTCCTTTTTATTTAGTGTACATCCTACTAGCTCATTATCTTTTTCTATCTGTTCAAAACATCATGTTAAACTATTTACTCATATCAGGGAGCTGCCATCTACTCCGTTTTCCCCATGTTGCTCTGTTGATTTATAACCTAACATAAACCAACGCAGACTTTGGTATTTTGCAGCAAGGACTGGAGCCTCAAGTAGAAGGCTGTTTGCTGTTACATGTGGCATGTCTGGGTCTGACGGAACCTCGCCCCCAGAATTTATAGAGGGCAAAGTTCAGTGCTGAGCAAAGATGACAGAATGACCTAAGAAGAAACAAAATGAGCAAACAAACACTTGCCTTCCAGAGTTTGATTATATAGTAGGTGTTTTGTGGGAAATCTTTATTTAAAATTTTAAACTTGATTACATTAATTTGCTATGAGACCTAACCCATTACTATTTATTTTGCTATTCAGATTGTGTGCAAAGTCCTTTTTAAAACTTAGCCAACAGAGTGGCTCGAGCAGCACAGGCTGGAGTCCCAGAGCAGTGACCAGTGATACTGTGGCTACCCTTTGCCTGCCACCTGGCTGCCTCCACTTCCTGGTATAGTAATGTGCCACAGAGGAGGCGAGCCATGTTGTGGGGCTGACAGAGACGTGGAGGTTGTTTTCTGAGCAAGCCTGAGATCCCCTCCCCTAAAGGAATGATCTGGAACAGTTTCCATGTAAACTCGTAACACTGCAGCGTAACTGCTTATTGATCAGCTCAGCCCTGGTACTTTCCCTATAACGCACTGTTTGCTAAGACTTACGTGGCTGTCTTATGCTCTTAGTGAAATAATCCTTAGGTATTAGTGACCTTGGAATTCCTCATTTTACAGGTTGTGAAAATACAGGTTTGGGAATGTCAGGTGATACATACATTGCCACTTCAGTATTTTAAGTAGAGGAGCTGAGATTAGGAACAAGGTCTCCTGACTCCTTGTCAATACTTTGTGTCTGTTGAAAAAAGAAAAATATATCATAACACCTGTGTCCAAATTCCTAATATTAGTTTTGGTCCCAAGCAGCAAAGAAATGCAGCAGATCTGGGCTGTAATTGGCACAAGAAGACCAGGAGAAGAAAGCCTGTGGTAGTAGTTCTTGTGACTGTGGAGTTCCGTGGCTCCTGCTTTTACTGTTGGTGGAGCTGAGCAAGGGGCCTGCAGTTACCCCTGGGTCTGGCTGGAGTCCCATTTTTGAGGCCCCAGAGTTATTTTTAGCCCCAGGGCCTTGGAAGCAGGTGTGGTCTGGGCTTGAAGGCCACGCCTGGAATGTGTTCAAGCCTGGTGCCTGTCTGCTTGGGAGCGGAGGAGAGTGACTTAAACCACTGCATGTACTTCGTTAGAGGAACTTCTCTTTTCCTGTGAGGAATGAAAATCATACTGTGTTGCATGTGTGATGCTTCAAGGCAGTTTATTTTGGAGATTTTGTCAATCGAAACACATTCTAAGAGTATTAAGGAAAAATATTAGCTATAAATCCTTTGAATGTGGAGGGAATCTTTTGCATTAAGAGTTCTACTCCAACTGGCCTGTTTTAAATTCCAGGTTTATAATTACAAGTGTGTGATTTAAACTTAATTTGGGGGGTCTGGGGAATGTAGTGCAGTGGTAGAGTGTATGCTTAGCATGTGCACAGGCCTGGGTTCAATTCTTAGCACAACCAAAAATTAAGAATAAGTAATATTTAATTTTCGTGGTGCTGGGGACAGAACCCATGGCCTTGTGCATGTTAGATAAGTACTCTACCACTGAGCCCTAAAATAGTCCTTTGTTTTTTGTAAGGCAACAACTCAATAATCACCTTGAGGGTAAACGTCAATATCCGTATATCGTGTTTGTTCATTTTACACTGCATACACCAAACTTTTATTAATCTTGATAAGTACAGCAGGATCTAGGTGTGGTGAACCCCTGTAATCACAGTACTTTGGGAAGCGGAGGCAGGAAGATTGCCAAGTTTAAGCTAGTCTAGGCAATTTAGTGACTGTTTAAGAGTCTGTCTCAAAAAGGGAGGATGAGGGCTGGGAATGTAGCTCAGTTCCAAGACCCTAGATTTGGACTCCAGAATAGCAAACAAAGCAAAGTGAAAACCAAAAAAATCAGGACCTGGTATTAGTACCTGCTCTGTGTATTTGTCATGCTTGTGACTACAGTTTTCCTAAGATTGTGGAAAAGAATGTAGTAATTATTTGTTTTTTTAAATTTTATTTAAAAGGAAAAAGAGAAAAACACAAAACAAAACAAAGCAGTGTAAGGGTACAAGTAATACAGAACTACAAAAAAAAAAAAAAAAAAAAAAAAAAAAACAACAGAAATCACCAAGATGACTCCTAGAGTCTTTTTGTTTTGAGACAGAGCCTCATTAAATTGCTGCATGGCTAAGTTGCCTAGTTTGGGCTGGAAGCCAAGATCCTTCTGCTTCAGCCTGCAGGATGCTGAGAATATAGGCACTACACCTGGCCATTTTTCTTTATTTTACTATATTCTCTAACTGTATCCTGTTGCATAAAATTTTTTTTTTGTCTTTTTCTTTTTTATCAGTACCAGGGATCGAACTCACGACTGCCTGCTTGCAAGGCAGGTGCTTATGCCGCTGAGCTAAATCTCCAGCCCCATGTTGCATAAATTTTTAAAAAGCATACATCTTACCTAACGTATCTTGATATTTTACTATGTTATATATAAAATCAAGAATCTAACTATAGACATAAACATTTGTGGACTTGGAGAATTGTACTGAATTAACCTTCAGAGTACTCTTTCCTTTGACAGTATTCCTTTTCATTTTTTGGCCAAGACATGTGCTTGTAAGGTTTTTCTCTTTGTCATTAGAGTTAAAGGGTGAAACTACTAGAGATTCTTATATGTAGTGTATATTTCACACTGAGATTAAAAGTTGAGTTGCCTGGAAATGCATGAAGTCTAATCACTGCAACCGTACTTCTGAACAAAGGCTGAACATCAGCCGTGTCTTTTATTGGCATCTGCCCACTGGCATTCTCTTGGTTGTAACAGTCGTGGTCTCAATCTAGCCTTCGACGTAGCTTCTGTTCCAGTGTCCACATAGCTCGCTGTCTAGTCTCTCTGTCTTTACCTCAGTGTTACTATCAGAGTAAGACCTTCTCTGACACATTAAAATTTTAACACTTACCCATGTCCTTTGTTTATTCCCCCTGCCTTATTTTCTCTCC
The DNA here is from genome assembly GCF_034190915.1 of Cavia porcellus. NCBI lineage: Eukaryota > Metazoa > Chordata > Mammalia > Rodentia > Caviidae > Cavia > Cavia porcellus. The sequence goes on along the minus strand of NW_026947510.1, from coordinate 38,002,524 downwards.
ATAGCATCTCTCACTGTCATGCTAAATGTTTTACATTTACTGCTGTAGCTTAAATTTCGAATGACTCCCAAAGGTCCATGTGTGAAGATCTTAGTCCCCAAGGTGGAGATGGTGGAATTGCAGGAGGCCAGGCCTAGCCTGACTCTTTAGGTCGTTGTGGGTGTGCCCCTGATGGGACCCTAGCCTTTCCCACTCTCTTTCACTTTTGGACTCATGATGTGAGCAGTTTGCTCTGCCACACCTTCTTGATCTGTCAGGGACCCAAAGCAGTGAACCCCATTTTGTACAGAAATCTTCAAAACTGTAAGTCAAGATAAACCTCTGCTTTACAAGTTAATTGTCTCACATATTTTATTATCATGATGAAAAGTTAATATAGGATCTCATCATTAAAATAGAAGCTCTAGAAAGGTGAGAATGTTTTGCTGCTTAATTTATAACTCAGCTGTGAATTTATAATTATAATTCATAATTGCCATCTGTTGCTGCATTTTCATAGCAGTACCTGACTACTAACTGCTTATTAACTGACTGACTGAGTTACATTAGGCCTGCAGATGCTTTTGAAAACCAGGATGCACAAATGAGTCCCCAGCTGAGTCTCCCTTGTTCTAAATCTCTTCTCCTATCCCCAGCCTACTTCTATACTTCTAAGACATTTTCTCTGCATTGCACAGATTAAACTAATTCTGGACACATTTCCTTTTGCTCAGTGGTCCATCCAAGGATCCTTCTACTTGCACACCAGTGAGGCCACCTCCATCCCCAGGGCCCTCTCCTAGTCCAAAGGGTCTTCAGTGTTAAGGCAGGGTGCCAGGAGGACACGGGAGAGCAGACACGTGGGGTGCAGGAGGAGAGTGTGTAAGATGGGTATATCAATAGTGGAGGGAGGGGGAAAGGTAGGCAGGGGAGGAGGAGGAAAGCTTGGCTGGACCAGGGAGGGAAGCTGATCAAATAGGCGAGGATAGGAAACAGTGTGACTAAGAAAAAAGACTGTGCTCCATTTAGGCCAAAGCCAAGAGTGTTGTGCTCTTGGCTAGCAGAGGCTTGGTAGTGACTTCTCATGACCTGCCCTCTGCTTTGGGCATTACATTGTAGTTACTCTTTGGGGGCTGGCTGCTAGTCCAGCCTTCATTTGTGGGTCCCTGAGGTCTATGTGAGCAGCCCCAGCTTCTGATGAGAGTGGGGGGCTTGCCACTGTGCTGCATGTCAGTGGGAGGCAGCTGGGTTTTACTCTGCTTGTGGCTGCCGTGTCTCAGACCATCAGACCATCTCTAGACAGTTTTGCTTTAAGCAAGTCTATTCTGCTGTTGCTGTCACTTGTCAGAATGTGTCCAAGTTTTGGGTAAGAAAATATGGTCAAGACAATAATAGACAAAGTGTCTTATATTCATAGTTGTCATGGCTTTGGTGAAGATAGTTTTTTGTTTTCCTTTAATTCAATGTATTTACCAAATATCAGACCTGAATTTTTACCTGTTTCCTATCTCCCTTTCTCCCTCCATGAGGTAAAGTTTCTTTTATCATAGAAGTTAAGACTTATAAAATTAAGATGACCAAAGCCTGAGGTGTTCTTGTGTGCTTCTAGGCAGTATCACTTTTTTTTCCCTTTGGGCGAGGGTACCTGGAATCGAACTCATGACCTCACACTTGCCCAGGAAGGTGTTGCACTGCTGAGCTACATGCCCAGCCCTTTTATTCCTTTTAGATTTTTTTTTTCCTGTTATTGAAAGTCTGTGTTTAGGGTTTACCAAAAAGCTGGTTGGTGTATTTTGTTGCCTATTTTTTTCAGTTTTATTGGAAGGAAAAAATTTAAGTCTGGCTTGTAGTTTAATAAAAGTAAACTTCTCACCTGATTATATCCTTTCCATAAACTCTGAGAATTTGAACTTGAGCTGTATCCCAACCAAATAAATCTAAATCCCTCTCCTCACACAACAGGGCTTTGAAGCACCCCATAACCACAGAATCCTGTTCCTTCCCCAGAGACTTTCTCTTTGTAAAAGGAAATGTTTGAAGTGGAAGCACACCTTTCTGGGTAGGAGCCCCTGCAGCCTCATGGACCCCTCTTTTCTTCCAGATCATCCTCAGGAGTGTTTATGGGTACTGACCCCTTACCCTACCTGCTGTAGACCTTGGGAGTGGATAGTTGAGAGCAGCAGTGTCTAGTAGCAGATAAGCTGTTGTTCTTGGCAGAAAAAAAAAAAAAAAACCTAAGGGTAGAAGGGAGAAGGGGTACCCCCACCCCCGTTTTTAGTGGAATGTATCCAGTGTCAGTATGACTGACCTAGAATCCAGTTTGAGAAGTTGAAGGGAAAAATACCTCATCAGAGAAGAGGAAGATGTTTAATAGAATTATTTAAAAATCTTTTTTAAAAATTCTGGTTAAGCACTAACTATGAAGGCTATAAGTACTGAGGAAAATCAAAACAAACTTTCCTCTTAGTTTATTTCTGTTAATTGGTTCTTTTGTAGTCAAATTTTATATCGCTCTTTAAGTTAAAACAGACTTCCTTTGTTATCCTTAGACTTACACATAACTGAGTAGTGTAGTTCATTGAAATATTTTTGCAAAGTTGGATGCAAGTGAATTTCAGTAAATTCCAGTGATTTCCATTAAAAAGTCATAGATACATGGCTTTAGGTAAGTGGGTAAAATCTAAAACATAAAACAAATCATTAGAAACATAAAAAACAAAATTGTATATTCAAGGGTGAAAGTTCTTATAAGCTTATGTTAATATTAAATGTTATGAAATATAAAACATAAGTAATTTCTGAAATTTAAAATGTACCAGAAATGGTATTTCTGCATGGACTTGTCCGCCCCCCCCCCATATGTATAGTAATTGTGTAACATAAAATGTTGCTGCAGTCTGTCTTTATCGCTAGGTAATATAAATAAAGTCTTTTAAATCTGTTTTTTGTTTTTTTTTTTTTTTCTGTTACTAGGGATCAAACTCAAGATCTTGAGTTTGCCAAGCAGGCGCTGATGCCGTTAAACTATATCCTTGGCTAAATTGTTATTTCTGACTGTGGGGTGCTTTGAAATTATTTGTTTAGTAGCCTTGGTTAAGGTGACTCTCTTCAGTGTGATAAATGCTGTTTTAATGAGAGAGATGAGCTCTGAGAGATAATTTTCCTAATATTGTGAATGTAGACTGTCACATTTTATCTTTCTTTAGAGTCAGTAGTTAGAGCAAACCATTAGGATGACAATACTTTGCTGTTTGAGCTCACTATTAAGGAAGTACTTTTTAGCTTTTAGGTATCTCAGCAAACAGCTGATTGAACAGATATAATCTGCAGGGATGGAGGAATTGTCTTTTAAGGTTATGTATTTCTTCATTTTATTCAGATTTCCAAAAGGGCAAAAGACTGATGGATATATGGATTGGGTAACTTTCTAAGTAAATATTGAAGAAAATAAAATTTGAAGTAGTATTAGTGAGAGAGCAAGATACAAAAACTATGTACTGTGTAATCATTTGAATAAGGAGAAGGGAAGGACTATATGTATTTTAGTTTCTATTTGTTAAAAAAAAAGAGAAAGTAAAAAAAAAGCCAGGGATTTAGCTTAGCGGTATAATCACCTGCCTGGCAAGTGCAAGATTGCGAGTTCAGTTCCTGGTACCAAAGCAAAACAAAACAAAAATAACCCCCCAAACCTCTGGAAGAGATCAAGAGAAACTGTTATCAATTAGAGGGCAGAGCTGAAACTTGAGCAGATAAGGGACAAGGTTAAAGAGGAGGATATATATATATACTTTAAATATATTTGGGGTGTTTTATTATTTTGGATTTTTTTTTTGAGAGAGAGGATCTCGCTATGTTCAGTCTGGCCTTGAACTTACTATGTAGCTGGCCTCAAATTCATGATGATCCTTTTGCCGTAGCATCCTAAGTGCTGGAATTACAGGCCTGTGCCAGCACACATGACTGTTGGAGTTTTAAAATAGCAGTTTCTCATACCTTCATCTTAGTATAATGAATGTAAAAAGCTACATCTATTCATATTATATACATGTTTTAGACTACTAACTATATGGATATATTATCTTTTAAAATGGCAAGAAATTGAAGCTTTAAAAATTGGCTAATAGTAGCAAAGCTGATTTGTCCTGTATTTTTTCACTGCTGAAGATAGATCCCAGAGCCTCACGTGTGCTAGGTAAGGACTGTACCACTGAGCTACATCTTTATCCCTTAAAAGTATTACATATATTTATGTATATGTATATATATGTATATATATTTATATCTTTATCTTTTTGAGACAAAGTCTTGCTAATCTGTCTCAAACTTGTGATCCTCGGTCTGCAGGCTCCTGAGTAACTGGCATTACGGCTGTGTACTAGGGCATCTGACTGTGCCCTGGATTTTGTAATGTGCATTTGGGCCCTTGTAATTCAATCTAAGACTTTCTGTTCCTTTTGACTAGTTCTCATGGAAATTTTGGGTAAGGTTACTTTGGTGGTTTTGCAAACAATATAAATATTCTGGTCGTCTTTTAAATCTAACTGATGGAAAAGATTTTGAAAGCAAAACTGGCACAGACATATCCCTGATTTGTGGTTATTGACATTCTTCAGAACGAATAGTAAATGCAGACAAATTTTAAAATTAAAGTTGTAGCCAAGGATAGGGATTTAAGCAAAAAGCTCTAGCTGTAAATGACAAGGTTAAGGCCATTGTTACCTCATGCTCCACAACTCCTTGCCAAGGCTCTACCTCTCATATATTCAATTTAGGACGAGGGAGAATCAGAGTTGGGGCATGGAAGGGTGCAGGAGGGCTCCAGCTGGCCCAGCCGAGCACTGAGAGTGTGTAACTGAATCCACACTTGACTTTCCCTGCATCGGTTCAGTTACATCCTCAGATATTAGAGTTACATTGACCAGACCCAGTCTTGGTCATAGAAAGGGTCTTTTTGTGTCCATTGCTGCTGACTCTAGTTCTCTGTCTGATAAAGATGATCATTTTCTGCTCGTAGAACTGTTTTTTTCTACAGGAAGCAAGGATGAGTGTTTACAAATTCAACTTTTTAAAAAAAATTCATCTTTTGCATGTTTGCTGTCTTTCCATCCCTTTGTCCCTTGATCCGCTAACCCAGATCATTGCTTTGTCCCATCCCGATTCTATCACTGAGAGGAGCCAATCAGACTCTGAGTCTCAGCGTCATTGTTGGAACCAACTGGCTCGTGTTCTCTGGTTTCCACTTTCTGTGCCACTTGGGCACCTCATGGACAAGTCCTGTTATTCTTTCCCAGTCAGCTCTATTATGGGAATAGATACTTAGGGAAAACTGGGTAACCCAGTAGTAGAAGCCCTAGTTTGGGAGTCAGTCTGAGTCCAGGACCTGAGGTTGCCATGAACTGTCAGTCCCTGCTTCAGCGCTAGCCCTGGTCTGTGCTTTGACCAGGATATATTCTCTGCCGTTTCCTCTGTTGATGACTTTAGTACCTTACTGATGTAAAGCTGAACTAAAAATAAATACATAAATATAATGAAGCTTGTTCCTTGGAAGACAGGAAATGGACATGCACTGTGTTAAATGCAGCTGTTTTGTAAAATGGGCAGATGAGACGATTTCTCAGGTGTCTTCCGACTCGGTATGTCAGGTTCTGTGAGGAAAGTTGCAGCGGGGCTGCGGGAGGGTGGAATTACTTCTGCTTTCATGGCCCATGATACCTTTTAGAGTCTGTACGTAGGCCAGCCTTGTTCACCAGTGCGTCTTTAAGAGCATTTTTCCTCCTTTCATGTGCGCAGTTGTTTTAGTTATGAATTTTAGATAAGTTTCACTATTTTGTCCTTAGAACAAAAGTGTGTGATATGATTTGCCCAAAGTTATATACTCTGCAGATGGCAAGACAGCTTCTTTTATATGCTGAGCCCTGTTTTCCATGTTTTACTTTTGAATTTGTAAGTATAAAATTAAGAAGAATGATGCAAAGATGTTTGAAGATTTTGTCATCCTGATCTGAAATCAGTTAATGAAGTATTTACTTGGAATCTTAAATCGTTTTGGGGACAAGAAAGATTTTTCTTATTGTCATAATTGGAGCATCTTATATGTAAAGCATAACAATCATAAGAAATACAAAATCTTTGTCATCAAATAGTTTACCATTTGAAAGTTGAATGCTGACAGTAGACTTCTAGTTTTATGTAGTACATGCTGGATTTTGTACAAGAAGGATGTGCCAGGGGAAATGGGAATGAGAATATTGAAGGTTAGGGCCTTGTCCAAATTATGGGCACCAAGCTCCAGTTAGTGTTAATGAGGAAATGGATGATGGTAGAAGTTTGGTAGGACCGGGGAACGCTGGATCTGGCTTTAAGAGCTTTGTAGATGGAGGCAGCTGATTTAGAGTCCCAGGTTAGTGGGTACAATTTTCCAGGTTGGGAATCAGTGATTCTCTTGAGAATGCGGTGCAAGAAGGTAAAGGGTAAGCCTCCACCAACCGGATTGAGGAACTTAGTGTGAGCAGATTGGTCATGCGAAGGAAACAGGCCCAAAGCATAGCCCTGACACTACCTCCTGTGGATGATGTCCTTGGTACATCACAAGTCCTGCAGTTCAGTAGTTGCTGTGACAAGCACATCAGCCATTTTTGTCCGTTCACTTTTTCAAAAGGCAGCTGAAATTTATACGGCCTATTTTCCTGCCTATTCTCTGGGGCCCATTGTTTGCACGCTGGTATTCACATCTGCATGCATGCACTCACACATAGCCACTTAATACAGTAATTCTCAAGCAACTATGGGGTTTTTGGTTTTGTTTTTGGTGTTTTTGGTCCCGATAATATGAGATTGTTAAAACCACTCTTGGCTGTTGTTCTGTGTTGTGTTTTCAAGAAATAAATAAAATGGAAAACCATTTGCAGTAATAATAATTCAAGCTGCTTTGAATAGCCCTTCTGATTCCATACCAGTCATGTAGTACTGGCTCCAGGTGATTATAATTCATGACTATTTTTTATTTTCTTGAAATTTTTGCCTTTTGAGCTATAACTGAATCATCACCAGCATATTTTTTCTGAAACCATACCTACTTGCCCCTTTTGTTTGTCCAAGTGAAACAGCGCGTCAAGTGTGGAATTAGATTAATGGAGTAAATATTATGAATCATACACTCTCTAATCTGATGCTCTTTCTTCTTTCTCTGACCCCATGTTTTGTTTTCTGTCTGTCTTTCTCTCTCTGTGTAGGCTGTCAGTCCAGTGTAAAGCTGTTGGAGCGAGGGAGCAAAGGTAAAGAATGATGTAATGCACTGGCTGCCCCAAAGCATCTTTTGTTGTGGAATGGTTATTCCAGTCATCTCTCTATGAATCAAATGTGAGGGGCTGCTTTGTGGAAGAAGCCCTTTGCAAGAGCACATCAACGGGGAAGAGAAAGAGACATTCAGTTGGAGGGCTCTTGCTGAAAATGGGTTTAACTCTCCTTTTGCCAGTCACCACCAGCCTGACCTCATACATTTTTAGTACAATGGAGTGGCTGAGCCTTTGAGCACACCACCATTACATCATCGTGGCAAATTAAAGGAGGAGGTGGAAAAAGAGGACTTATTGTTGTCATGGCCCATGAGATGATTGGAACTCAAATTGTTACTGAGAGGTTGGTGGCTCTGCTGGAAAGTGGAACAGAAAAAGTGCTGCTAATTGATAGCCGGCCATTTGTGGAATACAATACATCCCACATTTTAGAAGCCATTAATATCAACTGCTCCAAGCTTATGAAGCGGAGGTTGCAACAGGACAAAGTGTTAATTACAGAACTTATCCAGCATTCAGCAAAACATAAGGTAAATGCTTCCCCCTACCCTTTTTTTTTTTTGCCTTTTTAAAGATAAATGTGTAAAGTGGGGAACAATTTTAATTGAAACCTCATTTTTAAGTGGAGAAAGTAATTTGAGAAGTTTTGGTTGCTTTTTAGATTTTGGCACCTTGAAGTACCTCAAAATAATTTACTAATCATACTGTCACATTTAAGAATATTGTAAACTATACTGAAAGGTTAATAATGTGTGCTATTTTGAGTGTAAGCTGTTTTCCTGTTAATGGCTTGCTGAAATTTTTTCTCAATTTAAATATTTGTATTTTCTACAAACTCACTTTGGAAATTAAGTAGGAACTAATTTTTAGGTGTGCTTTTTATATCTGGTCACATTTATGTGTGGTAATACTGGTCAAGACATAAGGATATTACCTTCAAGGAAATTATTCCTAGGATACTGAAATACTGTCTTTGTTAGGGAAGGCTATGTCTTCATGAATAAAAACAAGCTCATCGTTTAAGTTTAATAAACAGCTTATTTATTATTACTAGAAGCCATTCTAAAATGTTTAGGAAAGCTTATTTTACATAGTATGTATTTAGTTTACAAACTTTACATTTTTATGAGTATTTAAAAACCAATACGTTTTGAGCCTATCTTCCTAGAAATAGCATCAGTTTAGCCTTTCAAAGGTTGATGTATACAAGTGTGTATGCTACCTTTTACCAGTAAATTAATCATATCTCATTTTTATTCAAATAATCAATTGAAAACAAGCAGCATTGTTTGCATCAGCACCAATAAGTATGACAACTTGCTCAATTGGTTGTTTTTAAGATTATTTTTCTTGCCTGCCTTCCTACAACAAGCCTCTCCCATTTGCATTTCAGGTTGACATTGATTGCAGTCAGAAGGTGGTAGTTTATGATCAGAGCTCCAAAGATGTTGCCTCCCTGTCATCAGACTGCTTTCTCACGGTCCTGCTGGGCAAACTGGAGAAGAGCTTCAGCTCCGTCCACCTACTTGCAGGTAAGGCTGTGTGTAGCGCAGTGGACTTGGAGCCTCACTGAGCCATGTAAGCAGTATTACCCAGCGAGCGCAGAGTACCGTAGTTCATCGCAGCTGGGATGCATACATTGCGTGAAAGCTTTTGGTGGGGGCAACAGTTCTGTTTAAATTGAATAGTATCATTCTGTCTCACTGGTCAGTGTATTTTTGATTTAACTGAAGGGCCTCTTCCTTGGTATTTATTAGTTAGAAAAACCACGCAGGTCGTTGTGCCTGCATGTTGGCTTAGAGTCAGTTTTTCTGACTGAAGATTTTTCTTTTCACCTGTGATGTAAGAACACCAAATGACCTCAGCTCCTGCCATTAGTTCCCACCTCTGTGGCAAGAATCCGACCAGTATTACAGTGTCAGGCTCTTATTAAATATTTAAAGTCGACTCCAGAGATAGGTCAACTTTCTGAATATTAGTGGACAATGAAATAGGGCAAGAAGTATGCAGAATATTTCTTCTAATTGTTATGGGGACTGTCATAAAACTTGTGTATTTTTATTTTTGCACTGAAAAAACAAGTCTCACTTTACAAATAACCAGATGATTTTAGAAAGGATGTAGAAGAGCCCAAATATTTTATGTCTGCCTGAGGGAGTTCTAAAGCAAACTGTCTATCCTGTTTTGCGGATATTACTGAAGTCCTTCCACTTGCACTGACTCACAGAGGGGAATACAGTTTATCAGTGTGTGGAATCTTAACATAAAGCTGCTCTCAGGCAGATTTATCCACAGGGATAGGCAAGAATGTTTTTGAAAATATGATCTAAGAAAATAAAAATATATGTAGTATCACTTTTATACCTTAAGTGTTTTGTTAAAAGGAGGGTACAGTGAATTTGGCAATTGATTGTTAAGAAGTACAAATATTTCTGACTTAAGAGAAAAGGATTATCCAGTTGTTGGTGATGTCATCACTTTTAAACTCTGCCCAGGTTTAGGTAAGATTTCCATGTCTCCAGCTCAGATCGTCTATAGCCACATCTTTCATTTATGCTTTGGTTGTCTGTCTGATCCCTCTGTGGGTGTTCTTATGTGAAGTCTGAATTGGAATGCCAATTTGAAGATTCTGTGATTAAGAATTGTAGTGTTCCATCCTGCCTGTTGATACGCACTTTTTTTTGTTCAGTGGTGGTGCTGGGTATTAAGCCCAGAGCCTTACATATGCTAAGCAGGTACTCTGCCATCCAGCCTCACGTCCAGCCTGGTAGGCACATTGTTTTTTTTTGGTACTGGCGATCAAACTCACCACCTTATGTTTGTCGGGCAGGCACTTATGCTGCTGAGCTAAATCCTTGGCCCAGGCACATTCTTTTAATGGGAATATAAGTGTGCTAAATATAACAATTTTAGAGTGCCACTAAACTAATTTCCTGAGTTTAAGCCCTCATGGCCTGCTTTTGTAGCCATCGTGAGGGATTTTACTTTGGAATTCTATTCATGGGATCAGGGGTGTTTTTAGAGGTTATGTACCAAGATGTGCTTCATGACAAAGTGACTTATGCCTCCTGCTCTTGTTGAGATACCTTTTCCCAGGGAGGGGAGGGCCCCAGACATGGCAAGCTGGCCATGCAGACACCCTGCAGAGGAGTGAGCACGCTGAGTTCCCAGCACAGGGGTCTTGACTATCTAAGTGCCCTCTCACTCCCTTTGCCAAAGAACACTCCTTCGTTCTTATGAATCATCCGTAGCTTTGGAAGGGCACTCACTGACCAATAAGGAAACACAAGGATCCAGTCTGATCATCTAGTTCAGCCCGAGGGTCTCATGGAATGACACCATGAGTCAGAAGACTCCAACATCCTCATTTCATACAAGAAATGTTTCTCAGCCCTCAGCCAAAGCCTAGGCAGCATCATGAACCACAATGACTGTATCTATCGATGGCACCTCATCCTCATCTGCATATCCAGAGCCCTGTATGTCCTACAGCACAGAAGGTGGCTTCCAGGTCTGCAGTGTCTCATTTGGGAGTTTGTAAGCAGCCAAACCTCTTCTAACACCCAGGAGAGAGTCCTGGATTGTTAAAAGTGTCCCCAGCCATTGAAAAGCTTCTAATCATCTGGGACTTCTCTTGGTAGATAAAAAATTGGCATGAGGGGAAAAGAATGCTGGGAAAGTAAGGCCATAGATTTTTGGGAAGCAGTTTTTTTTTTTTTTTTTTTGCCTAATTTCAGCTGCTCACTGGATAAACCAGGAATGTGAGACAGAGGATGTATCAATGAAAGTTGCTTAAATATTTTGCTTGGGGAGAAATACTTGGCCATGGGAAACCACACAGTTTCCCACAGAGGCTACCATAAATTACCAGGTCACAATGATACAAACAAAGTGCTTTCTTAAAGTTATTTTTCCATCAATTTAGAACTTTCTACCACCTTGAGAAAGGAAAGCATCAGTTTGAGCTGGCGTTTATGCTCACTAGGTAGGAAAGTGAAGAACTGTAGCACTAGTTCTGCTAATACTGCCAGGATTTCCTTATTCAGAGATGGATGAGTTTGAAAAGAGGGAATAAGAAGGTTTCCTAAAAAACTGATAAGAGCATCTTTTTTTTGAGACAAGGTCTCATTATGTGGTATGTAGTCCAAGCCAGCTTCAAACTTGCTACATTGGCCAGGGTGGCTGGTCACACTGCTTCCGTTTCCTGAGTACAGGGATTATAGGCATGCACCACCGTGCCCAGCTGATAAAAGCATCTTAATGAGCTTTTCTCTCAAACAAGGGGGCCAAAATTTATGTGGAGAACCTAGTGACAAACAGTGACAAAATCTGAAAGTTGAGAACATGTGATTGCTTTGAGATCAGTTATTTGCAAAGTGCATTTATTCAGATAGAGCAACATGTAACTGCTATGGAAAATTTTTCATCTAAGTAGATTTAAACATTAGAATCTGATAAAAATACTACAGTTAAACAATGCTAATTTTTTGTGATTCTTAAATACTGAAATTTGATAAACAGCTAATTCTAAAAATTTAGCTTTATTCATAGAAAGATACAAATTCTTAAAACCATATCAATGGAGAAAATTAAAATAATATTTGTATTAAAAATGTAAATATAATGCTGGGCATGGTGGCACCTACCTGTAATCCCAGAACTCAAGAGCTGAGGCATGAGGTTCCCTGCAAGTTTGAGATCAGTCTGGGTTACATAATGAGTTCAAAACCAGTCTGAGCTACATAGTAAGACCCTGCCTCATAATGTAAGGTTTTTTTAAAAAGGTATTAAACCATAGCATTGTTTCAACTCCCTCTACCCCATTCCTGCTTGAAAGGTTTAATCCTCATTTTTTTTTTTTTTTTATCTTTTTCCTTTTTATCGGTACCAGGGACCGAACTCACGACTGCCTGCTTACAAGGCAGGCGCTTATGCCGCTGAGCTAAATCCCCAGTCCCTAATCCTCATTTTGCATCCACATTTTTAGCAAAATACAATGAGATTTTCCGTCATCTTTGTTGGATAGGTTATGGTAATTACAGCCTCACCTCCACACACACCTTTCTCAGATTTTGAAGTTGGTATTGGATAAGCCCAGTTTAAAGACCCACATCTATCTTCTGTATCACCTTTTTAAAAATTATGACTTAAGAATTTACATTATTAGAGTGCCAGAATAGGAGAGACATAAAGTTTTGATGTTTTTTTGTTTTGTTTTGTTTTTTGAGACAAGGTCTCACTCTGTAGTCCAAGCTAGCCTTAAACTCACTATGCAGCTCAGACTGGCCTTGAACTTGAGGCAATCTTCCTGCCTCAGCCTCCTGAGCACTGGGATTACAAGTGTGCACCACCACGTTTGGCTGAGACATAAACATTTAGTATGTAAAAAAAGACTTTGTAACCTAGAACAGGCTTTTGTTAAGGGACAAATGTGTAACTTGTATTTGGCTAAAAAAAAAAAATTGGCTTTCTAATAATTCGAAGAGAATTTGATTCTATTGGGAATATTCCAGGAAAGTTTATGTAGTTAATTTAAACCTTAAAAGAACTATAAAGAAATGTTTACCAAGAATAAAGTATTTTGGACTTGCAACAGAAAGTCCCAGATGTCCAGGACACTGGGTTAACGGTGGCAGTGGGTAATCTAGATTGGAATCGGCAGAGGCCAAGCCGGAGACAGGTGCTGCTCTGCTCTGCACCTGTGCCGTGTTTGCGCACAGTAAAAGTTCAGACTGAGCAGAAGAAGGGAGACATGACTTTAGAGAATCCAACCATGAATGATTTTCAGGGTTTGCCAGTAAGTAGATTTAATGTAAACCTTAGATACTGACAGAAGGAAAGACCATGTCAGAAGAGAGGCAGGAGGGAAGAAAGGCTGCGTCAGCGTTGGAAGGAGTCGGCGCTGGCTCTGGCTCCGCTGTCCTAGTGTCCTTCTGCTGGCCATGGAGCGCCTGCTGGAGGCTGACGTGGCCGCGGCAAGACCTGGGCGGAGGGTCCCACCTTCAGCCTGTTCCATCTCTTCCCTTTTACGTGTGGGATACATCATTTAATCTAAGTTATGGTGATGTTTTTTCAGCTCCAGAAGAAAGATAACTCTTGCCTTATTGTGAAAATCATGTTAGTGTGTCTAAAATCTTCTGTCAGTGTCTTTTTGAACAGGAACTCTTAAAAGACAAAATAACCAATTACTAATAGTTGCTTACTGATCAACTCTTTTGGATTTGTTCAGAAAACTAGTTCTGTTTCGTAGCTTATATCACTTTATTTTATTTGCCCTTGTCTATTTCTAAGAGCCAAATTTATTTACATTAATTATACAAAATAAATACAGGAAGAAAAAGGAAAATGCTGAATTTTAGCTTTCATTTTGTGTTAACATACAGAAAAGAGAAAAAACAGTGGATTCACTTAATAGCAATAACATTGAACGTATAGTAGCTGTGTGTGGTGCACACCCTTGTGCAGGCCCAGGACTCAGGAGGCTGAGGCAGGGGGATCGCCAGGAGTTCAAAGCCAGCCTGAAGGAAAGAAAGGAATCTGTGGGCGAGAAATCTGCTTTACCTATCATTTTCTTCCCTGTCCTTACTCTTACAGTTTCAGCAAAGTAAAGAGGGGTTGCTGGGAGTGTAAGTCAGTGGTAAGGGGTCTGTACCAGAAAAAGGGGTGTCCACAAGTTTTCATTGTACACCACTCATACCTCTAGCTTGGGATGAGGCATAGGATGACTCCACAGCAAGTGAAACCCATAGGTGAATAACAGACCTCAACTCTCATTTGCAAACAGAAGTAAAGAGCTGAGAGTGACTCTCCAAAGCCTTCACTGTTCTCACCTGGTGGCCGCGCCCCACATCCACAGTGAGTCCAGACCTGGAGCTTGCTCAGGAGGCGGGATGGGAGTCAGGACTGCCATGTCGGATCAGCCTTATTCTAAAAGACCGTTTTTGTGGTAGCTGTTGCTCAGCCTCTCCATGGTATTCTTATTCATACTTCATGGAATGAGACTGTTGATAAAGAATATACTATAAATAAATACATTTATTTTAGCCAGACAGGATCATCAAATGAGCCTAACTCCTCTGTTCTGTACTGAAGTATAAATTCAAATAATTATAGAAAATACCACTTATTAAGTACCGTGCCAGATATAGTGTTAGGCATAGGATTAAGGACTTTTATAAACATTTAGTCTCTGAACATACCAAAGGTCTTAGTTTTTTTTGCTGTCATTAAAGGTCAAACACATTTTTGTTTATTATTTTCTGAGACAGAGTCTCACTAGATTGCCCAGACTGGCCACAAACTCACAACTCTCCTTCCTCAGCAGCTGGGATGTAATCATGCACCACTGTACCCAACGACAAGTACTTTTGGGATTTGCTAGTGCAATTAGACCTATGAGTGAACAAAATGTTTTCAACTACATATTTTCAGTTTAACAGGGATCCAGGTTTAGCTAACTGTTCTGTGTGATATAATGTGAAGTTTGGTTTAATAGAATTAATTGCTGTCCTTCCTAATGGAAGGATAATAGAACTTGATCTTCCTGATTGTAACTTTTGCTTCTGTGCTGTTGTTAGGTATCATTAAATTCATTACTTCATTTCTTTTCTTTTGTTTGGAGAAAGGACATCTCAAACATTCTGCTTTCAATCCTGTAGAGTTTGATAAATGAGATAAAAGTGAATGAATTTTAGTAAACTGCTACCATTATCTGGAATTCACTGCTCTAAGTGTAAAGCTACTGAGAGTCACAGAAAACAGTCTAAAGTGGGTGCTGTACATACACATGCAGACAGGATATTACACAGTCTTTAAAAAAAGTAAAGTGCCTGGGCTGTAGCTTAGTGGGAGTTCATGTGCTTCGCGTGTGCAAGGCTTCAGCTATGATACCCCGCACACCCCGCCCCCAAATCCTGCCGTTTTTGACAATAGAGTTGAACCTGGAGGACGTTATTCTGAGTAAGCCAAATACAGAAAACTACTGTAGTGTATCACCCTACGTGTGAAATCTAAAAGTCAGAAACAGTTGAATAGTGGTTACCACTGGCTACAGAGTGGATGTAAAGTGGGGGTATGTTGGTTAGAATACAGACTTTTAGTGCTAGAGATCCAGTAGGCAACATGATAGTTAATAATGTATTATAAGCCAATGTATAATAAGCCTGAAATACGCTTCGAAGGAAGATCTAAAATGTTCTCGTTATACCAACAAAAACAGGTAGCTATGTGGGATGTGCTAATCATTTCACAATAAATATGTATATCAAATTACATCAGACACCTTAAATTTGTATCACTTCTAGTTGTCAATTATACCTCAAGAAGGATGGGGGGAAACAGTGTTGTTCTCTGTTTATATCTGCTGGTCCTGCTTCTGAATCTTGGTTTGCACAAAGTCTTCCACACTGGGTCTTTTCTCAGTTACTACCTGCCACTGTAATATGCCAGTTTATAATTCCCAGCTACAAGGGGCTCAGACATAATGGCCAGAAATATAGAGCTGACTAAAATAGTTCTTTGGTTCCTTGTCATGATATTTTGCACAAGCCAAACAAAAGCACTGTGGATGACAACAGTGACATCAATCTTCCTTGCCCCAGTTGTGTCATCTGTGTGCTCTGGAGATATGCCAGGTGCAGGCACATTCTTTGCCTTTTCCCTCAGCCCGCCTCCTGGTGTTTGACAGGCACGTCTGTGGTCAAGCCCTGGACTTGGCTTAGGGATTGGAGATACTGGAAAAAACAAAGGCTTCCCCTTCCCCTTGAGAGTTCAGTGATTAATTTGAGGGATCATGCTTAAACTGGATGAAACAAAGGGAAGCATGTGATCATGTGCTAAACTGTGTGTTAGCGGAATAAGGAACAATTCAGTATATCCGCAGAAATTGGGCAGTGGAATTTTAATTGAACCTTGAAAGATACATGAGCAAGATTTGAGTTTGGCTGGTCATTAGCGTTCTAGGGGAGACCACTATGATTTAAAAATATGATTAAAATGCAAGGTTTAGTGGCATATCCCCATAACCTGTTTGGGTGACTGAGGCAGGAGTTCTGCAAGTTCCAGGCTAGCCTGGACAACATAGTGAGACTTTGTCTTGCAATTTAAGAATGGACTAGGAGCCGAGCATGGTGGCGTATGCCTGTAATCTCAGCACGCAGGAAGCTGAGGCAGGAGGATTGTTGTGAGTTAGAGACCAGCCTGAGCTACAAAGTGAGCTAAAGACTAGTCTGAACTGCATAATGAGACTGTGTCTCAAAGACAAAAAAAAAAAAAAAGAAGGAGAAAGAAGAAAGAAGAAGAAGGGGTTAGGAGTGTAGCTCAGTGCTCGAGTACTTTCTTTAGCACATGCAGGGCCCTGGGTTCAGTCCATGGCACAGCCCTACCCTCTCAGTACCAGGGAAAATGAATGAGGAAAATGGAAATTGAGAGGAAGTGTAATTAAGTTATGCGAGCCATTTAAATAAGAAGGTGTGTGTGTGTGTGTCCGTCCAGGGACTGAACTCAGGGCCTTGTGCAGGCTGGTTGAGCCTCCACCGCTGGTTACATCCCCAGCCTGCCACTTAGACATGGTGGGCACTGCGAGCTGTTGGGAGATTTGGCCGAACACTTGTCATCACTCACTCAGTAGATCTTCCTTTAGGGCCCTGAGGCCTAGGCGAGTCAAGGCCACACCATTCTCACCAAGAAAGCTCCGGGAGCCTCTTAACTGGTCTCCTCAGGTCCTCCATCTTGCCACCTTCCATTGCTTCCTGTAGCCAAAGCTATATTTTTTAAAGGAATCCAGATTGTATCTCTTTCTAGCTAATATACATCAGCAATAAGATAAATGACCAAATCCTTAGCTGGCTCATGAGGCCTGCAGTGCCAGACTTCCATCTACTTCATCTGATGCTGCTGTACCTCCTCGGGTGTTTCTTCTTGTTCGTTTGAGCTTGTTAGGCCTTTATCCTAGTTGCTCAAGTCTACAGCATCATGTTCTCCCGGTCCTCACAGAGGCTGTCTTTTGTGCCTTGGGGCCTTTCCTGTCTCCCACTCACCTGTGGTAGGTGTCTCCTAAATTCAGTATTGAGCTTTCTCTAGCTGTCTGGCCATTGGTTCCACACTTCTTTGGCCACCCATTATAACGACCTAGTCTTCTAATCATTGGGTTAAAATTTATCCTGCTAAACTGTCAACTGCAGAGAGTCTCTATCTCGGTCACCTCTGTCCCCATTACCTCAGTGCTGTGTCCAGCTCACAATAGGTGCTCACTGAATGCTGAATCTCAGTGGTTTCTAGTGTTGTCTGGTTGAGTGGACAGGCATCCCTTTCTTCTTTTGTGGCTCTAAAGTCTTCCCAGAAACTGTGCCACTGGCTAGTGAGGACTGTTGATAGAGTGAAATACCCAAAAGTGTGATCTGATGGGAGATCCTGCCTCTGGATGGATTACAAATCTGTAAGTGTCACAGAGGGCCAAAGTGACTTTTCTAGTGATTTACAGAAAGTTCACAGTTAAGCAAATTTGAGTTTTGAGTCAGAATTTCTTTGTTTTTCCCCTTAACCATAGGGCTATGCCAGTTGATAATCTCATTTCATTGTGCTTTTTGGTGGCCACTTAAAATACATCCAGTGGCCACTTTATCTAGTTGTGCTCAGTGTCTAAGTGGCTTCTTGGGGGATATACGTCCAATTGCTGAAACTTCAGTGACATCACTACGCTCTTTACATTATGCAACCCAGGGCCACTTAGGGACATCAGAGAAAGTTTTCATGATCCAGCCTTCACATAAAATACTTTGGATATGGTAAGGTGCACAGAAAAGAATGAATACTTCTGGGCCAGAGATTTAGGTTAGCCGCATGAGCACCTGCCTGGCAAGTACAAGGTCATTAGTACAAAAAAAAAAAATTACTTCTTTGGAAGACCAAAATGGCACTCGCCAGTTTCACTATTTTTCTTTTAGTAGCAGAAAAATGTCTCTCTTGTTCAATGGTCTCTTCTTTCCCACCAAGAGTTTTGTGGGACCTAGGAAGCAGATTTGCGCACCCACTCATGCCAACATAGCTTTTAGCCTTGAATGGAATCAGGAAATCTTTGGAACATAAATATATAAGACTTAGAGCCATCAGCAGCTACTCATTGTAATAAGGAAGGATTCAATAAACATTTATTGAATTTTAATTATGTGCAAGGACTAAGCTACATGCTAAAGTTATAAAGGAGTATAAGATATACTTGTTATCCACAAGCAACTCACAGTGTATGATAGCTAGAGAAATAAACCGTGTCACAACATACATACAAAGGTAATTCACAAGACTCAAGAGGCTAAGGCGGGAGGATCACCACAAGTTTAAGCCAACATGGGCTGTATAGTGAGTTCAGTACCATCCTAAACTACATAACAAACCCTGTCTCAAAAACAGGTGATTCAGTTACCAATGTTTATCATGCTAAACGTTGTCCTATGATTGGTAAATGTTTTTATAGAATTTCTAAGTTGGCAGTACCATATCCAATGCCCTGCTCAGGGAAGATAGAATTTTCTTTCAGTAGAATAGAATAGATCAGGATTTCACGTAGGAAGGGAAGTTGTGAAACTTTTGTTTCAGTGTATTTTATTGGTCAGGCTAAAACATATTTTGAATATACTGGGCAGAAGAGGTAAAACTTGGGCTGGGGATGTAGCTCAGTGATTGACCATTTTAGAGCATTCACAAGGCCCTGAGTTCAAACACTGGTTCCACACTTACACATAAAGAAGGAGTGGAATTTGTCCTTACTTCCTGGACACATAAGTGAACTGGAAAAATTGAATTGTCAAAGGCCCAGAGGTAGGAAAGCACAAGTGTGTTGGGTACATGTAGGATGGTAGTGGGGAAAATGAAGCTGGACTTAGATTGGGGTTAGATTGTCTGGCTAAGAATTTTGGATTTTATTTTGTGAGTATTTGGAAGCAGAGAATGATGTGAAGACATTATTTTCCAATGCTTAATCTGACAGGATAGAAATAAATTGGAAAGGAGGTCAAATGGGTGAGAGAGAACCCCTACTGAGGTTTTTCCAGGCATGGGTTAGGGTGGCAATAGGAGAACGGGAGGCAGGAACAGAGGGGAGAACGCAGCCCAGGAATGGCAGGGTGCTGCCTAGCAAGTGAAGCTGCTCAGAGGGCAGTGCTGGTGCTGGAGTGGTGCTGACGTGGATAGAGCCGCAGAAGGAAAGAGAGGGGACTTTTGGCTTAGAGTTTATTTCTAAAGTCTTGTAAGTGGAAATGACTAAAGGGGGCTGGAAGTGTTAGATTGGCGCTGGGGACATTAATCTCCCAAGTGCAAACTGGGAACTCGGATTTCAGGTGAAAATAAGTGTGTGGTCTCTTTAATAACCCTCACCCTTTGCTGCTGATGTAAGAGTTTTCCTAAATCATCCTCCAAGGAAGTCCTGGAAAGCTGTTCACTTGTCTTCAGATCTTAACCCCACTCTCTAATGAGAACAGCCGTGTTGCTTGTTAATTTTTAGCTGAGTGGTGGGTTCTGACTGTATTCCTTTTGACTATTCTGGTTGTACTCTTTAGATAGTCTCTGTGTATTTGAGTCATTTATTAATAATTCTTTGGGGTGTGTGTGTGTTTGAAGCAAAGTTTCTGGGCGTAAGTTATGTATTGCCAGTTTGAAACCAGTTATCACTGCATCTGCTGAGATTCTTCAAAAGCACCCTGGGTTTTTCCAGTTGAGTTGATTTCATAACATTGTCTTGGGAGGAGAAAGAGCTGAATATTTGAATGCAAAATTTATAAATTGCATTAGTATAATATTTAATGACTCTTATGCTAGTAATTTTTTTTTTTTTGGTAACAGAGTTCGAACACACAACCTCTTGCTTGCCAGGCAGAGGCTTGTTCTGCTGAGCTATATCCCTGGCTCTATGCTAGTACTTTGAATGTTTTAATTCTTCTGTTGTATGTGTGTCACTTGTAGGATATGTATTAGGAAATGTAGGTGACTTCTTACGCTCACTAAGGCGTTTCCAAACAGTGTGTGTCTGTCCACTTTGTGCTTGGTGTCTCCTGCAGCAGATGCAAGGTAGACTGGAAGCAGAGTGTAAATCAGTGTTTCAGGCCGTTGAGGGATTTTTCTCCTTGGTGCTGCCCATTTGCTCAGTGGAGAGCTGGCCGTGCAGGCAGCAGGCGCTGTGCTCTGATGTTGACAGGGCGCACCCCCACCTGCCCCTCAAAGACGCTGCCTCCAGCCAGGATAGCTTGGCTAACTCACTCCAACTCACACAAAAAAAATTATAGTTAGATGTTTTCGTTTGGTATTCCTAGAGATATGTTTGCCTTTCTTCTTCTTCTTCTTTTCATATTCAATTCCTTTAAACTCTACGTACAGTGTACCAATCCTTGAAGAAGTGGAACCATACTAGAGTCTGTTCTTGGCCAGAACGGCAGGGCACTAGAGTTGCTAGAATCAGTCACTTCAGCCTCAGGCAGTAAGAATTACTCTTAAGAGTGACGAAAGTATTTTATTGTAAAATAATCACTTTCAGTGTTTTCGTTTTAAAAGGTATTATGGTGTTTCTCTGTGTGGTTATGAAGTAGTAGATTTTATTTTCAGAGTGGAGACAGCTCTTCTGTACAGGTGCAGGTATATTCCAGTTTCCTATTTGCATTATGCCACAAAATTGTGCTTATATTACAAAGAAAGAGTTTCTGTTTAATAGAATATACTGCATGAGAACTCTCTTTGAAAACTGTGCAACCTGGGCCAGGGATTTACCTCAGTGGCACAGTGCCTGCCTGGCAAGCGTGAGGTCCTGAGTTCCATTCCTAGTACCATAAAAAAACAAAACAAAACAAAACAAAAACCTGTGCAACTAGGTACTTGAAAATAATTTCAAACACAAGAGTTAAACTTACAGATGACTTTGTAGAAAAATGGCTTCCGCAACATAGTTTTGTATGAATATTATTTGTGTTTGTAGCTGTGGAATGCATTCACGGTATGGGCTGTGTTCTCTTTAATTCTGCTTTTCTCTTTAGGCAGCTCTATCAATTGACAAAACTCTAATGACTTTTACATATTTGAATAGATACATAGGAAAAAGTGCTTTGTTTTTCCCTGAAGGGAACTACCTTTAAAATAATAGAATGGATACTTAATCCAGTAAAAGGGTAGGGATCTATTTTTAGAATTTGGGACTTGAAATTAAGGAAGCATTAAGTTGTAAAGTGGTACTTTTGTTATTTAGGTAGGTATTCTTTCATTTTAAGAAAATGAACTGATTTATAACTGATTACATGGATCAAAGGGAAGAGGAATAAAAGTAATTGGAATTGTCTAATAGGGTTTTTACATGTATATTATTTTATTTGGTAGGTTTCCTTCCCAAAATGGAATGATAGTTTACAATTTCTTTTTTGGTTTTTGTTTGTTTGTTTGTTTTTTTAATGGAAAATAGTACTTTTGATTGGAATTTGGAAGTGATCTTGAGGAAAGAATATTTCCGTGTCTGAATTAGAATAAAGGGATGTATAAGTTATATATACCTTACCAAATGTTTTCTCTGTCTGATTTTAATTTCTAAATATGCATTCTTTTGGTTGAATTGGTAGAAAACTAACAAACAGAAATGTGGGTTTCAGCATTGTCCATCCAAATCAACAGAGGCCCCGATGCTGGGCGCGCATCTTGCTTTGGCCTGGCCGCAAACCCTTGCGGTGCGCGGGCGCAGAGGCCACTGTCACCAAGCTTGGCGGGTGTGAGGGATGAGCATGGGTTCCGAGTGCCCCTAAGTTCTTCATTCCAGAGGGTAAACAGCACAAGGTGTTTTTGTTTTTGTTTTAATTTTATTTAAGGAGAAAAAGAAAAAAAAAAACAGAAAAAGGGTACAAGTAATACAAAGTTTAAAATAAACAGTAAGAAATCACTAGTTAATAGATTACATATTCTCATTTTAGAAATAGTTGTTCAAGTTACAAAATGAAAGCATATAAAATGAACTTTCAAACAGTGAGACTGGAAACACTTTTGTTCAATGATCCAACAAAACTCAGTAATATGGCTATCTATCTTATACACTTAAACATATTATGCAGTTATAACCTTTAGAGCACTTTCTTTTCTTTTCTTTTCTTTTGTACAATGACAGTTACACATTTTGGGTTTTATTACTCCCACAGTTCTTATTACTTCTTTTTGAAGAGAGTAAAACCAAATGTGACATAACAGAGTCAGTCAAATCAAAAGGATGGACATAATAGATAATGTAAAAACATGGTACAAGGTGATCAACAATGGTTATTATAATGCCTCTTGCTATCTTAAAAAGAATTGCCTATATCATCAGTTATAATACAGTTGAACAAAACAGTAAAGAACAAAACCAATAAAACCAAAACATTGGAGACATTATAGGTCTTCAAAAGAAGATAATAGTCAACCAGAATGGGCGTCATAATGAATCTTATTATCTTCACAGCTGTTGCCTATACTTTCGAACTTGGTACTATCAAGCAAAACAGAATAGAGGAAAATCATTCAAAACAAGATGGTGAGAGCAATACAAGGTTTCAAATCAAGTTAATAGGAAAACAAAGTGGGTTACTATAATATATCCTGCTATTTTTTATTTATTTTTCCCTTAATTAAAAGGATAAAAATAAAAAAGTAAATAATAAAATGGAGATTGAGATAAAAGAGGGCATAACAACAAAACAGCGCAGGTCAAAACATAACCATTTAAGCAAAGTAGTGTTTCACCACAAGATAATCCCGACATAAAAGTTGTTACCATATTGTGTCTTTCCTTGAAATCTTTGAGTATAACTTCGTATAATCTAGCATCAAACATATCAAAACAATGTAAAATTGTTCAAGGGAATGACATTATTACAGGGTATTTAGAATCAACTAACAGAAAATGAACAATGGTTTCTGTATCATCTCCTTGTCTATAAGTTTTTGTTTATATTATGACATATAATAAAATCCAATAAATACAACATGTTAAGACTGGTGGAGACAGAAGAACAAAAGCCTGATGGGTCTTCAAAACAAGATGATATTAAATCAGCATTAGCTATTATGATGTCTTGTTTTCTCCAAAATAGCTGTTCCTACCATCTAACCTTCTCTGCCTCATTTCTGTTGAGCTCTTTGTCATTAGTTGTCAGTTTGTCCTCTTCATTTCACTTTCTGCTTCATTCATTGTGGCCTCTCTGCCACTGTTTCTGGAATCTTGGTATTTTTCTTTTTTAGAATATCCTGCAGTATTCTCTGTAGAGTTGAACTGGTGGTTGCAAATCCCCCTAGTTCCTCTTTATCCTGGAAGCACTTTGTTTTTCCATCAATTTCTAGAGATAGATGTGCAGGATATATCAATCTTGGCTGGAGGTTATTATCTTTCAAAGCTTGAATTATTCCCCCCCCCTTCGTGATTTAATGGTTTGTGCCGAGAAATCTGCTGTAATTCTGATAGGTGTTCCCTTGTAAGTGATCTGTTTCTTGTCTCTGACGGCTTTTAATATTCTGTTCTTATATTGGATTTCTGGAATTTTGATTATTATATGTCTGGGTGTAGCTCTCTTTGGGTTGTAGGTGGCTGGGGTCCTGTATGCCTCATACATCTGAGTATCTTAACCTTTTGCTAAATTAGGGAAATTCTCCTGGATTATTTCTGTGAATAGCTTTAGTAGTTCATTTGTTTGTGTCCCTACCTCTTCTTTTATGTTCTTTATTCTTAAGTTATAGATCCTCTTATCATCTTCTAGCCTTTGTATTATTGCTGTTATTTTTAAGAAGTTTTTCATTTCATGCTCCCACTTTACCAATCTGTCCTCCAGTTCAGATAATCTATCCTTAGTTTCTTTCAAGCTGTTATGCCAGCTTTCAATAGAGTTTTTAGTTTCCTGGTAATCTCTTTGAATCTGCTTCACGTATTCTATGTTTTCTCTTTTTTTCTCCATCAAACAATTCTCCCCTTTTTTTCTGTTCTTCCATTGCATCATCTGTTTTTTCTTGGGCGGTGCTTAGCATTTCTCTAACTATTCTACTTATATCTTGCTTTATTTCATTAAATACTTCACTTTTGAACTCATCTATGAGGTTCCGGAGACATCGCTTTATGTCTATTGGTGCCGTGCCCAATATTGCATGTTTTCTGTCATTCTCCTTTGTATTTACCTATCCTGTATCAGTGTTCTCAGGATTGGGGGCAGAGGACCCTTTGTTGTTGCTCCCTCTTCCCATATTTTTGTTTCTTCCATACAAGTGTAAATAGGAGGCCCTATTTTTTTTTTTCTTGTTGGTTACAGTTTGTTTGAATCTGCCGGCTAGGTGTTCCCGCCTACTGCAGTGTACTAGGGAGACACAGATCTGGACAGCCTCTGCTGGGCCTGCCCCTCCAGGTCAGTCAACCTACTGAGGGCTTCACTGCTAGGTATACCACCAGGCGCTGGGACCTGGTCTGGGCTAGCCTACTGGGTCTTAGTCCGCGGGCGTCACCCAGGCCAGGCACTCCCCACCAATCCCACTTGAGAGGGGAATATGCAACTAAGGACATTGCAGCATCCTGTTCCGGCTAGTTTGCCCCTTCCCAGTATATCCTCTGTTGGAGCCTCCTAGTCCATGGAAGAGTCCCCATTTCCCTCACTTACCGCAGGTCGATGCAGGGCTCCCCGTCTGTCCTGCTCTCAACTCCATTTGCCGATTCCCGCTCTCAGAGCTTTCACGCGTCTCTCTCCCTGCTGTCCCAATTCAGACACAGCAGCAGGGGCAGGAAACCCAAATCGTGGCTTCCAGAGGCGCGGGTTCCAGCTTCCATGCTGAGACTTTATCTGTTCCTCTTATAGCACCGGGATTGCATTTCCAATTGGTTTCTCTCAGCTTAGTTCGTTCCTGGGTCGGCAGGGTATATCTCTCCTTGCTTAGGACTCCTCACACCACGCCATTCCTGGATTCTAAGCTTGGTATCTCAGAGAGCCTCCATAGCTGCTGTTATCTGTCTGCCATGTTCTCCTGGAAGTCAACAGCACAAGTTTTAGAGATGGGAAGAACTCGAGCAATTTGACAGCATGAACAACTGGTTTTTTTTTTTTTTTGTTTTTGTTTTTTTTTTTTTTTTGGTACTGGGGATCGAAGAACAACTTCTTAAAATATTTGAGAACTTTTTCAAGAAGCTTATCAGTATTTTTCGTACTGCTTTTCCCTGTAGCCCAAGGAGGATAATGAACTGTGTGTGTGTGTGTGTGTGTGTGTGTGTGTGTGTGTGTGTGTGTGTGTGTGTAATAGACTCTTACTGGAGGGCAGAGGATAGTAGAGAGCAAAGACAAGGGCAGCTAAGGTGAGGCTTGCTTCTGTGTATCCGTCAGCCTTGGGCAGCACAGTACCTTTCTTCTGATTCAGCTCTTATTTGTAAGACAGCCTAGGAAAAGAAAAGGAGCATTCGAGATACACTGAACTGTGTTTCAAAACTGAGCTGCTGGTGAAGCCATTGGTCGTTTATAAAAGTTTCAGGGGAAATCAAGCAGTATCTCATCTGTTGTTAATTAATGAAACGAAACTAGACTCACTAGAGCACAGCAGTGAATGAAAGGTCAGTGAATGGAAAAAGCTGTCAATGAAGGAGGATGTCAGCAGGGCGGAACATTGTCAGAGATAAAGATGGGGAAAATGTGCTCTTGGCTGAGGTAGTGTTTTCTGGAAGTGACTAGGAAGGAACTACAATTTAGGACATTTTAAGCCAGTCTGGAATTTCATTGAAATCTATTTAATATTTTAAAATATTTGACTTTGCTTTTGTACTAGATATTAATTGAAAATACTCGTAAACAAAGTTTTGTTGATAATGTGTTTTACAAGGTAGGCTCTTTGTATTCTGAGACTGAGTGGTGTGGGGTTTTTTGTTGTTGTTTTGTTTCACTTATTTCTATTCCCTACCATGGAATTGGCTAGCGCCACATTCACTTTGGAGCACACTGAAGTTAGTGATCTAAGATCTTTGTACTAATTAATGATAGACCTGGATGGACCTTGAACAGCCAGGTTGGCTGGCTGAGTTTATGATTCTTAGGGAATTGTGTCTCTCTCAAAGTTGTTCTCTAGATGGTACTTGAAAGCCAAGATATACTTTTGCTACCAACTTGCAAACTATAATCATGAACAAGCCCCCAGTGACTATATCTACATTGCAGCTTTTGTTTTTCTTTTTTTTTTCTTTCCTTTTCTTTCTTTTTTTTTTTTGGTCTTTTTGAGGCAGGGGCTCGCTATGCAGGTCAGGTTGGCCTTGAGCTCACTTTGTAGTCCTGTCTGGTCTTAAACTCGCAATGATCCTCCTGCCTTAGCCTCCCAGTGCTGGGTCCCTTCCCTTTTTCCTCACTGAAGCACTTGAACCATATACCTTTGGAGAAACAAACTCTTCCGTCAGTTTGGGAGAGGGCAGGACCATTGTTAGTCTGGTGCTAAGAAGTGTCAGGTCACAATGGTAGGCTAGAACCCCATACACATGGGCAAGGCGTTGGAGTTAACCCCACAGGACTTAGAGAAGTACACTCATGCTAGCTCTGCCAAGTATTACATAATGTAATTTTGCCTCTCTTTCCTTATCTGAAAAAGAGAATAGTAATGGAACCTACATCATAGGGTATTTATGAAGATCAGGGAAATACTTGTAGTGTTTAAAGCAATGCTTGTCACATGGTAAATTTTCAGTACATTCTGTGACTATTACATGATTATTTATATCATTTATAAGTATGATTACTTGTAAATATAAAATGGAATTCAAGTGGAATTTCCTTGGATCCTTTGGTTTCTCTTTCCCTGAGAACATTTACAGGAACATTGTTCTGTTAGATTTAAATAACAGTCTGTCCCATGAGCTAAGTATAGGAGAGCCAAAGAGAAAAAAATACGAGGAATAACTGTTTACCAGACCACCAGGATCACCAATTTTATGTAAGTTACAATTTAAAATTGTACAGTTATAATCAAAATAGTACCTGTCAGTTATGTTGGATGAATATAAGGAAAGAAAGATGAGAAGTTTTGCCATATACTGTTAGAATTACCTTACAGGGAAAAACTACACCGTAAATAAAAACTATATAATTAAGAGAAACTTAAAAGGAGCAAAATAGTAACAGAAATAAAACTAAATCCAAACTGGGCACTCATGTACCCCCAGTACTGACTAGCCCCCTTCTTTGAGATTCTCTGGGTTGTATTTACAGATGGAAGTTCTCACTGACTCCATTTAGTAGTTCAGTGGCCCTAGTCTAGCATCACTGTAAGTTTGAATTGTGCTAGTAACTAATAGAGGGAATTCTATGATCAGATAGGTTTCAAAAAGTTTAACTTAAATAAATTAAACCACTTTCTTCAAAATTAAAACTGGCTGCATTTTGATATTTTTGGGTCCTTTAACCTACTAGCATGAGAAATAAGAGACAGTGTTTCTGTTTTTTGGACAAATACTCCATTCTGTCAACCTCTAGTAGGACAGCAGTGCTGTGGAGCACACTGGGGGAAGGTAACCTTACAGGCACTGCTGTTTTCACTTGGTATCTAAAGAGTGACAGCTATCAGGGGTGGAGAAAGGCCTCATAGATGACGCTGGTAGCTGTACCTACCAACATGCAGTGGGGTAATAATCGCTGATTCTTATCTCTTGCTGTGTTCCACACAGAGAACACTTGATAGGTTAACTAATCCTCTCCACAACAGTATGAAGCAGCTGTGATCATCATCCTTATTTTATAGATGAGGAAGCCAAGAGCAGGAGGGCTAAATAGCTTAATCAAATATGACAACTAGAAAGAGATATGAAGCCCGATGAGAACTCAGGTGAAGGAACTTGTGCTCGTTTTCTCTGCGGTATGACTGTGGGCCTTGTGTGTATGTGCTGTGGCCTCTACATGCACGTGCATGGGCAGGCTGGTGGCGGCATTCCTGGGCAAGAAATAACAGTGAGTTTTGTATGGCTGAAGGTTGCATTTGGAAATCGTGAGACACGAGACCAGACGGCAGACACAGGAGTCCTGCTGGGTTGTGCTCCAGATGAGCGTGACACACGGATAAGGACCTGCTCCTTCCTCAGCTTCTTGTCTTCCCGGCAGTCTTAGAGCACACAGTTTAGACACTTTCTGAAGAGGTGACAATTCTGTTAGGAGATGGGGACAACTTTAGTGAGATTTTTAGGCTCTACTCAAAGGCTTAAAGAGGTATCTTAAAAAGTGGGATTGCAATTTCTTCTAATAGGACTTGACATTTTTTAACTGAATAATTAGTATTATAAATTAATACTATTATAAATATTCTCAATAATTCAAATCTTCGTGGCTCCTGAGTTCAGGCTTATTAAGCAATGAGCATATGGATAGCAAGGGATGTTTGTGAAAGTTTTTCAGAATCTGTTTGGTTCCTGATTCAAATTGGGATAGAAGGAATATTTAGATTGGAAACTTGGGAAAGACCGCCTCAGTTCTTCTTCCAGGGGCCATGAGAGGGCCTCCTTTGGCTGCATAACTTCCACTTGGGGAGTGGTGGTGAGATCATGACTTAACGAGGATCATAGAGCAGAGGTTTACAAGCTACAGCCTGGGATAAAGCTTAACTCTTCCACGGCTAGGCATCTTGCCACCAGTCCGTTGTGCATTCAAAGCAGTGTAGGTTTGGTTGGCACTTCTTTCTACTGCTCAGCAAAATGAACATATTTCCAACATCAGTGGTAATTAAGGGACCTTAACTAACCTTGATTAACTGCCTACAGATGCCAAGAACTTGATAGGCTACTTCAAAGAGCAGAGGTGAATTTTTTTTATATTTTTGAAGTGAAATAATATATATGGTGGGATGACTGAAAGTTAACTCTAGGAAGTTTTTATTTTGAAGCAGTCCCTCAGTCTTGGTTCACATTTTTAAAAACTTTTTCTTCATTTTTTATTTTATGAAAAAATAAAATTTCGTAACCAAATAGAATAATAATAGTTACTGCACTGTACATCATTATCTTCAAAGTAGTTATCCAGAGTACAAGACATAAACCAAAAAGATTCTTATCGAAAACCCGGATAATAACAAAACACTTTTTAACAAACTAAGACTAGTAATATAAATGAAACACATTGGCATATATAGAAATATTTAAGAATGTGTAATTTGTGGCATTTATACACAACAAAGTACTATGCTGCCATAAAGAAAACCTTGAGGCGTTGGTAGAAAAATGGATGCAACCTGAGAACATAATGTTAAATGAAATAAGAGAGACACACAGCTCAAATATCACATGGTTTCCCCAAGAGAAATCTTAGAGAAGAGAAAAAGAGAGAGTGAGACAGAGGGGGGGTTGGGGTGGGAGTGGGAGGAGTGCCCAGACTAGGAGAGTGATAAACAGGGAGTCGGGGGAAGTTCGCATTTTTTTAATGTCCCCATTTTGCTTGTGTGAATAGCTGGCTTAGCTGTTTACCACTGACTTACCCTCTTCATGTTCCACAAAGAGAAGTTTGCATGAGAATGGGAAGTGGGGAGCAAAGTCACAGGGTCGGTGAGGACAAAGGACAGATTTGAGAGGTTGAAGGGTAACTTCCAAGGGCCTTCAGGATGTGCGCGCGTCCATAGGGCAGCCGGAGCTGGGTATTACATCAGGGTGACAGTTGACAGCTGTACAGAGGAATTCGTGCACAGCAGTATCCACGTGGATCTACGAGAGCTGATTTTTCTGTTTGAAACAGCTGTGTCATAGTCAATGGAAGGCTGATTTTTGCTTAGTACCTGGCATAATCTTATAATGTTTATTCCCAGGTGGGTTTGCTGAGTTCTCTCGTTGTTTCCCTGGCCTCTGTGAAGGAAAGTCTACTCTAGTACCTACCTGCATTTCTCAGCCTTGCTTACCTGTTGCCAACACTGGGCCAACCCGAATTCTTCCCAATCTTTATCTTGGCTGCCAGCGAGATGTCCTCAACAAGGTGGGTGCTTTGAAAATGTCCTTCACTGCTGGGTTTATTGGTAGCAGCTGGAAAAACAGCAATTGCCCATTAACTGTCATTTGAAACACACTGCAGTCCCAGAAAGGAAGTCCACTGCTCTCAGTGTGACTCCCCAACTAATGGTTACATCATCGTTTGGAGTGTTACTTTGTTTGATGTTATTTATTGCCACAGGAAATCCAAACTATAGTCATATTTGCTTGTTTTCCTTGTAGGTTCAAGAGACCTGAAATAGGACAGGCGTTTTAGTCTTATTAGGCTATTGTTTAGCCTATTAGCCTATTGGTTTACTATAGTAATTGGATGCATGCAGCATGGCTAATCCGTTCACATTTGGAGATGTATTTATTTGCTGCAGCACACTAAGAGGGGACTCCGATTGGCTTAGACTGCAGAAGGCTCTCATGAAGGGCTCTGGGCTGAGGGGTGGGAGAGGCGGAAAGTATGGTGAGTGGTAGGCCATGAGGAAGACAAAGGCTTGAAAGTAGGTACTGCCAGCCCCCTTAGGTTTTCTTGTTGGAAGAGCTCAATTAAGGAAAAAAAGCAAAAAGCATGGCTTTTTGCTGAAAGAATTGGCAGTGCTGATAGGCGCACTCTACTAAAGGAACATACGTTAGATTGGCAACTCAGGTATATAATGGTACAGACGTTACAATACTGGAATTATAAGCTGACTCTATAGGTTACATGCTTTTAATTTTAGCCAGTAATGCTGTAAAACAATGCTCTTACTGCCTGGAAAATGAGATTTTTCTTTAAAACTTCTTAATTTATGTCGCCACAAATTGAAAGAACAATTAAAGATTTTAATGCAGCTATAGGTAATTTACAAATGCTACTTTCCTGTGTGAAGGGCTGTAGCAGCTCTAAACATTTTCTCCTTCAGCGACTAGAGCAGTACAGCTCTAGCTGTAACGAGCTTTTCCAAAAGGAAAAAAAAAAAAAAAAAAAAAAAACCCAATTTTTGGACAGCAATGAGGCATTATTTGTTCTTCGTCTGCCTGTAGGGGGCCTTTCTGGTAAGTCTCAATGCCTTTGAGCTTGTGATTATTATTTTCGTTTAGAGATAAGCACCTGTGCTACAGAAAGCAAAGTTAATTTCCTAAAGCCACATGCATTGTTGAGGCAAAGCTAGAGATAGTTTTTTTAGCCTCCAAAAAAGAAAATAATATTCCTAGTTAAGGATCCTATTGAACATGGTAAACCTTAACCAGTTAGTAGATTCTACATGGTGAATTTTGTTATTTTTGACATTAAATTAGATGACACATTTGTTTTGCTCTATACTTTTTTCAAATATAAGAAATATAAGTCAGTTCACAACTTGTTGAATGCCTGTAAGGTGAGAGGAGTTAAACCAGAACCCACTTGAGAATAGGGAAGGGGTGGTTTTCTGTTTACATTGCCTTCCGGCCTCCCAAACATACGGCAGGCAGTGTACATACAGAATTTGTGAGAAGAGACGGGCTTATGGACACTTGTGGGACAGCAGGTGGGCCAAGAAGTCACCATGCAGCACTGTCAAGAATGTGACGGAGACAGCGAGAAGTGACGCTGGTGGCCTGGGCCGCTGTGAGAGTGCCGAGTTGGAGTGTACAGTGGAGCATGGTTTTGGTTCTCAGTGTGGTCTTCTTTGAGAATCCTTCTCTTTGGTTTTACTCCAAGCTATGTTATTTATTCTGCTACACTGCATTCATTACACATTTTTCTTTTTATTTTGAGGCCGGGTCTTGCTATGTAGTGCATCGGGCCTTGAATTAGCTTAGCTCGAACTAGTGGCCGTCCTCCTGCCTCAGCCTCCTGAGAGCTGTGCTTACAGTGCTGGGATTTCAGCATGTGCCACTGGTTTGGACACCTCTTTGTGGCACTGATATTTGAGCAGCTGCCTTATACACAGAACAGTGTGTTTCCAGTGGCATTGCTTGTTTTCTGTGCCCTTAGCACTCCTATCCTGGAGTATGTTGATTCATAGAAAATTTCTGTGACAGGCTTTTAACATACTTTGGTGACAGTTTATTTTTGAAAGAGACTAATAAATTACTGACCTTTTGGATGCTTCTTTTAAAGTCTTCAACTTTTGATTTTTAATAGAGTGGAACGTACCATTAGGGAAGATTATAACATGGCACATCTTTAAATTTTTTAAATGAACATACTTCCTAAAAGTTTTCCTCACGCTGTTTACTCAGAAAACTTCTTAATAAATTTGAGAAACTCAGGTAACATAGTCTTTCACAAATTATGAAGTGAATGAAATATAAATGAATGACATTTGGCTGTTATAAAATGAAAATGTGTAAGGAGCAAATATTCTTATCAAAAGACAGTAACAGACTAGTTCCTAGATCCCAATTTTAATCATTTGAAGAATAATGGTTCACTCATCAAATCCTCATCAAGCCTCTCCTGTGTGCCAGACAATATTCTGGGCTCTAGAGACACCTCAGTAAATGGGACAGAAATGTCTGTTTTCATGAGCTTATCAACTAGAGGACAAGAAATGTGACAGTCACTGTAATAAGTAAGTAAGCTCCACAGTGCAGTGTATTATTGCCTGTCTATTTATTATGGTGACAGGTGCTATGAAGAAAATACAGAGTAAGAGGCAGGGAGTGCCCATGGGTGTGGGCTGCGATAAACGGGGTGGTAAAGGGAAGCCTGGTGAGGGAGAGACGTTGGAGCAAACACTTGGAGGAGGTCAGAACCTTAGCCATCTGGATATCTGGGGGAAGAGCTGCACAGGCGAAGACTAGTGTTATCCACGTGACGAGGACTCAGCAGGGAGACCAAGGTGGCCGGTGTGGAAGGAGGCTGGAGTGTGGCCAGAACACAGAGGGAGGAGATCAAGACTACAAGCTCTTGTAGGTTTTGCTGTGGCAAAGCAGGCCAGAGCTTAGTGGTAGAACACTTGCCTGGCATGCACGAGGCCCTGGCTTCAGTCCCCAACATGGCCAAAAGAAAAATGTTAGCTTTTAGCAGCATACACCTGTAGTCCTGGCTACTCAAGAAGCTTCGACCAGATGATTTGTGAGTGTGCCAGCTTGAAACTCCCGAGCACCTCAAAAACAAAAAGATGTTAGCTTTTATTCTGAGAGAACAGGGAGCCTCTAGAAGGTTCTGGGCAAGAGTGATGTGACTTGACTTGCTTCTGTGTGGATGGGAGGCTGAATTCCACATAAGGAGGAGGCTGTACAGTACTGGGGTGGAATCCAGGTGGCAGCAGTGGTGACAAGTGGTAGAATTCTGCTTATTTTTTGAACATGCAGCCAGGTATGCCACAGATAGTAGAGGTGCATGAAAAAGGCAGGTGTCAAAGAAACTGGGAGATGCAGTAGAGAAACCCGCGGGCAGCGCAGGACAGTTGTTTCGGACATGCTGAGCTTGACATGCCTGTCACGCCGCCAGGTGGTCAAGCGGAACAGAAAGATGGCTTTATGATGATGATGTCCCTGCAGGAAGATGTCACTGACACACCGACAGTGTTTAATGCCATGGCATAGATAAGATTAAGAGAGAAATGTAATTGGAGAAGAGAAGAGGACTGAGCCAAGGGGATTTTTTATAACCTTAAAATCTGAGAGGGGAGAAGGAGCCAACAAATGGCATTTAGAGCAAATACTAAAGAAGAAAGAAAATCAAGAGATTGTAGAAGTCCAGGAAACAGGTAAACAAAGTGTTTTCTAGGAAGACAGAGGAATGAAACATGCCGCACGGCATTGTCAGGCAGGGGGAGGTGAACCCAGCTGCTGACTGGAGCAGGGCAGAGCCCTGCGAGCTTCACGAGCTTCACGGGGTTCCGGCCAGTGGGGTTGGAGACTTGGATGGGACGGGCTCAGGAGGTGTCAGGGTGATGGGAGTTGGACGTAACAAGCTAGTGTAAGGAGCTGTTTCAAGAAATTTTTTTTTTTTTTTTTTTTTTTTGTCTTTTTCCTTTTTACCGGTACCAGGGATCGAACTCACGACTGCCTGCTTTCAAGGCAGGCGCTTATGCCGCTGAGCTAAACCCCCAGCCCCAAGAAATTTTTGCTAGTAAGAATAGCGAACATATAGAGCAATAGCTGGAGGCGAACATGGAGATCCTTTTAAACTGGGAGAAGCACTGGTCGGTTTGATTGCTGATAGTGAGAATGACGCAGGAGAGTGGAAAATTGATGTCGGAGAGCAGCAAAGAATAGCCAGAGCCGGTCCTTGAACAAGAGGGTTGGGATGTGTGAGTCAGTAGGGGTCTGGCCTTCGGCATTTGGACAGGTTTATTCATGTGACAAGCGGAGGGCAGAGCAGGTAGGGCCCGAGTTGGCGGGACAGTAAATGTGGAGGTGGAAGTCTACCGAAATTTCTCCTGATTGTTTCCGTTTCTCCAGGATATTGGAAACAGCTGAGTGAGGGTGAAACGGGACACAGAGGGAGTGTGAAGAGCGAGCAGAATGGGGGGAACGGGTGGCATGGCAAATCGCAGAGGGGACTGAAGGGACTAGGGACCAGGGATTGCGGAATGCAAAGTGAGAGCAGGTGCTGCTGTGAGTCTTCCCCTGCTGTGTTCAGCTGTCTGGGTGCAAATGCAGGTGAGGGGGAGAACTGGCTTTACCTGGGCTTGGAATTTTGCCGGCAGAGAGTGACAAGGAGAGAAAGAGACAGAGGAACTGAGACACAGAGCCAGGTACTGGTGGTAATGATTGATGGAGGCAGAGAGAGCAGACAGACGCGCTCATGAGAGGCAGGAGTGGGCGGGCAAGGAGATGGTCCATGTGCAGGAGCTGACGGCTTCCAGG
Source organism: Cavia porcellus (assembly GCF_034190915.1). Taxonomy (NCBI): domain Eukaryota; kingdom Metazoa; phylum Chordata; class Mammalia; order Rodentia; family Caviidae; genus Cavia; species Cavia porcellus. The sequence goes on along the minus strand of NW_026947510.1, from coordinate 37,967,520 downwards.
ACCAGCCTGGGAGAGACAGCGGGGAGTCCGGTCAGGGGTGCTGATAGTGACGGAGCCCAGGCAAGACTTCGTGGGGTGACGGGCCCAGAGAGCTGCGCGACCCCGGAGCCAGAGGCTGACAGCCAGAGCAGGGTTTGTCTCACCAGTCAGAGGCAGGAGTGAGCACAGTGAGAGTAACACCGAGCCAAATATTAACAGCATAAGATGACTACTTTCTAGTAGGTCAAAGATGATAATGTTCAGTTATGGGGCAGAATAAATATCCAGTTTTGTATGTTTTATACAACATGCCAAAACAAAACCAAGTGGTTATATAAATACTTTATAATTTAATAAGAAAGCAGTATCTATGAATAAAAACAATTCCATATTCTTTATAGTTTTTTATGTCTGCCATTAAAACATAAAAATGTTCTATCATCTACATGTATGCATGTGCATCAAAAATCAAAAATTAGCAAGTAAGTAGAAGAGTTACATTAAACCTCAGAAACTTCCCTAACGCTGTCTCTGCCATGACCTCAGTGTAGGGTGCCGGCTGCAACTCGAGGCCTCCTCCACCTGAACAGTGTACTTGCCAGAAGTAGCTTTGTGTGTCAGTCTGCTTATCATAATTGCGTACATTAATAAAATATTACATGTACTAATGAAATACAGGTGAGGGAAAACAGTCATTTCTGTATGACTAATGAAATGTTTTGGAAAGATTCAAGAAAAGGCTTTTTTTCCTTGTCAAATTAGACGAGGGTAAGCAACTGTAAAATACTTAGAGGCAGTCATCTTCTCCACGGCTGCTGTACTGACAGTTTCGCAAGTTCTTGTTCTTCATAAAAAAGAGCAAACTATAAGTTGTAGCTACATTTGGAGATTTGCCTGAGAACTCCAACCCAGAGAAGAAACAGTTCAAAGTCCTGCATCAGAAACTATGGAATGAGTGAGCATCTGTTTGTTTCAGGTTAAAAATAATGTTTCAAGTACCTGTATCATTATTTTTAATGTTTTCATCATTTAACTGTCTTTTTCCACTGATGTAGGAGAAAACGCTTTATTTATGGAATTTAGTAGCCAAATTATGTTTTAATTGTGCATGGAATATTAGTGGTTGTTTTCTTTTTGTTATAAAAATTGGCCTTATTTTATATCCCAAGTCTCAGATTAATCCAAAAAAAGAGCTTCAGGTAGCAGCTACACAATAGATCTCAAAATAGATCTTGAGAGCTAATTTTTTATTAAATTTACCATTAGAATTATTCATTTTTCATGTCATTTTTGTGCTTTAAGTATTTTGTCTTACAGATAATAGCACTCAAACACATTACTAACCTTCCTTTCTCCTTTTGCAAGTTATCTGAAATAAAGCATTATTACGTGCTTCTTTGAGGCACACCTTTCAAAGTGAGGAGCACTTTTTGTGGTATAAGCAACACCACAAGCTGTTTTTCATTGATGTTTCTTTGTTTTTTGTGGTACTGAGGACTGAACCAGAGTCATCACACTGAGCAGAGTCCCTGGCCCTTTTTACCTTGAGACAGGGTCTTGCTAAGTCTACCGAGGTTGGCTCAAGCTGGCAGCCCTCTGGCCTGTGCCACCACACCTGGAGGCCTGGCCTTCCTTACATGTGCTCAGAGCTGCTTTCTCCTGTCCCTGGGCCACACTGGCTGCAGCGGTGCCACTGCGGTTTGGCAGTGGCAGTGGCGGTGTGAAGAGACCGTGCTGTGAGCAGCTGGTCCCCGTCCTGCAGAAGACTCGCTTGTGAACACAGCAGAAAGACCGGCGCAGCAGCAGCTGGGACTGCAGCGGAGGAGACAGGAGAGAAGAGGGCAAAATACACAGCCTGGACAACTCTTTTCAACAGCCGTCTTCTGTCCAGAGTCACGCTCAAGCCTGCAGAAAGTCTGTGACCCTCTAGAGCGTGCTCCTCTGCCTTCGGAGTTTTTAGAGTTAAAAAGGGGGCAACAGATTGAAAGTAAAAGTTTTTAGTCTAATGCTTTGTTTAGTGAAAAACTGTACACATATGCTAGTTACTTTATGTTCCATCCACCTTGCTTTAGAGGACACTAGGAGCATGTGGCGCTGGAGGAGGTCTTGAGTCCTCACGCGCCTCCGAGCCTCAGTTTCTTCCCTCAGAGGATGAGAAGCGTGAGACACCAGGACGGCCTGAGAGTTGAGCGAGCGTCTGTGGAAATGCCACGCACAGGCCCGCACACAGTCGGCCCTCAGATGGGAGGCGGTGTGTGCTTGCTGCGGCCCTTGTGCCGGTGTCACCCAGCAGGCTCTAGCAAAGGTGCACGCGTTGTTTTCAAAGACTACAGGTTGTCATTGCCACAAAATACAGATTGCTTGGTGAGGTGGCTGAGTGTGTCCTGTTAGTCTTTCTGTGGAAATCAAATTTGATGGTTTCCATTGACATCTTTCACCCTGGTGCTGCCCATTTCCTCTGGATTGTGTGCAGGAGATTCCACAGCTGCTGTCACTCCCACTTCTCAAACTCCTGTCCTGCCCTCATTACCAAATTGCGGGGGATGGGCTATTATGATTTCCAGTTGTTTTTTTCTTTCTTGCAGTGCTGGGCAGTGAAACCCGGGCCTTGGGTGTGCTGACCACTCTACCAGTGAGATACATCCTCAGACCTTTTGATTTTTATTTTGAGGCAGTATCTCGCTGAGTTATCCAAATTGGTGTCAAACCTGCTACGCTCCTTCCTTAGCCTTCCTGGGCTTTCTGGCACCCAGTTTCCTTTTTAATTCAATGAATCTGTAGTACTGTTTTGTTTGTTTGTACCATGAGTCGAACCCAGTACCTCTGCACTTGCCAGGCAGGTGCTGTGCTGCTGAGCTATGTTCCTGGCCCTGTGGCACTGTTGGTAGAAAAAAGACAGAACAGGGGCCTGGTGTGGTGGTAGATGACTGTAATCCTAGCACTCTAGGGTGAGGCAGGAGGATCATAATTCTAACCCTGCATGGCCACGTGGTGACTTGGCAAGACTGTCTCAAAATAAACATTTTTTAAAAAGAGGAGAAGGGCCATGGATGTAACTCAGTGAAGGTCCTGGGTCCTGTTTATCCCCAGTACTGGGGGAAAAAAAGTAGAGCAGGAGGAAAGTTACTCGAGTTGTTAAGAAGATGATTTGAAAAGAAAAATGCTAGGAAGTTCAAGAATTTCCTGGCGACGTTTTAATTGTCTTGGTGAGGACTGATGACTGATTGGAGAATAAAAAGGTAGAGAAAAGGGTAAGTGGAAGAAACAGTAAATACCAGAAGGATCTGGCAGCCATTTGGATTATAGTTAGAAGGAAGACAGCAGCCAGGTGATTTAGTTTCTAGCTCAACTGATTGGGTGTCATCATAAGCCAATTTGGTAATTACAAAGAAGAAATTGGAGTTTGGGACAGAGAAGGGAGAGAGATAATGTAATTAATTTCTGGCATTTTGAATTTGAAGGACATGTGGGATGCCCTAATATCTAGTAGGTAGCTAGAAATTTAAGGGGAGATACAAACTTTTACATACAAAACACAGCCGCTGGTGTGTGGAGCTGTTAAAGCTGTGGAAATAGACGCTGTCTTGCCATTTTGCTGAGTTTTGGAGTTTCTCTGATTATGAATGATTATTTTAAGGAAACTAATAATTTTTATAACCTTAATTTTAATCTTTCAAAATGGTGATGTGGATATAGTACTAGTCACTTTAATTGCTTTGTCCCGTCATAGGAGCTGATGCAGCAGAATGGGATTGGTTATGTGTTAAACGCCAGCAGTACCTGTCCGAAGCCTGACTTCATTCCCGAGTCTCATTTCCTGCGGGTGCCTGTGAACGACAGCTTCTGTGAGAAAATTCTGCCATGGTTGGACAAATCAGTGGATTTCATTGGTAAGCAGCATTCCAGGTCTTTGGTTACTGTTATGTGTAAGTGTGGCCTCTCTCTCCTCCTTTTGTCTTTAGAGGAAAGAAACCTACTGACATTCAGAAATGTCAGAACTCTGAAAACAATACATGCTGTTGCTTATTTACTCAGTGGTCAAGGTGACATGCTTGTCATACTAGCCCTAAAGGACTGGCCTTGTGACCTGCTGGCTGTAAACAGTGTCGAAGTTAATTAAGCTTTCACAGGTCTGTGATTGTGTGTTGTGTCTGAAAATCAGTGAGTCTTCTGGAGTCAAACTCCATGTTTCCTCTTTAAATCCGACAAGGAGCTCAGGGAGACTTTATGAGTGAGTAGTCCCTGTTGCACTGCTGCTAAATGTTTGCCAGAGAAAAGTCAATTCTGTGAAAAAAAACAAATCCCGTTTTCCTTTAAAGCCTTTTTGATGACATGAGATGTAGGCGCCTTAGTTCCTGTGTTAGTTTTCTTTCTGGGTCTGGTAAAATCCCAACACAGACGCTCACAAGCACCTCCACCTGGTCATCCCTTTGAGGGTGTTGACGGCACTGATCAGTGAGCCCTGTTCTGTCTCTGGGACCTGGTCAGGAGCTCTTGCCTCTGGGTGCTATTGTGACCCTTTGATGCCATAGGATCAGGCCTCCTGGCAGGAAGTGGGCAATGTGCATGCGAGGGGAACTCACTGGACAGTGGCTGCACACAGGCAGGAACGGCTCCCTCTGAGGCAGTGTAACAAGGTGGTGACTGTCACCAGCCATGGGAGGAGTTATTCTTTCCCTCACAGCCATATCAATGTGAGCTCTCCACTTCATTCTTGAATACTTAAGTGCTTACTATAATTAAAAGGGCAAGTTCCTTTAAAAACGTAAAATTGTAGTCAAGCCCCTGTTCTGTATTTGATTTGAGGGGAATTTCTAGGCAATGCCTTTAGAGTGCTAGGTAATTCTGAAGCAGTTTTCTTCAAGATTGTCAAGGGCTTTCATTGTCAACAACTCATTCAGTGAAATATCCAAATAATAAGCAGCTATGATTGTTTTAATATGAACTGCCACAAAGAAAATTTTCAATATGAACTCTTCTCATTGTATTTTCAGAAATACATTCAGCACACAACTCGGGTTTTGCCTCTTCAAAAGAGCAGCAGTTATGGTTAAAGTTCTCATTGCATGTCATATTGATCCAGAGACATTTGGCTCTAGTTTCAGCTAGAAGTACAATTTGAAAATCTTTGCAGAAGAATGAGAATGTGATTTGGTTGTGACCACTTACCCACCTTTAATTTGCTTGGTCCTATTTACTGTCCTATTTATTGTGTCCCACCCAAATACAAGGAAGGACTCCGCATGTTCATATCCTCACAGTTGCTAGTCATCTGCATGTGTGTTTCCAGCCACGGTGGTCATGGCAATGTGTGTGACACAAACATGCACCCCATACCTGGACTCAACAGTCTGAAGGCTTATAGAATTTCTTTTCTTTTTATTTAAATTTCAGTAAGTCTCTGGGTTTGGAGGGAGAGCTCAGGTCATGGTGGAATTTTCTCTCTTTAGTGAACAGGCAGCAGTATCTGTTGACCTGTTGTGCTGTGGGGTCCTCACAAGGCACCCCTTGCCCAGCTGGCTGCTACTACAAGCCCTGCTAACTCCTCAGCGCCTCGGCTCCTGCCTGGCTCCCCACACCAGGTGCAGGACCTGTGAGAGCGATGTAGGGAGGTCATTGCGATTGTGGACTTTGGAGCCCAACTGTTCTTGAGCCCTGTGTCCCTGGCTGTTAGCTAAGTGATTTGGGTCAGGGTACTTCAAACTTCTGTGTCCTGGTTTCCTGAACTGGAAACTTGGATAATTTACCTACCTTATAGGGATATACTGAACTGGGTACTAAAGCAAGACTGAACACCTTCCAGAGTAGCTGGCTCTCACTGTTTTATTTTTTAAGGGGGGGGGGTGCTCACTATGTTGCCCAGGTTGGCCTCAAACTGCTGAGCTCAAGCAATACTCTGGTGTAGCTGGGACCACCAGCACTGTCACCATATCCAGCCAATAAATATTTTTAAGGTTGTCATGAGAAGTGTCCCCTGTCCTCTGTTATTACTGCCTTCTTTTTAGTTCTGGAGGTCTTTGTCACTAGGTTCTTGTTTGTTTGTGGTTCTTTTTCCCCTCGCGTAGCCTGGATTTTTAGAGTTTAATCTCAGTAACATCACCCTGCTGTGTTCCAGTTGCACTGTCACCGCCTTCTTGCTCTGTTTGGAACCTGCAGAGGCTCCTTCATCTCCTGCGTACACGTGTCCTCAGCCTGACATCCCCAATAGCCCCTCTGCCAGCAGTCTCCACCTTTGGAGCCTTCTCTCTACTTGTTTCCCACACAGCTTGTGAGCAGCAGCCGCACCAGGCTGCCGTGGCACTGTGTCCCTTTCCACTGGGGGGCTTTCTCATCACGTTTCCGGCGCTCAGTCAGGCAGACCCAGCCTAGCACTCACATCTGCCGGAACCAGTGTGCCGAGGGAACCAACTCCAGTATAAGCTCTCTTTGATTCTCAACAATACATTATCAAAACAGTTGTGGTTGCAAAAACAATGTAAGCACAATACCCAAAATTTGAAAAATAGAAACATAACCTTGACATCATAACATGGTACTGTCATTTTATTTCCTTCCAACCTTTTTCAGGTTTTCTGTAAAGACTGCTTTTTATTGTATGGATTAGCCAGCCAGTATGACCCGTGTGCACACTGGGAGCCTAGCACTAGAGCCTTTGGAGGAATGTTAGAACCAGGAAAGACCATTCGAGGTCTTCACGGTCCAATTTTTGAGATACTTATTTAAAATAACGAGAGCATGGTCAATATTTGGGGGGAAAAACTTACACCAAACCTACTTTTAATAAGTATGTGAAGCGGTTTTCAGTAAGGTTTTGGGACCAAAAGAATATACCTGTTCACATGCATTAAGATGGGATACAAGAGCAAGAACCAAGCAAGATGGGACCAGGAAAGGTACAGTAACTATATGGAAAATCTGAATGCTGAGTGTATGGGGCCAGTGCTGTCCAGTTGAGAACTGTGCAGGCAAGAGGCTTCATGTATTGTTTTGTACAGTGCAGTAATCATCTTTCAGTGTTGCATTGTGTCTTGGTTACTTTTTTCTTGTTGCTGGGACAAAATACCCAAAACTCAAGGAAGGAAAGGTTCACTTATTTAGCTAAGTTTGAGGAGGTTTCAGCCCCTACTCAGTAGGTTCCAAGGCAGAGTGGCACATGGCAGAGGGCAACAGTTCATGACAGCAGAAAACAGAACAAGCAGAAAAGCAAAAGGGGACGAACACAGAGAGAAGATTCTGTCCCTTGTATTGTATGTAGGCCACATCCATTTGGTGTAGCACTCACACCCATAATCTCAGCATTGGACCATGAGGCTGCTCTAGAAGCCTGCTGCCGCAACTGCATGAGGCTTTAGGGGACATCCAGACTCAAACCACAACACATTGTATTCATCTGTATTGTTGTATTGTGTTTAGTTTTCTTATCTAGAAGGGAAGTGTATTCATGTACTATTCAAAACTTATAGGTTGTTTTTACAAAATGAATGAGTACAGTGGTACCTTGGTTCAGGAACTCAAATCTCTCCACAATTCTGGTCACAAACAAAACTGGATGAGAAGTCAATCAGATTTCTCCTAAGGTCAACACTGAACCTAACCACTGAATTTTATTGGATTTTTGTCCAACTCAGTTTGTCGTCAGAATTGGGGAAAGAATCAAGTTCATGAACCAAGGAGCCACTGTATATTGTATACACTAGAAGTTTGTACTGTTTATAACACAGGCAGTGAGATAGTTGTCTTGTGTTATGCAGCTGCAAGAGCAGCAGATTCCTTGGATGCTTGTTAATTTTAAGAATTTTAAGTTTTGATAAACTCTTCATAATACCAGTTAAAACAAAAATGAGAAAGGAAAAATTAGCCTGTAATCCCACCACTCTGGGAGGCTGAGGCATGATTGCACATTCAAGTCCAACCTGGACAGTATTGAAAATGAAAAAAAAGGGCTAGGGACATAGCTAGGGTGAAGGCCCTGGGTCCAGTACAAGAGAAAGGGAAAAAGATGGAGGAAAGAGAGGTGGCAGCTTCATGGCAGCAGCTTTATGGCTAAGCACACAGTAACTGAGAACTAGGACGGCCCAAGTGCTGCCTGCCAGTGGGTGCACTTCCGGTCTCTTCAGAGCAGCTCTGTCTGCTCCCACAGGAAGTGCAAGATAGTAGTGCTCTGGGAATCTCCCTGGTTCTTTGGTCCCAACAAAGCATCCCTGCCTCTTTCTTTTGTGATACGATGAACTGAGATGATGTAATAAGACCACAATTTCTGAGTGTCAAGAATTAAAGGCTTAGTATTAGTGACTAATAACTCTGGCCCCTAGCATAGATGTGATTTTTTCCCTAAATTCAGCAAGTTGAGTCATTTTATGGCATATAACAATGTTTCCTAAACACACCCAAATTCATGAATATAGGTTAATGAATTTCAGCATTTTAAAAGTAACTTCAGTTGGGGGCATGTGGCTCAGTGGTGCACTCATGCTTGAGGCCTGGGTTCAATCCTCAAGGTTGGGAGAGGAAAAAAATATTTCTGATGTCTTTTGTGTTATGCTGTGATATCATTTGTGATGGAGCCTCTTCCTCCTTCCACTCTCCTTCATTTCTAAACAGCAGTATATCTCCCGTATATTTCCATACATTTGAAATGAAAATAGATCTTTTTAAATTGGGTAAAATCAAAGTATAAGATAACCTGAGGAAACAATATTACCTATGTCTTAGTGGTTGACTTTTGGATGGTTCTTATTTCCTTTATACTATACAGTTTTCTGTATTTAAAGAAATTTTCTACACTAAGCAAGCAGACCCATGTAATGTAGTATTTATATCCTGTGCATTTTATTAAAATGATGATGTAAAAACTATCAAATAATCAGACAACTTGAGTTAGTAATGTCACTTATTAACATGCTTAGACCTGAAGTGTCCGTCGTGTGTTCCAGGGGGAGGAGATGGCTTCCTCGCCCTCCTCAGAGGAACAGTGAAAGGTAATTCTGCTGTACAGGTGAAGACACTGGGTAAATGCAAACAAGATTTCGTTGCCAAACACAATTTTTACCAGTGCCCTTTGCTGAATTTCACTCTTGCAGAGAAAGCAAAAGCCTCCAATGGATGTGTCCTGGTCCACTGTTTAGCTGGGATCTCTCGCTCTGCCACCATTGCTATCGCCTACATCATGAAGAGGATGGACTTGTCTTTAGATGAGGCTTACAGGTGAGGACAGAGTCATGGCTCACATGACTGGCTTTTCATTTGCTCTGAAATATGAAGAGGTTCAATGTTGGTAAGACCCAGATTAAAGCAAATCACAGTTACTTTAATCACACTCTTTATAGTTTCCTGCGGATGTTTTAAATGGTCCTACCAAGGCTGGAAAAGAATGCAGTTTTAATATTTAGCATCCAGTCTGCCCTAATGTGTCATATTTATCCTCAGCTACTTTTTAAGTTCCAGCCAGGGATTTCCCTTCTGGGAGTGAGCTAGGAGAAGTTTCTGTAGTTCTAATTTGCAAATGAGGGGAGATGGCACAAGTAGAATGTTTATTACCAATCGACTCTGCTCAGACTTCGTATTTCTGTGAGGAAAAAGCCGAATACATGCAAGTGTAAAATTAGCCATCAAACTCTCTGACTGAAATTTCCTACATTCTGCATCTGGCTGAATTTTGCAGTGTGTAACTTTGACCCACCAGAATGCAAGCTCCTTTTTTCTCACAAGGGAAAGTGTACAGGTGGCCATACTGCTTAGGCCTGGAGCTAGTTTGATGACAGAGTCTGGGTTGGGCGCATCTCATGGAGTGGACATGGCCAATTTTCATGCAGTAAACTTTGCATAAAGCAAGCTTATTAACAGCTGGACTTCTCAAGCTGTAATTTGGAAAAAAGAAATCAGCTTCCTCGATAGCGTGTCTGGAGGGCTGGTGGCTGCTGTGCCTGCCTGGCTTCCTCACTGCAGATCTGCCTGCTCTCATCCTCACATCATGTGAGGGAGTTCTTTCCCGACACCCCTGTGTTTGTACTTGTTACAGCTGAACCAGTCATTTTTGGCTATGTTCACTGGATGTAGGAATTTATTTTTAATTCTTCCTATTCCCTATTCAAATGCAAGTTTCAGTGTAGTTTAACTCCTGTGTCATATGACAAATATCCATGAGCTTCAAGCACCACTGAAGAATTTACCTAGTACCTGTGTTTGTTAAAATTCATTACTAGTTTTGATCTCTTGAGGTCTTTTTTTAACATGGTGATTACAAAATTAGACCCAGACATTAGACAGATTTGGCTTTGAAGCCCAGCACTATCATTTGCTAGCTCTGATTCTGGACCAGTCCACCTAAGGACTTTGTACCTATGTGAGGATAACCACCCCTGAAACAGGGTAGGTCTGAGGGCTGAACTGCTAATTCACTGCTTTAGTATGGTGCTTAGCACCCACAGAGCACTTTGTTGCTGCTTCATCTGTCATGCTGAGTACAAAGAAAGTAAGTCAGAATTCGGTGCCCTGATACTTTGACCATCTGATATCATCTTTACTAATTAGCTTAAAGTATGGAATGTCTTAAAATGACTGGAGATATCAAAAGGGGATATTAGGAAATGAACCCTGGCAAGTGATTGTTCTTTGCTTCTGACAGTAGCACTGGTGGACATGTACACGTGTGTCCTTGGTGGTATGTAGATACCCTCTTCTCAGTTGCGCTGGGAACGGTATATCCTTGAGCGTCAGGAAAATACTAGAACTCCGAGGCCTGGTGCCCTGTCTTAGGATGTGACAGAGTTCCTTGTATCTGGCTTTAGAGGCCACCCTAAACTTGCACCCTAGTCATCCATTTTTTTCACTTAATAGTCTTAAGTGTGGTGGTAAAATCAGTTTTTGCTTTTTCCTCTCTTCACAGATTTGTGAAAGAAAAAAGACCTACTATATCTCCCAATTTCAATTTTCTGGGCCAACTTCTGGACTATGAGAAGAAGATCAAGAACCAGACTGGAGCATCAGGGCCAAAGAGCAAACTCAAGCTGCTACACCTGGAGAAGTCAAATGACCCCGTCCCTGCAGTCTCGGAGGGTGGACAGAAGAACGAGTTGTCCCTCAATCCATGCTGTGCCAACTCTGCTACCTCAGAGGCAGTCGGGCAAAGGCCTCTGCACCCTGCCAGCGTGCCCAGTGTGCAGCCACCACTCTTAGAGGACAGTCCCCTGGTACAGGCACTCAATGGGCTCCACCTGTCCTCAGACAAGCTGGAAGACAGCAATAAGCTCAAACGTTCCTTCTCTCTGGATATTAAATCGGTTTCGTATTCGGCCAGCATGGCAGCCTCCTTACACGGCTTCTCCTCAGAAGATGCTTTGGAATACTACAAACCCTCCACTGCCCTGGATGGGACCAGCAAACTCTGCCAGTTCTCCCCAGTTCAGGAAGTGTCAGAGCAGACTCCGGAAACCACCCCAGATAAGGAGGAAGCCCACATCCCCAAGAAGGCCCAGCCGGCCAGGCCTCCGGAGGGCCAGGGCAAGCGACTGCACACAGTAAGAACCAGCAGCGGCGGTGCCACCCAGAGGCCCCTCTTAGCTCCACTGCAGCGAAGTGGGAGTGTGGAGGACAATTACCACACCAACTTCCTCTTTGGCCTTTCCACCAGCCAGCAGCACCTCGCCAAGTCTGCCGCCGGGCTGGGCCTCAAGGGCTGGCACTCGGACATCTTGTCTCCCCAGACCTCTACGCCCTCCTTGACCAACAGTTGGTATTTTGCCACGGAGTGCTCTCACTTCTACTCTGCTTCAGCCATCTACGGAGGCAGTGCCAGCTACTCTGCCTACAGCTGCAGCCAGCTGCCCACTTGTGGCGACCAAGTCTATTCTGTGCGTAGGCGGCAGAAGCCAGGTGACAGGGCTGACTCTCGGCGGAGCTGGCATGAAGAGAGCCCCTTTGAAAAGCAGTTTAAACGCAGAAGCTGCCAGATGGAATTTGGAGAGAGCATCAGGTCTGAGAACAGGTCGCGGGAAGAGCTGGGGAAAGTGGGGAGTCAGTCTAGCTTTTCAGGCAGCATGGAAATCATTGAGGTCTCCTGAGGAGGATGCTTGTGATGACTATTGACAGTTCTTGTTCACAAAAAATGTTCCCTGTAAATCTGAAATATGTATGTGTATATACATATATATTTTTGGAAAATGGCACTATGGTGTAAAGCAAAAGATGGATCAACGCAGTTGTTCTCTCTCACCTGCATTTGAGAGATCAGCTAATAGTTCTCTCAACAAAAGTGGAAGGGCAGATGCTAGAATTCCCCCTAACCAGAGTAAATGATGCTATTCAGTGAATCATGCATCTTCTCATTCCTACAAAACAAATTTGGTTTTTGAGGACAAGATCTTCTGCCCTTGTCACATCATGCTGCAAAGAGATCTCAAATACTCCCTGACCTTTGTCCAGCCCCTTCCGTAGTGCACCTTAGTGCTGAGACTGAGCCAGCTGTGGGTCGAGTGCATCCTCTTAGGGACTGAACCTTACGGTAAATTCAAGAGAAGCGATCCTCTCCAAAGCTGACGGACAGACCCAAGCTTACCCAACAGCGGAGTGATGCGAACATCATTCTGCTGGACAGACCATTAGGGGCCTTGCCCGGATCTACTTTAGAACAAACCTAGTACCTCAGACAGGAAAGTCGGGGCTTTCACCACTACCATGTCTGGGAGCCCATTTTCTAGGCATTGTGCATATGTCGGCAGCGAGTCTGTTTTCAAACCAATGCAAATCTTATGTGCATGAAATTCCAGTTAGGTCTCAATGGAGTTTGTATTTCCCCCTCTTCCCAGCTTTAAGAAAGAGAAAGGCAACTACCTAGGATTTAACTTAGCCAGGAATCTGGCAATAAGATTTAAGCTCAAGTTGGGAGGCTAACCATGTCTACCTCCCTCTATAAATCAGAGTTGTTTAAAATGGGATTTTAAAATCCTTTAATTGAAGATTGACTTGGTTTAAAGCCAATGTGAATTACTTGAGTTGGTAACAGTGGCAGAACCTAAGTTCTCAGCCAAAATGTTTTTCATTTGTTTCATTGTAATGGATAGTAAAGTGTAAGAAAGAATTTTATAGGAAACCACCCTAGAGAGAAAACTAGAGAGTGATATTCAGGAAGGTAAAAGTTACTGAGAAGCAGAAAACATTTCCTTGATGGCTTTTTCCCCTTGGCATGAGGTGGAGGTGGTATTTTTGTAATTCTTTCAGACTTTCAGATTCACTAATAGAGCTGAGGAAGGTTTTGGGAAATGAGTATTCAGAATGATGGACGATGAAGAGAAGGCTGCTGGATGTGGCTGGGTTGTGAACAGAGTGGAAAGCCACAGCCTGCTGTTTTCAAACATCCCCCGCGTGTTTCTAGTATAAAATGGAGTGAGGTGAGGTGCTCTCTGTCCTTGACCTACAATCACTACACAGAATTAGTCCTGGCAGCTGAAAACAGGAGGTGATTAAAACAGTACACACGCGACAGTGCCGATCTGGCTCACCTTCCTGGCTAATGTTTTATCAACTATTGTGAGGTCCTCTTCTGAAGCCTTAATTCACAGCAGCAGCTTTTTGGGGGGTGAGGAAGTGGGGCAGGTGTTGTCATTGTTCTTTACTGTAAGTGTAGCTAGTTGCTGACTCATATCTCAGGTTTTTCTATGTTTGAGAAATGGACAGTCCTTTGACTAGGAGGTGACTTCATGTTTCCTATGGTGACTGCTAAAACCAGCACAGAAGGACATGATTCAGAACTGACTGGCTTGATCATGAGGGTTATGGGCTTCACAGATGTAACTGGCAGCGTGCAAATAATGATGTGGGTGTAAAACGAAGGCCAAGTGAGCTGCATGGGGAACGTGTCGTTACCACAGTGAAAAAGTTCTGTTAACTGACCTGATTTTTCTGTGTACACCTTTTATGTAATCACACATTCTCAAGATTTCACATGGTAATGTTGATGTGTCATGTATACAACCAATGTATAAAAAAGTTCTGTTTCAGAATCTGGTCACATCTGTCAAACATTTTAAAGAAACAAAACCAACAGCTCCATTGTTAAAGGCTGTTTCTGGAGGGTTAGGAGGTGGGTTTTAACAAAAAGGCTGGATAAAAGTTTGCCTTGTATCATTTAGGGTTTCTCTTGGCCATGGTCCCCTTCCTGCCTGTAATTGTGATGTCACGCACTACAGCCATTAGTCCTTGATCACTAATGTCACATAATCAGTTGGAATCAAGAATACCATGCCAAAGGGCAGCCTTGGGGGAAGTCCTGGGTGGCCCGTTGAGCGTGGTGGCTCCCTGCAGCACAGTCACAGGCCAGCAGCCCTGGAGTTGACTGGGGAATTAGAATGGCGATTCTACAGAGCAGAACTAGATTTCTATGTGAGAAATGCTGGAAAATGGTTTAGGACATTTGTAAAGCTAGGTGGAAAGGCTGTATAAATGTTTAATATGAATATAGTATTCCTTTGGAGTAAGGCAAACTGTTGAATGGTTGAATTGTGCATTTCTCGTTTTGGTGTGTCATGTATGTTAAATGATGAAATAAAATCAAAACTGGTACCTGTTTATACATAAATGTGAGAAAGGACCTCTTTGCTGAGAGACTTGGTAGGAACCGTGGTGACCAAGCTGCCAAACAAAGGCAGTAGTGGTAGAACCTTCCTGCTATTCTCAAGTAAAAGGATTTCACTCAAAATAAAGCGGTGGTGGTGTCAGATCTAGCATGTGCTGTCGTTCTCTGGACCCCTAGATCAGTGGCTGACACTAGTGCCTGCTGCCTCCCCTAAATGTGCACACCGTAGTGTAAAAACCTACAGCATTTGCTAAAGGTTCTTGTACACATGAGTACAGGATGGACAAAAGGCCAGCTATATAACCTGTGCACATTTTAGTATACTGTGTAATTTTGTATTTGCAGGACGAACAGAGTAAGGATAAGCAGTAGGGATTGTTCTCCAGCTATGCTATGCATGCCTTAATGACCTACCTCTGTGCTTATGATGTTGGATACGACATGGGACGAGTAGCTTAGTCTCGTGGATTTACAATTGTGCATTTGAGGAGATGAATTTGCCTTCAGTGCGGGCAGGAGGAATGACTATCAGCCAACTTGCAGTGACCTCATTGAACTTGGCTGTAAGAGACTTTTGAGCTGAAGTTAGATTTAAGAAAATTTAAAGGCAAGGATGATTATTAGGTCGGGTAAGCTAGCACGAGAACTAGCTTGGCTAGGGCACTGCAGAAAAACAGGTGGTAGGAAGGAAGAACAGCATTTGAGTGGCTCAGCCTTCAAAGAGGGAGGTGGTGGACAGCACAGGTGAGTCAGCGGCGACAAGGTTAGACAATGGCCAATCTCACTGTCCAGCAGTTGGAGGCTCTCAGAGACTAGTTTGGATCTGACACAAAAACTTAACTAAGGGGGAAATTAGGAAGGTGTAGGTTTCTGAGATGGGGGGTAGGGGGGAGCAGCAGAATTAAAATGAGCCCGGAGTGTCCAGAGATGGTGTGAAGGGTAGAGTGTGTATACCTGAACTAATTAATGAAAACTGTAGCTTAAAATGGTCACTTATTTTAAATACTCTTGTCTAGTGTTCTTTTCCTAACATTAGGCAGGAATATTTTAGGTGTAAACAGTACTTATCTAGGCACTTTGTTACTCTTCTACATCTATAAAAGGAAAATGGAGGTAAGTGATTTCTAGCATTCTGACAGCTCATCCATCCTTGCAGAACAGTATTATACAAATTTTTATCTTTAAAGTATTGTGAAATTAACACTGTCTTGAAAGATATTTACAAATCAGTCATATTGTTGCAGTTTGTGTTTACGTAAAAAGTTTCTTTAGGTACTAGATAAAACATCAGAATCAGTTAAAAAAAATAGTGTCCTAGGTGAAATGCAAAATATGGCTTTGAAGCAGTGTCCTAAGTGAACAGCATGAGTTGGAGAAGATTAGATCAGCTATGGTCTGGGCTATCCCTGGTGAGGGAACTACAATTTCAAAGTCTCAATTAAAAGTACACAAAAGCTTTTAGCATAAATTATGCCTCAAGGAATGAACCCTGACTGAAGAAAAACTATTTGGATCACCAGTAAATTCTATCAGGTAGTCTACTAACATGAGGACTCTGCAAATATCTCAGTGACAGTACACTGCAGAAGAAA
Organism: Cavia porcellus; assembly: GCF_034190915.1. Lineage (NCBI taxonomy): Eukaryota > Metazoa > Chordata > Mammalia > Rodentia > Caviidae > Cavia > Cavia porcellus. Next base: position 37,951,380 of record NW_026947510.1, on the reverse strand, counting down.
TCTACTTACTTTGTGGCAGCTGGGGAGAGCTACAGTGCATCTCCCCTTGGAGGGCACCCCATGACCTAGTTCCCTTCTACTAGGCCCCACCTGTTATGGTTTCTCCATCTTCCAGTAGCACATGGGCCCCTGAAGGGCACTGAAGATTCAAACCATAGCTCTGAGGCTCAGGACAAGAAAATGGCTCACCAGAGACAAAGGCTGGACTTCCACACCCGAGACCTCCCACAGTGGCCAGGTAAGTTCATATGAAGCAAGAACAAGGTCCACCATAAATGTCTCCTGCAATCCCAGTCATTCAGTCTCAGGATTCACTGGCAAAAAGCAAGCCACGGATGAGGGAAAGGGCTGGTGATGCTATGTCACCAGCAGGATTCAATCAACCATTAGGAATGGTGCAGAACATGGGGTGTGTCCAAGGGATCCCTGAGAAGCAGTGTCGGGAGCTGGTAACAGTTTGGGCTGGCAGGTGGTGGTCAGGAAGGTGCTCAGGGGAGGACAGCTGAGATCTGCACCTGTCCCCACCAGAACCCAGTGTTCGGCTCTCACCAGAACCTGCGGTGGCCGCTTGGAAACACCAAAGACAGGTTCTGGGGGAACTAGGGTGGCAGAGTTTGGTCCAGCTGCTGCCCATGCCAAGGGGCAGCAGAGCCCAGAAAATGCACAGGATGGCACAGGCACAGCTACTGCCGTACTCCCATCCACACTTATGCAGCAAGCTCTCACTGGAAAGAAACACAGAATGAATCTGTTGGATGAGAATGAGTTCACCTCTGCCAAAATGACATTACAAAACCATCATACCTCCTGCAGATCAACATGAACTCTTACAAAATGATTTAACCTACTGTTCGTTCTCTGCTTCTACCCAGTAAGAAGCAGACAATCATCTATGCATCTACTTAGGACACATCTTCATACGATGTTTAGTAAGAAGAAAGCTGGCTGCCTCAGAGGGTTTCATGACCGGCTGGGCCTGCCTTGCTGTCTGGCCCAAGCACACAGCACTGAAGCGGTGAGGAAGCCCCACTCACAGCTTCCTCAGCAGCATGGTTTGTGATTTTGTCAGTCACACTGAGGGCAGTGAGGACAATGGTTTCTGAGGCTCTGTAGACAGTCAGACATTTCCCCTTGGAAGGCTTCAAGGATAGTCCTGTGGTCAGAGTTGGGTTCCAAACATGGAACTCAAAAAACCTCAATGATGGTGATAGCTTTTAAAATGTCACTTCTTGCTCAGGCATGGTGGCACTTACCTATAATGCCAGCACTCTAGGAGGCTGAGGCAAGAGGGACAGTAAATTCAAGCCCAACTTGGGCAATTCAGCAAGACCCTGCATCAAAACTTGTTTTAAAAAGCAAAAAACTTACCTGTTAGACTATGTGAAGGAAATTCATTGTATTCATTCACTATGTACTGGTTGGAAATTTAAAATAATAGTGAGACCTAATCTAGCTATTTCAAATATTGAAATATACAGTACAAAACCAACAGCATGAAGCAGTACGAAAAAGATAATGGATTAGCACTGTCTGGCACTAGATCCTCAACTACATGATAGGATTCTGCAGATCACTAAAGGAAAAATGTGTCGTTTACTACAAGTGGCTGTCCCCATCGCCCCTCTTAACATTTCCTAGGGTAATCTTAGTTATTTAATAGCTTTCTAAGTTACAGCGCATCTTTCTTGGTTAGCGCTTTCTAATAAATTATTTGAGAAGTGGTTAAAGGACCCAGGAAAATTCTAATCACCAAAAAGAACCATAAGTATGCACTGCTTTCACCAGTGGCCAACGGAGGAACGAACAGCTCCCCACTTCCACTCCCTGCTCCGATTCTTTTGCATGACCTCCTTTACCTCCTCAGTGGACAGCTCCTCACCTTCCTGTGGGGAAGGGAAAGTGTCAGATACCAGGCAGGCAGAAGGGATCAAAAGATTGCCCCTAGAGATGCTTCTTTGGGCCTCTTCCCTTGGATCGACGTTCCAACTTGTCTTTTAGTTCAAAGGAAATGAACCATCTTGGTTCTTATTTTTGGTCATTAGAAAATAACTAGAAGCTAGGCAAGCACGCCTAAGTAACCCCAGCTTTCTAGGAAGCTGAGGCAAGAGGACTGCAAATCTGTGTCCAGTCTGGACAATTCAGTAAGGTCCCATCTCAAAATAAAACAAGTTGGGTGTGGCTCAGTGCAAAGGCCCTAGGTCTAAACAAGTGCTGCAAAAAAGAAAAGGCAGGAGAAAGGGAAGAAAAGGAGAGGAAGGAGGCAGAAGGAGGAAAAAAAAAGAGAAAGCAAATACTACAAACTATCTTTTCCTATACCTCAATTGAAACTTTTTTCCTGTGTAGTTTGAGCTTTTTTTTTTTTTTTTTTTTTTTTTGAGACAGGGTCTCGCTATGCAGTTCGGGCTGGCCCTCAACTCACTACATCGCCCAGGCTGGCTCTAACTCCTGGTAATCCTCCCCCTCTGCCTCCTGTAGTGCTGAGATCACAGTAATGGGCCACCTTGCCCAGCTCATGCTTTTTCTGTCCATCAGTTTTCTGTCCTACATTTTATTCTGGTTTCTATGAACCTTACAGGATAGTATCTGATTAGAATCACAAAGTTTAGCTGAGCTAGAGATATGCCCAAAGCAATTTCCAAGACACCTGGCAGGCCCAAGGCAGTCAGGCGGGAGGAGACCTCAGTCTGTCCCAGCCCTGTGGCTTCCTGAGGCCTCCCTCCGGCCTCTGGCCTTCCTGCTGCACCATGACAGCAGCAGTGGTGTTCATGGCATAGAACTGAGTGTTCTGGGTGTCAAACTGCCGTACTTCCCAAGGTCACACAGAAATTCTACAGCGCTTTGTGTTTTGTTTCTGTTTTCTGAAACAACAGGCAAGGCTGCCTTGCTACTGTGGCACCCAGCCCGCATGTCAGCAGGTCCCTGAAGCTGCAGAATGGTAACACCCAGCATCCCCATCGCTTGGTGGCCTGATGACTGCGAGTTTGGGCTCCACATTGGTCACATGCCCCAGGTCCTGCCAGCAGCAACTACTCAACAGAAACCTCAGCTTTGCACCAGGAAACCAATTTTCAATGGGACATGATGGGACAGGATGGGACAGGACAAGAATCTGAGGCTGCAGAGAGGGCGTCTTTGGTTTCTGATGATTCAGAAGGGACATGGGAACCTGGCAGATGACACCAGTGTCTCCCAAGACAGGAGGAAGATGCCGGCACAAGACTGGATGTGGCGGAAGCAGCTGTGGTAGGAACAATAACAGCACATAGACGTGGGTTGTTAGTCTTTATGGTTACAACTCATAACCCAGGGGTCCCGAGTAAAATTCAAAGGGCACCAAGGACATATAGCTAGTAAACTTTTTTCCCTTCTCTCCACATTTTCACTCCAGTACCTAAGACTATATATACACTCAATTAAAACAAAAAACAAGTGAATAAAAAACATGAGCAAAATAAAAAGAACTGTCAATGTAGGGTTCAGAGGTCGTTTTGGTTATTGGAGGCCAGTTCAGTTGGCTGTGCACCTGGCCAAGGTGCAGGGGGCAGTGGGGCCTGGTGCCCGCAGTTTCCTATGCTGCAGGAAGGACTGCTCCTCCGCCACTTCGGGCGCTCTGACCATGCACCTCGGCTCGGCTTGGCGAGATCCTACAGCCGGAGATCCCGCTCTGGCTTCATGCTGAAGGGCTCCAGACGCTCGCCCTCGGGCAGCAGGCTGTTGAGCCGCTCCATCAGGGGCACTGTCTGGTCAATGCCCATCTGGATGCGGCGCAGGATGGCAGACATCTCGTTGACTTTCTGGATCTGTTCGGCATATTTGGCATATCTTTTCTGGCGTTCCTGCATGAAGCTAAAGAGGGTTTCTACAGACAGATCCATCTGTAGAAGGCAAAACAAAAACAAAAAAACACATTACACTTGTTTACGCAAGCCCTCGAAAGGTCATGTGTCCAGCTAGAGGTTGAGTCACACAGATTAAGTGGAAGTTGCCTACTTTATAGGAAATAAGAGGGGACCTGAGAGGCTCCCTGAGAGGACCTGAGGGAGGAGAGCAAAGGGACTGAAAATGAGCAAGATGTTACACACACCTGCCAATCTCCCAAGTCAGCATCACTATTCTGTATTATGAACGTGCACTAAAAAACAGAAACAAACAAACAAAAAACAAAAACAAAACAGCTGCACTCTGACCAAGCTCTGGGGAAGAGAGAGGACTGTGCTCAGTTCTGTGCCAGGAGTTGGTGCTGTTTACACCCTGATGAGACCCAGAGATTGCCACATGAAAGCAGCCTGGGCTTCAGTGGATCAGAAGGAGCAGCATCAGAGAACCATCGTTTCAGCCAGTGCAAAGCTGCACCCACAACGTGCTCCTGTACACAGGTGCTGAAGAATCCGTCGCCTAGGGACAATGCGGCATGAGAAGGGGCAGCGCAACACACTCCTCGTGTCTGTGGCAACGACAGTACACACCCCTCTGCTCTGGGGCCATCTGCAAGCGCAGCAATGAGTTACTACAGGACATGACACTTGGCGGTGATCAACGCTGCCTTCCTGGCTGGCTTACTTACTGCCTACTGTTATTATTTTAGAATGGAGTCCTACTTATTTAAAAAAAAAAAACGGAACAGAGAAGAGCCTTGTGAAGTCCCACAGGAGGGATCCCAAAAGGCACAGGAGCAGGGGTGATTGTTCCACATGTGGCACTGCCCCTGAGCACTTTCCAGTGGGACATGATGTGGCGGGGAAGGTGGGGGTGCTGGCCATCCTGACCTAGGTGTGTCAGCGACCTTCTTTCAGCAATCCTGGGATGGAAGCCAGGCCTCATGTATGCTGGGCAAGTTATCCTCCACTGATCACATGTCCAGTCTCTAACTTCTAAGCAAAAAAGCTTAAAAAGAAAACTTTAAAAACTAAAGAAAGCTTGTAGAACAAGGCTATAAAGAAAAGCTTTGTACAGCTGTACATGTATTTAAACTCAGTATTAAGAGTCAAAAGGTTTTTCAAAAAATTTAGAAGATGCCAATTTGTGGTGGCCCACGCCCATAATCCCCATTACTCAAAAGCTTCAAAACCAGCCTGGGTAACTTAATTATGAGACCCTGGCTCAAAATAAAAAATAAAAAGTTGGGGATGTAGGTCAGTGTACAGTGTCCCTGGGTTTGATCAGTAATACTACACACACACACACACAAAAAGCTTAAAAAATAAATGTTACAGTAAGCTAAGCTTCATTTATTACTTTAGACACATTCTTATACATATAGTGCAGCCGAAGTGTGCAGTGTTTATAAAGCCCACAGGCCTGTGCAGTGACATTTAGGGCTTCGTAGTCATCCCACTCGCTGACACCCAGCCCGCAAGCACCAGCATGGCGCCCTCCCTCTTGCCTCCTTCCCTGTATCAGGAGGAACCCAGGGCTACTACACTGAGCTATCCTCCACCCCTTTGATACAGTTTTTCATCTTTGTGTCTTTCCCTCTTCCTGGAATGGCTGTGGCAGTGTGGCACTTGCTCACTAGGGAAACTGCAGGGGACAGCAGAGAGGATGGCACTCTCCCTGCCACGGGCCAGACACACGGGCCAGCCAGCTGCAGCTCACAGGGGGACCACACCACTGTGGACATTTGTGAGGACAGCTTCGTGTACCTTTCCCCTCCCAAGCAAACCTGTGACCTGCGTAAAACAAGGAGGGGCCACAGCCTCTCTCAGCTGCTGCTGCCACTGCCAGAACTTCCCTTCCCCTCTTCCTGTTCCACCTGGGAAGAACCACTTCTGCAGCAGTTCTGAAGGTGACTTCCACATCCCCTGCACCACCTAGTCCAGCCGCCCTTCCCATCTGCCTTCCAGTGTTCACCTCATCTTACCACTGAGCCTCAGAATATGACTTCAACAAAAACAAAGATCCGGTAGGAGACCAAACCCAGGTCTGAGAAAAAATAATCATTTTTTTCTCATTGCAATGGTAAACAGGGGAGGTGAGAAAACCACCTCATTGCTCATTTCTTCTAGGCTAATTTTCCCCCTTGCTCTGAAATGCCTTCTGACAGAAGTGGGAAGGGGAAGGACATCCACAACAGGAATCTCCGAAAGATGCAGAAAATGTCTCTGTATCCCTAACCAGTCTCTAGGGACTGTGGCAGCATGTGGGCAGTCACAGACTGGGCCTTTTGGGCCCATCCAGATACAGCACCTCCTGTGGGACAGTGGCTCAGAGGTCAATGAACACCCCTTAAGAACCAGCATGGCACACGGTAAGTGCCTGCTCCAGAAGCCCAATCTTTCTTGGATTATCACTCCCACCCCTACCCCCAACTCCACCAGAGAAGACAGATGCCAGAGTGTGTGTGATTAGCTCATCACGTTGGAAGTGGCTGGCAAGTAAGTCATCGGTCCCAATACACACCCCTCACCAGTTCTTACCGTCTCTGTGAGGCATTTCTGTTCCAGTGGCACATGCTTCCGTGCACATTTCTGCTTCTAGCTTAAGTCCATGTTTAACTCACCTCGAACTTGTGTCCCAAGCCACTTAAGCTCAATGCATAGGTGAGCACACAATTCCAAGCATGCTGTTCACACTTGCTTCTGTCACATCTTTCAAGAGCCAAGTCCACAGAAAGAAAACACCACAGGAGAGGAAAGATTGAGAGACCTCCCAGGTTTCACAGTGACAGAACCAAGGCCAGAACCCAGATTTCCACCTGGCATTTTCCTTTTAGGTGTATTTCCTGAGCGAGAGTTGTGGACCACTGGTGGTATATGAGACCTTAGGCAATTTGTGCATGGCATTGAACAATGCTAAGTCGTATGATGGAAGAGTTAGCACTTTTTAAATTCTTCCCTGTTCTTCATTGTGAAGAAGCTCACAATTTGGTGTAATAATTTAATACCTGGAGAAGTGTCAATAAAGTGTGATGTCAATTGATGATCCTTGCCTTTTGTTCTCAAGGCAACATGATCGTTAATCTGTAATGCTGACCTTTAATCCCTGAACTTCAGGTACATACTTTCTAACACTTCCACTGTGACTTCAGGCAATAAGCCGGAATCCAGTGCAACTCTGAACTCTTCATTTTGACATTAGAGCAATACATCCTTCTGTTTTGCCCCTCTTATTTCTATTTTTGGCACATAGATTCTAACTAGACAGCACACATATAAAGGTACTTCCATTCACAGGTTTGGCTTTTTTTTTTGGTCTTGGGGATCCAACTCACGACCTCACACTTACCAGGCAGACGCTTATGCTGCTGGGCTAAATCCCTGGCCCACAAACAGTTTTCTTTGTGAATCATTTGGCTGCAAACAGAGCATTTGGCAAAATTTTGTCTGCAAACTCTGCATGGGATGATGAACAAGACTCTAGTCATCTCTCTCACATGAACATGAACATGGCCATCGTCCTCAGAATCACGGAACTGTACTAATTGTAGTCCTCTTGATAAAGAAGCATCATGGAGTCATTTAAAGTCTCCTCACTGAATACGCCTTAGCCATTCATAAGGTAACTCTATAGCTAAGACAGGCAATCTAATAATCTATGCCAGTGATGGAAAACCGTTTAGAGCTTTCAATGATGCCAACAGCTCACTGTGGCACGTGTGCCACAGGTTCATCACCACTGATCTATGCCGTAACTGAAGGGTAGCCATGAGGCTCTCTGTGAAATGGACAGCTTAAATATTTTGCTCATCATTCACATCAGTCCCCTCATTGACCACGCATGCACTAGATGAAATAACAGACTCTATGTCTGACTGCTGAGGCTCAAGTGCCATCTGTTAGCTAGTATCTATGTAACTTAGTCAATGCAGATGCTACTGGGGCAAGGATTCCAATGTTGTAAATTCTGCTGTATCTTCAGTACCTATTGAATAGGAGGTCCTGAAAAAATATCTGTCACATGGGTGAAAAGTTATCTAATCTGTAAGTAGTGGAGATAACAGTGGCTACTTGAGGACTGTTCTGAGGACTCAGATACTGCATGTAGATCATTAACTACACTGCTGAGTGGTGCCGAGTGGAGTAAGCACCCACTAAATGTGTGGTGTTAATATATAACTAATCAGCAGACATTTATTTCGTACCATCATGTGCTGTGCCTCATGCCTCATCCTAAGGACACAGATATAGACACCAAAACTATTCATGCCCCCACAGCTACTATGTATATTAACAAGACACACCTCCTGACTAGCTTTAATATAACTTTAATATTCCAGGAAACTCAGGCAGGCCAGAGAGAAAAAAGTTGCAAATAACTTTGTTTCAGGAACTTGAAGAATATACAAACTTCTTGATTTTCCAATAAACAGTGAAAAACTGTTTATTCTCAACAACCAACGCCTGCCTCAAAACCCTCATACTGATGTGATCACATGACTGAATTCTAGGCAGTGGATGTGTGTGATTCTCACAGCAGCTTCTGGGGCCTTCCTGCAAGGCTGGCAGGCACATATTCAGTACTGCTCCTCTTCTCAGTTCCTTCCTCTTGCACGCTGCTGCTAGTCACTGTAGACCTTGGGCTGGCAGAGGAGTGAGCTAGGAGCCTGGGTCCCTGAGGATGCTGTGGGTTAAGAACAGTGCCAGACCAGACAATAAAGAATAAACTTTCATTTTGTATAAGGCACTGTAATTTGGGGTCTCTGTAACACTAGTTAAACAAGTGAGCTAAAGCCCCTTGCCTTCAAGAAATTTATGGTTTAATTAAACCCATACTTTAAACTTTGCTCTACATATAAATGTCCCGGCTCTGGGGGCAGTATATTTCAAAGGGCAAGTTTTTTTAAAAGATTATTTGGATTATAACGGTGGCTTCCTTAAGGCAGCTGATATCTACAGAATCTGCTCACACTTATCACAAATGCTTTAAATGGATGATGTGTGTCTATTTGCCCATCTCCTTGACTGACAGGCAAGTCAAACCCAGGAATATACAGAAGGGAAACAGCATTATGACAGTGATGTTACCTGAAGTAGTTAACCTTTTTTAGCCTCTGAATATCAAAGTAATTTAGCATTTCAACACAAAAAGGTTATAAATTATGTATTATTGTAGATGAAAAAAAAGGATCCCACAAATTCAATATGCGTTTCTTTTGAAAAACTTCAACAAAGGAAACTTTCCTAACCTGATAAAGGTATCTAACATCATAGTCACTGGTGAAGATACTTTGCTCCCCCATATCAAAAAGAAGCAGGAGTGTCCATTCTCACCACTTCTATTCAGTGTTATACTAAAAGGCCTTGCCAGAGTAGCAGATTAATAAAAAGAAATAAAAGGCATAGAAACTGGAAAGATATAGTCTATTTGCAGATAACATAACAGTGTACTTAAAAATCTTAAGGAAACTACCCCAAGCGAATTTAAGGAAGTTGCATGACATATGGTAAATATAAAATACTGTATTTTGTATATAGCAATGAACCACCAGAAAATGGAATAAAGTATAATTTACGGTTGTACCAATAATATGAAATAGTTTGGCAATACACAACAAAATATGTATGACTTACAAAATACTGCTGCAAAAATTAAAGAGCTAAACAATAAAATGGAGAACTACATCACATTCAGAGCTAAAAACACTGTTAAGATGTCAGTTCCTCCAAACTAGTCAAGAGTCAACTGCACTCAGAACAAAAACTCTAAAAGACTTGATAAGCTGATTCTATGTACACAGAATATCCCACAGGATTCTGAAAAAGAACAATTTGAAGACATGTAGCACTTGATTTCAAGTGTTATTATAAAGCTGCAAAAATCATGGTAATATGATACTGGTATAGAGACTTATAGATTAACAAACACAAAGTAAAAACAGATCTAAACATATAGTCAATTGATTTAATTTGTCATAAAAGTTTCAAGACAGTTCAATGGGAAAAGGAAAAAATTTCAACAGTTCTGGCTAGGGTAACTGCATATTTGTATGGAATAAAATGAAACAGGACCCCTAAATTTCATAGCACAACAGGGGGAATGGATATGATCAAGTATGCTATACATATATGAAAAAGTCAGTAAAACCCAGTATCTCTATAATTATATGCATTAATACAAAATTAACATGAAATGGATCACAGACCTAAATGTAGAAGCTAAAGAAAGGTTTAAAGCTAGAAGAAAATGTAAAAAAAAAAAAATCTATGATATCCTGAGACAGGCAGAGATTTCTTATGTTCAAAAAGCATTAACCATCCTATCAAATTAAAAAGTTTCTGTACAGCAAAGGAAACAATCAACAGAGTGAAGAGATAACCTAAATGAAAAAAAAAAAAAACCTGTCATCTAATATATATAAAGGACTAAAGAAAAATAAGATTCCCTCCCAAATGAAAGAACCAATCAAAAAATGGGCAAATGAAATTGACACTTAGCAGTACAAGTGGCCAGTAAATACATGAAAAAATTAACATCACTGGTCATGAGAGAAATGCCAATTAAAACAACACTGAGATTCCATCTTACTCTAGACAGAATAGGTATCATCAAGAAATAATTCTGTTAAAGCTGTGGGAGGAGAGGAGCCCTTCTAACTGTTGGTGAAAATGTAAACTATCAAGACCACTATGGAAATTAGCATGATGATTTCTCAAAAAGCTAAAACTAGAAATTCCACTTGATCCATATTCCCCATTCTAGGTATCTTAGCAAATTAGTTAAAGGCATCATATTATTGTGACACATGAATACTCATGTTTATAGCAGCACAATTTATAGCAATCTCCATGTTCATCCATAGATGAATGGATAAAGAAAATATGGCATTGTGTACACAATGGAGAAATACCTTACCACACAAAGGGTAAACCTGAATCATTTGTAGGAAAAGGATAAACCTTTAGACCACAATGGTAAGTGAAATAAATCAAACACACAAGCTTAAATATTGTATGATTTCTCTTACATGAGAAGCCCAAAGACAAATACAGAACAAAATAAAAGATAACAGAAAGTAGAAAGATAGACTTTTTTAAGTAGCAAGATGAAGAGAAGGAGGAAAAGAAGAAGGTGAAAAAAGAATCAAGATGTGTATGGTGAGGGTCTGGGGATTTAGCTCAGTGGCATAAGCGCCTGCCTTGAAAGCAGGCAGACATGAGTTCAATCCCCGGTACCGATAAAAAAGGAAAAAAAAAAGATGTGTATGGTGAATTAATGAACAGGCAACTAGAAATACCCACTTCTGGGTGTAGGGGGCCCACCTGAAGACTGTTGCCAACAACATAAAAGGAGAAAGGAAGATGGTGTGCTGGTGATTCTCCTGGCGAAGGTTGTCATCCTAAGTTTCCTGATAGGAACTCAGCTATTCTCATAATCGGGGGGGCTCGGGTCCTCGCTGTCATTGAGGATGGCTGCGGTCTCTTTGGGGGAGATCTGGTTCTTACCTTGAGCATCACTTGCATGCAGATCTCTGAGCTTGCTGGCATAGATCCTGCACCCCGCTGGTGCAGATTTTCTAGCTTCCACCATTGACCTTTGGGTCTTCTAGTACAGGTCCTTGGTACAGGCTTGCAAGCGACATTGTCACGGGTTCGAGGCCTCCAGTTAGATTTGTGGGGGATGCTGCCATGGCTTTAGGTGTTTAGCTGAACTTATTGTACAGGACCCTACCTCAGGGTCCAGGCCCTCAGGTGGATTCTTTGGGTCTAAGTGCATGGACAGATTTCCTGATCTCTTCTGCATTTGACTCTTTGGGTGAATATTTTAAAGTAATCCAATAAATTATATGTCCTGCATTAAATCTACTCCCTTGGAGCCCTGACGACAACAATGTGTTATGCACATGTACTCCCCACAAGGAGTGTAATAATTATGTAATGCATCATGGACTAATAAAAATGAAAAAAGCATTAAGCATGAAAGACAAATTGGTTGCTTTAAATTTAAAAATTCTCATTGTAAGGGGCTGGGGATTTAGCTCAGCGGCATAAGTGCCTGCCTTGTAAAGCAGGCAGTCGTGAGTTTGATCCCCGGTACCGATAAAAAGGAAAAAGACCAAAAAAAAAAAAAAAAAAAAAAAAATCTCATTGTAAGGTGCCCTGAAGAAAATAAATAATCCACAGACTAAGAATACATTCATAAAAATATACATACATCTAATAGCGGATTTACATCCAGAATATACAGAATATTTGTTAATTCAATATTAACAAAGCATCTAACTATCTCTATGGAAATGACTGTCTCCACAGAAATGGAAAAAAAAAAACACTCCAAAAATTCATATAGAATCACAGATCCTGAACAGCCAAACCAATCTTAACAAAAAAAAAAAATGAACTTGGAGGCATCATAATACCTGAATCCAAAATATACGGAAAGCTACAGCAACCAAAACTGCATGGTACTGATATAAAACACAGATACACAGACCAGTGAAACAGAACAGAAAACCCAGAAATAAATCCATGTATTTATAGCCAATAAATTTTTGACAAAGGCACCAAAAGCATACATTAGACAAAGTCTTTCAATAAATCATGCTAGAAAAGCTGGATATTTATTTGCAGAAGAACACTAGATCTTTATAAAGTAAACAAAAACCAATGCAAATTAATCAAATACATTCTTTTTTTTTTAAAGGCATTCTTAAAACTATGAAATTACTTGAAGAAAACATAGAAGAAATGCTTTAGGACAATGGTCTGGCAAAGATTTTCTGGGTATGATCCAAAAATCTCTGACAATGAAAAACTGACAAAATAGATGGCATCAACCTAAAAAACTTCTGTACCACAAAGGAAACAAACAACAGAATAAAGCAATAATGCACAGAATAGGAGAAAATATCTATGACTATTCATCCAAATTGACATCAGAACATAAAAAACTCAACAGCAAACTCTGATTTACAAATGGACCAACCATCTGAATAAACATTTCTCAAAAGGATAAACAAATGGTCAAGAAATGTATGAAAATATGGTCAACATCACTCATCTCCATGGGACTACAAATACAAACCACAATGAGGGTCATATATAGTTAGAAAGATTATTATCAGAAAGACCAAAAAATAAATGCTAGCAAGGATGTGGAAAAAGGGGACTTCTCATACACTATTAGTGGGGCTATACAGTAGTACAACTATAGTGGAAAATAGTATGGAAGTTCCTCAAAAAACTAAAAATAGACCTATCATATAATCCAGAAATCCCACCACTGGATACATATCCACAGGAAAGGAAATCAGCATGTTGAAGTGTCTTTACTCTCTGTTTATTGCAGCACTGTTCATAATAGATAAGATATGAGATCATGATCCAACACTGGATGGATGAATTGATAAAGAAAATGTGGCATATATACACAGTAGAATATCCTCAAGTCACAACGATGAGACTCATTAACAGAAACATGGATGAGCCCTTGGGACCTTGCTAAGTAAAATCATGTAGAAAGAGAAATACTGGTGGTGCATGCGTATAATGCCAGCACTCAGGAGGCTGAAGCACAGGACTATTGCAAGTTCAAAAAGAAAGAGAGAGGGCCTGGGATTTAGTTCAGGGGCATGAGTGCTTGTCTGGCAAGCATGAGGTCATCAGTTCAATAGCCGTTACCAAATGGGAGACAGAGACAGAGACACAGAGACACAGACAGAGAGTGAGCCTATATGATCTCACTCATATTGTATAAAACTTACAAAGTTGCTCTCACAGAGGCAGGAAGTAAGAGACTGGCTAGCAGAGACTGGAAGCATGGGGGCTAGAGCAGTGAGGACAGGTGATGGTCAAAGGACCTGGGGGGGTACAGCTGGTCACAAGGAATAACTTTTAATTTTGAAGCATAGCAGGAGAATAATGGCTTACAACTTATTTTATGTTTGGAAACAGTTCATAGAGAAAATTTTCAATGTTTCTGACACAAAAAAAAGGATAAATGATAAATGTTTGTACTGATGGATGACAATTATCATGTTTGATTGCTACTTACTGTATATACGTACTGAAATTTCTCACAGTACCCTACAAATATATGCAATATTTGCAGTCTCTACTCTGTAGAGAGCACTACAAAGTATGTAAATGTTTTTTAAAAACAATTAAAACTTTAAATTTCTAAGAAGAAAACAAAATCCAAATTTGGAATCTTCAAAAAGAACTGTCCCAGCCTCTGTCTCAAGAAAACATTTCTAAATTATCATATTCCTAAGGCAAAAGTAAACCAGGTTTTACAATCTAAATTCTTTAAAAACTAAGATCAGGGGCCAGGGATTTAGCTCAGCGGCATAAGCGCCTGCCTTGCAAGCAGGCAGTCATGAGTTCGATCCCCGGTACCGATAAAAAAGAAAAAGACAAAAAAAAACTAAGATCACTTTCAGGAAGTGTGCTCCAACAGTTTAGCTGAACATCAACTAACTTTATTAAAAAAAGAAAAGCAAAGCAAAGCACAGGGGCCAGTGCTAAGCCAGTGGGGTAGGACACAAAGACCTGGAGGAGAACACCTGCGAACAGCACCTGGCCCTCATGGGACAAAGGCGCCAGGGAGGTGCCAAGAGCGTAACCAGGGTGGTGACTGTGCCCTCTGCACTGTAGGAAGTGGGTTCCAGAGCAGGAAGAAGAGCAGCTAGATGCCAAACAGACAGCAGTGCTAACAGAAGCCCTGGCTGAAGCCCCAACGCTGTGGAAGGGAAGTTAGTTCTGTTCACTCTGAGACGCCGCAGCTTCCACCTCTGGATGGAGTTCATCCTGAATCCTGATGTCTCTCAGTGGTCACAGCCACCAGATGAGGAGTGACTCTCCATCCCACATATGCAATCCTGCAAAACCGTCTTGCAGCAATGCCTTTCCGGGCTGCATTGTGGTGGCAAGGCACTCTTCAGACCCACTGGCTTCTCCCTGTGTCACCTTTCACAGCCAGGCCAGGGCCTTCACTTCAGTGGGGCCAGCCAGATTGCAGTGTAGACATCTGAAGGCACTGCAGAGCTCACGTCTCAGAGCTGAGGGTTGGGGCTTTTACAGAAGCAATAAGATGAACAATTAATTTGAACTGAGAAGCCATGCCAGTGTTAAGGCCAAAACACATAGCTTGTGGACTGAAAGCAGTGGCATCAGACAGAAATGGGTTCAAATCATGGTTGTGACCTTGAATTAATTCTTTAACCTCTGAGCCTCAAATTCTTTGTCCCTAAACTGGGGATCATGATGGTACCTACTTGATAGGACTGATATGAGGATTAAATGAGATAATATGTACAAAATGCCCAAAACAGTCTCAGTTTGGGGGGGAAAGCCTTCATAAATTATAAAATACATGAACTGAAACAGAAACCTCGTCTAGAAACTTCTTTTACATGAAGAATGGGAAAGCAAGGCAAAAGATGTAAATACATACAGGTAGGAAAGTGATGAAGCTTTGAAGTGCCCACACAGAAACAACGTCTCTGCTGTAGAGGCAGAGCTGATGATTATGCCTCATCTCTGTTACAGTAACTATCTTCAAGACTTTCACAATCACCAGGGGACAGTTCAGCATCATGTTTTTCACTTACATCCTTCATTTTTGTTCTAAACTGCAGCTAAACATCTCTCAACAGTTACATTACTCATCCCATTTCCTGTCAGAATCGTCTCAAACTAGGAAATAACTGAAATCATTTACCTACAACTCCTTCCTTATCTTTTTTAGTTTCTCTTTTCAGAGCCAGGGATTGAACACAGGACCCCAGGTCTATTTGATCCACATGCTCAGTCACGAGAATGAATATTACTACCACTGTTTGGTAGTACTCAACACAGAAAAAAAAATAAAGTATATAAATGTACTTGAGTACATATATGCTTTTAAAAATATATTGAAAGCAAACACAAGAGTATTAATAGATTGTCTCTTCTCCAGCAAAAGCATACAGTTTCAAACAATTTTGTGATGTAAGATTTCCTGATAAATTACGCTCTGGTTCACGGGTCATCATACAGGAGACTACACTGTGACCTAGTTTTCTGCGAAAGGTTAAAGTTCCAAAGCAGTGATCCATACCAGCAGATTTCTCTCTATTTGTAGACTGTAAAGGAAATTTAAAAACTTATAACCTGACAGTATATTAAGAGCAGGATAGACAGGCCCAGTTCCTTTAGACTCAATACCAGCTGCAACTTGTAAGATAAATGTAACTCAGTCAGAAAGTGCATCTTGTGCTAATTTGCTTCAAGGACAGACTGACTCAATTAAAGACAATGATTGATTCTTCCTGCTCACCCAAGTCCCTGACCTTAGGAAACCCCTTCAGCACAGAACAAGTTTGCCTGACAACAGATGACCCAGCCTATGTAACCAATTACAAAATAACCTGCTATCAGCCTTTTGTATTTCCTGCTTGAAACATGTATGAAGGGTCTGTTTAAACCAAGATGGACCTGGCGATTTGACACTGTTTCTCCCAGCCCACTAGTGTAATAAAAAGTTGCCTTCCATCAGGGCCTGTGTGTCTTCCATTTGATTTGGTCCTGATTTTTCCCACAAGATATTTTTTTGTTTTTGCAGGGGGTGGGGTGCAGTGCCGGGAACTGAACTCAGGACCTTGCACATTCTAGGGAGGTGCTGCTGAACTATATCCCCAGCTCAATAAGACATCTTGCTTATTGCCCAACCTGGCCTCAAACTCCTCTTGGCTCAACTGATCCTACTGCCTCTGTCTCCTGAGTAAATGGGCCACTAACGGCTTCCCGTTTTAAATTAGAAAATACATGTGACATATTAACTCTTCATCAAGATATTGTACATCTTCTAAATTCTGAAACTTTTTGTTTTTTGAAACAGGGTCTTACTATGTAATTCATGCTGGCTTTGAACTCACTCTAGCTCAGGCTGGCCCTGAAGTCGTTAATAACCCTTCTCAGCTTCCTGAGCACTGGAATACAGGTGTGTGTCACCATGTGTGTTAAATTATAAAACTTAAGCAAGCTTAGTAACTTTATCCTGCATCAAAAGAAATATTAAGTAGCTCACTTTGCATTCAATCAACATTTAAAGTTCTGTATCTCAAGATCAATTTAGGACCATACAAGTAGGTAACAAGAGGCGAGGAAGAGGTCAAGGTCACTAGATAATGAGATGCCGCCTGTCCCTTTTTTATGGTTCCAAATTCATTCTTCAGTTTTGTTTTGCCTTTTCAGATATCCTATGCTCAAAACATAGTGAATAGTTAGGGATACAGAATTCTGTTCTTTTATTATAAGGATTTTCCTGCAAAAGGAGCTAAATAAAAAAATGATGATTCATCCTATGAAACAGTCATCTAAGTAACGAACTGAGGTATGTAAAAATCTTTTGGGACTTGGCTATGACCACATCTTGGGCATATTACTTATTTTTAGCAATACAGGCTCTTCTTGCCCTCAATTGTTGTTAATAATTTATTACCATAAAACAATGAAGATCAGAAGTCTTAAAATTTAAATCTTACTAGCTGTGTGATCTTTAACAAATCACAAAATCAAGTCTCAGCTTCTACTTTTTAAAACTAAAGATAGTTACATCATAACTCATAGTGGTGTTACTAAGACTATAAATGCGATAATATACACAAGAGTGATTTGAAAACAAAACTGAGCTATAAAAATGTAAGGGTATATTATTATAAGAAATTTTACTAAATGGCCAAATATCCTTGGATGTTTGTTTTCACAGTACTCAAGACCAAGAAATTTCTAAGTTTTAAAAAACTGCTTCAATGTTTTTAAACAATAAAGCTTCCAAATACATCTTTCTCACATGTTTTTGAAACTCAGAACTGCCAATGTTCTGTTTACAAAACAGTTAGCATAACTATACAAATTACTACTATCCCAAAGGCAAAATCTGAAGTTTCAGTTACAGTTCAACTTATTTCTCCAAAAAAATACAGAAATGTCCAAGAAACACATGAAAGGATTTCAACATCACTAGTCATTTGGAAATGGACCATCAAAACCACAGACAACTTCCTGACACTATGAGGGTTAAAATAAACATCCAGACAGTAACAAGTGTCAGTGAGGAACTAACTGGAGAAACTGGAACTCTCCTGCTCTCCTTTGGCACATAAAACAATGCACTCGAAAGAACAGCTGGGAAGTTTCTGAAAAAGTTACATGGAGAATTACTACTGGTTAGCAATTTGATTCCCAAGTAAATATTCAAGAGGACCAAAATGTAGGCACACAAAAACCAGTACACATATATTCACAGAAATATTATTCATAACAGGGAAAAAGTGGAAATAACCCAAAAATGTTCATCATTTTGAATGTGGAATCCTGAAAACTGGATAAAGTATGGTATACCCATAAAATGAAATATTTAGCCATTAAGAAATTGACTAATATACACTAATATATGACACTAATATAAGCTACATCATGGAAAAAAACCTTGAAGGCATTATGCTAAGTCAAAGAAACCAAACCTGCAAGATCACATTATACTATTTTATTATATGAACAGGAGTATGTTATATAAAAGTCCCCAAATGGGTAAACCCAAAGACAGAAAACATTTGGGTAGTTCTCGGAGGAGAAGAGAATGAGAGTATGAGAAATGGCTGAAGTTTCCCTTTGGGGTGCTGAAAATGTTCTGGCACCAGACAGTGGTGTTGACTACAGTACTTTTGAATATATATTTTAAAAAATCACTTACCTGTACATTGTAAAAGAGTGAATTAGGAAGTGGGAATTATGTCTCAACTTAAAAATAAATGAAACCTAAGTGCCTTTGCTTCCTTTCCCCATATCCCTGACAGGCACACTTATCAATCAGGGCTGCTCCCTAAATCTCACCTGGACCCAGAAGCTGTCTGACACTGGATCCGAGGGAACCATTTTGAAATGACCAGAGTTCACAGGGATGACAAAATGTATTTGGCCATCGTGACCTAGACATCCCAAACAAACTGCTGGAGCCAGGCAAAACATACCATAAAGGAAGGTGGTAGCTAAGTCAGCAAGAACAACAGTCCAGATAAAAGGTGGTGTGGACCCAGTCTTGGACTTTTACATTCATAACAACATGCATCAACTAATTTCAGAGGAAGTATGACCTATGTTCCCAGCCATCTCCTGGAACCTTCCATGCTTGTGCTTAAACTGACTCCTACTTGTCACATTCTTTTTAAAATTTTTAAACAAAAATTGAACATATTTAAGGTATACACACCACACAGAAGATTACTGTAGTCAAGCTAATTAATGTATCTATTTCTGCACACTACTAGCACTTCATGATTCGGACTGCAGGAACCTTCTTCAGGACCGCTGCTCCACTCTCCACATGTGGTGCTCATGTCTGCTCCTTCCAGCTTCCCTCTATCACCTGTCTCTGCCTCAGACAACATCTTCTCTGCCTCCAAGCAGAGTTGGGCACATCCTGGGCACCCAAATCCAGCTTCTAGCTCTACCACACCTTAGCCACTTGACCGCTTATGGGTTTTCAGTCAGATTATAAAAGGTCAGGGTATGTTCCACTGCAGCAAAACTTTGTAGGGTCGAGGATGTGCTGTCTTTCCAATCCTTATTTGGTCATCCTAGGAACACCACCACCACAGATAAATCTCTGTGAGTCCCCAGAGGGACTTTCAGCTGCCTCTTCCTTGCATAATGGACAACACTGGGCAGGCTGAAGGGCACCACTTACCACAGAGTGTGGACACTATGAAGTCACCTTGTTCCTGAACATAAGAGTTTTGAAGAAAAGAAACTGAATAGTTTATAATGAGCAGCTTTTAAGAATAAAATTTTGCTATTTATTCTCACTTGCATACTTTTGCTTTGGAAATCAAACAAGAGAAGTCTTGCTCTGACAAATCTCAGTTCACCTGCTCTAACAAAAACAAAAATGAAATCCAAGTCTATAATAATGAAAATATTTCCTTTGGTAATATTTGTACATAACATTAGGATAACATGGAAGTATACAGTATTCTGTGAGTTTCTAACTTTTAAATTAATGTTAATAAAATAATATATAATAGCTACAACTATTATTATCTATAAAGGTCAGATATCATACTGCAATGGCAAGCAGAAACACCAAAATGACACCCAGGATTTAGAGACAGACTTATTTATGTCAACAGGGACTGATAAGAATCATTCCCAGATTATCAGGCCCCGATCTCTGGTGGTCTAGGGCTTTTATAAGATGCACAAGCAAGAGGTATAAAGGTGAGAAAGAACAGCCTGGCAGTTCTTCTGATTAGCTTGCAGAGTGAGATCATCAGTTATAAGGGTTGATTAATTATCAATTTATGAAGCTTGGAGAAGGAACCAGCTTGCCTTTCTGGTAAGCGGTTGTTGTGGTGTGGCAGGCTGTGGCTGCCCCAGGGGAGAACCACCAACGTCTCCTGAGATCCACGCTATGTTGGAACTTAGGGTTGTTTGGGGAACCAAACAACCAGCTAGCCTCCCTGCTAAGCAGTAGTGAGCCTACCAGCCCATAGGCTGAGAATCAAACATCCCACTTCCGCCCCCTGCCCCATTAGCAAATGGGAGCCAGAGATCTGAGCATCTCTCAGGAGGTTGATCATCCGCAATATAGCAGCAAATAAGGGGGATTTCCTTCTACTCTCTCTTTGAAGGCAAATATTTTACCACTGTTTTGCTTTATTCTGATTAACAGTACTGCTCTATTCAATATTCTGTTTTGACAAGTTCTATAATGTTCTGTATTTTGTTTTATTTTGCTATACCTGATTAAAAGAGCAACTATTTTGAAGATAACGAGATAAATCCTGGGTGTCATTTTGGTGTTTCTGCTTGCCAGTGTGGTACCTATTACTGTTATCCCGGTAACCTGCTGTGAAGTTCTGTACCAATTTCACTACACTGTGTGTTGTATTTTACTACCTTCAAAAAATTTTTAAAAATTTTAAAAAGGAATTTTGAAGCTTGGTACAATGGTACAATCAGGCATCCTATATATTCAGTTACTCTCGTGGATACAGGGGTCAAGAAAAAGTAATTACAAAGCCATGAAGCAGTTACAGATAGGCAATTTCAAAAGAACAAAGTTTTAAGACAATCAATTTGTCTTGTACAATTTTTTCCCTTTCATTACTATGTATGTTCACTCTATGTATATCTATATCTATATATACACACACACACACCTTATCTTTACTCTTCACAACAATATTGTAGGAAAATAGTCTCTTACTAGAGAAGATGAGGAATTGTGAATTTGTCATTTTACAGATGACAAGACATCCCCAGGACAGTAAAGGCAGGACCAGCAATGAAACAAGGATTTTAATTCATGCTTTCCCACTTGACCTTTACCTGCACTTTCTACACAGCTAGTTAATTTAAATGTCAATTCACTTCAATTAAATACATACCCTATGTTGAACAAAGCATTCAATATCTTTTCAAAATATTTAATAGATGAATTTGAATAGCAACTTTTAATGTTTTCAAATAGGGTAAAAAAATTTTTGGTTTCTTTTGGACTTGGTCTCAACTATGTAATTCAGGCTGGCCTTGAACTTGCTATGTAGCCCAGGCTGTCCTTGAACTCACAGTGATCCTGTCTCAGCCTCCCAAGAGCTAGGATTCCAGCACTTGTCACTACTCCCAGCATTTGGTTTCTAATTTAACCACCAATATTTATTTTTTTAGTAAAACAAATAACACATTATTGAATATAAATTCCTACATTAAAAAAACCCAACAGACTAAAGAGAATAAACTGTTAGCACAGAAGCCTGAATAACTTTTCCACTGACAAAGCCTATTCGTAGACTTTGTACTCTGACATTTCCCTTACACAAGGGTTTCGCAATCCTTGACCTCACCTAAGGGGCTTAGAACAAGGAATTTTAGAACTACAAGGGTCCTGAGACACTCTCCAATTACAGGCGACTGTTACAGACAAAGCTGGACCCACAGGGGTTAAGCAGGTTGCCTAAATTCACACAGATGG
This sequence comes from Cavia porcellus, assembly GCF_034190915.1. NCBI lineage: Eukaryota > Metazoa > Chordata > Mammalia > Rodentia > Caviidae > Cavia > Cavia porcellus. Next base: position 37,929,489 of record NW_026947510.1, on the reverse strand, counting down.
TGCTGATAGAGCCAGTACTGAATTCCTATTTCCAAGGGCCACCACATATTACTGTCACTGTCCAAAGCAATGGGAATCTGTTAAGTGACATTTCCTTTCCATAATTCTACCTTACTCTATGATTACAGCTATGCAGTAAATAAAAAATGATCTACAATGAAGTTTTTCAAGACGCTATTTCTGGCCATAAATAAAAATCTATCATTAGTCAATGTAAAAAAAGAAAGTCAATTGACAAAATCAAATCAAACAACTTCACGTTCATTAGGAATAGGAACCTGGCTAAGGTGAGACAAGGCCTGGAAATAGAAAGCTACCAGTAACCACTGCACACATGTCTGCTACCTTCTGCATTACGTAAACCTCCAGCTCCTTATTACTCTGCCATTTCCTGTTGCACAAGGACAAACAATGGGCAGACTGTCGCCAGTGTTTCCATTAATTACACCACAGGCCAGGCGGCATCGATTACCACATACTGGGGATTTTGAAGTGACCTTGTTTCTTTTGTTCAAATAATGTATCTAAATGTCTCAATAAAGGAACAAATTTTATTCAGGTCTTTAAGAGAATCAAGATACTAGAAATGCAAGAATCTGAATTGCATCACTTTGTTTCAAAAATTCTTTTATGACTTGCCAACTTCCCTTTATGCCTCCTTACCCCTTAGCATTAAGTCTAGGTAGCAAAGAAACCTCAAAACCTTTAAGTAGTTCCCAAGACATGCTAAAATCAGGCATAACACACCCCTGCTCCTATAAAGGATTTGAAAGTGGCACTGAAAGTTGGCAAAGTAGGGAATGAAAAGATCGCAGGTTAAAAAAAAAACAAAACAGAAATCCTGACCCACTGTCTTCTTGGGAGAGCTCTCCTTGGATTATAGGAGAGACAGGCAGGCATTTAGGGCAGAGTGAGCTTGGATCTTTGGCCTCTATGACAAGTCCCCACTATCTAACAGGGCACAGATACCCTTTCTCTCTGGCTGAGGACCCAACACTCTGCCATTCCTCCAGAGCCCCCACCCTACTCTGTGTTAGCCTCCCCAGCTTCCCCAACTATGCCCCTCTACCTTGCTCCATGACTACACACACTCAGAGTTACTTTCTTTTTTTTTTTAATAATTTTATTTTGAAAGTATACAACAAGACACAATAAAGCCAACTAAGATCATATAGTGAGATTGGTACAGAACTTCACAGCAGGTTATTGGGATAACAGTAATAGGTATCACAGTATATTTTGTTATTTTTATAATAGTTCTTTCAATCACGTATATCAAATTGAGGTGAAATATGGAACACTATAGAACTTATCAAAACAGAATATTGAATAGAGCAGTACCATTAATCAGAAAAGAGCAAAACAGTAATAGAAATATTTGCCTTCAAAGAAATGATAAAAGGAAGTCCCCCTTATTTGCTATGGTCAACCTCCCCGGAGATGCTCAGAAGATTTCTGGTTTCCATTTGCTAATGGGCGGGGCGGGGGGGGGGGGAGAGAAGGTAGGGGAAGTGGGATATTTGACTCTAGGCCGGGCATCAGTAGGTTCACTATTGCTTAGCAGGGAGGCAGGCTGGTTGTTTGGTTTCACAGCGTCCTAAGTTCCAACATGGTGTGGGTCTCAGGAACTGCTGCTGGTTCTCCCCCTGGAGGGGCCGCAGTCTGCCAGACCACCACCGCTTACCAGGGAGGGGAGGTTGCTTGCTTTGCTTCCTAGGGTCCTAGGTTCCAACATGGCGTGGATCTCAGGAGCTGCTGCTGGTTCTCCCCCTGGAAGGGTCGCAGTCTGCCACACTGCCACCGATTACCAGGGAGGAAAGGTGCTTGCTTGGCTTCCCAGCGTCCTAAGTTCCAACATGGTGCTATCTCAGTAGCTGCTGCTGGTTCTCCCCCTGGAATGACCACAGTCTGCCACACTGCCACCGATTACCAGGGAGGGGAGGTGCTTGCTTGGCTTCCCAGTGTCCACAGTTCCAACATGGCATGGATCTCAGGAGCTGCTGCTGGTTCTCCCCCTGGAAGGGCCACAGTCTCCAGAGTTACTTTCTTAAAAATATGCTTGGGTGTATGGATGGAAATGTCACCCCTAACAAGCAGAATTGCTATTTTAAGAAAGCACATATGGGATCTTTGGAGTTTTTTGCTTTATTTTTTAACCTGGGATTGTATCCTACAAAAGTAGCTTCTGAAATGTAGACGTATACCACGACACTGTGAAGGGACTATCTGAAAGGACATTGGGTAAGGAGAAGCAAGTGTCATGTAGTAAAGAGCCATTAAAGAACTGAAGAGAAGGGGGAAAGAACAGGAAAAGACCAACTGTGGAGACTGCACAGCTTCTGATCTAGATTTGATCTCACCTCTACTTGTAACAACTATAACCCTTGAAACTATTACCTTTTGAGTGTCTGAACTTCAGTTTAGTGGTCAAATGTAGATGGTAACAGATGTAAAATATGTATTCTATACCTGGCAAATGGTAAACATGTGAAAAACTGAAGAAAACCAGGATCACGTTTTGTTTATAGGCTGGTGGCATCACAGATGGAGGACAAGACTGAGCAGGCAAAGGCAGGCAGGAGTGAGTTCTAACACAAGTGAAGGCATGGAGTAGGAGGCACAGGCCAGACAGCAGTCTAAATTTCATGGATTTTGGAGACTACCACCATGTGAGTGAATCCAAGGCTCAGCAAGGGCAAAAAGGACACCCCCACACCATACATTTGTCTACATCTTTTTTAGAATCATATTCACGGCTTTGGTGACAACTACCACTTCTCAGTAAGTGACTCATACATCTCTATGTGCAAAGCAAAATTATGGTCTTCAGCTGAAATTTCCTTGCCTTTAGCAATCATGCCTGGCTAAAGGGAAGAAGCCAAACTTTCAGACAGGGAAGGAATACTTTAAGATATGGGAAGAAAGTACAAAAGCAATGTTTAAGTAGTGCCAGTAATGCTCCGACTTCCACAGAATAACATTTTGCAACACCTTATGCATCTTCATGCAAAAGTGAATTTTACTCCCCAAAAGAATCCATCCTTTCTTTTACATGGCTCCCTGGAGTCCTACAGAGTACCTGCACACACATTATTTACTTCCCTGGGCTACAGTTGGGCTGTCACTTTAGCTTTCTAAATGGGCCATTTCCAGCACTGGTTTGATCTAATGAGACAAGTGAAAAGCTGTCTGCTTATGTGCAGAACGGGAATTGTGGAGTTTCAGCATGATGTCAATGCAAGTCTTAAAACATTAGCGTGTAGTCTGTCAAGATGGACAGCCAAAGGTAACAGCTGCCTCAAGCTTTCAGGATACATCCTGGAGAAATCTTGGAATCCCTAAATTCTTGAAAGAGAAGATTTTTAAAGGAATATAGATTTGCAAATATGCTTCCACCTAACAATATAGACAGTATATAAGCCAGGCATAGCTGGTGCATGTCTGCAATCCCAGCCCTCAAGGAGGCTGAAATAGGGCTGTAAATTTAAGGTCTAACTGGGTGACACTGTCATGAAATTAGAAATTTATTTTAAAAAGGGTTGGGAATATAGCTGGGTCCAATCTCCAGTAACACACACATACACAGACACACACAGACTTTCTCCCACTTCAGTTCAGAACATCCAGATAAGAATAGCAATGAAAAGATTAATAAAGAACTTTACGTATTATGATTTTCATTAGTCAAAAAGTTAATTAGCTTCAAGTACACTACAGTTACAAGCAGTTTTCTGGTTAGCTCCACATTGGCAAATAGGTTTTTGTGTTAAACGTTCCTTTCAAGGAAGGCCATTCCCAGGCATATTGTCAAAAAATAATTTTTTTTGTTTTTGTTTTTGGTCTTCTTGAGACAGTGTCCTGCTTTACAGTTTAGGCCGGCCTTCAATTCACTTTGTAGCCCAGGCTGGCCTTGAACCCACAGCAACGCCCCTGCCTCAGCCTCCTCAGTGCTGGGATTACAGATGTACACCACCACACGTGGCTATTGTCTTAAAATTCTATCCCAGTGGCATTTCATCTTCCTTTCCAAATCTTCTTTGTTTTTGCTTTTCTTCTTTGCAATGACAGAGCTCAAACTCAAGGAATTGTGTGTGTTAGACAAATGCTCTACCACTGAGCCACATCTCTACCCTTCCTTTCTCATTTTGTTTTTTAATTCTTAGCATTTGTTATCATCTCATAAGCTATCAATTTTGCCTTTGTTTGTTGTCTGTTTTCCTGGTGGAGTAAACAATCTATGGATGAAGGATTTCCTCTGTTCTGCCCAGTGATGACTTCTCAATACCTATGATGCAGCCCAGCACAGAGCTGCACTGTTCACAAACGAAGGGGACACATAAAAGGCACAGGTACACACAGCCTTGAGAGTCTCTGAACTCAAAAGATGAGTGTACCACAAATATCTCCTTTGAACATGAGCAAAATATAAACTTCTACTGTATTTGAACCATTAAAGTTATTGAGTCTTTATAATTGCATCCTAGCCTACTCTGTCTAATACAACTCTCAAAACCTTTATTTTCGCCAAAAGAAGGAGAATGCTTATGAATTAGTTGCATGAAGTAGATGAATAATCTGTTAAAACTGTTCATTGGTAAACATATTGTTTACTATATGTCAGGCATTAGTCTAGTTATTGTGGTTGTCCAGTCAGTTTTCCTTTATCATAAAAATATACTTTGGATAAATCAATAATAAAAAGTACAAGTTTATTTTGCCTCAGTTTTGGAGGCTTTGGTGAATAACTGGTTAACCCTGTTGCTTGATCCTGTCATGATACACACATTGTGGCAAGAGTGCAAAGCAGAGCAGAATCATGTACTTCAAGAGCAGGAAGCAAACACAAAACACTGCAAAGGTTAGGGTACTACTATGCCCTTTAAGGGCTCACTCCCAATGTCCCTGAGACCTCCATCAGGCCCAAATTTTAAAGATCCTACCATCTCCCCACAGTACCACTCCTGGGGACCCAGCTTTTAACACAAACTTCGGGGAGACATTCCAGATGCAAAATGTAACAGTGGCAATGTTCAAATGTCTTAAAGTCCCCTACCTCAACTAAAAATGTACTAAAGAGATAAGGAACATCTCTTCCCAGCCTTAATTCCACTTTTATAATCTAGGTGCCCATGACAGTGCCCATTAGTTGGTATTTGGATTACATATATTCTGAGTTCCTGGGGCCTCTCACACTGCCAGTTCTGGCAGACTGGAAATGAGTAGAGGGAGGAAGAGTCACAGGGGCTCTACTGTCTGCTGCAGGTGCTAAGTACTAAGAGAAATGGCAGGGCCAGCTGTCTAGGGACACATCTAGGCAGGCAAACTGGAGGGAAATGGGGCTGTTCACACATGCTCGTATGCCACTGTGCAGAATGTAAATGGAGTTAAATCTCGCAGCAGTCAAATAACTGGGTTTTGGCCACACTTTGCCAAAAAACACAGCCTACATTTCCAACAGGCAAGTAATGAACTATAGTCGGCCTACTTCCAGATTTCGCTCTTTTGGCAGGATAGTGCTGAAGGAAGTTTGAGGGTAGACCCAAGGGAGCACTGTACAGTGCGCCTTAACACCAGGTGAATCAGAATAAGTCAAATACCCCATCGACATTTCCTGCCACTCAAGGGACTAGTTGTGCTTCTTAATGAAAAGAAAGGTTGTTGGGGGGGGGGTTACAGCTATAATTTATATTGTATAACTTCAATCTGAAATATATACTTGGGTCCTCCGCTCCTGCCACAGTAACTTCTAAGACAGAAATGGAATACAAAATATTCTTGAAATGCTTTGTCTCATTTCAGCAAAAGAAGTTGGATATCAAAATGACTTGTCAAAAACTTTTAGTTTTAAAATAAGTACTCCTAATCCATTTTATAATTTCAGATTTTAAAACAGCAGCAACTGATGGCAGATAATGTTTTAAAGCAGCAACAGGAATCCACCTGTGTTATTTAAAGGAGATTCAGTTCAAGGTGGCAGGCAGAGTATCAGTGCCACCAGGTGCATGCTCATTAAGTTTTAACTGAAGGGCTGGGGATTTAGCTCAGCGGCACAAGCACCTGCCTTGCAAGCAGGCGGTCGTGAGTTCGATCCCTGGTACCGATAAAAATGAAAAAGACAAAAATAAATAAATAAGTAAATAAATTAAAAAAAAAAAAAGTTTTAACTGAAGGGCCTTGATGGGAATGCTCAAGGCAGTGCACATACTGATTCTCTGCACAATACTGAACAACAACTTGGTTGTGCTCTGCCCCTTGAACAGATGTACAGTACAGCAAGTCAGGTCAAATACCTGGAAACAGGCTTCAGTAAAGTCTTACACATTACAGGACTTTCAACAGAGAAATGCCTGGCCAGCCCTGGAGTGACAGCTTTTGTGCATTTTTTCAAACACCAGCTGAGTGCCCACTGTGTGGAAAAGGAATAACTGCAAAGGAAACAAAAGATTCCAAAGAAGAAAAACAAGTACAGGCTGAGTGTCCCTTAATAAAAATGCCTTGGCCCAGAAATGTTACCAGATTTTGGAATATTTGCATACACTTCACCAGTTGACCATTCTTAATCTGACAATATGATACTGTTTGAAAGCTGGGTCAGTGCTCAAAAAGTTTTTAATTTTGGAAAACCCTGAATTTTGGACTTTTGGACTGGGAGATAGTCAATGTTGTGAAGTGGTAAAGAATATTGGCAATCATGGAGATTCGTCTCTTAACGTTGTCTTAGACACCAACAAGTAGAAAGACTTTAAGCAAGTTCCAAATAAAGTTTAAGGTTCTTTACTTCCTTATCTGTGTAGCAAAAATGCTGAATAAGAGAAGTCACACAGCTTCCTAATGATTCTAACTCACATCCATTCACCAGCAACCCCCTCCTGTGCTTCTAATCGGCTTATGCTAACACAGTATGCTTATCTCTGCATTTCAGAATTAAAAAGAGATTACCAGCACTGTGTCTGACTTTATTTTCAAGGTGATTAAACAAGAACAGAGTCATTATATCAAAATAAACCTAGTGCTTTATTATCCCAATCTATGAACACATTTACCCACTTACAGCAATCACAGTGACCCTGATGGATGACAAACAATTTCCGTATCACTCAATTCCATTTTCTTCAGCTGTGTATGTATGCTCTCCTTCCTCACCATGTCTTCTATCCCCAAGGGACAGCACAGGTGGAGAGAAAACATGCTCCTTTTTTGTTTTCTTTCTGTCAACCCACATTTGAATGATACATGTAACCTAAAACTCAAGTGTCTCTCTGCCAGCTTGAATCCTTAAGCAGAAATGACAGGGTATCACAGACATCCACCAAAATAAAAAGTGATGCATGCACAGCCTAGAAGCCAAGGATTAATCATCTGTTATCATCCATTTTTATATCTCTTAAGACCCATGGGGAACCAGTTTGCTATTCACAGGACAAATACAAAAGTTAAATATAAACATTCCAAAAATTATGTATTTATGGAATGAAAGAAACCACACAGAGTTTGAGTGAAATTACAATCAACTAAAAACCACTTGCCTTGCCTCTGTTCAGTCTTTATCACACTTGAATTATAAGAGCAGAGTTATAAATTAAGTTAGTATTTAGGGTACTACTAGTACCAAGAACTTCAGGTCAGGCTCAATAGCCCAAACCTGTAACTTGAGTACAAGGGAGGCTGAGGCAGGGGGAATCACAAGTCCATACCCACTCTGTACAACACAGAGACTTTGTGAGATCTTGCCTCAAAATCTTACAGCACTAGAGATATTGCTCAATGTGAAGGACCTGGCTCCAATCCCCAGTACTAAATAATTCACTAAGCCACCTAACATCTTCATATTTAAGACACTAACAAGAACTTGTGAGCAAAACAGGAAATAAAGCTTAGAAGGAGCAGGTAACTTGTCCAAGGCCATGCAACTAGTTAGAGGTGGTGCCATCCTTTGAACCCTACCAGCATGGCTCTCAAATTCACACTGAGAACCACTTGGCCAAACAAGATGAAAAACACAAATCTTTCAATGCAGCTGGGCCCTCAATGCCATGTTCAGCACAACCCCAGCAACACTTAGTGAAGACCCTGCTCCCTCGACACAGATGGAGCCAGGCCTGTAAGTCCCTCTGCAGCTTGCCTCTTCCTCAGGGACTCTTGCTAAGAATCCCCTTTTCCTCCTTCACATTTGATTTTTTCTTCCTGCCTCTTTCCCCTCTGCCTGTGAACATATTCAAGAGAACTAATTGTAAAATAATAATAATGATAAATAAAAGTAAAAACATAAAAATCCCTTTTGATCTTCATTTTTAATTGAAGTTAATTCTGGTCACTATTTCACTCAAACTGCTCTAAAAGTCTCCAATTTGTGTATATAAAAATTGAAAATACCAAACCAGAATCTCTAAGGTTTTTTCAACTCCAACATTCTGTGGTCTTTAATACAAAGAACATTTTCTTTGAGCATGTTTACCAGAACTCAAACCAGTTTTCTTACTGTCCCTGATGCCTGACAGTTAATTTTCTTCTAAGACCATCAAGCTGTTTCCCACTAGTATCCCCTGCTCCTTCTTCATTCATTTCTCAAATCCTGATTTTAAGATCCAGCTTAATCCCAACTGCAATCACAAGCTTTAAGGCCCACAAAATTCTAGTTAAGCAATCTATTTGTAATGCCCTATTCATATTTTTTACTGTGTACTTTCATTCTCTTACCCAGGCTAAAGTCTCAAAGCACAAGGACAATGTCCCATCTCTCCATAACCCCCAATGAACTTCCCACTAAGTGAGTTTGCAGCAGCTGCTCTGCAGTGCTTGGCTGGCTATGAGGCCATGCCATAGCCATTAGAGAAACAAGTGGTCAAGATACACTATAAACCACGATGGAAATCCATATGGAGATTCCTCAAAAAATAAGAAATTCCATTCAACCAAGGTAACTCCCTTCTAACACTTTTTCCAAAAGAGTTAAAGACATTCTATACAAAGATACACACATGCCTATGTCTATAGCAATATAATCCACAATGGTTCAATCTTTGAAGTAGCCTATATGCTCATCAACAGGTGAATGGATAAAGAAAATGTAGTATACATTGTATACAAATGTAGTACATATACAATGAAATACTACTCTGCTTTAAAGAATAAATTTGAGTCATTTGTAGGAAAATGTACCCTGAAACCATAATACTAAGTAAAATAAATAAGATACATAATCTTAAACATTACACGGTTTCTCTAATCTGAGAAATTCACAGTATAAATACACTGAATAGAAATATAAAAGATAAGTAACAGGAAAACAGGGAGATAGGTCTTTTGCAAATAGGAAGGGGATCAAAACATGGAGTGAGGTACACATAAGTAGAGGAAAAGGGAATGTAAAAAGAAGATGTGTTAGTGTGCACATTTCAATTCTCTGTGATAGATCATATATACTACAAACATGTACTAACGATTTTTTAAATTTAAAGGATATTACAAGATTGACTGTGAAAGCAGCTCCCTTCACTTTTTTTCTTCCCCCTTACATGTACAAATTTGTAAACATGAACTTTTAAATCAAGAGCATCATCCAAATTTAACATCAGTAATGTGTAGCTTTCTTTTAACTGATTCACAAGTGCTAATGGCCATATTTTCTCTTGATCTGAAGTGAGCATAGTAAGTATAACTTTTGGATGTCTGGTTGATCCACGTTCTATACTTCCACTTAATACACAATCTCCATGGTTACTAAGTTCCAGTGTTTGTCCAGTATGTCAACACATACGGCATTATGCTACTTCCACTCTTGTAACCAAATTTTCAGGAAACATCTAGAATAATATCAGAGTTGGTATTTGATTAAAACTACGTCTTTGCCTTATTCATCAGGAAGCAACTAATTTCAACCCTTATGTTTACCCTGAGCGTGGATGCATATGTTTCAGGACCTTGCTAATACTTACCGCACAAACACAATGGACTCATTATAATCGCCAAAAAATTCTGAAACAGTGAACAAAAACAAAAAATTCACATCCTCCACCCTGACAGAGCTACTTGAGGTACTGCACTACTGTGCAGTACTGTTAGTACTGTTCTCTATCACAGGTTGAGTATCTTTCATTCAAAATGCTTGGACCAGAAATGTTGTAGATTTTGGAGTATCTGCATATACACAATAAGGGTCTTTGGGATGGGACCCAAGTATAAAACACAAAATTTATTTATGTTTTAAATAAACTTTGTATGCATAGCCTGAAGGTAACTTCACACAGTATTTTTTAGGGTACTTGCAACTCATCATATGAAGGCAGGTATAGAATTTTTCACTTGCAGCATCAGGTTGACACTCAGTAAGTTTTGGACTGTGGAGTACTTCAGGTTTTGGAATTTAGGGGATTAGGGATCTTCAACTTGTACTCACTACTCAAAGTCAACCCCAAAGATCCTCAAACTCACTGGGCATGGTGGTGTACACCTATAATTTCAGGGGGCTGAGGCAGAAAAATTGCTGCCATCTAAGGCAGCCTGGGCATACAGTGAATTCAAAGCCAGTCTGAACTACATAGCAAGACCTTGTCTCAAAAAAACTCAGTCTAATATTATAAAATGAAAGTTCCAGAACACTGGTTTCAAATTCTTGTTACACACTAGAAGAATTAATACAGTGTCATATATACCAATGCCCAGCTTCCCCTTCCTTCTCTCATTGCCCTATAAAGATTTTAATGTGATTGGTTGGGAGTGAAATCTAAGCATCAGTATTTTATGAAAAGTACATTAGCTATACTGCATTGCAAATATATTAGGTATAACAGCACTGGGGCTGTATTTTTTAAAAGGAATTCTTTGTTAGCTGGAAACTTGGTGGAACTTAAAGTCTCCATTTAGTTAACAGTATCATACCAATACTAATTTCCTAGTTCTGATCAACTGTATTAAAGTTTATATAAGACACTGACTTTGGGAGAACTTCCAATGGGGAATATTTAGATATTCTCTGAAGTATTTTTGTGACTTTTTACTGTCTAAAATTAATTATAATGTTTTTAATGTTAAGCATTTATAAAATTACTTTTCAACTAATACATAAAACAAAAACTGCATATACTAGTAGGGTAATGTGATGTTTCAATGCATGTATAAATCAGGTTTAAACAATCTATCACATCAATTAAACCATCCATCTCCAAAAAAGGTTTTAAAGAATCTTTACTTTTGAAAAATACATCTATAAATATTTATGAATGAAACAACACTATAAAACAGCCTTAGGGAGGGAGGGAGGGAGATGTAGATGACACAGGAGTGTTCACAGCTAATAAATACAGTAACTAGATAACGAGTACATGAAACTTCACTGTATTAGTCTTCTTCAGGGTATGTGCAGAATTGGAAGGATGAAAATCTCAGGTGATCTTAACACATACCTAGGACCAAGAAACGCTGCTCTAAAGACTTGACACTGCTGTTAATAAGGAGCTCTGTCTGGCATACCTAGATAGCAAATACTTTACCTAGCTCTCTGACACTGAGTCAGTCACTTCATCTCCCTGTAGCACACTATCCTAAACTGCAAACAAGATATGGATCTTTTTTAAAAAAGGCAATTTATTATTTTAAGATCATCTCTTTAAGAGCTAATGTCAAAGTTATCATCTAGCACAACAGTCAAAAATGGTAAACTTTTATGTCAAGAACACTTCCAAGTCAATGTCCTAAAAAAAGTTTACTTCCAAGGCATGTTAGTAGCTATTACCTAAGATAAGGGTTCTGAGGTAAGTTTGAAAAGTGCTGGTTCTTTTTGTAAGATACATAAGAACTTTAAATAACATGTATTACTTGGGATTAGTCTCTGTAGAAGCCATTTTGAAAATAGTGCTTTGGATCGATAGTTCTCAATCCTATCTAATGAAGAGTGACATTAGTATTATTTGGTAAACTTATGAAACAATTATTCAAAGATCACACCCTATACCTCTTGAAGGGAGTGGAGAATTCAGTATTCAAACAAAAATACCCAAGGGAGTGTGGCATGGAGGCACATGTGGAACCCAAACACTCTTGGGAGACTGAAGTAGGAAAGACTACAAGTTTTAGGGAATCCCTGGGCATGGAGCTTAGTGCAAAGGTCCTGGTTTGATCCCTAGTAACATTTTTAAAAAGAAAGAAAAGAAAGAAAAGTTACTGCCAATACAAAGTAGCCCTTGAGAATTAGAGTTTTACAAGACCATAATATAGAAAAGCCAAGTTTATAATATTTCAAAGGCCACATCAATTCCAAATAATTCAGAAGCTCTTACAGTTCTTTAATACTAGTATTTCATCCATAGGAAAAGGGTACCTATATGCATACAAAATTTTAGTTTTGGGGGTTTTTTTGTTTTGTTTTGTCTTTTTGATACAGAGTCTAACTATGCAGTTCAGGCTAGCCTTTTGCTCACTTTGTAGCCCAGGTTGGTCTCGAACTTGCAATAATCCTCCCGAGTGCTGAGGCTGCAGGTGTGTGCCACCACATCCAGTTTTTATAAAGTATTAAAACATTAGAAGTGTTGATCAATTTAAATCCTTTAATACAACTAATGACTACTTCATAACTTCAAGGATCAATGATCTCTATTATTAATCTAAGGTTCTGTGTGTTTCTCCATGCCCATCTTCTTTTACCAGAGTTAATGACCCAGGGCCCATTTCGTTAAATTCAGTGTCAGTCACACACATGGCTTTTCCAAGACAAAGCTCCTTTTTTTCCTTATATGACACTACCGCAAGCATCAGAAAAACTCGATTGGAAACTTTGGAAACTGTATTTACTCATACCCAGAACTATGACAATTATATATATATATATATATATATATATATATAAAATAGTTTATATATATATAATGGTCAATATATTTCAATGCTTAAAAGAATTATCAGCTAAATATTATTGGTAATTATATAACATTTGTACCAAGTTCTTCAGTTCACTAAGTTTTTTCACATGAATTATACTGTGTCTTTCCTCCCAAAAGCCCTGTGGGTTAAGTAGGCATAATTATTTCTATGCAACCAGTAAAAATCGCTGAGCATTTCATGTGCTAATACAGTGAAAAATGTAACTGAGGGAGATGTTAAGGCTCCTACTTTCAAAGAAATGATAACCTGCTAGAAAAGAAAATACAAATTGGATACAAGAAACAGCTAAAGCCAACTCAAAGCAATATTGTTAGAGGAGTAAAGTAGCATGGCAGGACACATGCCATCAACAGTTAACACTTACTTGCATAATTTCATTGTCATTCAACCCTTTGGGTAGGTTATTACAATCAGCCTCATTTTTCATGAACAAACTGAGAAAATGAAGTTAACTCATCATAGTGAGCTGAGATTTAAACTCCTGATTTGCCTAGTTCTGCAGACCACTCTTTTCATCATCACATTTTACTGGTAGGAAAGAATCTCCCCAAACGAATGGAGACAAAACATCACATCTCAGATGGAAAATGACTACCTTCCATAAAGCTGGGATTACCGGCTACATTGCCCAGTAGAAAGGAATCAGAAGTTACAGAGATTCACAACGATCAGCAAAGCTCCTTCCCCACAAAACCTTACCTCCTTGATTCGTTTAACTAAAGCATTCTGGTCAAAAGCAACAGCCTCCGCACACTGGTGCAGGTGATCCTGATATCGAAGGCAGAGCTGCAGCACCTGCTGAGAATCCAGTTTCTCCAACTTGGCATTTGTCGGGGAGGTCTGGCCACTCAACAGCCCTTCAACACAGAAAAAGAGAATCAAATGAAATGGAAATTTCTGCTAACAAATTTTTGAATAAAACTAGGGTAATGAGTTCACTGAAGGGAAGAGAAGAAATTTAATTTTGCACCTTTTGCTGTAGACTAATCAGTCCAAATATCATTCATGGAGGATCACCACTTGTGCCAAATGCAGCATTCCTGTGCATTATTTTTCACACTCATATTCTAGAAAATAATGTACTATTTGCCTCATTTAACAGATGAGGTAGCCAAGACCAAGAGAGACTGAGTAACTTCTGAAGTCATTTAGTCAGTAAGATACAGCTCGGACCTTATTAGGCTACCGATACATCCAGGAGTTAGGAATATAAATCCCATTGACTAGACAATGTATTGATTTCTTTTAATAATTAAAATGGTTGTCTGAAAAACAAATACTATAAAATGTATAAGAGAATTAAAAGGAAATTCTAAAAATGAAAAAAACTTACGAAGTAAGTGGGGTATCAACTACCATGACCAAACTCTCTTTACGCTTTCTCAGTATCACTTTAGTAACATAACTCTTCTGAATTTAACGTAGGGCATTACATTTTCAAAGTCTTTTATATATAATTATCTGATTTGTCTTTCTAGAACAGGGTAAAGTTATTAGCATTTACAGAAAAAGAATTGAGCCAGATACACTGGTATAAAACTGTAACCCCAGCACTTAGGGAGGCTGAGGCAGGAGGATTTCAATATCAAGTCTGATTTGGGCAACTCAGTGGGTGGGACTCTACATCAAAGTAAGAAAAGAGGAAGGGGAGAAGTAGAGAGAAAGAGAAAAAAAGGGAGAAAGGCAGAAGACAGGGAGAAAAAAAGGTGGGAAGGAGGGAGGAAAGAAGACAAATGGGGTTGGGGATGTACAACGGCTCAGTGGCAGAATGCTCTAGGTTTAATTCCTAATACTTCAGTACCCCTGCACACATAGAAAAACAAGAATCAATTACAGAGGCTAAGTGAGTTGCCCATGGTCATAAAGCAAAGAACTAAATCCTAAGCCTATAGACTATGGCCAACTGCTGCCAATGTACCAGTCTCAAATCTTTAAGTATCAGAACCCTTTTAAATTCTCAGAAATTATTCCAAAGAGCTTTTGTTTATGTGTTAAATTTATTGCTTTTCACATAGTAATTAAACCTGGGGAAATTCCTAAATTTTAAATCATTTAAAAAACAATAACACCATTACAAATAACATATTTTAAGAAAAATGGCTATATTTTTTCCAAAACAAAAAAGTAAGAAAAATGAGACTGGCTTGTCTTTTTAATGGAAAGAAGCTGGATATTCTCAAATATACTTGATGGAAAGTAGCTGAATATTCTCAAACATGCTTCTGTATTTAATCTATCATTATTCAGCTCATGAAACTTCTGGAAAATTCCATAGCAGACATGTAAGAGAATGACTTACAAATAAAGTCTAAGTATTATTGCAAAAATAGATTTGACCTCACATATTTCCCAGCAGAGCCTCAGTGATCTTAAACATTCATTCCCCTACTACATTCTGAGAACCATTAGGCATGCCATGCCATCTCATACTACAGGCAGTGCCACAGTGCAAGGTACAATGAAATACAGGTGACAATGGGGTACAAGCTGGAACATAACTGGACAGACCCACCCCATCAAAGCTTATCTCTGGGACCCTTCCTCACTGCTGTCTCTCAAGAACCAGTTTCAATCCCTTACTTCTCTGATATGTTGGGGCTTAAGCCAATGATTACACCTTCAAAGTTGGCTGGCAGAAAGGGCTCCCCAGAGAAGCTTCTGACATGCTGGTCAGTGCTTTCAGATCTTTCATGGACTTGAAGAGCTGACTGCAGAATTGGAAGTCCCGTATCACACAATGCCAGCTCTAAATCCCCAGCTGACCCACTGCAGTTCTAACACAGAAGCACATCTGTTGCAGTCAGGGGTTGTACACAGAGAACAACTAGGCTTAGGACATGGAGTTTATAATATTTTTATAATAGTCACCGGAAGTTAACACAGGAAAATGCAGGAAATCTGTCCGCAACACCAAAGACATAGGTTATTTATTCAAGAGCCTAAACCCCACAGCAATGTCCCACATGAGTCCAGACAAAAACCCGGAGCTCAGGATAATGCCTCCCACGAGTCCAACTGGAGGTCTAGAGCCCACACGAAGGACTCACACCAGTCTCTTTTACGGATCCGTGCCGGGAAGACCCAAAGGTCAGCAGTAGAAGCCAGAAAGTCTATGCCAGCAGGATGAAGGAGCTGTGCTAGTGGGATGAGGGTTCTACACTGTTGTGAGTGTGACTCCACAAGAAGTCACACTCACAACAAAGGAGCAGGGCTGTCCTGGAAGGCACCATGGCCATCCTCAGCGACACGGAGGCCTGGAGCTCCTCCAACGACAAGCACAGTTGAGTACGTGCCAGGAAGCAGCATGACGAGTTCATCCTGGAGACCAAGCAGCATATGTCTTGCCCTCCGGAGCGAGGAAGCAATGCTCAATATGAAGACCAAAGCTTCTCCAGGAGAACCAACAGTTCAGACAGCAACTTGTAGGAGAACCCACAATGCCTCCTTAATGCCTCGACCCTTCACACCTCCCTTCTTCTCCACCTATTTATCCTGGCAACCCTCCTCAGGTGGAGCATCTTCGCTCAATGCATGCTGATGTAATCCAGCTGGCGTTAAGTTGACCACCAGTTCTCAATTCATAACAGCATCAGTTACTTGAACTGAACCTACATTCAGGTAGAATCCTGGGTGAATTTGGTAGTATAAGAGAGATTTTTTCATTGAAATTTTTACTAAGATCTTATACTCTTTACCTAGTTTCCCACAACTGTAACATCTAATACAATATCATAACCAGGATCCTGACACTGATGTAATCCACTAATATTCAGATTTCTCCATTTTACTTATACTCATTTATGTATTTAGTTCACATTTTTTTCACATGTGTAGGTTCATGTATCCACCAATATAGTCAGATTCTAAAAAGTTCATCACATGAAAATGTTACATAAATGAAATAATACAGTAAATAACATTTAGGGTATGGAGCATTTTATCAACATAATAGATTAGACATTATTTTGCAGTTGCAAGACATTTTTATAAATTGTTGATGTACCAATAATTAGTGTTTTTTTATTTCTGAGTGGTATTCCATGGTATGTTCAACCATAGATCCACTGAAGGATACTTGGGCTATTTCTATTTTGAGACTATATTTTGGGACTATTATAAAGCAGCTGTGAGTACTCATAAGCAGGTCTTTGTATAAACATGCCTTCTCATTCTTCTGTGATACTTGTCTGAGAATGCAAGTGCTAGCTCATATGGTTTAATTTTGTAAGAAAATGCCAATTTCCCAGAGTGCCTGTATAAAGAAAGGGGAAATTTTCAGGCTAATAAATCTAATGAAATTATCAATAGATAGCTTACTACTGGCAAGCAAACCAAGGGGGAAATATTTGTTGTGAGTTTAAGAGTAAAGGAAGAAGAGGTAGGCACCAAGGAAAGAGGAATGACTTTGTATCATCAACAGTGGGCCATTATAATGTTACAAAAAAAACCATGAATAAATGCAGCAATAGTAAAATGCTTCATGGCAAAAACTAGGAGTTAAAACATCTGAAAACCCGGGGAGAAAGTTCACAAGTCATATTGCAAAGGCCAACCTTCCGAATATACAAAGAGTTCCTAGCAACTGGCAAAAAGGAGGAGGAGGGGGAGGATATGGAAAGGCATTTCATTAAAAAATGAAATACCAAGGCCTTATTCAGAAGATGGACAACTCATAAGAAAAACAAAACTTCATTGCACAGCACTTCAAAGGTTGAGGCAGGAGAATCACCACGAGTTTGAGGCCAGCCTTGTCTATACAGTGAGTTCATAGCCAGCCTCAATGACATAGCGAGACCCTGTTTCAAACAAGAAAAAAACAAAACAAAAATTTCATTTCAAGCCCTGTCAAACTGGAAAAAAATCCAAAAGCCTGAAAAACCTTCCATAGGTGGTGCTGTGAAGAAACAGCATTTGCTGACTAGTACATAAATTGTTAATGCTGCTATGGAGAGGATACATGGACATGGATGTAGCGATTTTATTACTAGTAATCTACACATACACTACCACACATGATAAATGACATACAATGTTCAGGGAAGAATATGCACTGTGGCAGAAACAGTAACAGTAAAAGGTCAGCAAAAGCCCCAATGTTCACCAATAAGGGACATGTTAAGTCAAAGTATATCCATAAACAGATGAACCTAGGAAAGAATAAAAAAGCCCTTCAAGTACTCACATTTTCTAGTATGTTAGAAAATCTCCATAAGGTATTAAGTATATATAAAATGAAGTGTGCTATCACTGTGTAAAAATGGGAGTGGGACAAGTAAATAAAAGTATGTTCAAATTTACTTACATTTACATTAAGAACTATTTAGTAGAATTAAGACAGCAAACAAGGACGGGAGAGAGACCTTGATAGTATACTTTTTTTTTGGTCTTTTTCATTTTTATCGGTACCAGGGATCGAACTCACAACTGCCTGCTTACAAGGCAGGCGCTTATGCCACTGAGCTAAATCCCCAGCCCCCCGATAGTATACTTTTAACTTATTTTCCCCAGTACTGGGGATCGAAGCAGGGTTTTGTTACTGAGCTGCATCCCCAGCCCTTTTTCTTTCTTATTTTGAGACAAGGTCCCATTAAGACACCTAGGCAGGGCTCAAACTCATGATCCTCTTGTTTCAGCCTCCTAAGAGTGCTGGGATTTTAGGTGTAGGTCAGGGACACCACATCTTCCTTTAACACAATTTTTTAAAACAGAATGAATGCATTTCTCCTTAAAAACTTTTTAAATAAACTCATTTTAACAACAACAAAAAAGTGGCCAAGGTTTTTCCATCTATCAACAAAGTCTTCTTAGGTAAATCTCTCTTCTTCCATTCCAGGCACCCCATTCTAATTAAAAACCAGGTCTATGTCTTTCATTCTCACTAAGGCTTATATAGTCAACATACCTTGAAACAGTCAGTATCTCCTCCAAGGAAACTAAAAGTGTGGTAATATACTCCGCAAAGCTGAGGCAGGATTTTGAGCCCAGCCTGGGCAACTTAGTGAGATTCCCCTCTCAAACTTAAAAATAACAGGGCTGCAGATGTAGCTTAGTGTGAAGGGCCTGGGTTTAATCTCCAGTATTGTACCCCACATTGGCTGTAAAAGTGCGGTTGAGGATAGAGACCATGTGTTGCTTTATCTCTTTGACTTCTGTGTCTCAAACAGCACCTCACATTTATAAGGTCTCAAGTCAGCACACAAGGATGCAGGACTCCCAGGATAGACCTGAAGAAGACTTGAAAAAAGAAAGTTTCCTGGAGTCTCTATGCTACATGCACTGTGGACCCCTACTCCTCAAGCATGAGCTCTGTCTCAGCCTGGACCTGATTGTTCAAGGTGAAAGAAGGTCTCCAGTGCTTAAGCAGACTGCTACACAGTCAAGAGGAGGGAAATGACAGGGGTCAAATGGATGAAGCAAAGAGCCAACAGTCCAAACTTAGCCAACAGAACAAAACTCTTAACACAAAAAGGAATGGGGAATGGGATTTGAGAAAGTTACAGGTCCAAAAAGCACACTAAGGTGTTGAAATTGCCTAGCCAACTTTAAAGTGAAAAGAATTACACTTTAAGTCATTCTACCAAGCCATAGCTGTACCCTCCCCTAACCATTTACAAATAAAACCCAGGTACATGGATCTGTCATTAGAAGGTGCTTCGTTGATTTGTAAATCTTCAAAATCTGCCAAAATCCTGCTCTGAACTACAGAATCAACAAGATGGGACACAGAACAAAATACACAGGTTACTTTTTCTACCGAAGGGACAAACTAATGACAACTCAGGCAAATTACAGAGGCAATGAATATGTTTTACCAACACTACACGGGACAAGCAAACCACTTCTTTTGTGTTAATGATTGATCCACTCCTGTATCTAAAGGAGGAAGACAGAAAGCTGAATAAATTCAGAGATGGTAAATTTTGTCACTTTTAGAACATAAACTGCCAGCAATCAAGAGCATTTTATTCTGAACACAGTTTAAGGATTTTGATTTTTTAAAAATGCTTGAGAGGTATACTCTCCTGTTCCCTCAACCTAAAACATTCTTACTGTCTTGCTTCCACAACCCCACTCATTCATATTCCTCACCAGGGCTCTACCTACGCTAGTAATTAAACCATTACCACTAATAGAGAATAAATTATATACTACTCTTGAAATTACCTTTGAATATTTTTGTATTTATCATTATAATTTTTTTACTTTTTATTATGAAAAATTTCAAATTATATAAAAATAGTGAGAAAAAGTATACCCAAACATCCTACATCTAGATTCAACCGCTAATGCTATGACATATTCACATCTCACTATAAATTTTTTTTATTCTGTTGAGCCATTAAAAAGTTATAATCATCACTGAGCATGGTGGTTCACACCCATAATCCCAGCACTCTAAATGTGAGGCAGGAGGATCACAAACTGAAGCCAAACTGGACAACTCAGTGACTTCATGATACCGTATCTCAGAATTAAAGTGAGACAGAGATAGACAGACACAGAGAGAAAGAAAAAGACAAGACAGGAAAAAAAATGCTGAGAATGTAGCTCAGTAAAAGGCCCCAGGTTTAGACTCTAAAATTGATTTTAAAATAAAACTATGGCTATCATACATTTCATTCCTGGTACTCCATAAAGAAGGGCATTTGTTTAATACATTTTTTTTAAAAAGGACATTTGTTCACGTTTATAGTCAATATTTCATGTCAAAGAAGTTTATAACTTACATCTTCCTTACTTTAGTTTCCTAATTCTTTTTCATTTTAAGAAGTAATGCACACGAAGTACTGAATGTTATACATTAGACCTAAACCATCCCCCAAAAGGGCTTATGTTTGAAGGTAGGACCTGGTGAGAAGGGGTGGGTCACTGCAGCCATGACTTGAATGATGTATTATTGTCCCCGTTTCCTTTCTTTTCTCTCTCTGCTTCCTGGCTGTTATGGGATGAGCAGATGTCCTTCACCAGGCCTTACCACCATGCTGTTTCTGTCTTGAATCCAACAATGGACTAAATCTTCTAAAAGCTGTTTCAAACTAGCATTTCCTTCTTGATGCTATCCATTGGTGTATGCGTCTGTTTTCTGCATACTAATATCACACTATTTGTTTACTCTAATTTTGCAGTATGCTTTGAACTGAAGTGATAATTCCAAGCTTTCTTCTTTTGCTGAGCATTGCTTTAGCTATTCTAAGTCTTTATGGTTTCCATTTTAGAATTTTTTTTCTCCTGTGAAGAATGTCTTCAGTATTTTGATAGGAAATATACTGTCTCTATAGATAGATTTTGGTATGTAAATCTTAGCAACATTAATTTTCCTAATCAATGAACATGGGACATCTTTCCATTTTTGACTGTGTATCCATTTCATTCTTTCATCAGTGGTTTGTGATTTTCTCTGTAGATTTCATTTTCCTGGTTAAATTTATTCCTTACAAATAATTTGGCAGTTATTATGAAAGGAATTTCTTAGCAATCTCGTTATTGTTGTATAAAAATGCTCCAAGAGGCTGAGACAGGAGGCTCACAAGATCCTTCCAGCCTAACCTGAACAACTTATGACTTAGCAAGACCCTGTCTCAATATATAAATAAATAAAATAAATAAATAGCAATGTAGCTGAGTATGAAGACTCTGGGTTCCATCCTAGTACTGAGAAATGAAAGTATTAATTCGTATTTCTGTACACACGATGTATAAAGTTATAATACTGTAATATTCAACAACTGAAAAGAGTGGGAACTGAGCAGTAAAAGAGCATTTCTTTTGTATGTTACTGAAGTTAGACTGACAAATTAAAATTGGAATGTTGTAACTTCAGGATATCAAACACAACCCTTATGGTACTCACAAAGAACACAGCTAAGAACATACACAAAAGGAAATGATAAAGGAATTTACACATTTCACTGCTTGAAATTAACACATAAGACAATGTAATAAATAAGAGATAAAAATGCTATATATGGCACACATGCCACAGCTAACTATTTGTTATCATTTAAAGCTCCAAAAGTTTGGACATCACTGCTCTAAGGCATACATAAGACAAACAGCAAAATTATGTAAGTCCTACTTATCAGTAATAACTTAAAATGTATATGGATTAAGCACTCCAATCAAAATAGAGCTTGGCAAAATGGAATAAAAAACATGACCCAACCACATGCTCTTCTCTAAGAGACTCATTTTACATTCACAGACAAAGTTGAAAATGAAAGGATTGGGGGTGGAGGGTATTCAATGCAAAGAATAAAGAAAAGAAATCAGAAAGCAGGGGTAACTATATCAATATCAGACAAAATATACTTTAAATCAAAAAAGATTACTAAAGATATATGTTAATAAAAGGTTTGATACAGCAAGAAAATTATAAATTCTTTCACACATGACAGACTATCAAATTTATGAGGCAAGAACTGACAGAAATGGAGACAGTAGTAAATCTACAATAATAACTACAGACTTCAGTAGCCCACTTTGAATACTGAAGAGAACAACCAGAGAGAAAGTAAGAAAGCAGTATAAGTAAAAAAGCAACTCACAAAAAAAGCAACTAGAACCATTAGGTATAGAACAATGTGTCTTACAGCCACAGCATAGGTATTCTTCTCAAGAGCACTTTCCAGGACGTGACCGTATGTTAGCTTACAAATTCAGTCAACGGGTTTCATAAGATACAAATCATAAAATGTATCTTCTCCCACCATGAGATGAAATTAGGAATCAGTAACAGAAGGAAAACTGGAAAATCCACAAATTTATGGACAGTAAACATCACACTCTTAAGCAATTCCTTAGAGGAGAAATCACTCATGAAATTTTATAATACTTAGAGATGAAAATACCACATATCAAAATTTAGGAGATGCGCTGAACTGTTCTTCCAGAGAAATTTTATAGCTATAGTATACATCTGTAATTCCAGCACTCTGGAAGGTTGAGGCAAGAGAATCAGTTTTGAACGCAGCTTAGGCAATTTGGCACTTAAACTACCAAAATGAAGGAGAGGGGAAAAAAAGAAGAAAGAAAAGCTAAGGATACAGCTGAGTGCCCCGGTTCCATCACCAATATGGGGGGGGGGGTTAAATAGCTTACATTACAAAATAAATCTCAAATCAGCAATCTAGTCTTACAACTTAACAACCTAGAAAAATGAAGACCAAATCCAAAGGTAGCAGAAAGACAGACTTAATGAAGATTAAAGTAGTCATATTAAAAATACAAAGTAGAAAGGGGAAAATTGTCAATGAAACCAGGAGTTGAAAAAAAAAAAAGATCAAGAGTTGATTCTTTGAAAAGATCATCAAAATTAACAAGGTTTTTTTCTCTAGAGAAACTAAGAAAAAAAATCAAATTACTAAAATCATTCTTTTGCTTTGTTTTGTTGATACCAAAGATTGAATCAGGGCTTAGCATATGCTAGGGCACCTTTCCATTGAGCTGTTCCCCATCAAATTACTAAAATCAAATATGAATATGGGAACACTATCAACTCTGTGGGGAAAAAAGGGTCTTTACATGAGTAACTCTATGACAGTAAGTTTGATAACCTAGATGAAATTAAATTCCTAGAAACAGAGAACACGGCTAAGATTAAACCACAAAAGAAACAGAAAAATCTGATTTGACTAGCAACTACTAAGGAAATTGAACAAATAATCAAAAATCTTTCAAGAAAGAAGAGAAGTCCTGAATGTAACAGTTTCACTGGTGAACTCTATCAATCATTTAAAAAAAAAAAAACTGGCATCAAATCTCAAAATTCTCTTCTAAAGAGGAGGGAACATATCCTAATTCAACTATGAGTATATATTCTACCATTATCAAAGCCAGATAAAGATACCACAAAAAAACTACAGACTAATATAATCAATGAACATTGATGGAAAAATTTTCAACAAAATAGCAAATCAAATTCAGGAGCAGAGTAAAAGAATAATATACCATATCCAAGTGAGACTTATTCCTAGAATGATTATTTAACATTTGAAAATCAGTGTGATACACTACATTAAAAGACTAAAAGGAAGAAAAATCTCATGATCATTTCAATTGATGCATAGAAGGTATTTGACAAAATTCAATACCCTCTACTTGGTTAAAAAAAAAATCACTCAACAAACTAAAAATAGAAGGAAATTATTTCAACATAATTAAAACCTGTTATGAGAAGCTCACAGAAAACATCACACTCAGTGTGAAAAACGGGGCCTGGGAATGCTACTCAGAGGTCCAATACCTGCCCAGCATGTGCAAGGTTTGGGGGCAGGAGTAGGGGACAACTGAACTGAAAGCTTTTCCACTATGCTAGGGAAAAAAAGCAAGAATGCATATTTCACTACTTCTCTTTAACACAGGACTGGAAGTTTTAACTAGAACAATTAAGCAAGAAAAGAAATAAAAGGCATCCATATTGGACAAAAAGTGAAATTATTTCTGTTCATAGAGAATATGACCTTATATATATATTCTACAAACATATTGTTGGAACTAATACTCTAAAAAAATTCAGCAAAGTTTCAAGGCTCAAAAAAAAATCAGCCACACCAATGATAAAGGTTCAGCAGCAAAGTGCCTGTCTGGCAAGTGCAAGGTCCTGAGTTTGATTCTCAGCACCAAAAAAAAAAAAAGTTGCATTTTTAGACTAATAAGTAATCTAAAAAGGAAATTAAGAAAACAACTTCATCCACAATCACATCAAAAAGAATAAAATACTTCAGAGATCAGCAGATTCAATGCAATCCCTTTTAAAATCCTAATGACATTTTTTGCATAAATAAGAACTATCCTAACATTCACATGGTGTCTCAAGAGACCCTGAAAGCCAAAACAATTCTGAAAAGAACAGAGATGAAGGGCACACTTTCTAAATCAGATTTCACTATAAAACCAAGTAGTTGTATTAGCTTTCCCACTGCTGGGACAAAATAACCAATAGTTACAATTTAAAAGAGAGAAGGGTTGTGTGGCTCATGGTTTGAGAGAATTTAGTGCATGATTGGAGGCTCAAAGACAGAAACATCAGGACAGAAAGACATGACAGAACAAAGTTGCTTCATGGTGAACAGGAAGCAGAGCACAGGAGAAAAATTCTAGTGAGATAAACCCACCAAAGGCATGACGTCCCCAGTAATCCACCTCCTCCATGTGTGCCTCACCTCCCAACAGTACCTTGAGTCATGAATATCAGTGGATCAATCAGTACTGGACTCCATGATACAATTATTCCTTGAGCAGTCTCCGAATCTAGTCAAGCTGACAATGAAACAAAACAGTGTGATACTGATATAAAGAGACATATAGATCAATGCATTAGACAAGACAGAAACAACTCCCATATATATAATTTAATGGGTTTGACAAAGATCCCAAGTGTAACCAGCAAAGAACCAGTTTTTTCAATAAAAGGTGCTAAAAAAACCTAGATATTCATATGCAAAAGAATGACATTAGGCCTTTATCTAATACCATTTGCAAAAATTAAAATGGACTTATGATCTAAATTTAAGACCAAAAGCAATAAAATGCTTACTGTTTTTACTAGTTTCCTATTGAAGAAAATATAAGACAAGAGCTTCATTATAGTGAATTTTGCAATGACCTCTTAGATGATACCAAAAGCAAAAAAAAAAAAAAAGAAACTAGATTAATTGGACATTATGAAAATTTTAAAATGTCATGCATCAAAAGATACTATCAATTAAGTAAAAAGACAACTCATAAGGTAAAATTTTGTTGTTACTTTTTTGTTTTTTGTAGTGCTGGTAATCAAATGAACCCAGGACCTCATGCATGCTAGATAAGCACTCTACCACTAACCTACCTCAGTCCATTCATATACATATATATATATTATATATATAATATATAAATATATATTATATATTTATATAGTTATGCACCTATCACTGCCATCTATCTCCATATATAAGGTATTTAAACCATATATTTAGTAAGGAATTAATATTCAGAATACATAGAGACCTTATTTCAGAATAGAGACTTTATATATGGAGATATGCGGCAGTGATAGGTACACAACAATATGAATATACTATCACTGAATTGTATTCTTTAAAATGGTTAAGATAAAAATAAAGGTTAAGATCATAAATTTTATGTTAACTGTATTTTACCATAATAAAAGGTAGAGGAAAAGTACTGAATCAGCAATTCCACTCTAGTGACACCCAAAAGAATCAATGCAGGAACTTGAACAGATATCTAAATACCAGTGCTCTGAGTAGCATTATTCTCAACTGCTGCTATAGCCCAGACCTTGAACGTCTTCCAAAGGCCCATGTATTAAGGGCTAGATACCCAACCAGGCTTTATTGAGTAATGGAACCTTTAAGAAGTAGGGTCTCATGGGAAGAAGTAGAACCTGGGAGATGTCCCTTTAAATGGGATATTAGGACTCCCGTTCCTTCTTCAGCTATGAGATAAACAGGTTTCTTCTGCCATGAATTTCCACCATGATATATTGCCTTGCCACAGGTCCAAAAGCAACAGAATCAACTGATATGGACTGAAACTTCCAAAACTATGGGACAAAATAAGTCTTTCTTTTTTGAAGTTGATTCTATCAAGTACAGTATTCTGTAACAGTAGTTGAAAGCTGGCTAATACAAATGACAAGGCAGAAACAACTCAAAGATCTAGTGATTGATGCATCATAACCAAAATCCAGTATATAAAACAGAGCACTATTTAAGCTTAAATAAAGAACGAAATTCTGATATATGCTAGAACATGCACGAACCTTCTAAACACTGTTAAAATAAGCCATAAACAAAGAAAAAATATTGTATGACACCACTCATATGAGGTAAACAGCATAGTGAAATTCATGAGAAAGTAAGTAGAATAATCTTTGTTGGCGCTGGGGCGAAGCGCTTGGAAAGTTACTACTTACAACAATAATGAATGTACTTAATGCCAGAGAATTGTATGCTCAAAAAATGAACGTGATAAATTTTAGGTTATGTATGTTTTATAACACATTTGGGTGGACTGATTTTAATTTTTGTGAGACAAAAATTATTTCACACTACTCTTCTACTAGGGAGGTCAAGGGGAAAAAAATGTGACCAACAAGGAACAAAATGAAAACTCTAAAATGATAAACAAATGAAAAATAAGTTTCATTTCCTTAAACAAAAGAATTGAACTATGTTTTAAATGTTTAAACTTTCAAAATTTCATGTTCTAAGAAAGGAGAATAAAATATTAATCTAAACTGTTATGCCATGCTTCTTTTAACACAGGATTAGGACTAATTGAAAATTATTTACAGTAAGGAAAGTATTTAAATTCAGAAAGCCCTCAGTCTTAGTATGAAAATAAAATAAACAAACATTACAAACATTCACAGTTCTGATGAGAAAATCCTTCAACATCTCTCACCACTGCATGAAGGCAGAAAGCCCACACTTTCTTATTCGTTGGGAAGAATGAGACAGCCGGTGACAACAGACCTCGTGGTCTTCCTTACAACTTGGCAGCTGGCACTCACCTCACCCAGGTGTTTTCTGTTTCTGAACCATCAATAACCCAGAACCAGGAAAGTTGTCTGGAGCACTAAAATGCTTGTTTACTTTCTGAAGTTTGTTTTAAGGAACTGAAATTGTTCTTCTGAAAATTTAACACATTACTTATAGTAGTCTGAAATATACGCAATTTCTTATAAATATAGATTTTGCAAAGCTCACTAGGACAAATGACAGGATGGGGAATGAAGCATCAGATTAGGAACCTAAAATTAATTAATCTCCCTCTTTTCTGAGATTTGCAGCAAAAATGAATCATAGGTCCTTTTCAATAAATCAAAAAGAAGTACTAAAAAGGATGGGAGAGGAGATGGAAATGTTAACGCCAGAACTTTTCTTGCTCAAAGGAGTTATCCTTCTTGCAGGTGTTAACTCATGGTTTCCTGGAAGGATTACATACTCTGTGGTCCAATGAATAATGGGAAACAGGATTGTTTACACTGGGGAAAGCATTGCAATCAGATGGAAAGTTCTCACTTATTAGTGGCTTGAAATGCCAAGGCAATACTGCTAACTTATTACAGATACTGTAATTTCTAAGCACAAAACTGGTTTTAGGAAAAAAAAAATCTAATTTTTCCAAGTATGGAGTATCTCCTAGTGAGGAAAACAATCTCAATTTCCAATTAGGTTATGCCCAATGAAAAGGAAATAAGAACAAAGTATTCCTTCCATAGAGTTAAGACCCAAGGAGCTGGCAACAAAACTGTGGCATATGCAAGCCTCCTGGTCTATTATTCTACCACACTGAAGAACAACAACCTCTTTTACCCACTGGCCTTGCAAACAGAAGTTCCACTCATGTGGATATCCACCTAGACTCAAAACAGGGAGCAAATGTTGCAAAACAGGAGTGTCTACCAGGTGTATTCCCTGTGACAGCAATTTCCAGCAAAGTGCTGCTGAGGCAGCAGGACAAGCGGATTTGTGGCAAAGTCCAGGCTGATGCCAGCCAGGACTGATCATGGGGCAAAGTGGTGGCACAGGATCAGTTCTGTGGATTTTATCCCCCCAGTACTAAAGACTGAACGTAGATCCTTTGCACTACTACGCTACAGCTTGGGCTTTTATTTGTTTGTTTTGAGACAGGATCTAAATTGCTAAACTACCCAGCTCAAACCTGCCTGAGCCTCTTAAGAGTGATGGGATTGGGGTGGGGGTTTAGCTCTGGGAAGTAAGTGCCTGGTTGGCAAACACAAAGTGGTGAGTTGATCCCCAGTACCAGCAAACAAACAAAAAAAAAGTGATGGGATTATAGGGGCCAAGGGATTTAGCTCAGCAACACAGCCTGGAAAGCACTGGGTGGTAAATTCAATCCCTGGGACCCCCCCCTCCAAAAAAAGAGTGATGGGATTACAGGCACGTGCTACCAATGCCCAGCTAGGATTTCCATTATTATACTTGACTAGGTAGCCCAAACTATGATTCCACAGCTCTCTAGAGGTTCTGCAAGCTATTCCATCACCCTTTGCTAAATTATTTATCTGCTTAAATCATCCAGAAAATCTGACAGTCACACTTGACTTTCTATATCAGTAAATTTAAAAGGTAGTGGAAGGATTAAATAATGATTTAACTTAAACATTATGGTCCCTTGTTAAAAAAAACCTATGTTACTATAACTTACTAAAATTTAACTATATGTCAGGCAGTATATAAAGCACTTTATTTTCTTTTCATGAATAAGCAAAACAAAGCTAATTTTATCTTGTTTAAATGTCAAGATGATCTTGGGAGGCAGATTATCTCCTAAACAAAGAAGTCATAGTAATTATAATAATGACTTTAAAAAATCACAATAATGGAAATAAGTGCTGGAATTAAAAGAAAGAAAAAATGCTGTACATTAATAGTTTCTGGTGACAGAAACTGCAATTTAAAGGAGATAACATAGCCACACCATGAGAGCTCTGGAGTGTCACCAATCTTAAAACTATGATGCCCATGATTCAATGGTTTATTTGAAGGACTTATTAAAAATACTACTTTCCTCTTAATTTATGCTTAGACAATTTGCTTACTGAGATTTGCTAATACTTTGGGATCAAAATGTTTTCAGTAGCATTTATGACCAAGTCCTTCTCTTTGTGGGCTGCATCTCTGGAACACACTTGGTTACTGATTCACTTTAAGCCTTTACCACAGAATTCACACTGTGGAGTATCACTAAGGTCCCAGCTCTCTCCTAAGCTACCTGTCAAGGTCCTTGAGAGAAGGAATTTCACTATTATCTTTGACTTACACAAAGAGTTCACTATAGGGAATTGTTATTTCATATAATGAATGCCTGTACTTGGGTAAGTTCTGTTAACAAACAACTGCTATTTGCTATGGTTTGAATATGACCCCTCCAAAATTCAGGTAGCCATAAATACTTCACTTCTCACAAATGGGGTTAAATGCTCTTATGAAAGGACTTCAAAGGAGGCATTCCCTTTTTTGCCCTTCTGCCATGTGGAGGACACAGTAATACTCTCCTCTGAAGGACAACAGTCTTCAAGACACCTGCTTGAAAGCAGAGACTGGACTCTCTCCAGACAACAAACTTGAGTCTTGATCTTGGACTTCCCAGGTTCCAAAATGACAAGAAATAAATGTCTGCTCTTTATAAACTTCCTGTTCTCAGGCATTTTGTTATAGCTGCACAAAAGGACTTCCTTGGGCCTTAGCTAAAAGATCTTTAATAACTTCTAAAAGTTTCAAATGCCAGGTTACTCCATTTTACTTTCTCCCACACAAAATTCTTAATTTGAATTTATTTTTCTTTAAAGGAGAGTTATACATTTTCTTCATATCTCTCCACAGAAATGAACTCATTCTTGTCTCTGAAGTAAACTTACGTCACCCACATTTGAAGATATGAGCTCTTGTGAAAGTACTGAATGAGCCCTTATCTATAAATCGCTTGACTGCAACCTTTGAAAATTCAGCAAAGGCAGTTATATGGAGCTACAAGATAAAAGTGATACCAAAGGTCAACAAAACCAAGCTTGGAACTTTGTTCCTTTCCCCTAGTATTTATGTAAAATACATGTACAACATATCCCATCATCACTAAGTCCAAGTTTGATTGATCTAGGGTAATCAAATCACATATACACAGCTCCATTAGTTGGTTCTCTGATTCCTGGTCTCAAGTCCACTGTGATAACATATCTGAATCCCTACATGACCATAAACACAATAATTTCTATCCCAAGGCTAAGCTAACAGGTTTTTACATGGAGTCCACTAAGCTTGTGTGTCACTGCTTGTTCAGTACAAGACACCCAAGTTATAAAAGTTCATTAGGTAGTTTCCCACTACCTAATGCACACAGCTGTGAAAACATGCCTCTATATGGAATACACTGGTTGAGAATATTCAGGAAAAAAACTATGTAATTATTTGTTACCCAATTCTAACTTTGTGCTTCTGTTTCCCCAGAAGCAGGAAGGTGCCCCACGTGAGACTAGAGAGACAGGCCATTACATGACATGCCCAAACTAAGGGGAAAGCAGCCAGGATTACCAAACAGAAGCAAGCAGAAGCAATATACCTCCAATATCATAATGACTTCTACACTATCCATGTGAGTCATCGAAAAACGTTAAGTATGTTTTGCACAGAAATACATTTAATTTTATGAAGCTGATATAACTGAAGGAGGAAAACAGACTTGCAAACTGGTTAAACAGGGTTTTAGAATTAAACCTGACTTTAAATTATAGCTTATCTTTAACAGCTGACACAAAAGGTCTTCCACAATCTTTCAGCTTCAGTACTCTCATCTTGCAAATAAGGAAAATATCTACTCTTATAGTTTATAAATACTGAATGAGATAATAACATCTTTAAGAAAAAAAAAGAAAACAAAAGATGGTTGTATTAATGGAAAGTAGAAAATATGCACAAACCAGTTGTTATTGCAACTTCTAAATAATGCACAGTATTTAATCACTTTAAAACTTTCCTAGCTACTAGCATAAAAATACATGGAAAGTCTTTCTGCCCTGCCAATATTCACTAAAAAGATAGGATAAAATTAAATTATACATTAGAAGACAATCATTTTTTGGTGGGGAGGTATCAGAAATCAAACTCAAGACCTTGCGCTTGTCAGGCAGGCGTGCAACCAAGACTTTGAAAGTCAACACATTTATTTCCATCTTAATTGTAACAGAAGTGAAGAGGAAAAAAAAATTTGAGTATTTCCAGAATTACTTTAAAGAGGTTTTTCTGGGGAAGGGGGACACCTAGTGATTGACACCTAGGGAACTAACCATGGGCCACACACTACCACTGACCTATGTCCTCAGCTCTAGTAATACTTTTATTATAAAACAAAGTAATGGTTAAATGGAGGTTAAAGAAAATATTCGGCCTCTGTGAAGGAAGAAAGTTCAACCAATTACAGCTGTCCAATCACTGCTGTAGAGGACAACAAATGGCGTAGTGGTGGCAAACCTGTGCACATATGCTACAGCTGGCTGTATCAGAGAAAGCTGTTACTGCTTTTCTTTTAATGTATAAGCTGTTTTTCTCTAAACTAAAACCTCAGCATTCAGGTTTAATTGCAGAGTTGGCACTTTGTGGTAAATAATGGGTTTTGGGTTACAGTTCAGGTACTTACTTGGTCTCTAAAAGATTCATCATCACTGCTAGGGATTAGGTATAGGAGATGCCAATATTAGAGATCTATTGCAATGAGATATTCTGCCAAAGACACTCAAGTGAGGAACCCTGCAAAAAGTAGAACACTGGATGATCTAACCTTCTAAATAGTCCTTTCCAACACTAAGGCTCTTAAATTCTAACACTGCAATACCCAACCAACTCTTGTGTTCCTGGTAGGGTAGAAATGTCCCTAAAAAGAAAAAGACTAATTTGCCATTCAATTCAAATATTAGAGAAATGGATCACTGGAGTCCGAAGAATGTTCTGTTGCTTATGTTTTTCTTCCATGGATGTTCTGCTCATCACCTATACAATCTAAAACCATAAACATTCACTGACTTCTAGAAATCTATCCAAAAGACACACTTTGAGATGAAGATTTACATACCAAGATTGGTGCATGTATATATGCCTTTGTTTGTTTGAGACAGGGTCTCGCTAAGTTGCCCAGGCTGGATTGGAACTTATGATCCTCATGCTGCAGCCTCCCAGAATGCCAGTATTACACGTACATGCCACCACACCCAACTTATCCAACTTATAACAAGACTTTTTTAAAATTCAAGGATTATTTCCTCCAAAATTCTCTCTTAGGAGAAAATGATTAAGCACATTTAGATAAATGTTATGCAGCTATAAAAATCATATTTTAAAATATCTAATGACACGAGAAATGTACTAATATAATGTTAAGTGAAATTGTAATGTAAAAAGCAAATTCAGGGGGCTGGGGATTTAGCTCAGTGGCATAAGCGCCTGCCTTGCAAGCAGGCAGTCATGAATTCGATCCCCGGTACCGATAAAAAGGAAAAAGACCGAAAAAAAAAAAAAAAGCAAATTCAGTGTGATTTTAATTGTAAAGTAAATGAACGTCTAACATATATACAACCTAACAGAAAATCTACAGCAAAGTGTTAAGTGCTAGAAATTTTAATTATTGTAATTCTCTTTTCCAAATGCATTTTTTCTGATTAAAAAAACAGTGATCAGAAAAGCTTTGCTACATTATATTGGATTTGAAACTCAGAAAGCAAAACAATTTCTTAAAAAGAGGGAAATCAGGCATAAAAAGTCTAGTTTGTGTCTCCTTCTACATTTGAGATCGTTGCTAAGCACACTACTGCCTTTAAATTTATCAATAAACAAGCAACAGCTGGGACAAGATCTAGTTTTATTGAGGATGTAGAACAGAAACTCTTGTACCTAGTTGGTAAGGATATAAATCAGCATAATCACTTTGCAAAGTAAATTCACTGTAGCTAATAAAACTGGAAATTCATGTAACTTACTAAACTACAATTTGTTCCTAGGTACATACCCTTGAGAAAATTCTTCTATGTGGGCAAAAGTATATATATACAGGATTACAATGCAAAACTGTTTAATACTGAAACAATCAGAAACAACTCAAATATTCATTAATAGAATGATATAAATATATTGTGATATAGTCGTTCAATGGAATATTATATAGTGGTGAAAATAAAGGCACATGTCAACACTGATAAAACCTAAAAATGCAAAAAAACAGAAAGAGAGGTATATGAAGGATACAGATAGGAGGTAGTTCATATAAATGAAAGAATATTATAAACTGTTTAAAAATACATCTTAGATGTATTGTGCTCTGGGTCAATGATTGCGGGATGACAATGCACAATATATATACTATTGTTATCTCCTGACTGACGTGCCTTGAAATTTTGTTGCAGTTTTCTTCCTCTTTTTCTTTCTTTTTAAGTTTGAATAAAATGGACTTGGAAGAAATAAAAAATAAAATCAGAAAAAAACTGCATCTTAATATTTAACAGAATATTGGCTAATTTTGGCTAACACTTCATTCTTTACATTACTTTCACAAAATATAGATAAATGGGAAGCTGTGACACTTTAACTGCTGGCTCAGTGAAGTCTAAGGGAAAATGGACGATCATAGCTAGTGGCCACAAAGAAAGCAATGGGTGGCAGCACACCAAAATCATTGACTGGATACTCAGAAGGACACTCTTCTGTAGGTTAGGCTTACAAGCCTACAGAGGGACATGACACACTATAACCAACATGTGTATGAAGGTTTTTAACTGACGTAATAATGTAGCATTTTTCCCTATGATTATGGAAAATTAGAACTTCCAAAATTCCACATCATTGGCACCCAGAATTTCAACACTGTAAACTGAATAATGAAAGATCTCCAGTTTCTTTGTTTCTATCTTTCTAACCCAATCCCAATCTTCTCTTCATGTCTACCTCTTCCCTCAGTCCTCTCCTCTCATTTCCCTTCCTTGTCTCCAACTCCTGCTTCCTCTTTGGGATACTTATTTGTTGCCTCTCAGAAAGAGAAACTACCCACAGATACAGTGACCTGGTACAATTGTGGACAACAATGGGCTAGTTAAGAAACCTTTGTACCTCACCCTTTCATAGAAATGTCCTTCCCTCCATCTTTCCAAACTTTTTACTCCAATATCTTTTTTTATAAATCCATTCTGGATGAAAGTTATGCTACATTATAAATGAACGTTTCCCTAATAGTTACCAAGATCTTTATGCAAGCAAGCAATAAAGAAAAACTGCAGTATAAGTGCCTGCCTTGCAAGCATGAGGTAGTGAGTTCAATCCCCAATACCAAAAAAAGAGAAAGAAAAAGCAAGCAAGCAAGCAAGCTAGCTAGCTACAGTATTACAGTGTGTAGTGGTACATGCCTGTAATCCCAGCACTCAGAAGACTAAGGCAGGAAAACTGCCAGAAGTTCGAGGTCAGTTTGCAGCACACAGTGAGTTCAAGCCCAGTCTGAATTACAAAGCAACTCATCTAAAAAAGAGACGGAAAGGAAGGCAAATATAAGATAAGAGAGAGGGGAGAGGGGAGAAGGCAGAAAGGAGAGGAGAGAGGAAAAGGGGGAGGAAGAAAAGAGAACTACTGCTTAGTTATATTGTAAAATGCATATTGTTTTTAGTCTCCCCTCAGTTCCCCCACCTATCTCCCTACAGACAGTGGAATAATAAAGGCTCTCCTGACTTGTCACTGAGATTTAATAGCTAGGGGCAGCTAAACAGTTCCAATACTCCAAAATGCCAGTAGTATCCCTAATTCTCGTCCCCACTCCTATTATGAAACACTGACTATATTCATTTAGCCTGATAATTCCTGCTAAATTCAGTAAACATTTGGCTAATTTTGTTATTTCCTGGTTTTTTAGGAATATCTGAATTTGGCTGCCCAAATTCCCAAAACTGCATTTTCTGCAAAGAGGGAGGCAAGCAGAGATGCACACTCCACACAGTTGCAGTAGTACCTGATGTTTGAAAATGCTAGATAAAAACGACTGCATTTCAAGTCTGACATCAGTATGTTTCAAAGACTTCTTCACCTACACGTATCACAACACTACATTGAGCCAAGAGACCTACAGGGGCCATTCTGCCTTGAAAACAAGTCAAGGCAGTTACACAACCCTCTGCAGGGATCTGTGCACAACAGCCCTCCAAGGGCGGAAGGAGGGGTGGGGAGCTGGGTAAATATCTCCCTGCTTCATCAGTTCATGTTCTAGCCCAGATTCCTTCAGATGAAACAAGCCATATTAATTATTTTTGCAACAAGCAACTCATTCTCATGTTCCTTTTCAGTCTTATTTTGTCCTGGTAATTCTTTATCCTTTGCCTGCAATATCTCCTCCCCACCATGTTGTACTATTTGTATGGAAAAAGAAAAAAAAAGAGTTGCTTCTTGCCAAGTGTGACATCAACTCATTCTTATTTAGTGATGTCCAGAAAGAACTTGCTCTCCCAAAACGTTTGTTCGGTTTTGAAACAACAAGATGACTAACTGCATTCTGTTTTCCCTGTCACTTGTTTTTGATGCATTCACATATCTTCTGAAATGAATGACACATCTCAAGTCTATGACCCAAAGCACTCTACATATATGCACAGATCTTTCCAAACACTTTCGGCAAGACAAAGCATTGCCTCTGAGGTACTAGGAGGAGAAAAGGTAACATGATAACAGTATAACTTGATAATTTTAACTTCTGTGAAGATATATCTGCTTCTAGTAACAAGGAGATAGAATTATTAAAGAAAATGTAAGCCTAAAATTTTCTTCCTAACTTGTGTTGCTTATGGGGGAGAAAAAAGAACAGAAAAAAATAAAACAGACATGGAACACTACTTTGGACTTAACACTTTGGCAAGGCATTATTTAGTGAATACTCTGGAAAGCCAACAATGTTAATCTACACATAAAGCAAGCCAAAATTCACAATTATTTTCAGATAACTTACTGGAAACACTGGTGCTAGTATGCTTAAAATGTGTTTAACTAGGATGGAACTATCCAAATGTGTCAAGTACTAATCCTCTCTCTTGAAAGTCTTCTTTAAATCCTTTTCCATTCCTCTGCTAATTAAAATACACAAGTGGAGACAATATTATCTGATAGTTCTTTCAGGGAATAAGAGCAACAAACCTAACTATCAGAAGGCAAAAAGAAACTAGCTCTAGTGTAGGCTGTTCTGGGCAATAATACTAATTCTGTTATATTCTAGCACTTGCAGACCAGGACAGCCCTATGAACCTGATCGTATACAAAAAAGTTCTGAGGCAGCACTAGCATATTACTGGTTTGCTTCCTGGATGTCAAATTATGTTGGGATACTCCAGAGGAGTCAGTGTAGACTCATTATCCACTAGAAATGTTTTAAGAAGGGCCAGAGATCAGAAGTCCTTAAAGCTAGCTATCTGGGATTTCTAAGTTCTCAGAGATTCAAAATTTTTGCAGAGGAAAGAGGATTGTAAATTCAAGGCCAGACTGGGCAACACAGTGAATTCAAGGCCTGAAGTACATAGCCAGACCTGTCCCCCAAAAAATAAAATAAAATAAGACATAAAAAAAAATCAAAGTTCCAAATAAACCAGAGAAGAACAAGAAAACATACCTTCCCGTGGAACTGCAACTATTAACAAATGTAAACCCCCTTAGAAGTTAGTTCAATGATAGAATGAGTGTTTAATATGAGTGAGGCCCAGGATCTCATGCTTAGCACCACCAAATTTAAATTAAAATTCAAAATGTCTATAGAGAAAAGGAAGAAAATTATAGGTCTATGCTGTTGCTGCTGCTGTGTATATGTTAAATTAGTCTGAAAAAGACAAAGGAAAAGGCTTTACAAGTTATAATTATAGAAAATTGTTCAGGTGACTTCATCCCACCCACATGTTTCTGATTTTCCAAAAGTAAAAGATGACGGTTTTTAAAATTAAAGTTCCAGAAAAACTGTAGCTGTTCAACACCAATTTCACATGCTTAGTTAAGAACATTATTTTATCAACTTAAAGGTTAATGGCTTTTAAATGAGGGTAGCAATTTCAAATATGAGTACTGTAAATTCATATAAACTAGTATCACTCCTAGTTTAAAGATTCAGGCCCAGAAGGATGAATTTTTCCTCAGCATTAACAGTAAAATAATAGTACAAAAATTCATAATCCCCTCCTTCCACCCAAGAGTTCTATCTTGCCTTTCATAAAACATTGCATCTGTGTTAGGCACATCAATTTTGCCATGACCACAGACTACATTCAATGAATTCAGGGCAAAATCAACTCAAGAAAACAGCAAATCTGGAAAATACCTACTGTTCCCTCCCTATGACTCTCCCCAACCTCCTAAGCGTTCTCTTACATGATTACAAGGCTGCAGAGCAGAGGACACTCAATGTGCACCACTGAAATTACTCCTACCAACTGTGGTTTTACAGGGCCAATTTAAGAAGTGACTCTCTTTTCTAACTTTGCCATTACAGTATTCTGCTCTCCCTAGTCAAGGAAACAGCTATTTTATTTTTCCTGTAATTTCTGTACCAAATCTTTTCAATACTGTCATTTCTTGAGAATTTCTCTCAAATTTGCTGCCTCTTCCACTCTTCTCAGCACTGCACAGACTTAATCAGGTCATCACTAGAAAACCACAACAGCCTCCTTACTCATTTGTCCATCTTTGGCTACTGTCACACTAATCCAAAAACTGTGCCTTTCAACATGTCAATACCAGGCTCCCATTTCCAAAAAACAAAGCTACAACAGGAGTTGTAGTACTGTATGATGGTATTACTTTCAAATTTCTTTTCTAGCCGTAAGGAGCCTCCACAATGTCACTTTAGTCTAATTTTATGACCTGAGTTATTTCTCCTTAGGGTGCGCTCTTTGTTTTGGTCAAGCAATTTTCTCACTGTCTCAACCTCCCCATCCTCACCTCCAACTACAGCACATTCAGGTTCCTTTGCTAATGTGTTCCTAGTCTAAGAATTTCTTCCTCTGCTCCCCAACCAAGCCAACATACTCTATTAAAATCCTGTCTACCTTTTCAGGCTCAGCTCAATCACTTCTTCTATATAGTTCTCTCTGTGATTGTGGCCCATTTGATCCAGTGCAGTGAAAACAGTTTGGCCTCTGGGATACAACAGACCTAGGTCCAAATCTCTTTGGAAGTTGAACAAGTTTCCAAGACCTAGAGTATATTATATATTAAAATGAGGATGATGTTAATATCTCCTTCCCAGAATTATTTTGAAAATTAAAAAGATCCTACATAAAGACAATTACTGCAACAGCTGGCATATGGTAAATAACAAATGGTAGGTATTACACAAGTAGTACCTTAATATTAATATATTAATTATTAATATTGTTATTAATATACATCTGATTAATACTGTTTGTAAAATCTAGGTTTTAAATTGATTCTTTACTACATTGTAGAACTCAAGAGCAAAAATCATCTTGCATTTAGTTGCATTCTACTTATTTAATAATTTCAACTCCTTGAACAGCCAAGAAAGGAAAAAAATAAAATGCTGATTTACCATATATCCCATATATTAATGTTTTTATATGTTAGCAAGAAAGATGTCAGAAAAACTACAAAATGATACATACACACAGAGCTGCACAAAAGTGTAATCAAGCCCAGTAACTAAAACTTCTGTGTTAAGCAGGGTATTAATGCAGACAATGCAGTGTTAATGTTCATAAACAAAGTCAAAATGATGGTGGTCTAAAGCCAATGTAATTGTTGAAGTTAGAGCATACAGCAATTAGTGAGTCCCTAATGTGAGCCAAATACATACCATATAAGCCACAAAAATTAATCCTCCCAATAGCCTTCTGAGATAGGCATTTTATGGATGAGGAAAATGGGGATACAAGAGGTTAAGTGACTTGCCCAAGATAACATGGCCAATGCATTAACATTTTTCACTGCTGAACTAACTCCAAAGTCTACTCTTCTCTTATTATGCCATGGGGGCTGGGGATTTAGCTCAGCAGCATAAGCGCCTGCCTTGCAAGCAGGCAGTCATGAGTTCAATCCCTGGTACCGATAAAAAAAAGACAAAAAAAAATGTCTCAAGCTCTTATTATGCCATGTTGCCCCTTCGCACTTTTATGAATTGCAAGAACAGATTCTAAATTATGAAGGATGATCATTTAAATTCTGCTTAACCATTTCTAGAAATGAGAGTTTCTCATTATTATAATTGAAAAATGGAATGTCTCCCAAAGTCTCAGCATTAGTCCACTGATGAGTTCAGAACTGACTAGGCCCAGCTGGAGGAAGTAAGGAAGGAAGAAAGGGTGTGTCTCTTCTCCTCTGACACTTCCTTGTTAGCCTGCTTCTGGACTGCTGAGAGAAGCTGCTTTCCTGTCAGGCAGTTTCTGTCTTGATGGCAGTCAACTGGGGATTAAAACTTCTAAAATCATGAGCAAAAAGAAGTCTTTTCTCTTTTAAGTGTTGTACATCAGTTATTTTTGCCTCAGCAACAGAAAACTGACTAATACAACTACTTTGAAAGATAGCATAGGAGTTACAGGCACAGGTTTTGAGAACATTTATATCTTGGTTAAGAACTGAAGTTTAGTCAGGTGTAGTGATGCGTGCCTATGGGAGGCTGAGCCAGGGAGACTGCCACAAGTTCAAGGCCAGCCTGAACTATCCAGTGAGTTCAAGGTCAGCCTGAGTAACAAGTGAGACTTTATTCTAAAAGACAAAACAACCCCTCCCCCCAAAAATAAAACAAAACAAAAAAACATACTCTCCAGCCATTTGCCAGTTGCAGGACATTGAACAAGCCAATTTCTATGGACACGCATACTTATCTGTAAATTAGGACGAAAATGTGCCCATAAAATAAGGCTATTATGAAAAATAGGAGATGCTTCATGGGAAGTCTTTAGCTCTCTGACACACCATGACTGCTTTGGCTTTAGTTCTACATCACTAGCACTTTATTACACTACGTTTAATTCTGTATCTACCTGACAGCTGTTTAGTATTAGAAGATATTTGTAATCCCCAAATCACCTTTTCTCCAAACTAAAACTCTAATCTGCTTGAAGTTTACTTCATGCAACAAGATTTCCAGATAATGACCTCCGGACTAGACATTTAACGTACTACTTTTAAATGTTATTGTGTTTCAAGTCTACTGAGATCTAATTTTGACCCCTGGTTCCCACATAATGTTAGATATTCCATGCAATATTTTATCACCCACATATGTGATTAATACACATCCACTTCTTTATTAAAGGTCAATCAAAAAGGAGTCAATTATATGATGTTGAATAAAGTAAAGGTCAAGATCAAAACATTGTAATCTATGGGCTTGTTTTGAAAAATTTTAGTTTGTAAAAGGCAAGACTGGCTGAAGGTAAAACATTTCATGAATATTTGAAAAAGGAGAAAGCACTAAAGGAACACAATTGGAACCAACACAGAATGGTAATGCATATTTTGGTATCATCAGCCTTCTTTAAATTTCACTGCCCACCCCCTTCTCAGTACCAAGGATTGACCCCAGCGGATGCTGACTATATCCTCAGCCTTGAGTTTGGTATGGTGTGGTGTGATTTTGTTTTACTTGAGGCAGGGTCTCATTAAACTGCCCAAGATGACCTTGAACTTGGGATCCTCCAACACGGCCTCCTGCGTAGTTGGAGCTATACGCATGTGTCCCCATACTGAGCCACCTCCCCTTCTGAATGAAACTACTTTTTAATGAAAGGTAAGAATGAGTACAGTGGAGTGAAGAGACAACGCTTTTTGATTAGGTAACTGCACTTAACAATATTTTTCGACCTAAAACTTTAGCTACTTCTGTGACTTATCATATCCAGTTTTCATTTCTTGACAGTAAATAAGGAAGCAAAAGACTTGTCAAAATAGTTCTTCCTTGTTAGACATTAACATGATCTCAGCTGGCCACCTCTTTATTACTGCTCTTGCTCTGACCATATTTTTCTATTTCTAGTAATACTTTATGTTCTTCACCTAAAAAGCCTCTACTTATCCTAGCTCTTAAATAGCCTCATATCATTCATTTAAGTCCGTATCACTCTTTTATACTTGCTTTGGTTATATCTGCTACATCTACATGTAGAACACATAGTTTTAAAATTAGACATTTTGGCATACCCTCTATATAGCCACAGTGATCCCCTCATGTACCTTACCTTTTTCTCCTTTTTCATGATTTACATAAAGACATGTCATTAGCAATCTGGGGAAGGTCCAAATGATGAAAGAGATGGGTTAATAAAAACTTATACTCTAGTGGAGTGAATTACCAGAATGAAAGTTCTTCGAAAGCAAAGATGACATATTTTGCTGTGAGCAAATCTACTAGACAACAGAGGAGCCCTTACAAGTTTGCAGAAAACATGAACAAGCAGAATGGTAAAGGAGAAGACAATTCTCTTGTCGAAAAGGCTTGGACTCTTGTCTAAAGGCTTGGAGGCAGTAAAGAAAAGAATCAGATCACTTTGGCTTTGAGCTTACGACAGCTTGAGGTTCTTGAGGTTGTGTCCAATGAAGGAGGTGCATATTTAAATCTGGCAGTGACCAAACATTCTGAGGAGAAATCACATAACTTAAAGGAGACTTAAGAAAGATCCCCACAGAGCTGCACAAAACTAGTGACTGGGGATATAGCACAATGGTAGAGTATATGCTTAGCATGTGTGAAGTCCTGTACTCTAATCCCCTGAACCAAAGGAAAAAATACTAATTAGAATTATAAATGTGCATTAAAAATAAATTTATTTGTATGAGCCTAAGGAAAAAAACTGGCCAGAGATAGCTAATCTTTCTACATATTTTCTAAATGAACTCACAGCATTTGCCTCAATAACCTGTGTCCTATCACCAGGCTGAGATGACTGAGATTCAATGAGTGTTACCAAAGTAAAAGTAGAGATAAATAAAGCCAAAATAAATAAGCCCTAGAACTGCAGTTTCTTGCCAGAACTTACTACAAGTCAGAGGAGGTCTGGCATCAACTACTGCTGAAAGAATGGCTTAGTTGTCTAACCAAGGGGAGTTACACTCATATCTGGAAGCATTTTTTTTTTCATTTCCATCTAATGTTTTTAATGTGTAGAGTTGCACTGATACTCTGTTTCAATCTCTTCCAGTATACAGCTAGGAAATGGGAAGAACTGCAAAAAGATAAAGGCTATCTGGCCACAATGTAAACATTAGCCTTTCTCTGGTCCTCTGACCAGACTCTCAAATAGCTCTCACCTTTTTGTAAATGAATCTCCCAGAATAAGTCTGGTTTTCTTTTATTAATTATTGATGCTCTGACCTATTTTCCCTTATTGCATAAGTATGGAACACTGTCTGATACAGTGGTTTTACTGATATGCTTATCTACTACTGCTCAATGACCACATCCAAAAGAAACAGTGGATGTCATGATAAGACCTATTTTATTCTCTTTATTTACAAATCTATTTCCTTTGCTTTTGGATAATAACTATCCTAGCCAGAAATTCATCTTCACTGATTTCAGGTAAGCTAAAAAGCAGCCATGACACTGCTATTCAATTTGAGGTTCGGGACAAGACCTAAAATAGAATTTTTATTCTCTCTTTAATGGTGTGATTTTCAAGCTTCTAGTCCCTGTCACTCTATGTCTGAGAAACGTGCTCAACAATGAGGTTTAAAGTCTCAGGACAAAAAACCTCAATACTTTAAATAAGCACTGTGGGTAATAAATGCACATAATGGTAATATATAGGATACCACAATTAATACTGCCAAATAAACATAATGCTGATAATAAGATACCAAAAGGAGTATCAATAAATATAGTAATAAGCATTACCTCATCCTAATTACATATGAGGGATGATTAAAATACATGTCAAATGTTTAAAGTCCTTTATTGCATTAAAAAGTCAGATGGACTTGGTACTTCTGACATATCAAGAAAGATTATTTTCTGTACCTAATATTTATTTTATCCTCTTAGAAAATAGTCCTTAAAATTTCTTAGAACTCATTCAGAACTCAAAAGTTCTAGCCAGGTGTGGTGGTGCAATCCTGAAATCCCATCATTCAAGAGGCTAAAGCAGGAGGCCCATACCTGGACTATTATGTGCATTTTTTTTATTTAAAGAGAAAAACAAAACTAAACGAAGCAAGACAGTAAAAGGCTAGAAGTAATACAGAATTTCAAGAGAAAAAATATACAGTAAGAGTTCACCAGTTAATAGATCACACATTGTCATCTTACAAACAGCTGTCCAGATTACAAAATTAAAGCATACAAAGTGGAGATTAATACAGTGAGATTGCAGTCAGTTCTGTTCAATGATCCAA
Source organism: Cavia porcellus (assembly GCF_034190915.1). Taxonomy (NCBI): domain Eukaryota; kingdom Metazoa; phylum Chordata; class Mammalia; order Rodentia; family Caviidae; genus Cavia; species Cavia porcellus. The sequence continues at coordinate 37,885,741 of NW_026947510.1, read as the reverse complement.
GAAAAACTCAGCAATATGGTTCTCTATCCTACACATTTAAATAAACTTGCAGTTTAGATCACTTTCCTTCCTCTCTTTTTTACGCTAACAATCACACATTTTAGTTTCCATTACTTCCACAGTTTTTTTTTTAACTTTTTCTTTGAAGAGGAAAAGAAAAAGATTTTAAAAAGGCCAAAAAACAAAAAACAAAACAAGACAGACCAAAGAAAAACCCAATGTGACAAAGCAAAACAGAGTCAGTTAGATCAGGAGGATGGACATAGCATAAAATGAAAAAAAAAAAGGGGGATTACTAGGTGATCAACAATGGTTACCATTATGCTATGTGCATTTTTTAAAATCTTTTTGAGACAGGGTCTCGCTGTGCAGCTCAGGCTGGCCCTGAGCTCACTTTGTAGCCTAGGCTGGTCTTAAACTCCAAAGGATCCTCCTGCCTCAGCCTCCTGAGCGCTGGGATTACAGGCAGCATGAGCCACCACGCTTGGCTTTATTATGTGCATTTTTAGGAAGTTACATTCTACAAGGTCAAACATAGAGTATATTTAGGTTTCAGAGCAGAGGGCGGAGTGGCAAACTAATCACATTAGCAACTAAAATTGTGATCCCAGGGAAGAAACTGTAACTTTCAAGTGAGTACATATTACTTTTAAAATCACAGTAAAAGACATTTTCGTTTTGGAAGTGTAAAAAAAAAAAAAAAAAACTTTTCAGTAACATCCAGTGCTGAAGAAGATATGAAACTGAAACACTATAAATTGGTTTATTAAATCTTTTGAAAAACAATCTTGTCATACATTGTAACTACCACAAAACCTTTTTATAGTGGCTTTATTTGTGATCACCAAATAACCTAAACAATCCAAACGTCCTCCAATAGTAAAAGACAAACCCTGGTATGTTCATAAGATGGAATACTAGTCAGCAATAAAATGGAATGAACTATTGATACAAATTCATGGATAAAACTTGACTGTATTATTTTAAGTGAAAGAAGTGAGACTCAAAAGGATACATAACATATGATTCCACTTGTACAGCATTCCAGGAAAGGCAAAATTATAGGGACAGAAAACAGATCAGTGGTAGTTGAAATAAGGTATGAAACTGACTACCATAGTGCACAAGGGTTCTGGGGAATGATAAAATTATTTTATATCTTAATGGTTAGGGTAGTTACATAATTGTGTGGATCCATCACTCACAGAAATATATATTAAATGGGTGAATTCTAAAGTATTTAAATTATACCTTAAGTTTTAAAAAAGAGAATGGAAGAAAACCCAAAAAAACCTTGACAAAGGTTTAACAAAGAGAAGTATGACAAAAACTTTGTCAAAACGTTGACAAAGAGAAGTATGACAAAGAGAAATACCTTATATATAGAGAGAGAAACAAAAGAGTCTTTCAAAAATTAAGAATAAGGACTTCATAAAACAAAAAAAACAAAAAAAACCTCTTCATTACTAGCAGGTTTATAACAACAAAATGTGAAAGGAAGATCTTCAGAAGAAATAAGATATCAAACAAAACCCTGCATCTATCTAAAGAAATGAAAGTCTCTAGAAATAGTTGAAAGTATAAAATACCTTTTTCTTATTTTTAGTTGCTCTGAATAATTCATTGTCTAAAGAGGAGTGGGGGGAGTAACAAAGCATGGGCAAAGGCCAAATCTCATTCATTTCCTGTTTTTGTAAGTTAAGTTACACTGGAACACAGTAACATTCATTCTTTCATGTATCTTCTATAGTTGCTTTCCTGAAACAGGAGTTGAGGAGTTGTAACAAAGACCAGATGGCTTACAAAGCCTAAAACACTATCAGACCTTTTACAGAAAAAGTTTACCAATCCCTGGTGGAAAGCAAAAATAGTAATAATGTATCATTGACTTTTAGCATATGCAAAAGAAAATGTATGACAATAATAATACAAACCTGATGAGGAAATTAAAGTACACTGTGATTAAAAAATACCATACATGAAGTGGTTACTAAAGACATATACTGTAAATCCCAGCACAACCACTAAAGTATTCAAGATACAAATAATAAGCCAGTAGTGGAGATAAGCAATGAATCATAAGAAGACAATCTTAGCCAGAGATTTATTTAGCTCAGTGGCATAAGTGGCCACCTTGCAAGCACAAGGTTGTGAGTTTGATCCCTGGTTTAAAAAAAAATCTTAAAGGAGTAAAAAATTCTGTTTAATAACTGGTTGACTATTAACAAATGTTGACATAGGGATAATCCCTAAGAAAGCAAAATTAAAAAATAAAAACAAGTTTAAAAATTAAGCTGACATATGAAGAAGACCTGTACTACAAGAGAGATGCCCAAATAGCTCTCAGAATCTCCAATCCCTATTATAGCTCCTGCTTCCAAACACTGATTGCAGCTACATAAGAGACAAAGTCAGAAATGCCTGGCTAAGCCTTTCCTAAATCCTTGACCCACAGAAACCTGAGATAATAAAAGGAGGGAGAAGGAGGAAGGCTTAAAGCGGGCAGAAGGAGGTACAAGCACAGATATATCACAGAATAAAGAAATTTCCCAAGTTTAGAAAACACCACTAAACAAAACACAATGAAGAAAAAGTAACAACATTTTTATCTAAAATAAAGGATTCGTTACAAAAAAGTTGCAAGAAACAGGAAAGTTTGACTTATTAGGGTGGTGGGGTAATGTCTGTTAAAAGAAACTGGCTCTAAATGTCCAAGATACTACATATGACAGAGAAAAATGTCACAGAAATTTATATATTAGAGAACTAATGAAAATCATAATGAAAGGCCTAAATAAAAGCATGACATTTGTGAAGCTACAAATGAAGATTCTCAAAAAGGAGACAGAAATTTTATATATAGAAAGAGACACAAGTCAAACAAAAAATCCTGAAAACAACTAAAAAATAGGAACTAGTTCAAAATGAAGTACCAAGGAAAAAAATCCTCTGTCAACCACAAATCCCATATCCAGTGAATTTATCCTTCAAAAATGAAGAAAATAAAAACATTCCTAGATAAAGACTGAGAAAATATACTGCTAGTAGACCTGTATTACAAGAAACACTGAACAAAGTTTCTTTAGGTTGAAAGGAGTGACAGTCATGGATGACCCCAAGTTCAAGAAGAAGTAAGAAAACCCAAAACTGGTAAATATGTCACATAATATGAAAAATTCTATACGTAGCTTTTTATGTATATCTTAAGACAAAATTTTAAAGCAATAACTGTATTTCAGAATTACAAATATATACTGATATGTGTTAACAACAGTGGTAAGGAGGAGAAAAAAATGAAGCTAGGTTAGAAAGTCTGTTTTACCAGAATTTAGTATTAAGTTGAAGTAAGATTCTGACACATTGAGATACACATTGGATTCAATGTCATGATGTCTTTCAAGACAGCAGGGGACAGCTGGAGTTAACTCACTGTGCTTGAAAAACAAAAAATGGGGGACTTGCTGGCCAATTACATACCAGACGATAAAGTGCTTGTGCCATCTGCCCTCATCAACCTGTACTGGACACACTGGCTATACCAACAGGCTATCATGCAGCCAAGAAGTATCTATCTAGCCAGCAGCTTTTCTACGGCAAGAAGCAGTGAGAAAAGGAAATGGATTGCAGAATCCAATATCGTAGAATGAACTGAGGAGAGAAGAGACCAAAACTGAGGGTCCTCTGCTAACCCAGAGTCAACTTATTGTTCAGAGTGCTCTGCACAAAGCTCTTCACTATAAAGTCACTGACACCAGAAGCACAGATCAGAAGCCTTTGGGCCCTCTGTCTTTTGTTCTACTTTGCCAGCCCCAGAGACTGAGCTCCAAAATGACATCAGTGAGAAATTTGAGTCTAAGCTGACCCATAAGCCAGAGAGTCAGTACCTGCCTCAGCTTCTGCACCCATGAATCCCACAAGAAGATGAGCTGGGCAGCATTACTTTACCCTTCAAGGCTCTGGGTGGAACCCAGATGGACAAGGTCAACGGATAAAACATGAAAATACTGAGTTTGACTCTGATAAGGAGGAAACCCCATGGATTAACAAACTCTTTTTTCCATTTGTTTCACAAATAAACTACAGAGGGTGTTGGGAGCCTAACTTTGCTTTAAAAAGTCCATACTGTATTCCCTGGAATAGTCACTAAAAAAACAATTCTAGAAAAGGTTAAAAAAAAATCAACAGAAGAATTAATAAAGTAGTATCTGATGGGTTCTGCCCATATGAAACAGTGTAGCGCCCAACCAACTTGGCACTGGGCCCTTTACAGTGTGCCCCTTCAATACTGACTTCCCCACTCTTCTTCCAAGCCCAAAATTAGACTTCCGGCTTTTCATGCGTATTAGCATTCTCCCAATCAACTCTCAATATGTCACTCTGCCCTCCCCTTCAAACTCCACCCCCCGTCAAACCTAACAAAAACTTGTGGCTTCTTTGTCTGCCTCAGAGGGATCTTGCACTTTTCTGTAGCCCTCCCGTGCTCACAATAAAGGCCCTTTTCTCTTTTCACTACCTTTGCTTCTCTACTGTGCCAAGAAAAATCTCAGTATATCCTTAAAATATTTACCTTTGTACAAAAAGGCAATCACATAAGAACAGAGGAACAAAATGATGAGTCCAAACAGACCAGTAACTATATTAAAGTGATCAGTTTCATACCCAATCAAAAAGTAAAGAATTAGAGGTGTAGCTCACTGGTAGGGGACGTGACTAGCACACACGTGTATGCCCTGGGTTCAAGCCCCAACACAGAGAAAGTAAAACTGGATAAAATATCAAGATAAAGCTATACACTATATATAAAACACAAATCTTAGACAAAAGGGTTGAAAGTAAAAAGATAAAAAATGATTCACAAAAAGAATTAAGATGTGTTATGTACCTGTACCAACTCCCCAAAATGAATGTAATCATTGTGTTATATAAGCATGTAATAAAAATAAAATTTTGAAAAAGACATATACCATCAGAGTAGGAGGTGCTCATTATCTTTAATAACAAATAAAACAAGGGTTGGGGATTTACCTCAGCAGCATAAACGCCTGCCTGGCAAGCACAAGGTTGTGAGTTCAATCCCTGTACAAAAACAAAACAAAACAAAAAAAATCGAAACAGATAAAACAGACTTTTAGATGAAAAGATTACTAGAGACAAAAAAAGAGTTCATAATAATAAAAGAGTTACTATCTCAGGGAGGTATCATCTTTTTTGTTTTGTTTTGTCTTGGTACCAAGGATTGAATGCACAACCTTGCTCTTGCCAAGCAAGTGCTTGTGCTGCTGCGTTATATCCCCAGCTCTGGAAAATACAATTATTTTAAATATGCACACACCTAAAAACATGGCCTCAAAACAAAGCAAGAAACTGAGAGAAAAGAGCAAAAGACTAAAAACAACAGATATTCACTGTCTCATTCTCAGTAAACAAGACAAACATGGTTATCTTCCACAAAAATTGGAGTAAAATGAGGCCAGAGATGTAGGTTCAGTGATAAACACTTGCCTAGCATGCGTAAGGCCCTGGGTTCAATCCCAGCACTGTCAAAACAAAAATGAAGAACAAACCAGCAAAAAACCCTCAGTGAAGGTCACAGACCTAAAAGTGAAGGACGAAATAATAAAACTTAGACAATAACGGAAGAAAAAAAATCTACATACCCTTGAGTTTGGTGATAACTTTTTAAGGTACGGTATCAACTGATTAAAGAAAACTGGGACAGCACTGATTAACGGAATAGAGTTCAGAATCTACAAATAAATCCTACATTATTTTTTAAGATTCCAAGACAATTCAACTAAAGAAAGCAATCTTTTCAACAAATAGTGCAGGCTCAACTGAACATCCATAGGCAGAAAAATGAACTGACAGACAATACACAAAAAAGCAATCCAAATGAACCACAGATCTACATGTAACCACTAAAATTATAATACTTCTAGGAGAAATCTCCACGAGAAGGTTGACAAACTGAATTTCATCAAAATTTTAAAATGTCTGTGCTTCAAGATATTAAAAAAATGAAAACAAAAGTTCCAGACATGAAAAGTATTTGCAAATCATGTATCTAATAAAGGAATTCTACCCGGAATAAAGAACTTCCTACACTATAAGAAAAATTTTAAAATGAGAGATCTGAACAGCTATTTTACTCTCAAAGATATATGAATAACTAATAAGCACTGAAAAGAATCACAACATTATTAGAGAGATACAATTGTTATGATTTAAATCTAAAATGTTTCCTGAAATCTCATTTGTTCAGATGGGGTACTTCCAGAAAGCAATTAGATCATGAGGGTTCCAACTTCACCAGTAGATTGATTCTCTGATGAGATCATAATGTGATGGCATTATTGAAGGTGATGGTAACAGCATCTGGGGCCTAGTTGAAGGTCATGGAGGCATCACCTTAGGGAACTGTCTTGTCTCTGGACCCTTCCTCAATAGCTTGTTTCCTTTCTCTATGTTTCCTGGCTGCTATAAAGTGAGCAACTTTCCTTTGCCGCCCTTCTGCAATGATGTTTCTGCTTCTAGAGCAATGGAGACAGCCAACCATTGAAAACCTCTTGAAACCATGAGCCAAAATCCAAAATAAATCTTTCCTCCTTTGTTTTTCTCAGGTATTTGGTCACAGGGACAAAAAGCTAACTAATACAAATATATGTGAAAACCACAATGAGATATCATCACACATCCAGTCCAAATGCTATAATCAGGAAGAAAATAAATGGAGTTTTCATACACTGCTAAGGAATACAAAACGGCATTTGAAAAAAGTACAGCCATCCTGAAAAAAGTAATAGTTTGGTAAAAGTAAACATGATATAGAACATGACCTACCAAGGACACTCCTGGAAACCCACCTAAAAGAAAATACATTCACATGAATGCATGGATACAAAGACTCATAGCATTACTATTCATAGTAGCAGTCAAAAACTAAAAATCAGAATATACATAGAGATATATAGATTGTACAGATTATTTTACATGAGATGTCTAAAAAAGTAGATCCAAGGTTGCCTAAAACTGAAGAATAGGATCAGCTACTAACTATATACTTTAAGCATTTAGTAAAGAATAAGACTAGAATAAGCCCACTTATTCGCCTCTTTTAATCTCCCTAAATGTCTTGCCTATTGTCTTAGTTACTTTTTACTCGTCACTGAGACAAAATACCTGAAGCCCAGAGTTGGGAAAGGAAAGGTTTATTTCTTACAGTTTTTGAAGGTTTCAATCCAAACTCAGTTGGCTCCAAGGCAGGTGGGCATGGCTGGGCCGCAGTTTATGGCGGCTGCAAACAGCAGGCCGGAACCAGCAAAGAGCAAGACACACCTTCTTCCTGCCATTACATCACATCCTGGCTCCACCCCTAGGTGGGTGTAGAACTAACACCATCAATCCAAGCACTAGACAATCCAAATGCACAAATGTATAATGCAAACTCATGAGGCCTGGGGGACACAGACATAAACCATGACATTCCACCCCTGGCCCCCAGGACTCATGTACATAGTTTATACAAAAGACATTTAGTCCACCTCCAAGAGTTGCCAAAGTCCTAAGTTTCAGCACTGCTGAAAAGTCCAAGTCCCAAGTCTCCTCCAAGATCTTTACTCTTAACTGTAAACCCCTGTACAAATGAAACAAGGTTAAACATTTCTGAAATGCAAAGGCACAAGATAAACATTACCATTCCAAAAGTTACAAACAGGGGAATATAAAGCATTGGAAACAAAGCAAGTCCAACATCCAGAAGGACAAACATTAAGTCCTAGAGTTCCATGCTCAGCATCTGAAGCAATCTAGTTACAAGCTCCAAAAGGCTTGGGTGATTCCACCCATGACACTTCCAGCGATTTCAACTCCTGCAGCTTTTCTCTTAAATCCTCTCTGCTCGCTTTTTGCAGCTTCCCTTGGATCATCCACATTCCTGACTTTTCCAAACTCCTGGGGTCTCCACTGCACCTTTGGCTTCACCCTTACGTCTTCACAAATTTCCCTCTCAGGGGCACACTGCTTGGCCTCCCAGGCCCTTTGCAATCGAGGTGGAAGCTGTCTTATCCTCAGAATTTGTGCATTTTCCTTGCACCTAAAATCAGCACCTTATGGATGCCGCCAAGGTCTGCTGCTAGCTCAAGCAGTAGCCAGGCTTTTCTCTCTCTTGGCTGTAGGGGTCAGTTGCCTGGATCGCAGGGCTCTGTTTACCTGATTGTGATGAAAAGCTTGTCTGTGTTGCCACCATTCTGGAAACTCATGTGGCCTCTGTCGCCATTCTGGAGCATGGCACTCTGCAGCTTTTCCCTCTGAGCAAATTCTTTCACCTTTGCAGTGAGACTGCAAAGGGTGGGGACCGCTTCCTGGGATGCCCCAGGGCCATCTTTCTTATCTCTCTGTTTCTCCTCAAGAATCAAAAATTTCAACTCTGGCTTTACAATCCACAGCCTTCCTGGCATTTTTCTTTGGGCCAAACTCACAGCACTGTAAATTATCCTGCTGGGCTCTTTGCTCCTGATTTGAAACATAAAGCTGGCTGAAAGCCCCCAACAATAGCCATGCCACAGCCTCAATGTTTGATTGCTTTTTAATTTCTTTTTCAAGATTAATCAGTTGGGGGCTGGGGATTTAGCTCAGCGGCATAAGCACCTGCCTTGCAAGCAGGCAGTCGTGGGTTCGATCCCTGTACTGATAAAAAGGAAAAGACAAAAAAAAAGTAATGACTGAGAATAGTATGCATTCTTATAAAAAAAAAAAAAAAGATTAATCAGTCCATTGCCCTTTGTCTCAGTCTCAGGCAAAGTCTCTGGGCAGGAGCAAAATGCAGACAAACTTTCTGCCAAGCCATAACACACATCACGTGGAGTCCAACAACCAACGCAGTCCTTCTTCCCAGCAGAAACCTCCCAAGCCTGGTCTTTACCATGAGGCTTTCTATCAGCCTTCTGGTCTCTGGAGCTCTGAGCAGAATCTCCTCTACAGAACAGCCTAAGTTGCTTCAGCTCTATGCATCCAAGTGACATGTCCAAACCTTTCCAAATTCTGTCCACAAGCCATTTCCAAAGCCTCTCGAAAAACATGGTCAGGTATAGTCACAGCAAACGACCCCACTCTCGGTACCAAATTCTGTCTTAGTTACTTTTTACTCATGGCTGAGACAAAATACCTGAAGCCCAAAGCTGAGTAAGGAAAGGTTTATTTCTTACAGTTTTTGGAGGTTTCAGTCCAAAAAAATACATTCACATGAATGCATGGATACAAAGACTCATAGCATTATTATTCATAGTAGCAGTCAAAAACTGAAAATCAGAATATACATAGAGATATATAGATTGTACAGATTATTTTACATGAGATGTCTAAAAAAGTAGATCCAAGGTTGCCTAAAACTGAAGAATAGGATCAGCTACTAACTATATACTTTAAGCATTTAGTTAAGAATAGAATAAGCCCACTTATTTGCCTCTTTTAATCTCCCTAAATGTCTTGCCTATTGTCTTAGTTCCTTTTTACTCGTCACCGAGACAAAATACCTGAAGCCCAAAGTTGGGAAAGGAAAGGTTTATTTCTTACAGTTTTTGGAGGTTTCAGCCCAAACTCCGTTGGCTCCAAGGCAGGTGGGCATGGCTGGGCCGCAGTTCATGGCGGCTGCAAACAGCAGGCCGGAACCAGCAAAGAGCAAGACACACCTTCTTCCTGCCATTACATCACATCCTGGCTCCACCCCTAGGTGGGTGTAGAACTAACACCATCAATCCAAGCACTAGACAATCCAAATGCACAAACGTATAATGCAAACTCATGAGGCCTGGGGGACACAGACATAAACCATGACACCTATTTTTCCTGCTTGGCCCAAATAAAAGTCTACTACCCTCTCAGGCTGATTCTCCTGTTTTGCTGCACCATGCATTAGGTTTTTTTTATTACTAAATAGTATTCCATTGTGAAACATATGTTGTTTTGTTCATCCAGTTCACCGGTTAAGATCTGGATTGTTTCCAGTAAGCTGAACTATTTCTTTGAGCACAGTGATACACTAAAAATAGAGTTTTAGAAAAAATTAAAGTCACTGTAAAGTTTCCTGTGGTAGTAAATTTTTTCCTCTTCCTGTCTTGATAAGCAGTAAAATAAGATTACCAGTGTGTCACAGAACACGTGTATTTTTCCAACTACCTTGTGGGTGAAGTGAGATGTGACCTGGTTTTATAAGAAATCCAGATGCTACAGCAAACATTACCAGGCAAAAAACTTAGAAAATACTGCCACAAATTGGCGTTTCAACCAGCTAATTGTTTTAGTCTAGTGACATCTAGTGGCACAAGTGTTCCTAAAACCAAACATCAATAAACCAAACTTGCATTTAACAGACCATCTTATGAAAAAATGGCAAAATACGGTATCTATCTCTGGCAATATAACATTCTATCTTTGGCTAACATAACTGTTAACTCTTTTAAATGGTATTTATTGTTTTTATTTTCTTGTAGCTAGTAAACACTCGAGATAAGTATTTCTATTTTGTATGTTAGAGAAAAAGCCTTTGGTTAAAATGACTGAGTGAATGACAGGGGTTGTAGCTCAGTGAAAGAGTTCCTGTCTAGCATGAACAAGACCCTAGGTTCTAACCCCAGTGCAGCAAAAAGAGAAAACACTGAGCGAAGAGCAAGCAATCCCCCAATTCTGATGTGTGTTCCCAAAATCTTCCAATTCAAACAGCATTTTTGTTTACATAGAGATTTCTATTTATTGACACTTTCATAGTTAGTAAAATTGTCTAGAAACTTTTGTAAATATTTTTCATTGCAACACACAGGAAAAAACAGTTCATTATCTATCCAATTCATTCTTTAAAATATCACTTTGCATTTCACTGGCTGTGACACTAAATTTTGGTTGGAAAATATTTAAATGTTTTTTCAAAACCTATGAAGGGTCATCTGGGTGCACCACTGTGGGGCATCACGTGAGCCTGTGGAGAGGTTTGAGGTGATGGTATGGCTTCCAGTGGGGCACTACAAGCTTGGCAAACAAAACCTCAGAAATTCCAGACAATGTGGAACCCAATTGGCTCCAGGGTGTCTATCACTTTGCCACCTGTAAGAATGCCTTGTGGAGGAACTTGAACCTCAATTTGGGACTGTCCACTGCAGGGGTTTGGCTGGCCAGGAACTTGAGTAACATGGCACCTCACCCAGGGGTGTAGCCCAACAGACAAATGAAATTCTTACACTGCACCCAAACTTTCCAAAACCAGAACCTATAGTCTATGACTCTGATGGTAGCTGAAGCTGATTTACAGGGGCCCTTCCTCTTCTCTTCCCTCCTAGAGCTGCATTTTCTACTTAGCAGCGGGCCTCAGCTAGTGCTGCCTCTGTTCTATAAAGTGCTGTTCATAGACTGTTTTTGTAGGGGGCAATCATTGCTATGTTCTAAGGAGCAATAATGGTGCTTTAACAAATATTTGAAATAAAGACTGTACACAAAGACAGCAATAAATAAATAAATAAAACCTATGAGGTTTCTAAGTAAAAACAATGACTTCTCAGAAAGTCCAAATTTTCATGTACAGGCATTAAATGTGAATCAGTTTTAATGATAGAACTTTATCTAAAAACAGTAAAAACCTGGTAACAAATTCCAAAATATTCTTTCAATAATCATTTTTTTAAAAAGTTTAAAATCACTCAGTTAAACAATCTAATAGTTTTGTAATCTCCATAGTGTAGTATTTTTCAAAGTGTGGCCCATGGACCCATTTCAAAATTACCTGGAATCCTCACCTTACACCTGACTCTATCAATCAGAATCTGAGGTTAGAGTCCTTTTCTTTTTTTTTAAGTTTCTCTAGGTAGCTTCTAATGCTCAATAAAGTTTTGGAAATAATTATAGGTTGAGCATCCATAACCCAACATGCTCAAAAATCTGAAAATTGACCAAAAAGTTTTAGATTTCTGAGTGTTTCTGACCTAAGAAAACATTCTAAACTTTGAAAAACTCTGAAATCTGAAGCACACGATGGTCCTAAGCATTTTGGATAAGAAGAGATACCTGACCCCCACTATCTAGATGGCAAATGTAAATTCTTCTAAGATCTTCTAATCCTAGTTAACCTTTCCTGACTTTCTCTGAGTAAACTGTTCTTTCTTTTAGGTTCCCAGAAGGGTTACACTTTATAGTACTTACCATGTTGAACCACAATTTATCTGTTAACAATGTATTTTCTCTCAACAGACCATAAGTTCTTCATGGGAAGAAATCAGGTTTTTAAAATTTTCTAAAAGGACCATACAACTTGCACTTCTGCTCAAATGAAAAACCTTGCCTATGATCGATTTCAAATACTTTCTACTTGGAAAAGTAGAAAAGCTAAAGATAACAGACAGAACTTTGTATTATTCATCTATCCTTAGAATGTTTCCAGGATATCACTCAGCAGAAGCTAGTAACAAACCAGAACCTTCAAAGGAAATATATACTGTACATCTATTGTCATACTAATCAGCTTGCCCAGACTAGAAATCACAATTACTTTTTAAAATGTCCTCAGGTTATACAATATTCTGTTAATTTTGTTTAAATTCAGAATGTAACACAAATTAAGTTTAGAAAAACAAAAACGAAGTGAATTAAAAGTATCCAAGCTAGCTGGGTGTTGTGGCACATGCCTGCAATCCCTGCACTCTGGGAGACTAAAGCAGAGTGATCACAAATTCAAGTCAACCTAGGAGACTTACTAAGACCAGTCTCCAAATGAAAAAAATTAAAAAGGTATAAGGACACAGCTTGATGTGAAGGCCCTGGGTTCAATCCCTACTAGCCCCCACAGACACTGTTATGGCCTGTACCTAGATGTCCCCACAAAGTCTCATACAGTAATAGATGGGACCTTTCAGATGTGGATCTAGGGTGTGTAATGCTGGGATCGATGCATAGTGCCATGCTAGGATTAAATCTGCTCCACCCTAAGTGTGAACACTACATGCCCTAAGGGTGGTAGCCTGGATAAGATATAAAGGGCAGAAGGAAAGACATCACTTGATGTGTGCTGCTGTTTGCTACTTCACTGCTTTGCTGCCTTCTGCCTGCCATCAACTGTTTCTCTTCTGTGATGCCCCTCTGCCACGCTATCCTCCCTTGGAGTAATTCAACTACGAAGTGAAACCTCTACAAACTATGAGCTAAATAAATCTTTCTTCCTTTAACTTGTGGGTGTTGGGTATTTTGTCTTAGCCATGAGAAAAGTAACTATCACACACACACAAAGTACACAAGATGACAGTTATGCTAGTAACTGGACATTTAATATTGCTTGAAATTAAAGTTAGAATTTAACTGTATACTTACCAGTATATCTAGATCAGGAAAAGAAAATCAAGCAGTACATCCAAAAAATAATAATTCTGGTTAAGAATCCTTTTAAAATATATCAGTCAGATATATCTTTTCATTTAAATAGAAGACTTTTAAGCTAGGAATAGCTCCTGTATTCAGCTACTTTGTATTCGTCTGTAAAAATGCAGTTCAATCAACTTTTCATGTCTACATCTTGTAATATGAGTAACTACTTTGAAAATAAAAATATGCAGTGTACTAACAATTGTTACTCTCCTACAATCTTAGTTTGAAATTCTGTACCATTATTTTTATTTTTTCTTTAAAAAAATAATTTAAAAAACAATTTCAGGTTGGAAGAGAACCAAGACATCAGCCTACCCTTCCTGTGAGCCAGCAGCGGCCATGTGGGCCAGGGAGAACACCAAGAAGTCAACCTGCCCTCCCACATGGGCTGAGAAACAAAAAGAAATCCCATATTCCCCATTAGGCAACTGGCTGATTTGGAGGAACACAGACTGGGATGATAGTAACTGACGTACAAAAACAACTTAATGCTTGTTTTGGCTAATTGAATTTGCAAGCCTAAAGCTGGCACTCTGAACATTTGTTTAGAGGGCAACAATGTGGAATATAGCAACCATGGGAGATTTCCTTCTATCTTGTTTTTGAAATCTTACATTGTTCTTACAGTTTTGTTTTCTGTTTTATTTTATTTCCTTCAAAATAATTAAATAAACAAAGTTTGAATGTTACATCCTCTGTTAAGCCTGCACCAATTTTCTAGGTCAAATTAATAATTCTCTTTTCAACATAAGCCTAGTCTTTTAGGAATATAGCCAGTATTGCTCAAATTATATTATTGCCTTTCTCAACTGCTCATAGAACTACGTAAGATTCTAAAGGGTAGCAATTGTGTCATATTCCTTGTGTCTTCTCTGTTCTAACACAATTAAGCACTCACTAAATATTTACCAATATACTGTAGAAATGAATCAAAGGCTTCTGGAATGAGGCTCTTAAGAGCCTCTTCTATTTTGCTTGAGCAAAATAGAAGAAATGGCACTGGACAGAAAAATACAGGTTACAAAACATTTTTGAAAAGATTCTGCTTCTATTCAAGAAGAATTAACTGCTCTTATGCCTTCCAGTCACAAATAACTACGAGGCCAGATAAAATATATGGAACATTTTTCAGATATTATACAACTGGCAGTACAAGACTTTGGTCCCTGAAAAAAAGTAATAATTAAATAAGCTTGCCAGCTTATTACCAAAGGCAGTTTCCAAAACACAGACCAGGGAGGCTTTTAGCCTTCAAGCTACTATAGCAAGAATATCAGATTGAGTTGCTTACACAGTAAAACATTTGTTTCTCACAGTTCCAAAACCTGGGAAGTCCAAGGTCTAGGCACTGGTAGTTGTAAATCACCAAGCTCCCAATACGCCCTTACATGGCAGAGAAAGGAAGCAAGCTCTCCATCTTTTCTTACCTGTAAGAACATGAATCCCATTCATGAAGGCTCCATCACAATCAAAACACTTCCCATTTTTTTAATGTCATCATATGGGGGATTCAAATTTCAACCCTTAAATTTTGTAGAGGTAAAGAAGTTCAGGCAAGAAGGATATTCCCGACTGCCTTGCTAAGCTAGAGAGAGCAAAGTTTAGAGAAACGAAAATGTTTATAGAATTTACATGGCAGAGGATGGGACAGGCAGGAGCTCAAGAAGGTGTACCAGGAGATCTTCCTCAAGTACCCTCCACTCTCTCACTGAATACTAAGCTGTGAATTTATGGAATGAAATTATGTAAGGCTAGAGAAAGCAGTAGGTGAAACCATTTTTGAAACTCACACGGGGTTAAGAGTACTTCATGCTTCTACCAGCTACGGTAGAGGCCTCATAAAACATGGTTCAACAAAGAGAGTACTCAAAAGGGCACCCATCACCTTATAAGTGAAGATAAATTAAACTAAAGATTGCTTTTGCTGAGCCCTAACAGAATTTAAAAGAAAGGCTACAAAGGGTTAAACTGATTACAACTATCTTGTAATTTCTATGACAGAAGGAAATCCAGTATCTTTTAAGAAATGTAGCGCCTAAAAATATAAAATATGTAAAATTTGACATACAATAAAAAAATCTCCAGGCATCCAAAGAAGCAGGAAAATATGACTTGCAGGTGAGAGAAACTTCAATCAATAAAAAACACAACCAGAAATGACAAACTAACAAGCAAAAGTTAAAAGGGTTATAAATATATTCCATATGTTCAAAAAGTATAGAAAAACATAAACATGATAAGAAGAGACAGATACTTAAGTGGAGAGGTAAAGAGTGAAAAGCATTTAAAGCTAAAAGAAATCTGACATTAAAAATATCTTGGACAGATCAAGAGTAGTACAGACACAACAGAAAAAACAGAGACCACTGAATCTAGAAGCATCCAAAGGACAAAAACAAAAAGGAGAAAAATAACTCAAATATGTGTCAATTACTGCAAGAAAATATCACATGGGATGAGAGAGAGGTGAGAGCAGAAAAATACTGGAAGACTTAAGGGCTGAAGTATTTAATAAAAATTATAAGGCTGCAGATCAAAGAACACATGGTACACATTAATGTCAACTCATCAGTATATGTACATACATATGTATACGTACATACGTATGTAAATGTAGAAATAAACATAGGAATAAATGTATATAGGTATATATACACATACGTAAATCCTAGCTAATTCACTGAGGACCAGGTAGTGGCTTCTAAATAGCAGTCTCAGAGGCTGGGGATTTAGCAGTTGCTTTAAGTGCAAGGTCATGAGTTTGATCCCTGGTACCAAAATAAATAAATAAATAGATAGAACCCTGAAAGAACCAGGGTTCCTTTGAGAAATGTCTGATGCTAGGATGGGGTCCACGGCAGAAGATAAGTCTGGAACATTATACTGCCCCAGAAACTGAAGACATTTTGAAAGAATAAAAGGAGTACATTAACACAATACAGGAAGCTAGGTTGAAGGTGATACACATGTACAAATTTGGAGCACTCTAATATTGAAAATAACAATAATACATAACTCATGGGGAAAAAAAATCAGTAGTCCACTGTTTGACACTGATTTAAACAACTGAATCAATAAATAAATGTGGAAAAGAGAAAACTCTTTATAGAATACAAATTTAAAGATGCAGAAAGAAAGCTCGATAAAATTAGAAAAATCACCAGTAACCATTACAGAAAGAAGCAAGAAACACAGATACATCAACTAGAGAAAAAAATAGGACTGAAAAATGAGATTCAGAGAGTCTCACAATATTTCTTCAAAGTGACTATTAAAAAAGTTTTACAACAAACTGGGCAAAAAAAAATAGTTATTTCAGAAATAAAATCCGTATCTTCAGAAATAAAATACAATAAAATAAAATCTTATTCCCCTGAGCTGACCTGCACCACAAGAAATACTAAAAGAAGTTCTTCAGACTAAAAATAAACAACATCAAGGGAAAACCTGAACCTACTAGAAAGGATTAAGAATTCCAGAAACGGTAACTATGTGGTACCATAACATTTTACACATAGATTTCTATTCTCTTAATTTCTTTAAAAGACATATGACTGCTTAAAACAAATGCCTGTATATATAAAAGTACTGTAGAATTTCTAATACATGCAGATACACTACATATGACAGATACAGCAATGTGGAAGTGAATGAAACCATAACATTAGAAGGATCTTTTTATGTGAAGTAATTTTATGTGAAGTAATCCAATAGTAACTCTAAGTGAATTACCATAAATTAAGGATTATAAGGATATCATTGTAATTTCTAGAAACCACTAACTAATGTAAAGGAACATAACTAAAAATGTTAATTATGGAACTAAAACGGAATACTAAAAAGTATTCAACTGATCAAAGAAGGCAAGAAAACAGTATGAAAGGAACAGAAAATAGCATAGACAGAAAATAAGGAGCAAAATGGTAGACTTAAGTCAACCATATTAATTTACACACCAACTAAAAAACACACTTTCAGCTTAGAAATAAAAACAAGACTCTACTGTTCACTACATATACAGCCTACAAAAGATACACTACAAGGCTCAGAGCAGAATACTTGGTTAGTATGCACAGGGCCCTCGCCCCAGTACTACCTAAAAAAGAAAAGAAAAAAAAAAAAAACAAAAACGTAAGAATAAGATGCTTGAACTGTAATGAGAGAAATAAAAATAAATAAAAGAATGGAAAAAGACTATGCAAAAAGCATAAGAATTCTGGAATGGATATATTAAACAAGATGAAACAGACCATAAGACAGGAAATAATACCATAAATAGGACATTTTCATAATGATGTAAAGATTGATCATTAATATACATGTGCCTAACGACAGACTTCTAAAATAAAGCAAACACTCACAATGTAATATGCAAATTCACAATCACAGCTTGACTTTTTCACAATTCTAAGTGATAAAATTAATTAAACAGCTGGACATACCTGTAATTCCAATACTCTGGAGGCTGAGACTGCGAGCTTGAGGCCAGCCTGGGCTACATAGTGAGTTCAAAGCCAACCTGAACTATATCTAAATATCCATCTCAAAAGACCAAAAATAAATACATAAAAACATATAAAATCTTAACACCATCTACACTTGGGTGTGACATTTATAGAGCAATATACCCACACAACTGCAAAATATACTCCTCAAGCATACATTCAAGTGTGCATATTCACCTAATTAAAAAAGTCCTCAGTCAGGCTGGTGGTGTATGACTGTAATCCTCACATTCTGGGCAGCTGAAGCAGAAGGGTCACAAATTTGAGCCCAGCCACTGGATGACTTAGCAAGAACCTGTATGAAAATTTTTTTAAGAGCTAAAGATGTAGCTCAAAACAAAAACCCTGGATTCAACCACACACATACACTCAGAGTCCTGTGTAATTTACTGAATAAGTGAAATGAATAAATACACAAACATGCATATAAAGTGAGGCACACTGAATTTAAAATAACACATGGAGAGGCTGGGGATTTAGCTCAGTGGCATAAGCACCTTGCAAGCCTGTGGTCATGAGTTCAATCCCTAGTACCGGTAAAAATACAAAATAAAATAAAATAACATATGGCTGTACTGACTAATTCATGGAAAAATAGGACTGGAAGGTGAAAATGATGATACAGAGTGACAACCATCTTGAGACCTTTATAACGATATGCTGAAAGCTCTGAGAAACTTGGCTTTCCAAAATGGCACTAGGAAACCTGCTGTAGAGAAAAGAATAGGCACCAATGAGCAGATACAAAACCATTAATACAATGGCAGGATGCGTTATGAAGTTAAAGGAAGGGAGATTTTGTAAGTAGGACAGAAACCTATGTTATATATGGAAAAGAAAGAACAGGATGTGGGTGAGAAAAAAAAAAAAAAAACTTCCAGCATGAAAAAAGAATACTAGTAATTCTCCAAGGAAGCAAATGTCAAAACCACATATATGGGCACTACTCCATAAGAAACCCAAGAATGGCAGAGGCAGAAAAGATTCAGGGACAACATGCAGTGGCCACAGTCTGGCAGCAGAGATTTAGAAAGAGAAAGAAAACGCGTAGTAGCAGGAGGGACAGACAAGTCAAAAGATAATATTTCCACCTCTTCTGTTTTGAAGATTAGAAAATTTGTATATTTGAACAAAAGATGAAAGGTCTACAATGCTAGATGCTAGAAAGTAACTACAGCAGTAAAAGTCCTAGCACAGGACAGACACTACGTTTAGAGAAAGGTCTAGAAACTTTCTCTGAGCTTTAATGAAAACTAGAACGAATGCAGGTACACAGGTACCCAGTCTGGAGAGAGGAAAAGTGTGAAGTTTTTCTAGTGAGATGATTTCACTTCAATCGGTTAAAGCAACTGTTCAGCTGGGATGTCCCTCTTTCGGAGAGAAAAACATTTTACTACTTAACGGCTTGTTTAAAAGATTAACTGAAGAGCTATATACACATACATAAATCGACAAAGTAATCAAGAAAAAGTAATCAGTTTTAAAATATAATGTTTTGGAAGAAATATACTTAGGATCAATCTGGGTTTAAAAATCACTTTTTAACCCTTCAGAGAAGACAGTGGCTCTGATTAAAATCCAATCTCCCAGTCGCTGCCTTGACACATCATGTTCCAATTCAATGATAAGGTCTGACATCTGGTAAAAATAGACAGCTGATGAATGCAAAGACTTTTCCACCTTTACTCCATCTAGAAAATGGATGAATGAAAAGGACATGAAGATACTGATTGTTTTCAAGCTCTAATATTCTCTTAATCATCCTTGTCACTTCATTCCCCAACTACAGCATCAAGTACTTATTATCACAGTTCCATGTGATTTCAAGATCTTTCTTTGCTATTCTGTGAGTCTTTTGCTCCACCAAGAAAAGATTTAGCCTGTGATGGTGAACTTTTTAGAGTTTTCAATGGTAACAACCAACCTGCTGCAGCATACGGGCCACAGGTTCACCACTGCTGATTAGGCTCTTTTTAATTACCGAAATCTACCTCACATGCATGATGTTCTTATCCCAGAGAATGCCCAACAAAGCTGCTTAGTATCAAGCATCTACGCTATATGTGATTAATCTTTTCCATTGGTAACAAAGACAGCCCTTTTCCTAGGCAGTAAAATGACATGTTATATCCAAGGTCAACAACAAAAATACACCAGTTACAAAGCATGTTATATGTGATTATGTATGCACATGTTCAACCCCACTAAAAGTGAGTAACATAATTATTTTCATAACTTTTATACATAAAAACCAAAACAAGCATGTTGACACATGCCTATAATGCCAGCACATGGGAACCTGAGACAGGAGGATCACTCCAAGTTTGAGGCCAATCTGGGCTACACAGTGAATTCAAGTTCAGCCTGAACAACTCAGCAAGACCCTGTTTCAAAACAAAAAACATCAACAAGATTGCATTTCTTTTGTGAAAGTATTTCTATAGAATGACAGAAACTAGAGTGGGGCTCATTAAAAAATGTGTGTGACTGAATTTTAAGAAACCCCTAGGCTTTACTTAACACCTTAGGATCTTACTAACTTATGTGAAATCAACATACTGCTTTTGTATTCTGTCATGGTCATTTACTGCCAGTTTTCAATTTCCTTTCATTTCCTATTAAATGTTTTATGTGTTAAAAGAAGTTTCCAATTCAGAGATTACCATTAAACAAATCTCTTTGATTTAAAAAAGAAAAAGAAAAAAAGAGGAACAGATGTTTTGACTATAAAGTATGAAGTATACTCTGGTACATTTTCACAAAAGGGTTAAGACCAAAGAAGAAATCTGCTTGCTTATTAAAAATGCAAACATTACCTCAGTCATACAAATACCCTCAAACTCTTGCCCAGTCACTGCCTCTGCAGATCACCTACCAGCATTAACATTACATCATATGACATTATGGAACAACAGTGAACTCTGTGTAATACTTGAATGTATTGTTCTGAAAGAATAAACTGTCATTAAGTTGAATAAAAGCTTTCTGAAATCAAACCTGGGGAGTACAGCCTTCACTGCATGGCCCTTTTTAATACTTTGTGAAACAGCCTCATCCTGTAAAAGGGCGAGGTGGAAAAAAAAAAAAGAGATCAGAGTATAAAGGCAACAGTGATGAGTGGCCCTGCAGCAGACCAGCAGTGGGGGGCAGAGATTCTAACTGCCAAGCAGAACAATGTCAAAGCAGGAGATTCTGCAATAAATACAACACTTAAAACCTAACAATCTCACACTCATCACACTACTCTTTCCCATTATAGCCTAGTGATTTATATGAGGCTTTGTTAGAACTGGAAACTGAGTTTTATTCTATATACAAAATAATTAAAAGATGCCCTGATGCCATCTTACGATGGCTATCACTATAGCCATGTGACATTAGGCAATTAATTTAAGTGCTCCAAGTCTCAATACTTAAATCCGTAAAATACAAAAGATAATAGTGGAGGTACAGAAAGGGATTTTAGCTATTATGATCATATTATTTCTAGACAATTTCCCCCTTTGCCATCTTTTCTAATCACTGTCCAAGTGGTGTCTTCTTTACCAGTGAAACATGAGTATCACCATAAATATTCCCTGGCTTTTATTTTTTGGGGCCTTTGTAATCTGGTCACACCTATGTTGCCATTCTAGATTCATGCCATTGTCATCAAATGCTTTCTCTAGCTTCCTTAGCCAAACAACAAATAATCTCTTATTGTCACCTTCTTGCCAGCTTTTATTTCTTCAAGACTTAATCTCAATGTTCCTAATAACCAAGGCTCAGAAGGGTAGAAAAACAAAGCCAGGGCAGGATAGTTGGCGGCAAAGTTCAATTTAAACCCAAGTATCACTGGGTATGATGGTGCACACCTGTAATTCCAGGTATCTGGTAGGCTAAGGCAGGAGGATCAGAAGTTCAAGGCCAGCCTGGGCAACTTAGCAAGAGACCTCATCTCAAAATTCTTTTTAAAAAATTTTATAAGGAGTTGAGGATGTAGCTCAGTGGCAGAGCAACTGACTAGCATGTTTGAGGCCCTGAATTTCACCTCGTTTAAAAAAAGAAACTATCATTGTAACCGAGTTCAGTTGCATCACACTGCATTTCATTAAATGCATATAGTGTATTAGTCACCTTTAGAGTTGCTTATTTTAATAATTTAAAATCTTAAGTTAGCTTTCCTTAATACAAGTCTTCTCCAGATACTACTTGTACTGGTCACTTTTAAATCGTAAACCATGAATGATTTCAAATGAGTAAAAAAACAAATCCCAGAAAATTATTAAGTATATCTCAAAGTTTTGTTTTTAGTATTTCCCTAAAGGAAAGGCAAGAATTGGTCATGAAAGGTCCAACCCAGGACCACAAGAGTTTGGGAGGTGACAGGATAGGTTACAGAAAGACTGCACCTGAAAAGTGTGGCTGTCAGCAGCACTGCATGGAACTCCATCTGACTATAGAAAGATATGTATTAATGTTGGCTTCTTTGGAGAATCACATTACTCCTCAAAATAACAAAAACTAGTAAGAAGGTAAACAGGATGTAGTAAGTTGTTTCATGTAAGTTAAAGAGTCTTACCAAAGTCTGACCCTGAATCTGTTGTGGTGAAGAGATTGAAAGCATGGATTTTCTCATCTGTAAAACAGATGAAACACCAGGAAGAATATGATATATGGGTCACTGAGAAGCACCATTTGTTTCTGTTAAATTTAGTATGGAACAGTATACCTAATGATACAGGTATACTGAAGAAGTGAAGAAGGTTTAAGTTCAACCTCTACCTGCCACTGTCATTCAAATACATTGGAACGTATCATTCAACACATTTAATGACCTAAGAATTACACAAATGATATGTGTTTGTATGTATGAGTAGCGGGGAGGAGTTTTTAAATACCAACAGCCATGTAATTAGATGATGTTTTATATTACATCATATCAGGTTACTGTGTCTGGGTCTTTGCCCCCTGAAACACAGTACACTGAAACACAGTACCCTAAGTGATATGCTAATGATCCTTCAGATGGGGCCTTTAAGTGGGCATTAGCATTAGATAAGGTCATGACTGTGGGGACCCATGATTACGTTAATAAATTTATAAGAGAGACCAAGCTGGCAGGCTTGCTCTGTCTTGCCATGTGATGTCCTCTTTCATGTCATGATCCAAAAGGAAGGTCCTCACCAGACACAAAGAAGACCCCTGTGCCATGCACTTGGACTTCCGTAACTGTGAGGCAAATGAACCTCTTTTCCTTCTAAATTGCCCAATCTGTGGTATTTAGTAATAGCAATAGAAAATGAACTAAGACGCAAATTAAGTAACTAGGGCTTCAAGTTATTTCCTAATTTGGGGGTTTGGGGGTGTAAGAGACTGAGGAACTATTACATCAGAACTACTGGTATTAAGAAAAAATTATCTCCATCCTTAAAAGAGATATGAAAATAAAGTATGCCCTTTATATGAACTACCTTGAAATATGCTAATTAAGTTGGGACACTCTCCCCTCATATACACACCCTGTTCTATTCCAAGATTAATTACAAGTGTACCAAGAGAATGTAGTTTTTCTGTGAGTCTCAACTATGCAATTCATAGTCCAGGTCACCAAAAAGAATAAAAGTCTTTTCACGAAAATACAACAGAGAACAGCCAACTCCAACACCATTCACTCATTCATTTACTCAATCACTATTTTATATCCAGCTCTACTTCAATTGCTGGGGATTAAACAGTGAACAAAACAAGAAGTTCCTGTCATCCTGAAGCTTATGTTCTAGCAGAAGATTACAGGTAGTAAACAAATTTACGGTACGGCAATGGTGCTACAGAGAAAAATAGGCAGATATATTAAATTTAAATACACTTCTGGTCAGACAGTAAGAATGGTGAGCAGGAAGAGAAAGAGCCTCTCCCAGATTTGGTGTCCAGATCCTGGGATATAGCAATGTGAGGAAAAAAAGGAAAGAAGTAGGTCCCTAGGCAGGACCCAGGAAAGATCTGAAACAATAATTGAAGTTCATGGGGAAAGCAAAGAGAGAGACATCAACAAAGAAGAAAGAGGTGGCAGATGGTACTTCTTCCCTGAGCTCGGACTCACTGTGTGAGAGGGACAGCTTATACCTGCAGATGCCCACTGAATACTGGAAACTTCAGAGGCCTCCACAAAGAAACACACCTGTGGAATGGAGCAATGGAAGCAGCAGACTGCAGTGTTGAGTTATTTGGGGTTTAGATGTTCCCCTGGGACAGTACAAATGGCCAGTAGTCATCTTGGAGGGCAGACAACTGAGCTCAGAACTTAAAACATCTACCGGCCAGCTCCATCTAGTCACTCCAGAGTCAGGGCAAGGCTTCAGAGTTCAAGGTGGCAGAAGATCAAGAAGCTGAATTCAAGCCAGCAGGAGGTGAGAACTATTGCAGGTTGAGCATATCAGGTTCTAGCCTCACAGTCAGAAACCAGCAACCAGCCTACACTTCCGTGGAATTAAAGATTTGCTGGGACAATTTGCTACTTGCCATAAAATTAAGCTGGTTTGCTGGCATTAATCAATTCAGATTTGGACTCTGTCTCCCATGTTGTCTATCAGTGACAGCAGAGACATGCTTTAAAGTAGGCATTTTTTTTTCTATTTTTCTTTCTTTTTTGTGCTTTCTTGATTGCTTTTGTTTTCATATGTGTGAACACAGTTTATAGTTATTTTGTTATTGTTATTCTGATCCTGTTTATTTTTCTTCTCTCTTTTCCTCCTGTCTTCAACATCTTCTCAAAGTTTCTGTAATCTCTGTCCTCCAGTCATACTACTAATCTCTTCCTCTTCTTTTATTTCTCTATTTTCCTCCTAATCCCTTTTAAATTGTCACCCCAATCCTAAAATCACCATATTGAGGTGATTTACCTCATATAATTTTCTGATTCATTTCAGATTTATTATATAACCACATATCTAGTTCATACAGTTAAAGATGGAAAATAATAGCTCCCACAGTTTGATATTTTCTAGGCTGCATTTGATGCTATTGTTATTACCGACTCACCACTTTAGCCAAAATGACATAACTGTTCTAACTAGTTTTCTTCCTGATATACCAAGAGTGAGACTGCCTAAGGATCATAAAAAATACTATATGCTAACGCCAAAGAACCAGGAGGTGGGCCAAGTAAACAGCAACCTCTCATTTCCAATAAATTAAAAAGGCAGAATCTCACAACACACTCAAAAACCAAAATCCAGCTACATCTGGAAGAAACCTCTAAGAAGCAGTCATTTCCTAAGACTTCCCAACACTAGTAATAAAGCTGCTCCCCAATTTACAAGCATCAACCCAAAAATTAAACTAAAAAAAAAAAGAGAGAGAATATGAAAACACAATGTCCAGCTCACCAAAGGCAAACCCAGGGAGCAAGAAGGCTGAACAACCGAAAAGTCACCCACTTGGACTCTCTGAAGCAACAGCAGAACTAGCAAAGCACATGAACAAGGCTCTAGAAAAATCAAATAGGAAAAAGTTTCTCAAATAACTACAGAGATGATGACCACAATGAAAGACATGCTTAGTGATTCTAGAGTAGGTGCTGATAAAAAAAAATAGAGGAGCTTAGGAAAACGATGGAAAAAGTGAACATCCAACATAGGAAAGAAATGGAATCCATGAAACAGATTCAAACAGCTATCCAGGAGATTAGAAATTCCACTGAAAATGCATCCAGCACAATGAGCCAATGTGAAGATAGACTCTCACATATAAAAGACAAGACTGTGGCTAGCAATCATGAAAAGAAACATTTCTTAAAAATAGCAAGAAACCACAAGAAATCAATCCAGTAGCTGCTGGATGATGCAAAACAGTAACAGAAGATTAATTGGAATCAATGAAAAAGCAGGAGATAGTGTAAACAACATAAAATATCTGTCCACAGAAGTAATGGCAGAAAATGTTCCTGGTAGAGAAAAAGAATTTGACAAACAGGTAAGTGAGGCACATAGAACTCAAATTAGCCATGATTTAAAAAAAAAAAAAAAAATCTACACCAGGCATACAATAATCAAGATTCCAGAAATTCAACAGAACAGAAAATTAAAAGCTACTAAATAAATCACCTATAAAAGAAAGCTCATCAGAATCATGACAGATTTCTCAACACAAATTTGCAAGTCAAAAAGACTTTGAAGTGAAGTATTTCAAGCCCTAAATGAAAACCTCCAACCCAGATTGATTGTACCCCTCCCAAACTATCTTTCAAACTTAATGGAGAAAAGAGATACTTCCATGACAAAGGACACTTGAGGAAATTTATGACCACCAAACCAGCACTCCAAAATACTCCAAAAAATATTTTTAAAAAAGATAATGAAGACAACTCTGTGAACCCCAACGGAACAAATCCACCAGGAAAGGCAACCAATTAAAAACAAAGGGGAAAAAGGGGGAATAAACAATAGGGAAAGTAACATGACAAGCATAAGTCAACACATCAGTTATAGCCATTAATGTTAATGGTCTCAACTCACCAATCAAAAGAAACAAACTGGCAGAATGGATCAAGTAACAAGATCCACAAATACGATGCATACAAGAAACACATTTAATTCAAAAAGAAATTCACAGACTAAAAGCCAAAGTCTGGAAAACAATATTCCATGCGACAGGAAACAACAGGGGCAGCTAACTTTTTTGTAGACAAAGTGCATTTCAAGCCAAGACTGATTAAGAGAGACAAAGAACATTACTATATCCTTGTAAATGGTACAATCCAAGAGGAAGAGATAAAAATCATAAATATACATATACCAAACACCAGTGCACACAACTGCATAAAACACATCTCAATGGACAAAGGAAATCAAACAAGCACTAGTACAATTGTAATGGGGAACCTCAATACCTCACTATCAAAAAATATATTAACTAGACAAAAAAATTCAACAAAGAAATATCAGAACTGAATCAAATTTTTGAACAAATGGATTTAATAGATGTCCACAGAGTACTGCATTCCACATCAGAATGTGTTCTCAGATACACATGGGACATTCCCCAAGAGACCACATACTAGCTCACAGAACATGCCTCAGTAAATCCAAAGAAACTGAAATCATCCCCTGCATATCCCTTGCAATGTAATTGGAAATCAATGGCAAACAAAACCGCAAGCACTTCATAAACTGGTGGAAATTAAACAGTACCCTCTTGAACAACCAATGGGGCACATATGAAATTAAAGAAGAAATCAGACAGTTCCTACAGTTAAATGATAATGCAAATATAACATACAGAACTTATGGAACACAGTAAAAGCATTCCGATAAGGAAAACTTATAGTGGTGAATTCCTGTATCAGAAAAACAGACCAAGCTCAAATAAACAATCTAATATTGAACTTTAAATTTCTGGAAAAAGAAGAACAAGTCAACACAAAGCTCATATGAAGGAGAAAATTATAAAGACCAGAGCAGAAATTAAAGCAATGGAGACAAAGAAAACAATACAAAGAATCAATGAATCTAAGAGTTCTCTGAAAGATTCAGTAAAATTGACAAACCATTAACCAACCTTATCAAAAAGAGAAAAGAAAAAAAGACACAAATCCAAGCAATAAGGAATAAACAGGGTAAAATCACAACAGATCTGCAGAAATCCAGATCTTCAACACCTACTTTAAGAACCTGTATATTAAAAGAATGTAAAGCAGAAAGACATAGACGGATTGCTAGATACATATGAATTATCAAAAATGAATCAAGAAAATATAGAAAATTTAAATAAACCAATATCAATCAATGAAATTGAAGATGTAATTTATAACCCACGAACAAAGAAAAGCCTAGGCCCTGACACATTCATTACTAAACTCTACAAGAAATTTAGAGAAGACCTAATGCTGCCACCTCTCAAACTTTTTAATGAAATTAAAAGAGCAGCAATACGTCTAAACTCATTCTTAGAAGCAAGAATTACCCTAATACCGGGGCTGGGGATTTAGCTCAGCGGCATAAGCGCCTGCCTTGCAAGCAGGCAGCCGTGAGTTCGATCCCTGGTACCAGTAAAAAGGAAAAAGACAAAAAAAAAAAAAAAAAAAAGAATTACCCTAATACCAAAATCAGAGAAGGATCCAACCAAGATGAGAACTACAGGTCAATCTCTCTGATGAAAATAGGCACAAAATCCTCAATAAGACACTGGCAAACAAAATGCAGCAAATCATCAAGAAGATTATACACCATGACTAAGTAGGATTCATCCCAGGGATGCAGGAAGAATTCAACATACGCAAATCAACAAATGTAAGATACCATAATACACAGCCAAGGACAAAAACTGTATGATCATTTCAACAGAAGAAGAAAAAGCATTTAATAAAGTCTAACACCTATTCATGTTAATATCCCAATAGAAAACTGGAATAGATGGTCTTTATCTCAATATAAAAGCCATCTATGACAAACCAACATTAAACTAAATAGACAAAAATTGAAAGTTTTCACTTTAAAATCAGGAACAAATGGGATCAATATGTATGACAAATATGTATAAAAAAATAAAAATAAAATAAAATCAGGAACAAGGTAAGGGTGCCCACTATCACCACTCCTATTCAATATAGTTCTGGAAACATTTAGCAAGAGCAACTAGACAAAAGAAAGTAACAGAATAAGGAAAAAATTAAATTATCTTTCATTGCAGATATATGATACTCTACATAGAAGACCCTAAAAACTCCACTACGAGACTTCTATATTTAATAACTAAACTCAGTAGTGTAGCTGGATACCCCGGAAAATCAGTAACAAATTCACTGAGAGAGAAATTAGGGAAACAACATCTTTCACAATCTCATCCAGAAAATGAAATACTTAGGAATCAATCTAAAGAAGAAAGTAAAAGACCTTTGCATTGAAAACTATAGTATTCTGAAAAAGGAAATCAGAGAGAGTATCAGAAAATGGGAAGATAGTCTTTGTTCTTGGGTAGGAAAAGCCAATACAGTAAAAATAGTCATACTTCCAAAATTGTTATATAGATTTATACAATCCTAATCAAAATTCCAATAGCATATCTCACAGAATTAGCGAGAACAAACCTAAAATTCATTTGGAACCAGAACTAGAAAAAGCAATTCTAAGCAACAAAGGCAAGGCAGGGAGCATCCTATTCAGTGACTTGAAATACTACTGTGATAAAAACAGCATGCTACTTGCAAAAAAACAAAATAACAATAACAATCAGACCTGAGGATCAATGGAACAGATCAGAAAATGGGAGAAAGAATGCCAGACATTCTAAGCCACCTTATCTTCAACAAAGGACCCAAACACCTTCACTGGATGAAAGATAAGATTCTTTAATAAATAGTGCTGGAAAAACTGGGTTTCCACATGCCTAACATTAAAACTAGACTCATATTTTCTGCCATGCACTAAAGTTGAAATAGATCTACGATCTAAATTTTAAAACAGGAACACTAAATCTACTGGAAGATAAAATACATAGAACTCTTGAAGATACTGGTATAGACAAAGAATTTATGAACAAAATCCCAATCACACATGAACTATCATAAGGAATCAACAACTGGGATCATATCTTATTAAAAAGCTTTTTACAGCAAAAGTAATCATCGACAGAGTAAAGAGACAGAGTGCAAAAAGAAAAAAAAATTGCCAGCTGTACCTCAAAGGAATAATATCTAGAATTTATGAAAAACTAAAAAAAAAAAAAAAAAAAAAAATCAGATCCCCAAAATTTAAAAATCTAATTCAAAAATGGGCAACTGAAGTGAATAGACACAGATGAAGGAGTAGAAATGGCAAATAAACATGAAAAAATCTTCGACATCACTGGTCCTTTGAGAGATACAAATTAAAACAACACTGAGATTTTATCTCACCCTAGAAAGAATGGCTATTATCAAGAAATCAACCAACAGGGGCTGGGGATTTAGCTCAGTGGCTAAAGCGCCTGCCTGGCAAGCAAGAAGTCATGAATTGGATCCCCTGCACCAAAAAAAAAAAAAAAAGCAAACAACAACAAATGCTGTAGGGTTGTAGGGAAAAAGGAACTCTACTATTAGTAGCAGTACAAACTGGTGGAAATCAGTGTGGAAATTCCTCAAAAAAACTAGGGGTTTCATTTGACCCAGCTATTCCACTTTCTGGTATCTTTCCAAAAGAATTCAAAGAGTCATACCACAGCAATACATGCACCCCATGCTTATAGCACCACCAAATCTTGCAAACAGCCCAAGTGTCCATCAACAATGAATGGATAAAGATGTGGTTTTTTTTAATGCAAGGGACTACTGCTCTGCCATAAACAAGGATAAGCTTGAACCATTTTTAAGTAAATAGATGTATCTTGAGATGATACTCTTTAAATGAAACAAACTGGACACACATGTTTAAATTTCACATGATTCCTCCAGTATAAGAAACCAAAAGCACTTTTGTTCAGAATGATTTTAGTCTGTTTTGTATTATTTAATTTCAACATACATGAAGGTATAGACAGCTGTTGTGAAGAAAACAAGAGATTACAGTACCCATTGCTGACTTTCCTATTGTCTGTCTGTAATACCTTCATTACTCTGTTCTGATCAGTTTTATACTATTTTGTTTTGTATGAATTCATTGTATGTGAAGATATAGGCAACTATTTAGAAAAAAACAAGAGACATTAAGGTAGCCACTGCAGATTTCCTATTATCTTGCTTTGAAATCTGTATCACTAACGTGGTTTTCTTTTCATCTGCTTTGTTGTTTTATGTTTTGTTTTACCCTCTTTAAAATTAAAAAAAAGAAACCAAAAGTATAAGTAAGAACCAAAATGTATAATACATGTTAGGAAATGGGAAGAAAATGTTCAAATGAGAAGGGGAACAAGGGAGGGAAGGGAGAAAGAAAAAGAGACAAGAGAAAAAACTGAGAAAGGGTTTGTAAATAAGAGGGGAAGAGAATGAAGGGCAGGGAGGGAAATGGGAAAAAAAGCAGCAGCAAGATATATACTGGTACAGACTCTATGATGAATGTTATCATTATGTATTCCTAAAGCGTACCTACAAAATAAAAAGAATACAAAGATAAATAAATTTAGATAACACAAAATTCATGGAGATGGCCTTGAAGGAAAAGACCTACAGGAGATGACAGAGTAAGCTACAGAGCTATGTGGGGAGACTAGTAGGGCCATATAAATCTCTCCAGTAAGTTCAGATAAGACAAAAATGCAACCCCTTACCTTTCAAAAGGGGCTGGAAGGTTGGGATCTCTTGCAACTTGATGACATCTGGATCATTGCTGACATTCCGTGAAGCTTGAGAGCCCTGAGCTACAACCACAATATCATCCATCTTGGCTCTATGCTTAGCTGGAGAAGGAGTCACTGAAAATAAAGTTTCTCTGGTGAGAAACTGTATCGTAGCTACACCTGCCTCAACAAAGCTGTTTTCTTTTCATTCAAAAGAATTTTTATTTTGTGGTCATAATGTGTGAAATTTTTTCTTTTAAAAAGAATATATACACACAAGAAAATGTTATTTTGCGATGTGGGCTGGGTAGATGAAATTATGGGAGGCTTTTATCTTCTGTGGTATTAAAAAACTCATTGTATTGGAACATCTAACTTATCTAAACTCTTTCATAACTATTTTCTATAATTCAGCACACAAAAGATACACAAACTGTGTTTCTCCTTTAATTTCCTGGATCTTCCCGACATATGTTCCCATTTTGCTAATGAGGAAATTAGGGTACAAAATTTGGCTGTGACTTGCCCTATATCAATGATGCTACAATTAGGGAAGGAATTGGAGGCCAATGGGTTGTTGATGCACGAAGCCTGTCTCTGTGACACTGGGGTTGCAAAGCTGTCTGTTTACCCTATCACAGTTGGCCAGATCATGGGCCTGGGAAAAGAACTCTGGTTTCAACTCTAGATGAGTTCATTTTTGAAGCCCCAGACCCCTCACTCTGAAAGTTACAGCATTACTCTAAGAACAGAAAAAAATGGGTCCATTCTAGGCTGAGGCAAAATTCAGAAATTTGGAGGATTGTTAGAGGCAGATCAATTTCGAATTCTTTGGAAGAATATAATCCATGTGGAAACAAGTAATTCATGCCATAAAAGATTTCCTAGATCAAGACATCTTCCTCCCCAAATATCCTTTGGGTTTAGGGCAACAATGAATCCTTGGTGTTTTATACTCTAAAACCGTAGTGTTGAGCCTATGGTGGCACACTCCCTATATCACTGAAAGCTCTAAAAGGTGCGCCATCACTGCTCTACAAAGCAGTAATCTCAGTTTCATTGCAGTCACATCCAGAGAAGCCACAGAACAATTATGCCTTCTGAAAGCTGGTTTCCTGAGGCTTTGACTCATTGACTCTTTTAGAAAAATTTCTGCTACTGCCACTATATGTCAGAAATCTTTCCTGCTACAAATTGTAATTTTTCTTTTCCCCAACACTGGAATAAAAGAGACTTCACTACACTGTGACTAGCCTCAATTATCTTACCCAAAAGTGAAGGTATATGATGATTAAATATAAATACCCATATGCAAAGCACTTGGCACACAGTAACAGGCAAATCCTAACACCTGACACAAGCCTATGCTGTTGGTTTACAGTCAAGTAAACATGAAAAAAAACCCATGTTCCTTGCCTCAAATCATATATGCTTCTAGCCATATAAATAGGGAAAAAATAAGAGGTAGCTATTACTATTTTTGTTATAAAACATTTATTATTATGGGCCTTTCAATGAAACGGGAGAATGTAGCTAGGATAGCTGATGCTCCTCACCATTAAAAGGTTATCAATCTAGCCCTAGAACGGTCTGAAACTCGTCTCTTGAAGGATACTCTTCCGTGTGACTTACCCCTAGATCTGTTAACTTCCACATTTCTGAACACCTAATTCTACCAACAGAGCAGTACTACGACCAGGGGTTCTTTCTTTCTTTCTTTTTGGACAAAATATCATTATGTAGTTCTAGCTGGTTTTGAATTCACTATAGAACCTGGACTGGGCTCAAACTCGCAGCAAGCCTCCTGCCTCTGCCTCTCCAGTGTTGAGATTATAGGTGTGCACCACCACGCCCGGCTGCCCAGGATTTCTTTCTAAAACTTGATTTAACTGAAGGCAAATTCTTCCCAGCAAAGAGCGGTTCTAAGACCAGGACTCTTTCAGACCTCAGATTTAACCAATTTGGATTATGCAGGGCACTCTGGACTGTCCTAGAAGTGGGTAACAAAAGAAGCAAATAACCCCCAAACCCCAGCTGTTTCACTAAGCATTAAACTGTATTTTCAGAGCAATAACCCTCCCATTTTCTGAAATGCGTAGAGCAATCCAAAAATAAATGGATGAGGAGAAAAGAAGAAAACTCCAGAGCATGCCACCTGGCCAAACTGCACTTAAAACTTGCCCATGACACCTGAGGGGGAAAAAGTAATTTCTGGAAACATTTGCATTCAAATATTGACTGCTTTACAGCAAACACATCCTCTTAAAACCCATTTTAAAGAAAGCTCTACAGGCCCTGTCTATAAGCCATCTACTGTGTCAGACAAATCTCAGTACTTCAGTCACGATTAGCGAGCCAAAAATTGTCTTTCACAGATGAAGACCGCAGAGGGGAAAAACGGCTGTTTTGAGAACCAATAATGAACTGAGCGTGAGCGCCCACCGTGGCTTAGGAAAACAAAGGTCTGGATACTGTTTTTTATTAAGAAGCACAGGGAGGGTTTCTGTAGGTTGCAGCCGGCCGTCCCTGACCCCGCCAGGCCAGGAGGCAGCCTGCTCCCCAAGCAGACGGGCTGGAGGAGGTTGGGAGATTAGGACACCGACCTGAGGAGTTCAGATCGTTGGGTCGGCTCTCGGCCTCGGAGCTCTGCTCACTGCCCATGGTGCCGGCAGCGGTGGCAGCGATGGTAGCGGAAGAACGGCAGACCGGGCGGTCACCGCTCCGGTGGCAGGGCGACAGGGTAGGGGCCGGGAACCCGCCTGGAGAGGATAAACCGTGTGCGCGCCCCGGTGAATTAATGTGGGGGGGGGGGGGGCGCCAGCCCAAGCCGGGCTTCGGGCAGCGGGGAAGGGGGAGGCCCTATGTGGGGAACACACACACAACGAAGCGCAGCGTAGCAGCACACTGCTCGCCCTCCTTCCTTCAGAAAGCCCTAAAGAATAGGTAGGGGCACCGGTTTAGCCGCATTTGCAGCCACCGGGCGGCGCCGATTTCACTCACTGGCTCAAACACAAGTTGCTCCTTCCGGGACGTACACTGGCGTCGGCGTCGACGTGTGACGTCAATTCCGGGTTAGGACCAGCCCCGCCCCCTGCTTGAGGGAGGAGTGAGGAGAATAGATCCTAAAATAATGGTGAAGCCACTTTAAGAGACCAGACCACTTCAAAACCGTAACTACCTAGGAGAAACCGTTTCTTATTGTAATAATGCATGACCTTTTAAGTACCACCTATATGGTGAGAACTGTGATACAAACATAACAACTTTATAAAATGGATTTTGTGGGGCTGGGGATTTAGCTCAGTGTCATAAGGGCCTGCCTTGCAAGCAGGCAGTCGTGAGTTCGATCCCTGGTACCGATAAAAACGAAAAAGACAAAAAAAATGGATTTTGTAACTCCGTTTTACAGATGAAAAAGTGTCGAATAGACCAGGAATTCGAAGCTGCAACTTTCTGGATGCAAACCTCATTTGCATCTGAACGCTGGGAATTCGGCAGTGAATACCTATACAAAAATGCTAGGAGACTATGAAGGAAGGGACTGAAAATGACTGAAATACAACAATCCAGAGGCCAATAGATAATTTCCCCAAGGAGAAGAGGGGGTAAGTAGTGAAACTACTTACAATTGTCTGATTTCAAAGTAGGTAGTCTTTCCTGTGCTTATCATTGCAATACAATACGAAATATGCACGTAGGGGAAGTTCAGTGTTCTGTGGAGATACAAAAATAACCTACCAGGGGCTGGGGATTTGGCTTAGCGGCGTAAGCACCTGCCTTGCAAGCAGGTAGTCGTGAGTTCGATCCCTGGTACCGATAAAAAGGAAAACGACAAAAAAAAAAAAAAAAAAAAAAAGAACCCACCTAAATATGAAGGTATTGTAACTAAAAACCAACGGAGAGATCAAAGTTGACTTTCTAGAAGGTGATGTTTGACTATATTTTGAGCCTTGCATAACCTACCAAGCTGTTAGAACTGAGAAAAGCCACTCCCTTGCAGAAGGGCCTTGGCTGGCCTCCCAGATCTTTCCTCTTAGGGGTGAAGAGAAGTAAAAGAGGAATGAGGTAGAGAAAACTCATTCTGGTTCTTGTCTCCCCCGCTTCCACGTTAAAGAATGTTTGTCTTGTACTCCATCCTGAATCTGTACTGATGTGATTGTGCTTTTTATGCTTTTTTTTTTTTGAATGAGTATTTCATTCTAAAAGGAAGTTTCTGTTATGGCTTGTTTGTAGAGGTCCCCCCAAAGCCTGACGCAGTCATAGGTGGAGCTTTTTCAAAGGTGGCTGGGTCTACAGTGTGTAAAGCTGGGATTGATACATGGTGCGATGATATGATAAAGGATACTTTATCATGTGATTAACTAAATCACTCCACTGATTGGTTGGTCACCACTTTAATCCTGGTAGACTGGGTACAGTATAAGGAACAAAAAGAGGCTTGTTTTGGCCATTGCTTGCTTTGCTACCTTCTGCCTGCCATGAACTATTTCTCTTGTATGATGCCTGTCTGCCATACTAACCTGCCTTGGAGCCAGCCAATGATGGGCTGAAACCTCTATAAATTGTTAGTTAAATAAAGCTTTCTTCCTTTAACTTTGGGTGTCAAGTATTTTGTCTCAACTAAGACCCTAGCCCATCAGCTGAGGAATGCATAAATAAAATGTGGTTTATCTGTACAATGGAATATCATTTGGCCAAAGGGAGATAAACTGCTAATAAGTGGTATAAACCATGGGTAAAACTTGAAAACATGATGCTGATTTAAAGGGCAGAACACATAAAAATATGTGTCTAGAAGAGACATTACAGATGTAGAAATAGATTAGTGGTTTCTCAAAACTGAGCTAGAAGAGAAAGAATGATGACTAATAGATTGTGGGGTTTCTTTCTAGGGTTGATGAAAATATTCTAAAATTGGTCTTGGTGATCATTGCATAATTCTGAATATATCAAAAACCACTGAAGTGTACACTCTGACTGGGTGAATTGTATGGTGTGTAAATTATAGCTCCATAAAGGATTCAGAAAAAAGATATCTGAAAATAAAATGCCCTCATTCACTAACTTAACATTTCCTGGGAGCCTATAATGTGCCAGGCATTTGTTAAAGATTAAGGATAAAAGATCCAGCAAGACCTAGTCCCTGTCCATAGAAAGCTTACAGTCTGGTGGCAAGAAAGATGAAATGAGTATTCATAATATAAGGATGCTACTGGAGGAGTTCTCAAGGTAGGAATCATTTGGGATTGATGTCTTTTAGCACCTTTAAAATCACTTTCACAACCGTGGTCATGAGTTACACCTATAATCCCAGCCGTCTGGGAAATTGAGGTAGGAGGAGCTCAAATTTAAACCCAACCTGCACACATTAAAAAAATCTTTTTTCCTTTTAAAGAGTTCATGATGTAGCCCAGTGCAAAACTTCTGGGTTCAATCCCCAACAACACGAGAAAAAAATCACTTTTGCCTGGGCAGCTGTGTTTTTGGTGGGACTCTCATCTCTCCAGTTTCCCAAGCTAGAAATCCACTTTCCCTTGAACAGAAAGCCTCTGACCTTACCTCCTTCAGTTATCCTGCGTGTGGCAGGTAGAGAATTTTTCCAGAATGTTAATGAATATTTTCTGATGAACATTCTCTATCCCTCTGTGGACAAAGGCAACCTTTGTGCCAAGTGGGCTGAATCCCCTGAATGTTCACATCCTATCCTGTTGGGAATATTCCCTTCCCATCTAGCCAGCTGAACTCCATGCTTTAAAATTTAACGTATCTACCTCTCTGAGTTTCCTTAGCTGGCAGCTTCTATCATGACATTCATTCTTTATACACCTATTAATCTACTTGTCTGTCTCCCCCACTGAAATAGAATCATCTTGAAGGTAGATCCCATGTGTTATTGGTCTTTAATTTCCACTGCAATTGCTTAATACATATTTTCAGAATTTTTTTAAAATGTACCTCCATATAAATAGGACTTGTCTCATAAGAGGATTAAGAATCTCTTCAGGCAGCAAGGTGACACTGGACATGATTTCTAATTTAAATATCTATTTCATATCAATACAAAGTCTCCCTTATTATTTTTATCAGTGCCCTTTGTTCACTTTTGGAACTGAAAAAAAAATAATGTATCATTTCAACAATAACAAGTACATTGTATCAAAACACAAAATCTAAAATTTCTAATAAGGGAAAAGTCTTCCTAGCGCCTAGCATGAGTCCTTCAAGCCTCTACACTAAATACCTCATCTGCGGAGGTAAAGTGTACATATACATCAGTCTCTTGTTGCATTCAGAAAAATCACCATGGAACCTACTTTTCTGTAGTAATTTTTTTTTTAAGTACTAGAGATTGAATCCAGTGTGCTCATTCATTATTTAAGACTGGCCTCAAATTTATAACCCTCTGTCTCAGCCTCCAAAGTGGCTGGGATCACAAAGGTACACCTCTGCATGCAGCCACATGGATAGCTCTGTAAAACCAAGTTTTAGGGCCAGGGATTTAGTGGCTTAAGTGCCTGCTTAGCAAATATGAAATAGTGAGCTCCATCCCCAGTACCAAAAAAAAAAAAAAAAACAGATATGGCAAGACTATTATAACTGAAGAATAGGTCATCCCCTGACTACAACTAGTAGCTGAGTTTCTCCCAACAGGCCATTGTTCATGAGTTTTTTCTGACAACATATACCTCTAGTAGCAATTGGGTAAAGTCAGGTATATAAGCCTAGAATAGTCATCTTCAATGCACAGTGATTCAGGTTTGAAAACTTTCACACCGGGGTTCCTGGGGCACCTCGGCCCGTACCCAGCCGCGCCTGGCCGTCGGTGTGCGGAGGAGGAGCTGCGCGGATCCGGAGCCGCCTGCAGAGGCCCCGTCCTTTGTCTGGAGGAGGAGGGGTCCCGGGTTCCTGGGGCACCTCGCCCCGTACCCAGCCGCGCCTGGCCGTCGGTGTGCGGAGGAGGAGCTGCGCGGATCCGGAGCCGCCTGCAGAGGCCCCGTCCTTTGTCTGGAGGAGGAGGGGTCCCTGGTTCCTGGGGCACCTCGGCCCGTACCCAGCCGCGCCTGGCCGTCGGTGTGCGGAGGAGGAGCTGCGCGGATCCGGAGCCGCCTGCAGAGGCCCCTTCCTTTGTCTGGAGGAGGAGGGGTCCCGGGTTCCTGGGGCACCTCGGCCTGTACCCAGCCGCGCCTGGCCGTCGGTGTGCGGAGGAGGAGCTGCGCGGATCCGGAGCTGCCTGCAGAGGCCCCTTCCTTTGTCTGGAGGAGGAGGGGTCCCGGGTTCCTGAGGCACCTCGGCCTGAGCCCAGCCACGCATAGCCATCTGCGTGCAGAGGAGGAGCGGGGTAGATCCGGAGTGCCCGCAGGAGGCCCTTCCTTTGTCTGGAGGTTTGTGGATATCTCTGCAAGCAGGGAGGGATCACAGGCTCCTGAGGCACTGCGGTCTGTGGTGAGTACCCTAACCCCGCTGCGATCCAAGAGCTGTGGATCTACCAAGGGGCAGGTGGGCGCACAGTGTCCCTGAGGCCCAGCTTGTCTGGAACCGCGGAGTTCTGAACAAGCAGAGAAGGGCCATTGGTTCTGCAGGCCCAATGGCCTGGGGTAGAGTGGTGCCAGAGTCTCAGTAGCTGCAAACATAGAAGGGGATTTTCAACAGATCCTGAGGAGGCTTTCAAATAACACTTGAAACACAGAAATATAGGAAAATGACAAAACGAAAGACCAAATTACAACCTCAAACCTCCAGCCCATCTCAGGAAACCCTAGGAGAAGTGTATTTAGAAGAAAATATATCCCATCCTCCTCATATATTAGACACAATAGCTACTGAAGTTGACAAACAACTCCAGGAAGCTTTAAAGAAATTCAAACTCGAAATAATTTCCCAGATAAAAGAAGAAATGATAAAAGAAATGAAAGAGATTCTAAATATATCTAAAGAAAACACAGATAAAAAATTGGAGGAATTAAACAAAAAGATAGAATCCCTAGACGAGCAATATAAGAAACAAACAGAATACATAATGCAGATGCACAGAGATATACAGGAAATAAAAAACTCCACTGAAAGTTGTAAAAACCGCCTTAATGAAAGTGAAGATAGAATTTCAGACCTTGAAGACAGGATTGCAGCAAGTGAACAGGAAAGGAAAGATCTTTTAAAAATAACAAGGAATCAGGAAACAACAATTCAACAAGTGCAAGATGATGCAAAGAAGAATAACATAAGAATGATAGGGATTAATGAAAAAGAAGGAGACAACATAAAGGATATCAAGAGGATATTTAGAGAAGCAATAGCTGAAAACTTCCCAAGCATGAGATCAGAAACTGACATCAGGATCAGTGAAGCATATAGAACTCCAAATAGTCATAACCAAAATAAAACTACACCCAGACATATAATAATCACCATCCCAGAAATCCAACACAAGAATAGATTATTAAAAGCTGTCAGAGAGAAAAGACAGATCACTTATAAAGGAAAACCTATCAGAATCACAGCAGACTTCTCATCACAAACAATAAAGTCAAGAAGAGCATGGAGTGAAGTATTCCAGATCCTAAAGCAAAATGATTTCCAACCTAGACTGATATATCCTGCAAAACTATCATTTAAAATAGATGGTGCAATACGATACTTCCATGACAAAGAACAGCTGAAAAACTTCATGAACACCAAACCAACCCTGCAAAAAATATTGAAAGACAGTTTAGATACACAAAGGAAAAAAACCACTAAGCAAAGCAAATAATTAAACAGAACCGAAAGATAAAGATGCAACAGCAGAGAGATAAGAATCCTACAATTAAACAACATTTAACAGTAATAACCATTAATGTAAATGGTCTCAATGCACCAATCAAAAGAAACAGACTAGCAGAATGGATCAAGAAACAAAATCCAACCATATGCTGTTTACAGGAAACCCATCTAACCCAGAAGGATACTCACAGACTGAAAGTCAAAGGATGGAAAACAATTCTTCATGCAGCAGGAATCCAAAAAAAGGCAGGAGTAGCCATTCTGTTTGCAGACAACGTGAACTTTAAACCAACAATGACCATAAAGGACAAAGAAGGTCACTACATACTCGTAAGGGGAAAACTCCAAGAGGAAGAGATAACTATCTTAAATATATACGCACCAAACTCCAGAGCACCCAGTTATATAAAACAATTATTAACAGAAATGAAAACTCAAATTATCAGTAACACAATTGTAACGGGAGACCTTAATACGCCATTGACACCAAGGGACAGATCGACCAGACAGAAAATGAGTAAAGAAATAACAGAACTGAATCATACCTGTGAACAAATGGGTTTGATAGACATATACAGAATGTTCCACCCAACAACATCAGAATACACATTCTTCTCAGCAGTACATGGATCATTTTCTAAAATAGACCATATATTAGCTCATAGAACATATTTAAACAACTGCAAAAGAGCTGAAATCATCCCTTGCATGTTATCGGATCACAGCGCTCTGAAATTAGAAATTAATGATAAAAGATACTGCAAAAATCCCACAAACACATGGAAACTGAATAACACACTCTTGGGTAATCAGTGGGTCACAGAAGAAATTAAAGAAGAAATCAAACAATACCTAAAAGAAAATGAAAATGCAGATACAACTTACCGGAATCTGTGGGATACAATGAAAGCCGTTCTGAGAGGAAAATTTATTGCACTGAGTTCCCACATCAGGAAAACAGAACGAATACAAATAAATAACTTGATGCTACACCTCAAACAGCTAGAAAAGGAAGAGCAAGTCAAGCCCAAAGCCAAAAGAAGAGAGGAAATTATAAAAATCAGAGCAGAAATCAATGCAATAGAGACTAAGAAAACAATCCAAAGGATCAACAAATCAAAGAGTTGGTTCTTTGAAAGAATAAATAAAATCGATAAGCCCCTAGCCAACCTTATTAAAAAAAGGGAAGAAAAAGCTCAAATTCATGCAATAAGAAATGAAAAAGGAGAAGTCACTACAGACCCAATAGAAATACAGAAGATCATCAACACCTATTTTGAAAACCTCTACTCTCAAAAGTTTGATAACACAGAAGAAATAGACAGTTTCTTAGAAGCATATGAAGTGCCAAAGCTAGATCAAGAGGATGTAAAACTGTTGAATAACCCAATCTCGGTTACTGAAATTGAAAATGTAATTAAGTCCTTACCCACCAAGAAGAGCCCAGGCCCAGATGGATTCACTGCAGAATTCTACAAGAAATACAAAGAAGACCTAATGCCGACACTCCTCAAACTATTCAATGAAATTGAAAGGGAAGCAATCCTGCCTAAGTCATTCCTGGAAGCAAATATCACTCTAGTACCAAAACCTGAGAAAGACCCAACTAAAAAAGAGAACTATAGACCGATCTCCCTAATGAACACAGATGCAAAAATCCTCAATAAAATATTGGCAAATAGGATCCAGCAAATCATCAAGAAGATTATACACCATGACCAAGTGGGATTCATCCCAGGAATGCAAGGATGGTTCAATATACGCAAATCAATAAATGTAATTCACCATATCAATAAAGCCAAAAATAAGAATCACATGATCATTTCTATAGATGCAGAAAAAGCCTTCGATAAGGTCCAACATTTATTCATGATAAAAACTCTACAGAAAATTGGAATAGATGGTCTTTACCTCAATATAATAAAGGCCATTTATGACAAACCAACAGCCAGCATCATACTAAATGGCCAAAAATTGAAAGCCTTTACTTTAAAATCAGGCACAAGACAAGGATGTCCTTTATCACCACTCCTATTTAATATAGTACTGGAAGTACTAGCCAGAGCAATTAGGCAAGAAAGAGAAATAAAAGGGGTAAAGATAGGAAAAGAAGAAGTTAAGTTGTCATTGTTTGCAGATGACATGATACTCTACATAGAAGACCCCCTAAGCTCCATTGAAAGACTCTTAGGTACAATAAATAAATTCAGTAATGTGGCTGGATACAAAATCAGTACTCAGAAATCAATAGCATTCCTATACACAAACAACAAAACCACAGAGAGGGAAATAAGGGAAACTGGACTATTCACATTAGCAAGCAAAAAAATGAAATATTTAGGAATTACTCTTACGAAAGAAGTGAAAGACTTATACAGTGAAAACTATATTACACTGAAAAAGGAAATTGAAGATGATCTCAGAAAATGGAAAGACATCCCTTGCTCATGGATAGGAAGAACAAACATTGTGAAGATGGCCATTCTCCCAAAACTCTTATACAGATTCAATGCAATCCCAATAGAAATACCATCAACATACCTTATAGATCTAGAGAAATCACTCCTAAATTTCATCTGGAACCAGAAGAGACCTAGAATCGCAAAAGCAATTCTAAGCAGCAAAGACAAAGCAGGAGGCATCACAATCCCTGACTTGAAATTATACTACAAAGCAACAGTAGTAAAATCAACATGGTATTGGAATCAAAACAGAGCTGAAGATCAATGGAATAGATTAGAAGATACAACCACAACTACAAACACACTCAACCACCTTATCTTCGATAAAGGAGCCAAGCAGGTTCACTGGAAGAACGACAGTCTCTTTAATAAATGGTGCTGGAAAAACTGGCTCTCCATTTGCCAAAAACTAAAGCTAGACCCATGTCTATCACCATGTACTAAATTAAAATCTAAATGGGTCAAAGATCTGAATATTAAAACAGAAACGCTAAATCTATTGGAAGACAAATTGGGTAGAAACCTTGGAGACATAGGAGTAGGTAGAGAATTCATGAATAGGACTCAAACTGCACGGGAAATACTTCCCAGAATCAATAACTGGGACCACATCTTATTAAAAAGTTTTTGCATGTCAAAAGAAATCTCCAGCATAGTGAAAAGAAAACCCACAAACTGGGAAAAGATTTTAGTGAACTCTCTCTCAGACAAGGGACTCTTGTCTAAAACATATAAAGAATTAAAAAAACTCAGACCTTCAAAATTCAAAGATCCAATCCAAAAATGGGCATCTGAGATGAATATGCAATTCTCAGATGAAGAAATGCAAATGGCAAATAAATACATGAAAAAATGCTCATCATCATTGGTCATTAGAGAAATGCAAATTAAAACCACACTGAGATACCATCTCACTCCTGAAAGAATGGCCAGGATCAAGAAAACCAACAAC
Organism: Cavia porcellus; assembly: GCF_034190915.1. NCBI lineage: Eukaryota > Metazoa > Chordata > Mammalia > Rodentia > Caviidae > Cavia > Cavia porcellus. The sequence goes on along the minus strand of NW_026947510.1, from coordinate 37,842,437 downwards.
AACAAATGCTGGAGAGGCTGTGGGGAAAAAGGAACTCTCCTGCACTGTTGGTGGGAGTGTAGACTGGTACAGCCTTTGTGGAGATCTGTCTGGAGGTTTCTCAAAAAGTTGGGATTGGAAATCCCATTTATTCCAGCTATTCCACTTCTAGGCATATTCCCAGAAGAACTGAAAGCATCATACCACAGGGATATATGTGCACCTATGTTTATAGCAGCACAATTTGTAATCGCCAGATCTTGGAAACAACCCAAGTGTCCATCAACTGAGGAATGGATAAAAAAGTTGTGGTATTTCTATACAATGGAGTATTATTCAGCTATAAAGAAGGATCGCATTGAGATATTTATCAATAAATGGGCGCAGCTTGAGACCATACTCATAAGTGAAATAAATCAATCTCGCATGTATGAATACCGAATAGTTTCCCTAATGTAAGTAATGATTCAAATATATAAAAATATGTGATAATCATGATTCCCCATTATGTGGCCTTGAAGCCTTATAAAATTTTCACTTATTAATTAGAAAGGCTTTACTCTGGGCTTTTTGATATGGAAATATTTGAAGCTATAGTATATGAAGTTTTATCCAAATATTTTAAGGAAAAAGACAGACACTATGGTAACTACTATTCTTTAAAAAAAATTATTTAGCTATTTCTTATGTTTATTTTAATTAAGGGAAAAACTTAAAAAATTAGGATATATAGTAGTAACTCTTTTTGATCTCCTATTAACTTGTTTTGAAGTCCTGTAATACTCCCAAGATCTTGTTTTGACTGATTAGACTCTGTTCCATTCTGTGCGATAGTAGCAAGTTTGAAGGTATAGGCAACTAATTTGAAGGCAATAAGATTCACAAAGATGCCCATTCTGGTTTGACTATTGTCTCCTTTGGAAGTCCTGTAATGTTCACAATGCCTAAGTTTTATTGGTCTTGTTCTCCACTGTTTTGTCCGGCTTTATAATATCTAATGAGATGGACAATTCCTTTTAAGGAAACAAGAGACAATGTTGATAACCATTGTTGATGACCTTGTACTCTGTTCTACATCATGTGCTATGTCTATCCTTGGTTTGGACTTACAGCTTTGTTTTGCCATATTTGACTTTATTCTCTCCCCTCCAAGAGAGTAATGAGAACTGAGGAGTAATAAAATCCAAAATGTATAAATTTTGTTATAAAAAAGAGAGGGAGGGGAAAAAAAAGAGCTCTAACGGATATAACAACAAGTGTGTTTAGGGATGTTAAATAGCTGACTATATTAATGTTTTTGGATCATTGAACACAGCTGTTTGCAGTCTCTCCGTTTGAATGTCTACTTTGTATTCTTTGATACTGTGATTTGAGCAACTATTTCCAAGATGATATTATGTAATCTATTAACAGGTGATTTCTTACTGTTATGTTTTTTTTTGTAGTTATGTATTATGTGTAACCTTACACTGCTTTGTTTTGTTTTGTGTTTTTCTCTTTTTCCTCTTAAATAATAAAAAAAAAAAAAAGAAAACTTTCACACCAACCAAAATGAAGATACTGACAATTTAGATCACTCAGCAAATTAAGTGTCCGAGGTTTAGAAATGGGTCACTTGAGTGTCTGTGAAGGTGGGGGTGAGGGAACAGGAATGTAGAAATGTTTTCTGCAACCCATGCCAGTTTCTCTCATTCTGATACACACCAGGTGTTATGTTAAGTGTTAGGCATGCTTTTGTTTTTGTTTTTGAGATAGAGTTCCACTATGTAGTCCAGGCTGGCTTTGAATTCACTATGTAGTCCAAGCTGGCCTCAAACTCACAATAATCCTCCTGCTTCAGCTTCCTAAATGCTGGGATTACAAATATATGACACCACAGCTTGAGATACAATTTTGTCCACTATCCTATACACCAGTCTTTTACCCTTATTCCCTGTACTTAAAAACAAAAAGCCAAATGCCTTTTTCTAGTATTGCCTGGCACATAATACTTCACTGCAGAATTGCCAACTCTCTGGAGGACCTTCCATTTTCCAGCTGTGGAAATGGGAATTTCACAACTGTGTCCCCAAATAAGATGCACTGTAAACGTTTGAACATGAAGAAGCTGGTCTCATAGCACAACTCAAAATAGTTAAATATTGGAAGTAATCTACTGTCCATCAACAGGTAAATGGATACATAGTGTGTATATTTATACAGTAGAATACTAAGCCACGAGGAAGGATACATTTGTAAGAAAATAGATGTACCTTGAGATCATAATGTTAAGTGAAATAAATCAGACATGACTATAAATCTCTGTCTATGTGTGTGTGTGTGTGAGAGAGAGAGAGAAAGAAGAGAGAGAAAGAGACGGGGTCTCACTCTGTAATTCAGGCTACATTTAAAGTCACTCTGTGGCTCAGGCTAGCCTAGAACTCTCCGCAATTTTCCTGCCTCTGCCTTTTGAGTGCTGGAGGCATGCACCACACACCAAGGCCACACTCTTTGTCTTACATAAGAAACCTAAAATAGAAATAAAGAACAAATAAAGGCTGGATAAGAGAAATAGGGAAATAGATCCTTTACAAATACAAAAGAAATCTAGAAATGAAGAGAGAAGGGGCAATAAAAAGAATTAAGATGTATGCACATGCACACATCCCCACGATGAGCATAATCACTTGATGTGTACTGCAAACATGTACTAATAACATTTTTTTAAAAAAAGAAACTGTGCTCAATGGTTGCTTCTGGGATAGGTGATTAGAACCCAGGGACCTAGGATTAGAGGAGCACATTTCTAACAGTGCATGTTTGCAGTACATAATAATTGAATTCATGGGGAGTTGGCACACGTGTATACCATTAATTCTCCCCTGTTGCTCCATCTCTTGGTCTCCTTCCCCTGCAGATCTCTCCCCCTATTGGAAAGGAGTCTGTGGTGTTGCCTTCCTTGCGCATTTGGTCAGGCCTGGCCTTGCAGACCCGACCCACGCAGAACAGTTTTCTAGTCTGAGGTGGGGACACTGTGCAGCTCCGCACCGGCAGTACAGCTCCCCCGCCGGCGGGCTCGGCTCTCCTGGGCGCTGGATGTTGCTAGGAAGCAGCTCCGGGTTGCGGAGCCTGAACGTGCCCTTCCCCCGCCACAAACTTTGGGTCCCTGGGACGGAAGCAGGAACTTGCTAACCACAAAACGCTGCAGCGTTGCGGTGCGGTCGCCGCACAGATCCGTCAGCCCTGCCTGCGAGCGCCACGAGCTGGGTTTGCTCCCCGAGTGGGGGACAAGGACATACGGGTCCTCTGCCACCAGGTAAGGCGTTCGCCGCCCCTCCTTCGCGGCCCTTAGTAACCTCGCCCCTCGCAGCGGGCAGCTCTCCCCTGCTTTCCTGGGACCTGTGCACCTCCCGCCCTAACCGGAGCCCCTCCGAGGACCAGGCCGGGGTGAATGAGGGGCCAGCCGGAGCTTTGCCTCAGTATCCCAACGGCAGAATAGTCAACGAGCACATCCTTTCCCAAGGGGAAGGGAAAAATTCCCATGTTTTCTTGGATGCCTTGTCTTGCATTTTCCGTGTTGAATTATTGTCTAGTATGTCCAATATGTGAAAAATTAAGAGTATGCTCTAAGTAAAATGATTTCCAATTATTTGAAGTAGTTACATACAAATAAGTTTTAGTGACCCCAGCAGGCTGGAGTACCTGCAAGTACTTCCTCGCTCTCCCCCTATATTCATTACTCCTGGCTTTCAGCAGGATTCCTCTCAACTTCAAACCTTTTAGGCCAAAAGAACGGTGGATTAGCAGACCTAATTAGCTGGGGTGGTAGCTCAGTGGCTGAGTGCTTGCTAGCAGGTGCAAGGCCCTTGTTTTGGTCCCCAGCCAAATAATAATGATAATAAATTCAGAAAGTGGAGGCAAAAAAGAGGCAGAGATCTTAATTAGCTAATAATCATTGACTGTTCTTAATGAGATAAATTCTTTAGTACTTCTCCAGTCCAGCTCTATAAAGAAGCTGCAAGCTGAGACCACAGCTCCTCCCTCTCAATGCATAACTGAGGTTTCCTTGCACCCTGGAGGAAAGACTTTATCAGAATCCATTCCAAGCATCTTCTACCTGGGTTTTTCTCCTTTGTCTCCTTAGGGCTAGAAAAGAGGCTTACAAAACATTGCAGCGTAACAAGTAATTTATGCCAAGACTTTTATCTGGGGGGTCCATGGAGGAAATTCTGGAAGTCTGAGAATTTAAGTGGAGAAACTTTATTATTTCATAAAACCTCTAACTGAAAGATTGTTTCCTTCCAGAAAAAATGCAAGCAAAGACCACAGGAATATTAACAGCTGTGATTTCAGCCAGTAGAAATCAGATAGTTTCATATGTTACCTATTGCACGTCTCAACATTTTTTATAGTCAACACTACTTCCAAATCCTTGGCAGTTAATAGCACCATTTGTTATTCATAAGATAATAAAGATATTCATATAGCTCACAAATATTTTTTGGTTTTATTTTAACTGATAATGCAAATAGTAAATGATTTCACTAGGATTCTTGTAAGAAATAAAGAATATTTGTAAAGTACTTAGCATGGAGACCGGCATGTGAGAAACCATAAATACTAGTATTTTATTGTATGGAGAGATCAGACATAACATTTAACAAGGCAGGTATTAGACTTGTGTTCTACTATCATAGACTTGTTTTTGTTTTCCAGTTGTTGGGGGTTTTCCTCCAAGTAAAGTTCACAGCTCACATAGGATTGACTTGTGTGTTTTACAGTTCTGTGGATTTTGACAGATGTATGGTGATATATATCCACCATTACAGGTCTCCATTGTTGTATTCATTATTCCATTTTTCTTTCCATTTCCATGTAAACTTAAGAACCATTTTGTTGGTCTCCACAAAGTAATTTGTTGCGATTTTGATTGGGACTATATTAAATCTGTAGGTCAAATTGGAATAACTTACATTTTAGCAATATTGAGTCTTCCTACCCATAAATGTGGAACATCTATTAAAATCTCTGATTTCTTTCATCAGAGTTTTATAGGCACAGTTTTAAAACTAGGTTGATAATTATACTTCAATATAACTGGCTTCCTTGATAATCTGTACATTTCATTGTATGCATTTTGAAATGCCTATTTCAGAATAGATGTGAAGCTTCCTTAGACTACCAGAGAGGTTCATAGCAAAAACAAATTAAAGAAGGGGTAATTCTGTTCTAATTGTTCAGTCAACAATTTGTATTATGGAAAGTTTGGGTTGGGTGGATGAGGATATTCTGATCTTGTTTTGCCAGTTTGTTTATTTTTCCTAAAAGAACCTCCTCACCAATGGAGTTGGCATTGTACAGTGTGACTTTTCTGTTTTTAGAGACATCAGAAAGGATGCCTGCCCCAACTTGTCCTCACTTGAGCCAGAATATTCTCTCTTGTGGATGGTTAATTCGTCAAATTAGATTATTAAAATTATCTGCTTCCAGTTTGATAATTATAAGAAGCAGCAATAAAAGAAGCTCCTTCTCCTTTCTTTCTTTTTCATTACTATAAATGAGATAGAAAAAACTATTTTGCAGGCTGGCCTAAGGATTAAAAGAGATAATATATGTAAATTGCTTAGCAAGATGCCTACTGCTCACTAGATGGTATCTATTTTTATTTTTACATTTATTTATTTATTTTGGTACCAGGAGTTGAACTCAGGACCTTGCACTTGCCAGGTGGGTGATTATCCTGCTTAGCTATATTCTCAGCCCCTAGGTAATTTTTTTAACTGTCTTAACTATTATATATATATAATATATATATATATATATATACATATGTTTTTTCTTTCAGCTTGTTACACTAATGACATCTTACTTATTTCACTAGTGAGTATGTTCTCAAGGTGCATCAATTTACCTATAAAAGTATCCAGTTTATCATTCTTTGTGGCTGAGTATACTCCATTATATAAAAATACCACATCTTTTTTTATCCATTTCTCAGTCAATGAACATTTAGATTGATTCCAAGATCTGGCTATTATAAACTGTGCTACTATAAACATGGGTATACATATGTCACTACAGTATGATGTTTTTAATTCTTTTGGGAAGATACCCAGAAGAGAAAAGCTGGGTTGAATGGGACCTCCAATCCTACTTTTTTTGGGAATCTCCACACTGATTTATGTCTACAGTGGTTGTACCAATCTGCATTCCCACCAACAGTGGCGAAGGGTTCCTTTTCCGCCACAACCCTTCAGGATTTGTTATTGGTTGATTTCTTGATACTAGCCATTCTTTCTGGGGTAAGGTGGATCTCAATGTTGTTTTAATTTGCGTCTCTTGAATGACCAGTGATATTGAACATTTTTTCCCATATTTATTTGCTGTTTGTATTTCTTCAACTGAGAAGTGTGTATGCATCTCAGATGCCTACTTTTGGATTGGGTCTTTAAATCGGCAAGGACTATTTTTTTGAGTTCTTCACATGTTCTCCATGGTAATCCTTTGTCTGAGGAACAGCTGACAAACATTTTCTCCCACTTGTAGGTTGTCTCTTCACTCTGTTGGTGGTTTCTCTTGATGTGCAAGAGCTTTTCAGTAGGGTAAGATCCCAGTTGTTGATTCTTCATAATAGTCCTCTGCAATCTGGGTTTTGTTCATAAAGTCTTTGCCTACACCAATGTCTTCAAGAGTTTTACCTCCTCTGTCTTCCAGAAGATTTAATGTTTCTGTTTTAATATTAATATCTTTGATACATTCTTAGCTTAGTACATGGTGAAAGATATGGGTCCAGTTTTAGTCTTTGCATGTGTGGCGCCAGTTTTTTTCAGCGCCATTTATTAAAGAGGCTCTCTTTCTCCTTAGATGGTTTTTAAATGCTGATTATTACTGAGAAAAGAAGCGTGCTCTAATCAATTATCACAGCTTCAGTAGTTAAAGAAATTTTGTGTTCTCTCTCCTCCTAATCAGAAAAAAAAAAGCAAGAAGATAAAGAATTCTGGCACTCAGGGAAAGGCCTGCTGTTTATATCTCTCCGCAAGCACTGTCAGCTTTTAATCATTGATCAGATAGTATTTATATTTGCGCAGCTTATTCTTCACCAGTTTTTATTACTTATTTATTTTGTTCTTTTGAGACAAGGTCTCTGTAGTTCAGCCTGGCCTTGAACTCACTATGTATGTGAGCTGCCAAAGCAAATACCTTGAACTCACTGTGTAGCTCAGGCTGGCCTCTAACTAGATGTGATTATCCTACTTCAGCCTACCAAGTGGCACCACACCAGCTTTTGTCAAGTTTTAGGCTTGTTTTTTTGTTGGTTTGTTTTGAGACAAAGTCAGTCTGGCTATGTAGCCCAGGTTGGCCTTGAACTTGAAACAATCCTCTTGCCTCAGCCTTGTGAGTACTGGATTATAAGCTTGTGCCACCACACTTGACTTCAAGTTTTAAATGAAAGATTATCTCAGATCTACTAAAGATAATTTTAAAACTTATTTATTTCTGTATGTGGGTCATTTTCATTGACTTGATGGAAATGAAATATTCCCTCCCTGATGTTGTTTTGTTTTAATTTTCTTTTCTTTTTTTTTTCTTTTTTTGAGTCAGGGTCTCGTTATGTAATTCAGGCTGGCCTTGAGCTCACTTTATAGCCTAGGCTGGTCTTGAACTCGCAACAATCTTCGTGCCTCAGCCTCCCGAGTGTTGGGATTACAGGCGTGAGCCACCACGCCCGGCTGTTTTGTTTTAATTTTCAATACTGGGCTTGGACCCAGGGCCATGGCACTGACCTATATCCTCAACCCTTTAATATTTTGAGGTAGAATTTTGTTAAATCGCCCAGGACTAAAATTTCAGTCCTCCTGCATTAGCCTTACAGGAGTACTGGAATTACAGGCATGTGGCGCCGCTGGTTTGTTAAAAGAAACAAAACTCATTGATGATTTTCTATTTTTATTCTAGAGAGAAAATCCACCATCTGTCTAATCTTCCTGAAGCAAACTGATGTCCGAGTGAGGGTCATCCTTAACCTTCGAAGGCTAAATCTAAATTGAGTCTAAAATGTTCTTCAGGGAAGAGCAGCACTTGACCTTCAGTTTGGTGATAATATGCTTCCTGACACTAAGTCCCTCCACCAGTCAGAACTGCCTCAAGGAGAGTCTAGAAGACGTGGTCATTGACATCCAGTCATCTCTCTCTAGGGGAATCAGAGGCAATGAGCCCATCCATACAACAACTCAAGAAGACTGCATTAATTCTTGCTGTTCAACACAGAACATAGCAGGTAAATAATATGTAGCTCTTCATCCCTATGTTTCATGACATAAGTAGATAGGGGACGCGACTACACCAGTGATTCACAATGGGGTAGACATATGGGAACCGAACCACTGACTGGTCAGTGGCTTAGGGTAAGTGAAGAAGCAAGCAACTGACCACCATTGTATTGCAGCTTCTAGGACTAAGAGTTCTGGATGGGTGCTGGTCTCCAGAAAGACACTTTGATCAGAAATTTGGGTCTTTCAGCTTCACTTCCTGACCTCCAAGGAGGAGTTGGAGGTTGAGCTCAATCACAGTGGCCAGTAACTGAATCAATCACTCCTGGTAATGAAACCTCCATCCAGTCCCCTAAATGATGGGGTCTGAGGAACTTAAAGTTTGATAAACATATACACCCATGGGCTAGGAAGGTGGCACACCCCAGTTCCATAGAGACAGGCTTCTGCATTGGGGTCATTGTCTGAAGCATGCTTTGGGCTAAGCCCTCAAATGCTCAACCTGGAGTCTGCTGCTAACGCCAGGTGGTTAGGGTCAGAATGAAATCAAACTGAATCATATGATACCTGGCCATTGGAGAAGTAGCGCAGAACAAATGCCATATGTGTGGTGTCGGTAGGAAGAATCTCTGCAGTGGTCTTGTATTGAGCATTATGCTTTGGATATTGTTTGTGGAAGTCATTTGTAGAAATCACAGAGGTTGCTGGGCAGGGTGGCACATGCATATAATCTAGGAGGGCTGACACCGGGGGATGCAGGATTGAGCCCAAACTGGGCAATTTACTGACTTAGTGAGATGCAGCCTCAAAAAAAGAAAACTAGAAAGGGGTAGGGATGTAGATCACTATGTAAAGGACCCAGGTTCAATTCTCAGCACCCCCCACCAAAAAAAACCCTATAGAAATTTAATTTAAATTTATACTTTTTCTTTTAATTTTAATATAAAGATTTATGTGAGCCAGGTGTGGTAGCACATTCCCATAATTCCAGCCCTCTGGGAGGCTGAGACGGGAGAATTCCGGCCTAGGCAAATTTAGTGACTTAGGGACATCCTGTCTTAAAAATAAAAAGGCATGGAGATGTAGCTCAACATGAAGGCCCTGAGTTCAAACCCAAGTAAACCCTATCCCCATTTTTTAAAAATAGATTCATCTGCAAACCTGCTGAATTATAGGTAAAGGTATTTCCTGACATCTTAGGAAACCCTGCATTTGTCCTGCATTCCAAGAAATGAAGATTTGCTATTTTATTTCCCAAGCAAAAGTACTATTACTGCTCTGTGGGCCACAGTTAGTGGCCCTGAAAACATTTTTCTCATTCATTGAGCAATGATAATTTAATTGTCTAGGATTCAGAAGGCACTTTGAAAGTTTAATAATAGCTGTGGACTCTAGAGAAATAACATAAACACAAAGAGCATAAGATTTTGTGATGTTTGGGCTTCTGGATTCTTCCATTTATCTAAGTAGCAAAAAGAATGGTATTGCAGGTGTCACATTTTTAGAAAAGGGGAGAAGGAGGGCCTGTCTTATTGCCCAAGTAGGAGAGAAATGAGGTGATTAAACCCTGCTGGGGCTGAGTCTCCTTTCCCACCTGAATTGCCTGACTAGAGGTGGTGGTGATGTTGGCAAACCATTTGCTCCGCTCCTCCGTGGTACTGGGAATTGAACCAAGGCCTTGCACATGCTTGGCGAGTGCTATACCGCGGAGCTCCAGCTCCAGTTTTTTCTGTTGTTTTATTTTGAGACAAGGTCTCACTATATTACCCAGGTTGTCCACAGATTTGCGATCCTCCTGCCCTACACTCCCCAGTAGCTGGAATTTCAGGTGTGCGCCATTGTGCCCGGACAAATGGTATGTTTTTAATAGTCTATGTGCCTCTTGACCTCCAGCCCGACCAGAGGTATGCTGCTCCCTCAAGGGTCATAAGCCAAGATGGCCATGATGAATAGAGAGAATAATGGCTTCTGGACATGAGACAACGAAAAAAGAAGCCAGAAGTGGAAGGTGAAGGAAAATAGAAAAAAATGATAAAAATGGAAATGTGAAGAAACAGCAAAAGAATTGTACTGAAAAAATAAAAAGCCTGACATAGTGATCACATCAGTAATCCTATGTACTCAGGAGGCTGAGGCAGGGTGATTGCATGTTCAAAGCCAACCTAGACAATTAAGCAAGATCCTGTCTCAAAAAAAAAAAAAACCATATATATACACGCACACATGTATTACAGATGGACATAAAACTAGTGCTTTAAAGAAAGCTGGGGATATAGCTCACTGACAAAGCCTCCTGGGTTCTATCCATAGTACTGCAAAATAATAGTAAATAGTAAATAACAAAATAATAATAAAATTAAAAGAAGTGAAGTGTGACAGTATACTCCTGTAGTCCTAGCTGCTCTGGAGACTAAAGCAGAAAGACTTCTTGACCCCAAGAATTCAAGCCTATCCAGGGTAAAATAGGAAAACCTTGTCTTCTACAAAAATAAATAACAAAGCCATGAGTGGGGTCACATACCTATAATCCCAGTACTCTGGGAGGCTGAGACAGGAGGATTGTTATGAGTTCAAGGCCGGCCTGAACCAAATAAGGACACCATATCTCAAAAAATTAAAAGGGCTTAGCTCAGCGCAAAGGCTCCAAATTCAATCTCCTGTACTACAATAAGTACATAAATAAGCAAACAAATATAATTAATTAATACAATTTAATACATAAGTAAATGATAAGATGGGCTTTGTGTTCCATACACTACTCAAATCCTTTGTGAAAGGAGGCATGATATTTCTGAGATGATTAATTTACTTGCTCCACCTAAGAAAGCCTGACTCAAAGAGTTTTATAGGTGTTTGAGATACCTTCAGGGTAGAGTTACAGCCATATATGAAGATCCAGCTGGTATAGAGTTCTGTAAAGACTCTGTATATTATCAGGGATATTTCTGGCCTTATTTTTAGAAAATTAAATAGAGTATTCAAAATTAGTTTTGCCAATGGTTACCCTAAGCTTTGCACATTCAGTGTCTTTTAAAATTGCTTTATACAACCAGACTAAGGAAAAGGAAATGATTCAGCAGTCAGCAAGCAGGAAAACAAAATGAACAGAGGTATTTGAGTTGGACTCCAGAGTAAACAAAGTTCGACCTGTTTGTGCTACTCCTGAGAAAATTTATTTCAGAATCATGCTTATAAAACCTTTCCTTGCAGGGAATAAAGCATGTAACTTGATGATCTTTGACACTCGAAAAACAGCTGGACAACCCAACTGCTACCTGTTTTTCTGTCCCAGTGTGGAAGCCTGTCCGCTGAAACCAGCAAAGGGCCTTTGGAGTTACAGGATAATCCAAGGTAATAAAAACCTTCTTTTCTTTTGTGGTCAGGATTATTTAGAGATGGCTTCTGTGAAAGATTTAATCTACAAAAGAGTCTTTAAAAAAAACAGCAAAAGGGTTCACTAGTGTTTCATGCTTGAAACTCAATTTCTTAAATGGTCATTGTTTATTTTTAGGAAGTTTTTATTAGTATATATTAATTATACAAATTATTGCATTTCATCATGTCATTTTCAAACATACTTTGAGCCAATTTATCCCATTACCTTCTCTTACCCTGCCTTTCCTGAAATTCAGTTTATTAAACCAAAATTTGTTTTCCAGTTAAAGATTTTGGGATATTTGTTTCTTTCTTTTTTTTTTTTTTTTTTTTATTGGTACTGGGGATCAAACTCACGACCGCACGCTTGCAAGGCAGGTGTTTATGCTGCTGAGCTAAATCCCCAGCCTGTTGGAATATTCATTTCTTTGCATTGATGCACGGATATTATATGAAACATTTTTGTAGTCTCTATGTCAGTAACTGTTGATAACTGCAGTAAGTTTGCAAACCTCTGGAGCAGCACTCTGCTCTAGAATGAGTTGATTAAGACCTACATGACTGTGCAAAGTTCTACTGCTTTCGTTGTTAAGTCCCTATTTATTACAATATCCATCAAACTTACTGGATTTTATTGCCTACCCGGAGGAGCATTGATTCAGGAAACATTTATTGAACACCTACTATGTGCCAGGTTCAGTGCAAAGCCCTGGAAATGCAAACTCAATGCTTATGCAACTTAGATATACATTTAATCCAAGTTCAGAAAATAAACATTTGAATCAATGGGGAAGAAGAGGAGAAGTAAAAATAATTCAGATGCAACATATACGTGTACCAATTCCCCAAAGTGAATATAATTATTCTCTTTTTTTGGTATTGGGAATCAAACTCTGGACCTTGCACTTGCCAGGCAGGCACTGTGCTGCTGAGCTATACCCCCAACCCTAATTATTCTGTTTTAAAAACATACTAATAAAAAAGATCTTTAAAAAAAGAAACTGCGAAGTGAATTAATGTAATTATTTGGACACGTTTCAGTGAGATTTTGCCTTGTTAATTTTTCAGGTTGAAATGTTCTTGATATCAAATTTGCTTTTTAGCCAGGCATTGTGGCACGCACCTGTCATCCCCACTTCTTGGGCAGCTGAGCAGGAGGATCACAAGGTCAGGGCCAACCTGGGCAACTTAGCAAGAATCTCTTTCAAAATAAAAAATTAAAGACTGGAGATACAGCCCAGTGCTAACACAGAACACTTGCCAAGTAGCAGGTTCTAGGTTCAATCCTCAATACAGAAAAAAAAAGCAAATTTTCTTTTAAGTTGTGGAAAGTTTTTGCCATTATACTTGTGGTTATTACTGTTATTCTATTTTTCACTTATTCAATAAATAACAAATATTACTTAGCATCTTCTCTGTATCAAGCATTTTTTATGCCCTAACGATGCAGTATCAGACATGAAACAATTCTCATTTCTGGAATTTATATTTTAGGAGAGAGAGACAGTAACCATAAAAATAATCAAGGGAAATATAGTCACAGTGCTAGGCAGGAAATTTAGACAAGATGCTGTGGTGACGATCGCTGAGTAATGGTAACCTTGTATCGAGGTGATCAAAGGAATCGTCCGTGAGAAGGTAAACCCTAAACTTCGATCTGAACAGTCGGAGTCCCATGGCAGCCAGTAGGGGAAGACCTTCCAGGCCCGTGATCCTCAGGCAGAAGGGGTTTGGAATGTTTGAAGAACAAACTCCAATCCCAGCTGGTGGACACACAGTAAGCTAAGCAGACAGTAATGCGCAAAAGGCCAGGGACCCCACATCCCAGAAAGCCTTAGAAGCCGGTGACGGGGTTTTAGTCTGTGTGTGTGACAGGAAGCAGGACTTTACAGTTACAGTGTAGCTGCCTTGTGGGAGTAGACAGTGAGACTGCCGCGGAGGGGACGTGGAAAGGCTGCTCGGGGTGGGGGTGAGGGGTAAGCAGTGGCCTTGGAGACCAGGGAGGTGGTAGAGGAAGTGGACAGAAGAGTGGACATGGCGCTGATCCCGAGGTAGAGTTGACAGGACTTGCTGATGGTGTGGCTGTAGGGGGCCAGGAAAAAGGAAGCAGTGAGATCTTGCCCTAGTTTTTTACTTCAGTGTCTAGATGAGCTGGGGATTTTGTTTCTTTTCTTTTTCTCCCTTTTTTGGGGGGCCAGTACTGGGGATTGAACTCAATCTTTGCACTGAGTTGCACTCCCCAGCTTTTTTTCTTCCTTTTTTTTCTTCCTTCCCTCCCTCCCTCCATCCTATCCTCCTCCCTTCTTTCCTCTCTCTCCCTCCGTCCCTCCTCCTTTCCTTTCTTCTTCACCTTCGTTCTCTTCCTTTCCTCCTCCCTTTCTTTTGTTCAACAGCTAAGTCACTAAATTGCCCAGGTTGGACTCAGATTTGTGATCCTCCTGCCTCAGCCTCCCAGAGTACCAGGATTACAGATGTGCAGTACCATGCTCAGCTGAGTTGGGGAGCTTGTGTGTGTGTTTGTGTGTGCACACACATGTGCATGCATATGTGTGTATGTGCTGGAGGTTGAACCCAGCACCTCAAATGTACTAAGCACCTGCTTTACTGGTTGGGAAGAGCAGGTGTAGGGTTGAAAGGACTGGAGTTAAGGATTCTTTCTTGCCTGCGTTAAGTGTGAGTGCTTTGGAGAATGATGCTGCCCAGTGCTCCTGAGTGCTGTGCTTAGTCTCCCAAGTGGAGCTGTGTCTGAGTTTTGTTCTTGAACCTGAAAAATCTGATGTGTTAGACATTCCCTTAAAGAAGAGCATGAAGTACAGTTTCTTTGTATAAATAATCGGGATATGATAATAATTAGAGTTGAGTTAGTTTTTACATTTTTTCCAACTGTTGTTTTTATAATACATATAATAAAAGAAATATGTGGTAAACATTTCCACCAATGGAAATGGGAAAAAAAAGAAAGTGTGTACGTAAACCTTGTGTGTGTGTGTGTTTCTACTCATGTATAGTAAACATCAAACCCAGTGCCTTTGCGCTGAGCTACATCCCTAGCCCTTTTTGTATTTATTTTGAGACAGGATGTTGCTAAATCTGCATGTTGCGCAGGCTGGGCTTACACTTGTCATTCTCCTGCCTCAGGATCCCAGAACACTGAGATTACATTAAACCTACTCAGGCCTAGTATAAATACAGTGAAGTCAAACTGGAATCAACCTTTTCTTATGGAGCCACCAGGGGGCGTCATCAGCCCAGAACCCTTCATGAAACATCCAGGGACAAAGTAGCATCAACCTCAATGTAGTAATGACAGGATTATTGACAGGATGTGTGTGAATTAGCTGCCCAAATTGGTGGGTCGAGATCACTCCATTAAAAATAAATTATCTACTTCCTTTCTGTAGTGAAATTAAATGTAGATAATCTGTTTCATGGTTTGTTTCTGGAAGAACTTTATTCCCTATCACTACTGATTAGTGTTTACAGACACTAGACAAAGTTTGGGAGATGATTGTGACCTCTTTTCCTTCTGTAAAACCACTGTGGCTTGACACTATTTCATTTATGGCTTTTAGGTATGTACTTGCTACCAAGGACTGGAAGAATAGGTGAATTCGGAAGTAGAATAAATTAGGAGTGTTCGTGCAGCTGGTTGCCAAGAAATAGCCACTCATTTTTTAACTCAGTGAAGTCCCTTGAAAAATGAAACTCATAAGAAGAGTTGAGGGGCCAGACTGTCTCCCAGCTCCTTCTGTGGCTTGAGTCTGTGACGGAGGGAGGCCCTGCACCCGCCCGCTCCCCTTCCCCGCACACAGCGGTGGGTAAAGGATCTCTGTGTTGTTCTAGGAGCTTCCTCATATAGAGACACAGGACTCCCCAGGCTCTGCTTTATTTCTGAACTTGCAAGCATGAGAAAGAAAACAGCTGTTCTGGCCATTCTTGTCGGTGGCCTTATTGAAATTCTGATATCACACACATCATAGGGCTTGTACTTAAACAGTCCCTGTTTTAAACTTTAAGGTGAATATATTGAACCTTTTTTTCCTGATGCCAAGGACTTGTGCTTGCTAAGCAAGTGCTATACCACTGAGCTATAATGCACTCCCTCCCCACCCTGCAACCAGTCTATTTAAGCTATATCTGATCCTCTCTGAAGATAAATTGGAATTTATTGCATGGTAGTGTTGTGAGTATGACATCACCTTTGTAGCAAAAACTCTGGTTCTGCACCGCTGGGAAGGAAAGGAACTTCAGGCATCCACATTCTACTTTAGAGAGCCGTGGCCTGAAGCAGTTGCCCAGTTTTTTTGTCAATGGTCAAGTAGTATTTTAATGGCTTTTCAGGCTGGTGTTTATGCTCTATGAGTCATGGACAATCTGTTATACCTACTCACCCTTGTCCTTGTAGTGGTGAAGCAGCCACAGACAGTGTATAAAAAATGGGCTGGGTATGATGGTACGTTCCTGTAAGCCTAGTAGCTGGGAGGCTGAGGCAGAAGGATTACTGTGAGTTTGAGGCCAACCTGGGCTATGTAGTGAGACCTTGTATATAAACAAATAATAACCAACCCACCCCAGATCCCAGAGCTCTGAGTTCCTTGCACAAGCACAAGCTCCTTATTTTGTCTTTTTTAAAAATAGGCATGGTTACATGCTAATAAAATGTTTTGGGCACTGAAATTTTAATATCCTATAATTTGTCATGTATCACAGATTTTTTTTTTATCATTTTAAAATGTAAACACCATTTTTAGTTTGCAAGCCATACAGAGATAGGCGGCAAGCCAGATCTGACTATTGGAACGCAGTTCACTGACGCATGTCCTGGAAGGGATAAGTGAGTGCTGAAGGACCGCCTACCAGTGTGAGGCTTCAAGAGTCGTCACAGGATGTTACACGTCTGAAGTGGCCTCTGGATCTGTTAGGAGAAATGATCATCCCACTTGAGAAACAGGCATAGAAGGAACTTCAGGAAGAAGAGTGGACCAATATGTACTAAGAAGTCCTTCTGTTTCTCTCCTGTAGTTCCAATCTAAGCAAAATGATTAGCCACATGGCAGAGTAAATCAGAACAATTCAAATTATCATTCGTTGCTCTTGAGTGCCTTAACAAGCTTTTCCGGTTTGAGCCGTGATGGATGGTGTGTGTGGTTAAGAGCCAAATCCCAAGCTTTCTCCAGCAGGAAGTAGGATCTGAGGCTGGTTCCTCCTTCTAGGGATTTAAAACTTGATTTTCTGCCCCATACACCCTCAGTGTGACCATCAAGACTTCAAATATTAGGCCTGTCATCCTCACAACCTAAGATTGGCTCTAAAATTTTAAGCTTTGAGATTTGAGATTAAATTCTCCTTCGTCTGAGTACAGTTGGAAAAATGTCATCAGCCTTGTGCTGTTGCCTTGGCCCAGTGCCCTCAGAGGTGACCACACCTTCCAGCTCCTTCTCCTTTCTCCTTGTAAAATCTTCATCTCTGTCACAGCCATATAGCAGCCAGCTGTGGCTCCCACCTATAACTCCAGCACTCTGAGAGACTGAGGTAAAAGGATTACAAATTTGAACCCAGTCTGGGCAACTTAATGACTTGGGGTGACCCTCTCTCAAAAAACAATAAATAAAAAGGGCTGAAGATGTAGCTCAGTTGCAAAGGCCTGAGTTCAATATCCATCACTGAAAAAACAAACAAACCACTTGGGAGGATGAGGCAGGAGGATTGCTGTGAGTTCGAGGCCAGCTTGGACTACAAAGTGAGTTCAAGGCCAGCCTGAACTGCATAGTGAAACCCCGTCTCAAAAAATAAAACAACACAAAAGAGCACACCACAGGAATTCTCTCTCTCTCTCTGATTCTGTCAACTCGTCTTCCCAAGGCTTTTGCATATCTTTTCTTGCCTGCCCCATGTCCACACTGTACCATTTATCCTAATACATCCTAGTTCTCTCAGTCCTGGGTGACAGTGTCCTGTGAGAACTTCTGCCACCTGCCAGAATTCTCTATGCTAGTTCCCATCCTGCCCACGTCACCCTGACCCAGCTCTCTGCCTGACCCAATCCGTATACCTCTCATCTTCCTAAACCTCTTGCGGACCATGTGAGCTCCTCTTAGCTTTTCCAAACTACATACCGAGACCCTGTCAATAAATAAGTAAATGAATAAATAAATAACCACCCACCCTGTCAACCATCCAACCATCCACCTCTTCCATAATTTGTTTGCTCTGCCTCCACACATTCCTGTCCCATCAAGCTAGAAATAAACCACAGCATGAGGTGAGGAGCAGTGCTGTCCAATTCTGATTTAACAACTTAAATCTTTTCAGTTTTGTATTAAATGCCAAGTAACAGGGAGGAGGGAGGCATAGCTCAGTGACAGAGCACTTGCCAAGCATGCGTAGAGTCCCAAGTTCCATCCCCAGCTCCAGCAAAATCAATCAGTCAAGTATCAACAGTTTGGAGACCTACTGAAAAAGCTGATACATGTTTATTTTTAACCTTAGAATGGATGATTTAAGTGTCTCTTTTATTTTCTTTGCATTTTCAGATGTTTTGTCTTTGACTGATATTCTACATCAAGAGTTAACACAAGAAGGTTCTCTCTCTCATGGTTGGTCTCCACAAGCCATCACGTCCCCTCTCCCTCCTCTGATGGATTTTTCAAAGCCCACTGGTCTCTTGTGGAGAAATATATCTTCTCAGAGGTCTGGATCTTCGAGTCACCTACAGAAACTCTCCCAGATCAGCCAAGCAAGTACCCAGTTCCCTTATAATAGAGACAAAGGCCACTCTCAGAGTTTACAGTCTTCTTCAGAGCCAGAAGTAGCTCCTTTGTTGCCTAAAAACTCAACCACCTCCCCTGCAGCAGCTGTTGGTTTTCAACATAACAACTCTGTGACTCTGAAGCCTGTATTTCTTGCACCCACCAGTACCTCAGAGATACCTCTGGTGACTTTTCAACCACAGGTGGCTACCACAGTTCCACTCATAACCACTGTCCCCACTCAGCCTCCTCCAGCCCCCATTTCTACAGTTTATACACGTGCTGTGGCTACCCCCCAAGCTGTGACTGCAGCAGGAGTTTTGACTACCATCTTTCAGGCATCTAGGGACTTGAAAGGCACCCCGGAAACGGTGCCCTTTAGAGAAATCTCTAAACTCACTTCAAACAGAGGGCATGTGCATAACCCTACTACACTCCCTTTGTCCAATGTGGAATCTTCCACTACAAATAAAACTATTTCCTGGGAAAATGAGAAGCCTGCTATAGACAGCTCATCACCAAAGAGTGTTCCAAAAAACCAGTATGGCCTTCCATTTGAAAAGTGGCTCCTCCTGGGGACCCTGCTCTTTGGTGTTCTGTTCCTGGTAATAGGCCTGGTCCTTTTGGGTAGAATAATCTCAGAATCCCTCCGCAGGAAACGGTATTCACGACTTGATTATCTAATCAATGGGATCTATGTTGACATCTAAGAACAAGGGCTGGGGATTTAGCTCAGCAGCATAAGCCCCTGCCTGGCAAGTGCAAGGTCATGAGCTCAACCCCTGGTACCACCAAAAAAAAAAAAAAAAAAAAAAATGGACATCTAAGAACCAAGTTCATTATCTCTTAATTCATTGAGTAACTAGGAGCAACACACACTGAATTGCTGCTGACTTGCTGATCTTAGCAAGTTAGATTTTGAAGACAGGAATGTTCCCTAGCACTTTTTTTTTTATTTTTTGAGGAC
Source organism: Cavia porcellus (assembly GCF_034190915.1). Taxonomy (NCBI): domain Eukaryota; kingdom Metazoa; phylum Chordata; class Mammalia; order Rodentia; family Caviidae; genus Cavia; species Cavia porcellus. The sequence goes on along the minus strand of NW_026947510.1, from coordinate 37,823,118 downwards.
AAGGGAGAAGCCTCAAATTAGGTAATTTGAGTGATCTCTCTAAAATATTCACTGAAAATAAGGCTCTACCTAAAGCAAGAAGGTGTAATTGCAATATAAATTGGAAAACTCAGCTGGCTTTATGCAAGGAAGAAAAGGTTAGGATATCAAGGTTCCAATTGATTAATATTTCTGGTTCCAGATAAAATCAACTGTTTATGATGTTAGTTTTAATGGAGTACTTTTTATATGAATTCCAATAAAACTTATTCCAGATGTATTTCCTTCCAATTAAATATTTGAATAAATCTTCTGTTACTCAGTAATGTTCCTGTAAGTGATACATCCATACTGGATAAGTTTCAATTTATTCCCACCAGCAAAATGATGAAATGGTAAAAATATGTGTTCCAAGTTAAAACGACAAACCCCTTTTCCTGTCAGTGAGCAAAGAGATTCACTTGGGAGGATATTAGCCTACTTAGAGACAGTGATAAATTGGTTCTAATAAATAGCCAAATCCATTTGGGATCTGTCCTAACTCTTTTTTTTTTTCAGTGTTAACATTTTCTAAACTTGTACAAAGTTTGAAATGCACCCATATTACTTACAAATCCTTAAGTTTGGTCAGCAATTTGATTTTTAGTTAGAACAACATTAGAAAAAAGATACGGCAATTATGTTAGTGTGCTCTAATTTTAATTGATTGTTGAAATTTCTGAGAAACATTTGTAATAAAGAGAATTTGCAAGATAAGTTATAGGTGGGGTGGCCACAAGTTCAGAAGATTGCCTGGCTCAATTCGGTACCTTATTTCTTTGGAGTTATCTGTAAAACAAAAAGTTTGGTGTCTTCCAGGTATAAGCTTGGTTTTACATTTCTTTTTTTTTCTTTCTTTGTGTGTGTGTGTGTGTGTGTGGACCTTAGGCCTGTCAGGCAGACACTTAAGCTGCTGAGCTAAATCCCCATCCCTAAGCTTAGTTTTAAAGTTAAAAAATGGACTTTCAGAGCTGATTGTTGATGGTAGATATCTGTATAGCCGGTACTTTGGGAGGCCAAGACAAGAGGATGGAGAATTTGAGCCTGGACTGGGCTGTTTGAAGGATTGGGAACATAGTGCAGGGTTAGGTGACAGCTTTATACACTGAGCACTAGAGGGCATTAGAGGGTTAGTAAGGACATATAAGAATTAAAGCAAATGCAGAAAATTACAGGAAACAGAATTTTTCTTTCTCACCGCCCCCTTCCTCTTCCCCTTTCTCTTCACCTCCACTCTCCTGGTGCCCTTCCCTCTTCCCTGGGTTTTTGGTTACATTCATAAAGCGCATTAAGAGGAAAACCGGTCTACTGAAGATACTATTTTCATGTATTTTCCAATTTAACAGTTTGATACAAGTCTCTAAGGGCTTTACATGAGCTTTAAGTAGGTTGAATAAATAAGACCTTGAGTTGACTTAATGTCACAAGTGTTCATTAAATATTTACACGTAGATCAGAATCAGATTATTAACCAAGTGCCTTGGAATTGTAAAATATTTCCTTAGTTAATGGATTTAGAGAGTGAAAGTGAGGCTTTCTGCCTAAGTGTATAAACGCTTTCTTCTGGTTCTTCTGTAGTTCTCTGCCTATCTGGCTGCAGCCTTTCAGGGGACCAAGTGCCTTCTTGATAAGGAGTCCAGGCAGGGAGCTGTAATAGTCAGTTGTCTAGATGAGAGGTAATACCACTGCCCGTGACAGTCAGAGCGAAGTGTATGGTAGGGGAGCGTCCTTACTTAAAAGAGACTTCTAAGAAGTCACACACTGTATTGCCCTGTCCTATGAGGCTGCTGCAGAGGGCAGGCAAGGGAGAAAATGCCTATGCTTACTTACTTGAACTGGACTCAAGTGATCCTCCTGCTTTTGTCTCCCCAGTGCTGGGACTCCAACGACGTATTATTGTGGTCAACTGCTCACTTTTTGATGGCTTTAATAGTGACTGGCCTTTCAGACAAAGTGCACTGAATCATGAGCCTCCCTGCCAGACCTTGGGTTTATGGATAGGAAAGATAGGAGTCTAGAGCAAATAGGACAACTAGAAAGGTCTCCCTACTCAGAAGTAACCTTCTCTCAGATGAGAGTGTGGTAGCACTCTGGCAGGTTGAGGAAAGAGGATCAAAGTTGGAGCCCAGCCTGGCCAAATGAGTGATTTAGCAAGACTGCCTCAAAACTAAAAAAGACTAGGGGTGTAGCATGGTATAAAGGCCCTAGATCATTCCCCAGTACTCCAAAAAAGAAAAATCCTTTTTTTGGCTGGGCACAAGGAGGCACATATCTATAGTTCCAGCTACTTGGGAAGCTAAAGCAGAGGCATCTCTTAAGCTCAGGAATTTAGAGGCAGCCTAGGCAACATAGTCCTTGTCTCCAAAAAAACAACAACAAAATTTTTTTTGTCAGTAGCAGGATACTTATATTTGAGTGGGTTAAAGCCTGCTCAGACACAAAACAAAAAACTTACTAAACTAATGACTAAGGATGAAGTCTATGGAATATTCACTCCAAATGAATACTGCTACATCATATTTCTCAATAACCCGTGACCTTGAAACTCACTGGTTTGCTGACTGTGGTGGGCACTACCAGTTTCCCACCCAAAAGCCAGACCCAGCTGTGATTTTTCCATTCTGTTACAAGTTGGAAATGTCAGATTCTCTGACAACCCTTCTCGCCATGAGAGTTAAACCTGTGACCCAGTTTCAATTGAATGGAAACCTCCTGGGGCCTGCTAGGATAGATTTTCTTACTTGTTAGTACAAGGAAGAAAGGGGTTTTTTGCTCCCATTCCTCTTGTTTTCTGCTTGGGAGACTGGCCATGTGAAGACATGATACACCTCTTTCAGCCTTTCTGCCTCAGTGAGGGCAGAAATCATTAACATGCTGAGATATGGAGATAGCTGGCCCTTGAAACCCTGGCTAAAGCAACAGGACTAACACTAGAATTGGCAATTTCACCCTTCTTCTGTAAGACTGTATCTCCAACATTTGCAGCACTTTTGTTCAAGTATGTCTGTGTTATGGTTTATATGTGGATGTCCCTTAAAGCCTTGTGTGCTCATAGGCAGGGCTTCTGGGAGATAACTGGATCGCAGGAGCATGATACTTGTCAGTGAATTAGTCTGCCGATAAACTGATAACTGAATATGATTTGGGAGGTGAAGCCGGGTTGGAGTCACTGGGGGTGTGGCCTGGATTGATCTATCACCTTTTCTCTTCCCCCATAACACTCTCTGCTTCCTGACTGCTGTGCCATTAGAAAGCTGCCTCTGCCATGCCCCTCTGCCATTCTTCTTTGCCTTGGGCCAACTGACTATGAACTGAAAACTCTACAAACTGAGCCCAAATAAATCTGTCTTCTTTCAAGTTATAGTTGTTGAATATTATGTCTCAACAATAAGAAAGTAACTAAGACAGACTGTGGGGTCCGGAATGCATCTATTTCTGTGATACTACTGACCATATGGTTCAGAGGCCCTTTGAACTGGCTTGTGGGAAGGGTATCAAAAGCTGGGGAGATGTTATCTGGAGAAGCTACCCTAGAATTCTGTAAGCCAAGCTTGATGAGAGATTCTGGTCAGAGCTGAGAAGACGAGAATGTTGACAGTAATACAACCAGAAAAGAACAGGCTCAAGAGATTTTAGTTGGGAAGGTCTATGTTGGCAATTAGACTCCAGACCATGTGTGGTATGCTCTGGCAGAAAATTTGTCTGCATTTTGCTCATGTCCAGAGATTTTGTGGGAGACTGAGATTAAGGATGAACGACTAATCTGGCAGGGGGAAATTTCAAAGCAGCCAAATATTCAGACTGTGGCTTGGGTACTGTTAAGCAGATCTTAGCCAGCTCTACTTTGCAAATCAAGAGCAAACAGCCCAGCAGAATGATTTTAAAAGCTTTGAGTTTGGCCAGAAAGGAGGCTGCAATAAATCTGGGGCCCTTGAAGATGGAGTAGAGAAAAACTTAGTTGCTGAAAAGATTAACATTAACAATAAGCCAAGTGTTTTGGAACAGGACAGTAGGAAAAATGCCTTGAAGGAATGTGAGGAACAAGCAAGGCTTCACCCTTTGCAGGCTCAAAATTGCAAAGGTAAAAGACTGAGAAGAGAGCCTCAGGGCACCATGCTCCAGAATTGCACCAGCTTAGGGAATGGAACCTGATTCTCTGGCTTCATTTCACTGTGCGCAACCATCCAGCCACTGAGAGGCCTCTGCAACCACCAGCAAGATTGACCAGCTCCAATGGTGGCAGACCTTGGCATCATCTACATAGTGCTGCTGTAGGTGCGTACAGAATATAAAAGTTGTGGGGTCATGGAAACTTCCACCCAGATTTCAGCAGAAGACCTGGGAGGCAAGGCTGTATAACCAAGGGCACAGTGTGTGAAGCTGTCAGTGTGAAGCCAAAGGCAGAGGGGACACCCAAAGACGTTGGAAAAGCCAGGTACATGGAACATCTGAGGAAAGCTACAAAAAGTGAGCAAAGCCCAACCAAAAGAAGCCATGGGGCTGCAACCACTGGCAGTGCCAGAGAGGCAGGATCACCCAAGCTTTTTGGAGTTCACATCTCCCCATAAATTATGCCAGGTACTGGGCATGGATCTATGGCAGTGATGGTGAACCTTTTTGAGCTTTCAATGACAATAAACAGCCTACTGTGTCATATATGTCATAAGTTCACCATCTATAGGAGTCAATGTTTGCCTTGCTGGATTTAGGACTTGAGGTGGCACCATTCCTTTTTTCCTCTCCTCTTTCTCCTTTGTGGAATGGCAATGTTTATCCTGTGCCTTTGTATGTCAGCATGTAACTTTCAATTTTTACAAGGGCTTGCAGCTAAGAGTTGTCCTAAACCTCAGAGGAGACTCTGAACTAGGACTTTTCAGCAATGCTGAAATTGTTAGGATTTTGGAAGATGGGCTTAGAGATGGGCTAAGTGCATTTTGCATAAAGAATGGGCACAATTCTTGTCGGGGGGACAGGGTAGAATGTTATGGTTTATGTCTTCCTAGGTATCTCCCTAAAATCTCATGAGCTCATAGGTGGGGCTCATAGGTGGGGAGATAATTGGTTCACAAGGGAGTGATATTTTCAGTGGGTTAGGTGATAAGTTTATAGCTAATTATGATTTGAGAGATGAAGCCTGGTTGGAGGAGCTGGGTGTGGCCTGGAAAGATCTGTCTCCCCATCCCTTGATAACACTCTCTGCTTTCTCACTGCCATGCCATAAGAAAACCCTCCTCTGCTATGCCCCCTCTTCCATTCTCTTTGCCTTGGAGCCAGCTGACTATGAACTGAAACCTCTAAAAATGGTAAACCAAAATAAATGTTTTATCTTTTAAATTTTAGGTGTTGAAAGTTGGGTCTCAGAAGTGAGAAAGTAACCAAAACTGATTTCTTATTAATAATAGTAGCAAAGACTTATAAGGTACTTAAATTATGTACAAACCACACATCACATATATAAACTCGTTTCATTCCTACAAGTTTTTGGAGAAGTTTTAGCCTTATTTTGCAGATGAGGAAACTGAGGCAGTCTTCTGAGGTCAGTTGCCCAGGTAGATTAGTTCTAGTGTTCCCAGTCCTTACATTCTTGTAACTGGGATGATACACAGTGTGACCAGAAAGAGATTTGCGGTACATAATATATATTCTAGATAATAGCTTTTAAATGGTGTTGACTGAGCCAAAAGCATGGAGATTAAGGGATCAGAGGTCTCCTTATGAGATACCTTCCTCAACTTTCTCAGCCATGGAGCCTGTTGTCTTGTTTGGTCACTGGTCACATGACAAAGCTAAGGATCACTTTTTAACCAGAAGCCAATTGGCATATAAAACCATCCTTGTCCTGGAGTCTCATCTCAGTGAATAGTACACCTGCCTATCTCTCCTACACCGAGCAACTTCAAAGTCATACTATATTTTCCCTTCTGCTTCAGCCTTCACATCTTATGTTTACCATGTATTATTCATTTTCTTTTAAGGATGCTTCTCCAAAGTCAGCTGCTCCCACTGCTACTTCCTGTTTGGTCTTTGCTGTGGTTTAACCACATTCCTCAAAGTTCATGTGTTGGAAATATAATGCCCAATGCAACAGTTTTGGGAAACGGGGCCTTCAAGTGGAGAACAGGCTGGGCTTGGGGTATTGCTCAGTGGGAGAGCACTTATCTAGTTTGTGTGAGGCCCTTGGTTCAAAACCCTGGCTCTGAAGAAAAAAGATGAATAGGCCAAAAGATGAAAAGACTAAAGCAGCATCCGGGGAGAGGGGTAGTTATTGAGGGAGTAAGTTCCTTTCCCCTCTCTGTGTCTCTTTCATTCATTTCCTCACCCTCTGTCATGTACATGTCATGCATGTGCTCCCTGGAACTTTGCTTTCCACTAAGGAGTGAAACAGCCAGAATACCTTCATCAGAGGAACTTTCTAATCTCCAGAACTATAAGAAATAAATCTCTACTTAGTATAATACCTAGGCTCAGCTATCCTGTTGTATGGCAGTGCAAAATGAATCAAGACAGTCTCCTTGCTTTTTATTCTTCTTAATTTGCTCTTACACCCCACATCTCACATGGCTTGAAGTTGTCTTGACAATACCTGTAATTGCATGCACTATATTCTGTGGCCCCTTACTGCCTGAAGGTGTGATCACCAATTGAATGTGGCATAGTATTTGCAAGCCTCCTCTTTATCTAGCCCCACTCTAACCCTCTCCCTTCTGCCTCCTCTTTCACAAAACTTGGGCTGTAGCTACACAACCCTTTTCATCATTTCTCAAGTATGCCAGGCACTTTGATGAGCCTTCCTCTTCCCGCTATTTAAACATGCCCTTTCCCTTCTGGCAATTTGCCTCTCATCTTTCAAGACTAAGGTCAAATATCACCTCCGCTGTAGTCTTCCCAGACTCTCCCAGGGGATAGATTACTCCTCCTGGATTCCTGACACAGCTCTTAATTTATACCAGGAGCAAAATATTTCTTGGTGTCTACTAGCACATCAGTTTAGGTATTACGCCACTGGACTTATGTGGTAAAGAGCAAAGTCTCCCTTATGTTTTCAGGCTTAAAAGTGTGTCTGGACATTGTAGACACTCCATAAATGATTATAAGTGAATTTGAAAGCCTGTTTGTTGGAGGTCATTCCTTTCGGCAATGGGCAGTAATATGATTTAGCTGGGTGTGCAACAGCTTCCGTATCATAAGGAGAAAAGTCACGAGCTACTTACATGCGTATTTTAGGAGAATGGGACAGAATCCAGGTGCACAGTCATGGGAATGTATACTTCTATGCTAACTGAAACCATGTGCTCAGGGATCAGTAGATGAGCATTTCATTTTGTGCATTTCTTTCCGTAGGGCTTAGATAGTAGAGCAGTTAGTCTAGAGAGAATGATCCAAGAGAATGAGCTCTTATTTGTGCTCTTGTATTTTTTTAAATTAATTTCTAAGTAAGGTAACCCTTATAGCACTTTCATAGTTAAAATAGGGATCAAAACTTGAATTTGTTCTTAAACTATGCTAGACAACAAGAGACTCCAAAATAAAAGCCAGTGCTCCAGCTCTCCCATTCAGCATTCTTCCACCACACTGTATTACCGTGAGCAAGGAGGTAGCTCTATGAAAATAGTATATCTAATATCACATATACCCAGGCATTGGGACAAAGAGAGTCCAATTTTGAGTTTCAATCTTATTACATCTGATAATTTATTATTTAGTAAACATTTATTTTTCCTCCATTCTCAAAAGGAAGCCTCCACTTGTATTTTAAAAATACAAGAAAATGAGGCCAAATTTGGTGTCTCACCCCTGTAATCCCAACTACTCAGCAAGCTGGGGGAGGATCATAATTTAGAGATCATCCTGAGCAACTTCGACCTATCTCAAAATAAAATTTAAAAGGGGAAGGGCTGGGGAATATAGCTTAGTGACACAATGCTTGCCTAGCAAGAACAAGGTCCTGAGTTTGATTCCCAGTCCCCCCCCCAAAAAAAAAATTAAAAGGGGAGATTAGGGTGTAGTTCAGTGGTAAAGCTGTTCCCTAGCATATGTGAGGCCATGGATACAATCTCTAGCACAGAGAGGAGAGAGGAGAGAGGAGACTGTACCTCTCCTGAGGTACATTCCTGGAAGAGTTGAAGTCACATTATAGTGATACATGCATACCCATGTGTATAGCAGCATAGCTGGCAATAGCCAAGCTCTGTAAACAGCCCTGATACCCATCAATAAATGAATGAATAAAGAAAATATGCAGGAGATACACATATTAGAGTTTTTTAATTTTTTTTTGTCTTTTTGTTTTTTATCGGTACCAGAGATCGAACTCATGACCACACACTGGCAAGGCAAGTGCTTATGCCACTGAGCTAAATCCCCAGCCCCACACATTAGAATTTTATTCAGCTATAAAGAGTGAATTCATTTGTAGGAAAATAGATGTATCTTGAGACCATAATGTTAAGTAAAATAAGTCAAACATAGAAAGATGTTGCATGATGTCTCTTACAAAATATATCCAAAGTATAAATAAAGGTAAGATGAGAGAAAACAGGAAAGCAATCTCTTTAAAGACGGAAAAAGTGACCAAAAAGGATCAGGATTTTGTGTGTGTGTGTGTGTGTGTGTGTGTGTGTGTGTGTGTCCAAAAATGTATGCATACTTCAGGAAAAGAAAAACTTGCATAAATATTTTAATACTAAATTTATTGAGACATCATAAGATTAATACCAATTACCTTTAGCCTCTACAATTATAAGAGGTGCTCCAAGTGGTGGCCATTAACTTCTAGACATTTATTAATATAGTGAACTGCTGCTTGGGTAACCTTGATCATTGAGAGTTCTGGACATGCATTTAAATTTCTTCTCTAAGGGCCAGCAGTGTGGTGGTTTTTCTGTGATATTTGACATTCCCTAGGGTTCCCCATATGAAGGTAGTACCATGTGTTGAAAAAGTATCATGCTGTTTTTCTTTTCCTGAAGTGTGTATACTTCACTTGGCCGTCTCAGACTCTCTCTCTCTCTCTCTCTCTCTCTCTCTCTCTCTCTATATATATATATATATATATATATATATATATATGCACATATATGTCAGTTTTATCATTGCTGGAACAAAATACCCAACATTTGCAATTTAAAGGAAGAAAAGTTTAATTTGGCTTACAGTTTCAAAGTTTTAGTCCATGGTCAGCTGGCTCCAAAGCAGGAACAGCATGGCTGAAGCCACTCACTTCATGGTAGCCAGGAAGCAGAGCACAGAGAAGAGTGCCATTGAGAGACACACCCTCCAAAGGTAAGACGTGCCCTGTGACCTACAAGTGGGTTCTACCTGCTGACAGCACATTCATCTGTGAACATCATGGATCAATCCACTGCTGAGTGTAGCGCCCTCATGATCCCATCGCCTCTCCAAGAGTCTCTGAATCCATTGAAATTGACATTTAAGATTAACTGGCAAATAGGGTTGTTGAAGACTAAATTCTATACTTTGATGATTATATGCAAATATTGTCTTTATCAGAATTGATTGGATCTCTGCAACTTTATATTTTCACTCTTTTGTTCATTTCTTAAAATGAAGTCCCTAGGCTGATCTGTAATTCCTGAGCTCAAGTGATCTACCTGACTCAGCCTCCTAAGTAACTATGGATAATTTGCCTTCCTGGTACCTCCTCATATTTTTTATCTGTGAGAGTCATTTATTGTTTGCCATCTGTGGCTAAACCTCATATGTATTTTTTTTCTTCACCTAGTCCTAATTACAATGTTTGAAGGCATAAGAAAACTGCACGTCAGAGAGCTAGAGAGCTTGTCCAGCCTATTTCTCTCTCTATTCTTATTTCTCTGCTGTGACAGGTCTTGCAGCCCTGTGCATTGTATAGATGATCAATAAACATCGACTAGTATTAACATACACTCCTAGCACTCTAATAGGTTTGTGACTTGTCTTTTCACAGCATGAAAGAAAATACACTTGCAGCCAGACAAGAATTATAAGTTAGGAGTGCTGGCATCTTTCATAGGTCAGCCCTAAGTCACCTTTCATCCTACTTATGTTCCTTATTTTCTAACACCACCCTTAACTTCCTGGGCTCAGTATGTGGCACTGCCCTCCAGAGCACCCTCTGCCAGGAGATGGCTGGAATGGACAGGCTCTGCTTACCTACCTGTCTTTTAGGCTTCACCTTTCACAAGCCTGAAAAGCCTGCTTCGCTCCCACCGTCAAAGGAAAATGGAAACATTTACTGGCTAATATAACATCTACCTGATCACAAATATTTGCAGGCTTTTTTTGCAGGCTTGTACCTGACAAGTTAAAAAAAGATAAAGAAAGAGAACCAAAGAAATTGGAAAAGATAGTATAGAAGGAATAGAATTTGGAATTAGTGCTTAAGAGAGTAAGAATGGGAAAGGTAAATGACATGATTCCAGTGACTAAGCTGATACACACTAGCAAGCAAATGTTTAATATTTAATAAAACTACAGATAATGTTAAATTTATTAGCCTATGTTAGTGTCATTTAGTAAACCAGCAGGGGGCAATCCACACTGGGCTGATAAGATATGGTGGCATCAGGGGCTGGGGATTTAGCTCAGCAGCATAAGCACCTGCCTTGCAAGCAGGCAGTCGTGAGTTCCATCCCCGGTACCGATAAAAACGAAAAAGACAAAAAAAAGATACGGTGGCATCCAGGTCAAATGGTGCTGGCACACAGCCTCTCTGACTGCCCCATAATAGAGGGAGACAAGGACAGTTGTGGTTTTCAGTCAGAAAGAAGGTACAAATAGCCATCGTTTCCCACCTGTCCTGCTCCCCAGACAGATGTTCTTGACTTCCGGTCAGGTGCTACAAAATCTGTTTCCCTTGTGTCCTTTCAAAACAACATCATCCACAACCTTAAAACTTGGAGAAAGGAATCAAAAAGCTGCTCATCGTTAGAAATTGGAAAGACCTGCATGAGAAGGACTGTCTGGTACCCCAGCCACACATAATTTCCGAAATCGCCCCCAGCCACAACCACAGGACGCACCGTGGGCTGGGTGTATGACCTCTCACCTCTGCCAGCAGCACTGAAGAAGGAGCAACAATCCTGAGAAAAACAAGCATCAAGATTTGATGGTGTGTGCTGAACTTTAAAATGTTAAATGGTGGTGAAAATTTTTTTGGAAAAGAAACTATCTTCAAAATTGTGCTGCATAGTAAAGCTAATGGAGCCCATATGTCTTTTACTAAAACTTAGAAAAACAAACTAAAAACAATACTTCCACGTCTGCCAGGCTGAAATGTGATCTACTCCTTAATATTCACTGAATCCAGAGTCAAATATTTTTAAATGGTAATGATTCCAAAGAGTCGCCTGGGCTCAGTGGATAAACAACAGACCTCAGACTTGATGTTCCAGTCCTAGTTCTGGGCAAGCCTCTCCATCTCATGATTCCTTCTCAATTTTCTCAGCTCTAAAATGGGGATATCAGGGTTTCAGAGGTGTTTATGAGACATATTAAAATGATTGTAAAAGCCTTTACAAATGTTTAGTAACTGAGGCTCTTTTCATAACTTTGCTTTATGATTATTAATTGGTTCAGTTGTGTAGGAATAACACAGCTCAAAGGAGTAGCAGGCTATTTATTCAGAGTTTCTAAAATAAGGGAGTCAGCTGCCGTCACTTGGATTTGGCAGAGACTCCAGGCAGGGGAGTGGGGTGGCTTTTAGGGAAGAAAGGGAAGTCTTGGGCTGGGCCAGGATTGGAGACACTGGCTCTGAGAAGATGGACACTGGCTGCTTAGAAGTAGGGTTTAAGCGCTTGTTTGGGGGAGCATATCTGGTTTTCTCTGGCTGCTGCTGAGTTGGAAAGCAGGCAGGAATTGTGAGTTGGAGGCCAACTGGTTTGGCTTCCTTAGCTGGTTAATCCGGAGGGTGTAGGTCAGCGTTCTGTGGCTGTAGATAGTCTGGTCATTGTTCACTGTCTGCACATTCAGACTCCGGGTGGAAAATTAATGGTGGGAGTGGCTTGACCACCCCTGCAGACAACCAGGCACCTTCCTTATAGCCTGGGGGGTAACTGGATTTTTTATGCCATTCAAACACTTTTAGAAGGTGGAAACTTAGAAGATAAACTGTTTAACCAACAATGTTCATTCTACTCAATCAATGGGCACATCACTAGGGTAGCAATCAGGACAGCTGGGCTCCAGACTCTGTTTTATTACACAAGGGGAAGGAGGAAGAGAGGTCTGAGACACGCCACATCCCCTCTTTGGCTCCTACACGGCTAGTATTTTGAACCCCGTGAAGCAGGTATTTCAGAGGTACAATAAGGACGAATGTGACCATAAGGCTTTGAAGTTCTCCCATAGTGGACTGGAGTCTTGAACAAGTCTGCGTGTCCCATAGGGAGACTGCCTGACCCTCAGACTTGCCACTACCTTCGCACACCTCTCTCCCCCCTCCATCCTCAGCCTCAGCCACAAACTCAGAATCTCTTTGTGTCTCTGCAAGAAACCTCCACACTTGACTTCCGGCTCACACGAATCTATTCATTTATTTAACAGTAATGGATTTCTTCCCGTTATTTCAGCATGTTGCACTAAATATTTTTAAAATTTCTCATTCTTCCTGGGTGTGGTGGGCACATTCCTTTAACCCCTACTCAGAAGACTGAGGCAGAAAGATAGTGAGTTCCTGCACAGCCCAGAAAACTTAGTGAGACCCTGTCTGAAAGTAAGAAGAGCTGAGGGTACAGCTCAGTGCCACTGGGTCCCCCCACCCACTCAAAATGTTTTCCTCATTTTAACTGCTAATATAGTTGATATTGATAGCTATCACCAATACAAACAGAACCTCTTTGGGTCTTTAAAAATAATTGTAATTGCAAAGGAGTCCTGAAGCTAAAACCTTCATTAACCACTGCTTTATATAATATGATTCTTTCCTTAATAATTATACAACTGAGATTGTATTCCAAAACATAGAACTGCGCGTAGAGGTCAATGCAAAATATGTTCATGCCAGCACATTTATTCTTTGAATCAACATAAGTCTGTGAATAGGGTTAGTTAACTAATCCACAGTACATTCATAAAATATTACATAGTTACTAACCACATTTTCAAAAAATTTTAATGATATGGGAGAATGTTAGCAGAATAATAATAAATTAAATGGCAGTATATAAGACCCATATTGAGTATGATCCCAGTTTTGTGTTTCTGTATATGTAAAAACTTAAGAAAATATACTGAATACACCAAAGTGTTTACCATTTTTGTATTATTGGACTTTGGGTGATTTTGTTTCTTTATACTTTTTTTGTATTTTATTTATCTATAAAAACTCAAGGCCCAGAGATATAACTCAGTGGTACAGTGCCTGCCTGGTAAGTGCAAGGTCATGAGTTTGATTTACAGTACAAAAAAAAAAGAAAGAAAGAAAGAGAAAAACACCTCAAATATCTAGTCCGGTGTGGTAGCACATGCTTGTAATTCTACCACTCTGGCAGGATGAGGCAGGAGGACTGCAAGTTTAAGCACAGCCTGGGAAGTTTAGTGACTTAGTAAGACCCTAACTCAAAAACTGGGCTAGTGCAAAGACCCAGATTTCAATTCCCAGTACCAAAAAAGACAATTCCTACCTCAATTGCCATTTTTATAATTATAGAGAAACACAAACGTTATTTAAAGAAACACTTGGAGTGGGTGTGGTTGCTCACACTAGTAATTCTAGCCCTCAGTGCCGAGGTGAGAGATTTGCTGAAGTTCAAAGGCCATCCTGGGCTACATGGTAAGTTCAAGACCAGCTTGAACTGCATGGTGAGACCCTGTCTCAAAAACAAAACAAAACACAACACAACCAAAAACAGAAACAGAAACAAAGAAACATTTTTACTTTGAGACAGGGTCTCCCTAAGTCACTGAGTTTCCCAGTTGGGGCTCAAAGTTGCCATCATCCTGCTATAGCCTACTACACAGTTCTCGGATCACAGAGGCATTTCTTTCCACACCTGGCTTACATTTATATTTTTAATATAGCACCTTTCAGCCCCTAAAGAGGACAAGGAGCCACAGCTGATGTTTCTTTTAGAAGTGTTCACTGCAGCATTTGTAGGTATAAACACTTATAAGGCCAACACTTATACATCCAATCTTATGTCTGGAAGCTGAGAAGTCTTCATTTTTAAAAACTCAGAAACCTAACTACAACCAGGATAGGTCAGGAACCAGGTAGCCCAGTGTCAATAGGCAGCAGGCACTGGCCCAAATGTTGAAATACAGCTAAGTCTGTTTTCTTTGACATAAATCCTGGAGAAAATGGCAAGGCCAAAAGATGAGCCTGAAGGGAAAAGACAGTTGGACACCACTTCTAAGAAGCAATGTCACTGTGCAGCTGAGGGTCAGTACAAGCAGGAGGGCCAGGCAACTGGCACATGATTAGAAGAAGGTGAAAGAGGTCATTGGCAAGAGGAAGATCTGGCAGCTGAGCCACAGGCTGCAATCCCAGGTGTCAGAATTTGTGGGTAACCCGAGGCACTTAAGGAACCAGAGTGCACAGTCCTTCAAGTCAAGTGGAGAAAGTGGGAAAAGCTTGGTGTAAGGGACTGTTATGGTTTGCATCTGCAATGTCCTCCAAAGGGCGTTTGCTAAGAGCTTGATTGCCAGCATGTGGTACCATTGAGAGGCGGTGGACACTTGAGACAGTGGTCTTAGTAGAAAAAGTAGGTCACTAGTAAGCTGGTTTTCAAGGACCCTGTCTCCTCCCCTTCTTTCCCCTCTGCTTCCTTTCCTCCCTTCTCTTCTCTATTTCCTTTGAACATATTTTCTGCTTCCATGAGGAAGCAGATTGCCTCTACCACATCCTCCCGCCATGACGAACTCTTTCACCACAGGCCAGGAAACAGTACAACTAGCTCATGGACTAAAACTATGAATCAAAATAAATCTTTTTCCCTTTAAGTTGTTTATCCTCAAATATTTTGTTGCAGTGACAAAAAGATGATATAGACAAACGCTTAAAAAAATATCCAGCCAGACGTGTTCAATTCAGCCACCTGACCTGGTGCTAATTTCTGCCTCACAGAGTGATTGTGGGAACTAAACCGCAGCACACAGAACATCTGGTACAGAGCCTACAGCATAAAAAGTCACTCTACCCCGGGGATATTTGATAATGCCTGCAGACATTTTTGACTGTCCTGGGTAGAGACTAAGAATACCACTGACAGTCTACAATGTGCTGGATAATGAGCTATACATTTCCAAATGACAATAGACCTCAAGTCGAGAAGCTCTGTTTTATAGGGTAGTAGATATTTTCTGCTTTTGGTTGCTCCAAGCCCTTTCCCCCTTTTTCTTTGGAAAATCACCCTTCTTTGGAAATTTAAATGTTCATTATCTTCTGTTAAACCCATGTGCTTCAGGCGAAAATGGATTTTGCCCCCTAGAGGTGGGTCCTGATTGGATTAATTCGATCAACACCCTGTTACCCAGTGTATTGATCTGGGTAGTGGCTAAGCTATGGTAACAAAGAGATCCAAAAGTAGTCCCTGGGTGGACACCATCCACGTGGCCACGGGGTAGATAAAACAAAAAAGTGGAGGGAAAACAAGCTTATTTTGTCTTTGGAGAAACATACTTATTTTTCTTGTTCTTGGACTTCAGTTCTAACCTTTGGAACCCAGGAGATGAACTGGCCTCTTACACGCGGTTTCTCAGGCCTATAGCCTCTAACTGATAATTCTGCCATCAGCTTCACTGGTTCTGAGGCTTTTGGGTTTGAAATCAGCCCTGCTACTGATATCTCAGGGTCTGTAGCTTGCAAACATCCTCCTGTGGGACTTCTCAGCCTCTATAATTATATGAGCCAAATCCCCTAATAAAGCCCCTGTCATTTGTCTTCCTCATTTCTAACACACTTATCGCCTTGTTTTTGACTCTCTGAAACAGTTCTGGGAATTCCTCTTTCATGAGACTCTTTAGTTGTATTGTGTGGTTGTCTCAATGTCCTGAACTGATTCAAAACATATTTACCTCTTACTGCAGTTTTTTTTTTTCCTTGAACTGGGACTTGAACTTAAGACCTCTCACTTGCCAGGCAGGCACTATGCCACTGAGCTATATACCCAGTCCTCCACTCTAGTTATGATTTTGGGGAAGAGTCAGAAGTTCCACAGTGCTGAATCCTGTGAGTAGGTGAAGAGGATACACCGTGATGTTTTTGACAGAATTGCAAATTTCAAGTTGACTTAAGACATTGAGGCAACCATAAAAAGACATGAAAAGGAACTTTCAAAAAGGATTCAGAAAGTGGCAGACCGCCAGGTGTGGTGGCACATGCCTGTAATCCCATCACAAAGGAGGGCTGAGGCAGGAGGATCATTGCAAAGTTGAGGTTAGCCTGGGCTACATACTGAGTTCAAGGCTAATCTAGACTACATAATCGAGACCCTGACACAAAACAAAACAAAGCAAAACCAAAAACAAAAAAACAGAAAGCAGTAGAAATGGTAAAATAAGTGTGTTTTAAGTACTTTGAGGTGAATTAATGGTAATGTGTCTTTTATCATAACATTTTAAAATTTTTATTTAATCATTCATTATATTTTTTCATCATATGGCATACATTTATCTGTGTTGGTGGTTCTATCTCTGTAGAGAGCCCTGAGTAATACAGCTCTTTTTTCCATCTTCCCTAATATCATCCTCTTTCCTTCTTCACCACAGGAAGTCACTACTACAATTTTGGTTTCTCTGATTTCACCTATTCACCATTCATGCTTTTATATTTCTATCATATATATGTCCATGAGTTGTAGATAATTACAGCAATTACCTTTTCTGTTTGTGTTAAGTATTTTTATTCTGTATGTCCCACACTGCATGTACCTGTGTAACACACACATGTATACACACACACACACACACACACACACACACACACACACATCCAGTACAATCATTTCAATGATTGCATTACATTCTTACAAGTGAATATACGTCAGTATACCTGGTCTTTACTGATAAAATTTTCAGATTCTTCCCACCCTGTTCCAATTTATGACTACTAAAAACAATGTTGCAAGATATTTTTATATTTATTTTGCCTGTCTTTTATATACAGGTGGAAAAGTTCCTAGAGGGCATAATCGTAGACCTGTGAGTCATGTGGCGTGCTGGATAAACCTTTCCCTCTGGCTTCTGGTTAGATTTGACTGGTGTGAGATGCTGACGAGAGAGCAGAGGATAGGATGCTGAGATTGGGCATTTCTTCTGGCTCTTGTCCTGGGGCTCTGTGTATTGGCAGTATTCCTGCACCTAAGGCTGTGCCTCTTGTCAAATGGTTTGACTACTTCCACAACTACTCTTTTTAGATTCTGGGGTTCTGATGGCCCCTCCTTCTTCTTGTCCTTAGGCCCCCCTGCTGTAGCTACTCTTGTTCTTTAAGTGTCCATTAAGGGGTTATGTAATTCAGTGGTAAAACACTTGCCTAGCCTGTACCAGAGTCAAGCCCCAGGATGCAAATAAAAAGTCCATTAACCTTCTCCATATTTTTGTAAATAGTCATTTTATTGACTTGTTCTCAATTATCCAGAATGACAGTGCATTGTATTTCCTGTGAGGGGACTGTCAAGGCTATATATAGGCATTTACAGTTTTACTAGACAATGATAAACTACACTAAATCTCTGTCTCTTCCAGAGAACTTGATGAAAACTTAGAATTTTGTAACCTTACTAAAATGTAACTTCCTTACTTTTCAACATCTATAACCTCTGTTTTATTCACTGGTCCACAAACATACTAGAGAAGGAAAAGTTTATTTTGGCTCACAGTTTCTGAGGTTTCAATTCACGGTCTGCTGATTTCATTGCTTTTAGGCCTGTGCCAGCAACATCATAGTGAAAGGGAAGAGAAGAGGAAAGGTGTCCAACTTATGGCAGCTAGAAGCAGACAAACCAAGAGCCAGAGAACAAGGGACAAGGGCACCTATACAGTAGTTCCCAATGTCACACCCCATGACTCACTCTTTTCAACTAGGCTCTGCCTTGCAAATTTCCATTACCTCCCAATGATGCCATCAAATTACGATCCATCAATGAGTGAATCCACTGAGGAAGCTGGAGCCCTCATCATCCAGTTATCACTAGATGGGGTCCACAGAAGTCTCCCAAACAGGCGATGGAGACCTCACCTCACCCCTGGAGTAGGGTTGTTTTGTTTTGTTTGTACTGGGAATTGAACTCAGAGCCTCACACTTGTCAGGCAGGCACTGTGCTGCTGAGCTACATCCCTGGTCTCGGTAGTAGGTTCTTAACTCATCAACAGAAAAAGAATTTCAGGACGTGTCAGTCAAAAGCATAGGCAGAGTTAGAAAACAAGAGAAAACCAGTTTGAAGTGTTCAAGGAATCACAGCTCTGATGAAGAAGATCAGACTGGCGTATTAAATGGAAGAACCAAACCATTTTTTATGGATTTGCCAGGGTGACTAGAGTCTGGTTGATCATAATCTCAATTCTGGTTTTGCAAGGTGACTCCAGGAGGCCTTATTGCTTCAGGGGCAATTTTATCTCCCCAAGATGATTATTTCTGCTAGGGGCAGTCTCAGTCTTACAGAGACTCTCCTGGAATTCAAGGTGGCTTAGGTTTAAGGCAATGGCTGGAGACTTCTGGGTGCTCATTTTTAGTTGAATGTCCCTATAAATCTCTTACCTTTGTGTCCCTCCTCTTAAAAGGGGAAAGGATAGGTTATGTAAATATAGAACTAAATGACATTGTTTTGCCGGTTTTCAGACAGACATTCCCCAAATGATTAACATGCCTGAGTGAAGAACTGAACAAGGATCTGACCCAAAGTTTTAAGTTACCAAATATCAAGCACTGTTCTACTTTTAGTTAGCTATCAGGCAGTTATAGGTTCAAATGAAGAGTCACTGTTTTTTAGTAAAAACCACTTTTAAGTCTCTGGCTGCCTCAGAAGGAACCACAAATCATGATTTTAATGAGCATCAGGGGGAAGGGCCCTGGAGTCTGTCCTGTCCCTTTGGTAGTCTCTGGCTGTGTCACAAACACCATCAAAAGGTCTTTCTTTGAGCACATGAGAAATTTGGGGAGAATATTTTCAATCCAAACCATAAAAATGGGATAGTCTTCTTCCTTCTATTTTGCTAGTTTTTTCATACTTTGATTATCTGAGCCTCCCTCCCTCTCTCACCCTCCTATGAGGAGATCTTACTTCATGAGGTCATTTACCTGCTGAAAGAGCTATATTGCTTGTGAACTCCCAACACTTATTTTTCCTGTCACTCGCTCTTGCATTCTGCTTCTCAAAATCGCTTGTATAGATGCTTTTCACCATTAGCTTTTCTTATCTTTTTTTTTTTCAATAGCACTAAGAATTGAACCCAAGACGTTTGCACTAAGCTCCATTTCCATCTCTTTTTATTTTATTTTATTTTTTTAAATTTTATTTATTTATTTATTTATTTTATTTAAGGAGAAAAGAAAAGAAAGAAAAAAAAACAGTGAAGGGGTACAAGTTATACAGATTTACAGAAGAAAAAAATGCGCAGTAGGAAATCACTAGTTAATGGATTACATATTGCCATCTTAGAAATAATTGTTCAAGTCACAAAATTAAAGCCTGTAGAGTGGACATTCCAACAATGATACTGCAAACAGTTCCGTTCAATGATCCAATAAAACTCTGCGATATCATTTTCTATCTTATACACTTAAATATACATGCAGTTATATAGTTTAGAGCACTTTCTTTTCCTCTCTTTTGTACAGTGACTATTACACATTTTGGGTTTCATTGCTCCCACGGTTCTTATTGCTTTTTTGGAAGAGAGTAAAACCAAATGTGACATAACAGAACAGAATCGGTCAAGTCAAAAGGGTGGATATAATAGATAATATAAAAACATAATACAAGGTGATCAACAATGGTTACCATAATGCCTCCTGCTCTTTCTAATAGAATTGCCTATATCATTAGTTGTAATACAATTGAACAAAACCGTAAAGAATAAAACCGACAAAACCAAAACATTGGAGATATTGTAGGTCTTGAAAAGTAGATAAAAGTCAACGAGAATGGGCGTTATAATGAATCTCATTATCTTCTCAGCTGATGCCTAAACTTTCGAACCTGATACTATCCAGCAAAACAGAATAGAGGAACCTCAGTCAAAAACAAGATGGTGAGAGTAATACAGGGCTTCAAATCGAGATAATAGAAAGTCAAAGTGGGTTACTATATTATATCCTGCTATATTTTTCCCTTTAATTAAATGGATAAAAATAAAAAAGTAAATAATGGAGTGGAGATTGAGAAAAAAGAGGGCATAACAGCGAAACAGGGCAGATCAAAACATAACCATTTAAGCAGAATAGTGTTTCACCACCAGATAATCCTGACCCAAAAATAGTTACCATATTGACTCCCTCCCTGAAGTCCTTGAGTACAACTTCGTATACTGTAGCATTAAGTATATCAAAACAATGTAAAACCATTTAAGAGAATGACAGCATTATAGAGTATTTAGAATCGACTAACAGAAAATGAACAATGGTCTCTGTATAATCTCCTTGTCTTTAAAAGGTTTTTGCTTATACTATCGTACATAACAAAATCCAATAAGATACAACCTGTTTAGACCATTGGAGACAGAAGAACAAAAGCTAGATGAGACTTCAAAACAAGATGGTACTAAATCAGCATTACCTATTAAGATGTCATTTTCTCCAAAATAGCTGTTCCTATCATCCAATCTTCTCTGTCTCATTTCTGTTGAGCTCTTTTTCTGTCAGTAGCTGTCAGTTTGTCTTCTTCATTTTGTTCTCTGCTCCATTCGTTGTGGCCTCCCCGCCACTATTTCTGGGTTCTTTGTATTTTTCTTTTTTTAGAATATCCTGCAATACTCTCTGTAGAGTTGAATTGGTGGCCGCAAACTCCCCCAGTTGCTCTTTATCCTGGAAGCACATTGTTTTTCCATCAATTTCCAGGGACAGTTGTGCAGGATATCTCAATCTTGGCTGGAGATTATTATATTTCAAAGCTTGAATTATTTCCCCCCATGCTCTTCGTGATTTGATGGTTTGTGAAGAGAAATCTGCTGTAATTCTGATGGGTGTTCCCTTGTAGGTAGTCTGTTTCTTGTCTCTTACAGCTTTTAATATTCTGTTCTTGTATTGAATTTCTGGAATTTTTATTATTATATGCCTGGGTGTTTCTCTGTTAGGGTTGTAGGTAGCTGGGGTCCTGTATGCCTCATACATCTGAGTATCTTTACCTTTTGCTAAATTAGGAAAATTCTCCTGGATTATTTCTGTGAGTAGCTTTTGTAGTTCACTTGTTTGTGTCCCTACTTCTTTTATGTTCTTAATCCTTAAGTTATGGCTCCTCTTATCATCTTCTTGTCTTTGTATTATTGCTGTTTGTTTCTTTGTTATTTTTAAGAAGTTTTTCATTTCATTCTCCCATATTTCAAGTCTGCCCTCCAGTTCAGATAGTCTGTCCTTAGTTTCTTTCAAGCTGTTATGCCAGTCTTGGATAGACTTCTTAATTTCTTGATAGTCCCTTTGAACCTGCTTCTCATACTCAATGCTTTCTCTGTTTTCTCCATCAAGCAATTCTCCCCTCTTTTTCTGTTCTTCCATTCCACCATCTGTTTTTTCCTGGGTGGTGCTTAGCATTTCTCTAACTATTCTGCATACTTCTAGCTTCAGGTCGTTGATAACTTCATTCCTGAATTGGTCTATGAGGCTCTCTATATCGCGCTTAATGTATATTGGTGCGGTGTCCACTATTGCCTGTTTCTCAGGATTGGGGGCTGAGGAGCCTTTTTTGTTGCTTCCCTTCCCCATATTTTCTGTTCCTTATAAAATGCAAGCTTACATAGGAGGCCCGGCTTCCCTGCCTGTCAGCCACAGCCTGATCAAATTGCGCTGGCTAGTTGTTCCCGCCCACTGCTGCGCACCAGGGAGTTGCGGAGGAGGCAGCCTACGCGGGGGTCAGTCGCTCCTCCAGGCCACCGTCAGGCTCTGGGATCTGGGTTAGGCCAGCCTAGGGAGTC
Source organism: Cavia porcellus (assembly GCF_034190915.1). NCBI lineage: Eukaryota > Metazoa > Chordata > Mammalia > Rodentia > Caviidae > Cavia > Cavia porcellus. The sequence goes on along the minus strand of NW_026947510.1, from coordinate 37,801,038 downwards.
CGCCAGCAGCGTCACTCAGGCCAGGCACTTTTCACCAATCCCGTCCGAGAGGGGAATGTGTGGCTGGAGTTGCCACCGCGCCCTGCTCTTACAGGACTGCCTGTGCCCAGAAAGTCCGCCGCTGGAGTCAAACTGTGGTAGGGGGTCAGTTTCTCGCTCACCTCGCCACCAGTCAGTTTTCGTGTACGCCACCTTGTCCGTCCTGTTTTCGACTCCGTTCGCAGACTCCCGTTCCCAGGGCTCGGCGCGTCTCTCTCCTTGCCGAGCCGCTGTGGAGGCAGCCAGCCGCCGGGCGGCGGGAAATCCAAACCACGGCTTCCAATGGCACGGGGTCGAGCCTCTACCCCGAGTCTTTTCTGTTCCTAATTTAGCGCCAGGACTGTATCCTAAGTTGGTTTCTCTCAGCCCAGTTCGTTCCTGAGTCAGCAGAGCATATCTCTACTGATTCGTGTCTCCTTAGTCCGCATCATTCCTGGCCTCTGAGCCGAGCCTTTCAGAGAGCCTTCGGTAGTTGCTGTTGTCTGTCCGCCATGTTCTCCCAGAGTCGCCCTTTTTATTTTTTATTCTGAGTTAGGTTCTGTCTGAGTTGCTAAATTGCCCAGGTTGGGCTTGGACCTGCAGTCTTCCTTCCTCAGTTTCCCACAGTGCTGGGACTATAGGTATATGCCATTACCTTATTCACTTTTGTTGCCAAAGTGCTATGAATAGAGAGATGCTCAACTGATATTTTAAAAGAAGCAATAAGCAAATTTATTACAATAACATCAGTAATCAAGAATTGGTAATAACATACAATCTGATGGACTGAAATCTGTGCCACAGCCGTAAATAATTAATTTTCAGATTTTCATCAGTTCAGTTTATGCTTAGGTCAAGTGTATCATGTTACGTTGCCTGAGTTCAAACAAGTATACATTTTGATAGTAAAGGAATGAATCCCTATGAGTTTAACATAGATATAAAATTTCCATTAAAGTAAATAATATTCTCATTTTGAAAGAAAGTTTTGGCAGAGAAAACAACAATCCCAATAACTAACTGAGTTGTTAAAAGGGATTTAGGGCCTTCTATTCCCCACCCACTCCAGTGTGCAAAAGCTGAGGTTCCCCTTTGAACTTTGAAGTATCTGTTAACATCTGCAGACATCCTAAGGGAAATTGGCACAAAATAAATACATGCATGCTATTTATATCTCCTCAGGAGTGAAAAAAAAAGCCAAGTAAAAAGTAAATTTCTTTACATGAACTAGGAAGAGCCAAGCAGAGATGGTAGAAGCTTGAGCTTCCATGGGTATAAACTTCCATATTTGAGCAATGCAAAGACATTAATGGACAAAAAAGAACATAGTGAGTGGCCCTTTGTCTATGAGTTCAAGAAGACCCTGGATAAGGAAAAAAAGAAAGTAAGTAGCCAGCCCAGCGAGGATAGAAAACAAAAATGCTCCTGTGACGGGCTCTCGTCTTTGGAAAGTTCCTACACTTCCACAGGGATGGGATGGCCTCGCTATTTGTTTTTGTTGTTTGTTTGTTTGTTTGTTTTTCTCTTTTTATCGGTACCAGGAATCGAACTCACGACTGCCTGCTTACAAGGCAGGTGCTTATGCCACTGAGCTAAATCCCCAGCCCCGGCCTTGCTATTTGAATTGACCTGAACACAGAAGTGTGCCTGTCTGGAGTGGGCAAGGCAGAACAAAATACAAAACATTTCTAAACCTGACAAACTCAGCATAGTTTAACTGCAGAAGTGCACTTACAGGTAGGTACTATAGACAATTTTCTGGCGTGGTTGTTTTCCAACTCAATGATGTATTAGAATCACCCGTAGAGCTTAACAAGATTGCTATATCCCATTCCCAGGGCTTCTGATTCCAAAGGCTTGACGTGGGGTCTTAAATTGTGTGCTTCTGACAAGCTTACAGGTGCTGTTGCCACTCTGGAAACAATACTTTGAGAGCCACCACACAAGCCCCATTCCACCTTTCTCTCCTCCGCAGATAACTTGCCTGTCCTTTCACTGAGATAGTCAATGTTCTCCGTGATTCAAAACATCTCTCTTCCCTTGCTGGTAAAATCTCTCATTCTTCATTCACTTATTCTCTTGACATTGTTAGGTTTGTGCTGTGATGAGGGGTGAGGTGGGCAAGGGGAGAACAAAAAGAAAATCTTCCCCTGTTAGAGCTACTCTTTAACCCTCATTCTACTCTCCTTTTCTCTGGCAAAATTTTGAATTATTTCTAATGACTATTTCTCTAAGTTCCTGAAAGCTTTCTTTCATCTCTTAGCTACCACTTTACTCTTCAAAAAGATTACAGGTCACTGTATGATCACTAGATACACTCGTTGTTTGTCAAATACATCGAGTGACACTGGTTTCCATTCATTCTCAGTATTTCCAAGAAAAGTTCTAGATTGGGAACATTTCCCACATGTCCCTTCCTCTTTATTAATTTTGTATCCCCTGAATAAGGCTACTTCCTCCCTCCTCATATGCCCATGTAGCCCTTTCACAAATAGAGATTAGGGTCCCTGCTGATAGGATTCCCCCTCAGTTTGATTTAGGCACCCTGTGGCTCTTTCCTACTCCAGAGGATGAATCATGAATAGTTTAAGCAGACAGTAATAATCATACTTACTATGGCCAGTTATTAGTTTGAAGACAGTTTGTGACATTGTTCTGGCCAATGAATGAGACATAAAGAGAGGTCTATCCAGGAGCTTTTAGGAAATATTCCTTTGTCAACACGTCTGTAGCCTCAGCACCTGGGAGCATCCATCACCAAGCCTGCGGCACTGTAATAAAGTGTGTGGGATTCAGATGTGTGCCCTGTCTACGGGCAGAGAAGGCTATGGAGGGAGGGACAGGAGTTGGGCATAGGGATGTGTTGGAGACCATCTCTTAAGAGGGCTTCACATAGTTCTCTACCACAGGGCCCACTGAGGTTGTTCTTAATTCTGTTGGAGGACCAGAGGGTGAGCCTAGGAAGCTAATCAATAAACTGAAGTTTCATGGTGAGTAGTGGGGGAGAAAGCACAAGGATAGATTACCTTTCTTTCTTTCTTTCTTTTTTGTCTTTTTCGTTTTTATCGGTACCAGGGATCAAACTCACGACTGCCTGCTTGCAAGGCAGGCGCGCTTATGCTGCTGAGCTGAATCCCCAGCCCCCTAGATTACCTTTCCTGCCACTGAAAACAGTTTTTTGGTGATATGATACTTGGAGCTGTGGGAGCCACTTTGTTACAACAAAATATTACATCTTGGACAACAGAACTGAGGATGCCAAAGTGAAAACTTGGAAAGCACTTAGATTAACACTTAGATTAACTGAGAACAGTTCTTACAGAGTCCTAGCACCATTTGATCTGCTCAAAACCCTTTATGTCCTGCCTGCTATAAGCCAGGAGTTCCACTAGGGACTGCAATGCAGAGATGTCTACAATGAAGCACAACATGCTGGAAGAGACAGTCTGTCTTAGTTTGCACCTCTAACACCCCATAGATTGTGTGGCTCAAATAACCAGCATGAATTTCTTGGGGTTCTGGAGACTGGGAAATCCAAGATCAAAGAACCAGAAGGTCTGGTGAAAGGTGGTGTTCAGGTTTGCAGATGGCCATCTTCTTGGGATATCCTCACATAGCAGAGGAAAAAACAAACAAACAAACAAACATGTCTCTCATGTTTCTTTTTATTGGATTACTAACTTTTTCATAAGAGCTCTACTTCTAATGACCTAATTGTCTCCTAAAAGCCTCATTTCCTAATACCAGGACACTAGGTTTTAGCATTTCAGTATAGAATTTTACAGATCACATTTAGTTCATAATATAGCATAAAATTTTTTAAATGCAATGGAGTTCTTTGCCAGGAAAAAGATCTCTATCAGACAAGGCAGGAGCCAGATAGGATAGAAGAAATAAAGGTAACTAGAAAGGAGAGAAGGAAATCATATCTAAAACTTACACTTTAGCGAAGATTGCAACTTCTGGAGACCAACATTACCTAAGACGACACATATCAGCATTCCCCTTATAAATTTAGATTCGTTTTCTTCTAGAACCATTAAACCCAAAATTCCTCAGGAATAATAAAATTACATAAATTGGCTTGATTGGGAAAGCAAAAAAGAATCAGATCCTAAAATAAAGGAACTAGTTGCCACTACCTGTAAAATGGGCTAGTCCCTTTCAGGAAGTGGGTCACCTTTTCTTGGAGTTTCCACCCTCTCAAGAAAAGCTTAAATGACCCCAGTTTCAGAAAATAAGCTCCTAATTCCTCTCTCTCGAGGACCCACACTCTATTTTTTTTTTTGAGTGTGTACCTTTTACTTTCTGCCTGATAAAATCCTTCTCATGCCTCTTACAGCAGTCCTGAAAATTCTTTTTCTGTGACAGAGTTAGTAAACCTGTAATTCATTTCTACAGATAGGGTGGTTAGGTCCCTTAGCTCAGTTTCAGGAACGTCCTCAGACACTGGTGACATCTTCTCTTGGTGAGCCAGCTGCAGGATATGAAAGGGATATCTGGACCATGACTTTGGTAAGTCCAGCCAAAGGCTTTTCATTTATTTCCTCTTCCCCTTTCCCCAATCTCTTGCCTTCTGAAATGTAGCATCTTTCTTTTTTATTTTCTTCATTTTCCTTTCTCCTTGTCTGGAAACCTCTTCAGCCTTAGGTTTTCCCTTTTCAGCAATTAGAGGTTCCCAAGTCCTTAGAAATGATTGCTTACATGTAAAAGCAGCAACAACAAGAGTCATGAGCTCCCTGTAACCAGAAATTGAAAGAAGTGTGGAGAGGTGTCCTCTGTGACAGTGGTTGGCAAACCTGTGGCACACGCACTGCAGAGTGTACGCTGAGCCCACTCTGTCAGCATGGGAGACAAGTCACGCTAGCAGCTGAGCATTTAAATTTAATCACAATTTTGGTACTTTCCAATAAATAAGTGAGTTTAGGATTGCAATTTTGTCTCTAAAAGTTTTGCTATGATGTAGCAGCCTCATCAGGTACTCCCTCAGGTCAATCTACTCCATTCCAGGGTCAGATGAATGAGAATTTTTTCACCTGGGAGATACACACCTAAGGATGGACCCACTCAGAGTCTTGAGCAAGGTTTCTCCTACAGTTGGCATAGAAACCTAGTCCTGAGACACTATGGAGAAACTGGCCTTGCGGTGACAGCCAAGGAAAATCTCCTTACATGATGTACATCTTTGGGTCCGAAATGCTTTAGATAGAAAATCCTCTAAACTGTTCTTTTAACCCCCACTCCACTTCCCGGCCTTCTCACTCTCAAAACCAAAAGGCTTAGCTCAGCCTGCCTGATGCTGTGGCTTCCTTCTAGGTGGCTAGGAATGTGTCCTAAGCTGTGCAGAGTCAAGTGCTCATTCCAGTGATAACTGATGGTACCCTTAGGATCTGGTAAGGTCTCTGGACTCAAAGTAAGAAGAAGGCCACTGATACTTTTCTTTCTCTTCCAATAAAACCTCAATTCCCTTTTTTTCCCTTCTCTTCTCCAACTCCGAGGCTTTGCTCTGTCAGAAGATTTAAATCCTTTAACTTTTTCTGATATTACTTAGCAGGGAGAGATGGGGAGTTGGGCAGTGGAGAAGGATCACTGGGGAGCTGGGGAACTCAGAAGGTTTTCTCATGGTTCTGGGGACAGTTCCTAGTGAGTCTCACTACGTGGGAGAGGAGAAAAGTATGTGGTCTGTTTTTCCAATGGTGAGAGAAGCCCATCACTCCGTGGGAAGTGCCCCCTTTCAGGCCTTCTTAACAGTCTGCCATGATTTCCGGAGCCCGAGAGCCACCTGTCCAGCCCTGCCTATCTGTAATTTTTTTGTAGTGCCTCACACGGTCACTTCTTTAATGCTAGATTTGTTCTTTCTTCCATTTTATTTGCTTCTGGTATTTCTTATTCTGGTATTCTGAGACTCAAGTTTATGTCCCTTATCGAAAATAGTATGTGATTTGTAGTTGCTAAGTAACATCTCCTGTCTTTTTCAACGCTCTGTGAGTTCCTTGCATATTTTACAGGTCCCTACATAGAGATATCTTTGTGATGACTTTTTGAGCACAGCCCAGCCATTGTTTATGGCTTCCTTTTTCCTGCCTTTCTGATCTATTGATGCAATTGGACTGGCAAACATTGCCTATCTCAGGAAAGATTTGTGTGTGACCGGCAGGGACACCTGGACTAGTCATGACAGCAAGTGGAGCAGGCTGCACCTGCAATGTGACCCAAGGGAAAGTGGGTTGAGTTTCAGCCTAAGCCTGGGAAAACTGTGGTGGACTGCTTTGGTAGTCTGACCTTGGGAACTCAATAGGTTCTTATCTTTTTATTTTTTTTTTTTCCTTTTCTGTCTTTCTCTACCTCTTTGCAAAAGTATACCAGAGAGATACAGAAAAGTGTGCAGTGCATTTTAACTAATTATGGATAACTCAAAGTCTATCCCCAAAATATCACCATTGGTTTATATTTCCACAAGCCCTACCAAACATGTGTCCTTCAGCGTTTCAGTATATTCCTACTGTTATTTGAGTGTACTTTCAAGTACCTCTCCAATAAAGATTTAGCTTCTTGTGTAGGTATGCCTATAAAATAAAAATGCCAGTATAAACATTCTAGCTACTAATCATTATTGATTTTGTTGTACAACCTTTCTTCAGGCTTTATGTGTTTATATTACCTGGAACCAGTCATCACAAAAGATCTGTGGGTCTACAAAATAGAGCACCATTGTAAAAATGTTAACGATCCAATGATAGAACCAATATCTTTATTTAGCATATCAATTCACCATTGTTATAATTAAAGTAAGATGATGTTACATTTCTTACTGACAAAGCAGGTAAGTCTGTATGTTCTTAAACTCCACTTGTATTTGGGTAAACAACTCAAACATAGTTAATATTAAAGATAAAGGCCTATGCCAAATGCTACTGACTTCTACCATTTTCTTTTTCTGGGGCTGTCATTCATCAATATTCTGCTTTTAATTTCTAGCCCTGGCTTATTTAACAAGGTTATAAGATGAAGCATAACTGCCGATGACTTACTAATGTTCTTGCTCTCTTTTCTAGACTATCAAAAATTGATCCTTCATTAAACAATAAAACCCATCTTCCTTTGTTTCCTTTGGATCAATCAGGATAAGATTTCTGATCCCTGGACAGGCAACATCAATGCCCTTCCTCAACCTGAAGCAGTTATAAGAAGATGGACCGCTGGGCCTTCTGTACCCTTTTACAAATAAAGAATCAAAATTTGGGGGATGCAAAATAAGGCAGAATAGAAGAAATAAAAGATAGATAGAAAGGAGACCAGGAAATCATAACTAAAAATTGTACTAAGAAGACTGCAACTTCTGAGTCCCAACCAAATTTACCTAAGATGGTCCATGTCTGCATCCCTTTCCAAGACCTTCACATCCAAAGTTCTTCAGGAATACTAAAAGTACATTAATTGGCTTGATTGAGAAGGTAGAAAACTGGAAAGTGATACTAACAAAAGTTGAGAAGATCCAAAAAAATGTTTAAATTACCCATATTTTTTTAAAAAGCCAAAAATATTGGGCCCATTTCTATAAAATAGGATAGTAATCTTCTGGGACCAGGCCACCTTGTCCTGGGACTTCCATTCCCTCAACTGATGCATAAATGATCCCAGTTCTAGAAAATAAGCTCTTCTTTCTCTTTTGAGAGCCAGCCACTCTATTTCTTTGAGTGTATACCTTTTAATTTCTGCCTAATAAAACCTTTCCCATGCCTCTTACTAACTAGTCCTGAAAACTGGTTTTCTGTGACAGGAGTCAGCCAACCTGCTAACTTATTCTATGGATAGTGTGGGTTAGGTTCCTTACGTCAGGACTCTTAAGTTGAGGAAGGCCTCCTGGAGAAATGGGTACATACACTTTAAAACACAGTTTTGAAGAACAAGTAGGTAGCAGCTGAGTGACAGAAGTTATAGATATGTGCTTCCAACCAAGGAATAACATAAGCAAAGACAGGAAGCTGAGACAGGACAGCAATTTCTAGAACATGTAGATGCTCAGAAGTAGGAGTTTGAGGGTAGCAGATTAGCAGCAAAAGAGGATGAAGAGTAACAACCATCCTGCTTTGTCCACACTTCTCCTAGATTTAGCAACAAAAGTGCCCTGTTCTGCAGTTCTCAGCAAACAAGGATGGTTGGTTATAGTAGGTTAGAAATCATGATGTGGAAGATCATATATGCCATGAAAAGAATCATATTCTGTTTGTTTTTTGTTTTTTGAGACAGGGTCTCACCATATAATTCAGGCTAGCCTGGAGCTCACTATGTAGTCTTGGCTGACTTTGAATTCACGATAATCTTCCTGCCTCAGTTTCCTGAGTGCATATGCCGCTGTGCCTGACTCAAGAATCATATTCTTGATCCATCAGGAGTTTAGAGTCATGAAAGGGGAAAGGGTATATTTGGGAAAATGTCACCAGGCTGCATTATCAAGTATAAGGACCAGAGGAGGCAAAACCTATACAAACCAAAATCAAGTCTCCTGGCTTTTGCTGCCCTGTACATGGAAGAAACATAGATATAAATAAATATTGTTAAAGAGGGAGAAAGCAGGGCAGAAAGGCAGCAGAGAGGATGAGACGTGAGGTCTGCAGCCTTGTGTTTATCCTTTTCACTTACACAGCCCTATAGGCTTCAGCTTCCACATCTATGAAATGGGATAATACCTACCTCCCTGGTTTGTTTTGATGATCAAACGGTCGAGTGCATGTGAGAAAGCTTGGTAGGCCATAAAGCACCATGTAAGTATTACTAATAGGCCTAATAGGCCCACTGTCGCATTCAAAATGTGTCCGACCACATCAATCTGGAAAGTGTAGTCTTGGTTGTAATTGCATCACATTGCTTCCTGTTTTTCAACAGCATTACATCATCATTAGTAACTCCTGGGTGTCAGCTGCTTGAATGGGGTTGAGAGCTGTTTGGGAGGATTGCCAGGGAAGAGGTAATCAAGAGTCTCCCCTTTCTCCTCCTACACCATAAAATGTAAACCAAGTAAAGTGGGATTAAAAAGAATAACAGAGCTAGGTACAGTGGTACCTGGGTTCACGAACACTTTTGTTTGCAAACAATTTGGTTTACAAACAAGCATTTAGCAAACAAATTTTTTTTTGTTTGCACACTCTACATTGAATGACAAACCTGGAAGCAGCTGTTTCCCCACCCAAACACAATTGTGGCCATATTTTCAAAATCAAGAAAAAATTAAGTCGAGAACTGAGGTAGCACTGTACATTGTGATGACCCTGTAATCCCAATTGCCTGAGCCAGGCTGGGCAGCAGAGCAAGACACTGTATCATAAAACAACAAAACAAAAATCAAGAGGGAGTAGAGGGACGGAAAAATCTAGACCTCAAAGTACAAGTCTAATTGTTTCAAGTTACATCATCTCCTGCTTATGGTCCTTTCAAATCTCTTTGGCCTAGAGGCAAAGCCCATACTTCTTGATCTGGCTCTTACTTACTTCTCTGGGATCCTGTTAGTCCTTTCTCCCTGTGTGGCTTATATTCCAACCACCACAAACTACTCACTGTGCCAGGATGTGTCTTGTTCCCTCCTGGTCCACGCTGTCCCTTTCCCCAACCCTCCTGGAGTAGACCTCCTTAGAGTTCAAATGTTGAGCTCAGGTGCTATTTCCTACACGAAACCTACTTTGGTTTCCTACTTTGGTTTCCTTAGGCACAGTCAGACAATCTGTAAGCCAATAATAGCACCTTGGGCTCTGTTCCAGAAGCAGGGAGAGCACACAGTATTATGTATCAGACCAGAGCACTGGGTTTCTGATTATAATACAGCATTTAAGCCCAGAGTTGGGTAAGGCATGAGAGAGACACTGATGCGAACTAGGAACAGCATAGCTTCTGAGGCCAAATGGCCTGGTTGTGGAACCTTCAACAATTTACCAAAGCTGGTTAGGGTGAAGAAGCACCTGCACATGTAAAATGAGGATGATGGTGTTCATGTCTACTTCACAGCATACTTGTGAGTACATATGTGTTTCTGTGTAAAACCACTGAGGGTAGAGCCTAATTCATATACACAGGCTTTTATTATTAAACTCACAATTTCTTCTTTATCACTCAGTGGACAGAGCTGAATGAGGATTACTATAGATAAGCAGAAGTGACTGGCTTACAGGAAGTGCGTAAGTTTTTTTTTTAAATTTTTATTTTGAAAGTATACAACAGAACAAGTCAGAATAAAGCCAACTAAGATCGTACAGTGAGATTGGAACAGAACTTCACAGCAGGTTACCGGGATAACAGTAATAGGTATCACAGTATATTTTGTTATCTTTATAATAGTTGTTCTTTTTCTTTTTCTTTTTTTTAAATTTTTTTTTATCGGTACCGGGGATTGAACTCATGACCGCCTGCTTGCAAGGCAGGCGCTTATGCTGTTGAGCTAAATCCCCAGCCCCAATAGTTGTTCTTTCAATCCCGTATATCAATATGAGATGAAATATAGAATACTATAAAACTTATCAAAACAGAATATTGAATAGAGCATTACCATTAATCAGAAAAGAGCAAAACAGTAATAAAAATATTTGCCTTCAAAGAAATGATAGAAGGAAGTTCCCCTTATTTGCTATGGTCAACCTCCCAGGAGATACTCAGATTTCTGGTTCCCATTTGCTAATGGGCGGGGCGGGGGAGGAGAAGGAGGATAGGGGAAGTGGGATATTTGACTCTAGGCCATGTAGCAGTAGGTTCACTATTGCTAAGCAGGGAGGCAGGATGGTCATTTGTTTTCACAGCGTCCTCAGTTCCAACATGGCGTGGATCTCAGGAGACACTGCTGGTTCTCCCCCAGGAAGGGCTGCAGTCTGCCACCCTGCCTCCGCTTATCGGGAGGGGAGGTGCTGGCTTGGCTTCCCAGAGTTCTAAGTTCCAACATGGCAGGAAGTGCATAACTTTTGAATCCCTTTCTTGTCCTTTTGCTTACTTTTGTTGTTGTTTGTCATACTGAGAAGTTAACCAGTTGTTGTTTGCAGTCCTGGAGGCAAGGGACTTCACACTAATCTATACCCCAGCCCATTTATTGTTTTTTATTTTTAATTTTGAGAGAGGATATTACTAAATCATTAGATTGCTTGGACTGGGCTCGAATTTACGATACTCCTGCCTCAGTTTCCCAGAGGGTCACTGGGCCTGAGGCATCAGGCCTAGGTCACTTTTACTTTTTGACCTGTGTATTATAATTCTTCATTTATATGTATTTTAACTTATGAAAACCCTTAGCTCCTTCAGGAAAGAGACAGATTTGTCCATGTCTGTGTCCTCAGCATTGAGACACAGTACATGGACAAAAAATGTATGGTGAGCCGGGGTTTAGCTCACTGGCTTAAGTGCCTGCTTGGCAAACATGTGGTTGTGAGTTTGATCCTCCCCCCAAAAAAGTGTATGGTGAAAAAAAAAGTGTATGATGAATGAATTGATTAAATTCATTCTAGCATTCCAGGAAGCTGAGGCAGGAAGGAAGATTGCAAGTTTGAACCCAGCTGGTATAACAAAAATTTAGTGAGATTGAAACATGAATAAAAAATAAAAATGGGCTGGGGTTGTAGCTTGGTGCAAAGGCTCTTGGTTCAACCTAGTATATATACACACACATATATATAAAATCTCCAGGCTGGGATATAGCTCAGTGAAAGAGTAATTGCCTAGTATACACCTGGCCCTGGGGGCCATCTCCAGCATTTAAAAAACTAAACAAAACGAAAACAGGAACAAAGCTCACCTTATACAAGGTCAGAAAACAGGAACAGTAATCCTGAAAAACCCTTAACTCTCTGTGGAATTAATTGTTTACTAACTTACTTTATTTTATTTTTTAAGAAAGATTTCACTATGTAGTTAGGCTGGCCTTGAGTTCACCTTCAACTTGCAGCCATCCTCAGTCTCCTGAGTGCTGGGATTACAGGTATGTGCCACTATGTCTGGATAGTTGTGTATTAATTTTTTTTAAAAGTATGCTTCAAGTTTGTATTTCTTGAGGTCTAGTTTCTCCATCCAGTTCTTCTCTGTGTTCATCTTGAACAGGGTTTCTCAGTCTCAGCACTAAGAATTAAGGTTGTGGGAGGTCAGAATGTTCAGTGTGTTGTAGGATGTTTAACAGCATCTGTGCCTGCTACCCACAAGTTGCCAGTATCACCCCTAAGTCTTCGATTTTGACAGTCTAAAATGCCCGTGGACATTGCCAAATATCAACACAGTGTGCATGCGTGCATGCGTGCATGCATGTGTGTGTAAAATTCCCACTAGCCAGGCATGGTGGCACATACCTGTAATCCTAGCAATCTGGAAGCCTGAAGCAGGAGGATTACAAATCTGAGTCCAGTCTGGACAAGTTAGCAACTCAAGGATACCTTGTTTCAAAACAAAAAGTGGAAAAGGGTTAGGGATGTAGCTAACCCTTTGTATTTAGGGATGTATCCTAAGTACAAAGCAACATCAGCCAGGCAGATGGTAAACGCCTGTAATCAGCACTTGGGAGACTGAGGCAGGAGGATTGCTGTAAATTGAGACCTGTCTGGGCTACAAAGTGAGTGAGCTCAACCGGCCTGAACTTCATATTGAAAACTTGTCTCAAAAAGGCAAAACAAACAGGCAGACAAAAAACAAAACGAACAAATAACCCAAAAAGCTTCCACACTAATGACCTTTCACCCTTTCCCAACCATTGAGAGTCATTTGTTTGTGGAGAACTACTCAACTTTCTTAAATTTTGATAGGATCTTTTCCCCCTGTTTATCGCCAAAGCACAAATTGGGTTCATAGGCTTCCAAGTTGAATAGATTTTTGAGAGTGGAACATGAAAAAAAATGTTCTTTTCCTGACTGCAATATTCCTCTTCATCTTCGCTCTCAGAATTGACTAGGTAAAGAAGGGCTGGGAGATTAGTGTTTGGGACAACAGTGCATAGGACTGTGTTTTATTTATCTAGACATACGCTTCTAAATAACCATGTCTTATGCTTTCATTGCACTTGGTGGGAAAACTGAAAGAATCCGGTGTTTTACATGTCAGACGAACGTTAAAAACACGTCAAGGGTTGTGATTTTTCTGGGGGTGAGAAGCAGTCAAGGCATAACTACATGAAAACTTCAATATCAGAAAAACTTTACAGCAACAAGGAGATAGATCTTTTGCAAAAGGGAAAGAGATCAAGAGATGAGGGGGTAGGGAGAGGAAGGGAAGGGATGGAAAAAGAATCAAGATGTGGGAGCTGGGGATTTAGCTCAGCAGCATAAGCGCCTGCCTTGAAAGCAGGCAGTTGTGAGTTCGATCCCTGGTACCGGTAAAAAACGAGAAAGCCAAAAAAAAAATTAAAAAAAAAAAAAAAAAAAGAATCAAGATGTGTTATGTACATGTACCAAGTCCACATGAGGAATGTATGAATAAAAAAAATGGAAGAAAACAAGAAAAACTTCACAGCATAAAACAAAAATGTATATATTGCGAAAGAGCACATTGTTAGAATAAAGCCTTGAATCTGAGACACAGTTCACAATGTTGTTTTACTAATAGTGCAGCTTTAAAACTATTTAAGCTGGGAAATTTGTTATCAGGTGACTCACACGAGTGGGGAAATCCAGCTCATGATTGCCAAAGATGAAAAAAGAGATTAGGTTTTGAGATGTTGAGGAGCCAGTCAGTCTTGTGAATGAATTGCAGCAATCTTGGATGGAGAGAAAAGAAACAAGGCAGTTACTCACCAAGTTAAAAAATGTTAAAGAGCTCTCTGGATTTAAATAATAAAACCTTCTGCATATACATGTTTATCTTTCAAATAGCATAAGTACTTTTATTTTATTTCAAAAAGTTTTTTTAAATTAAGTACAGTACGAAGAACTTTTTGTCCTCAATCACTTGAGGGTAAGGGCTTCATGTTTCATAACCCCCTCAAATTTTTTTAGTATTATTTCTTGTAAAGAAAGGCTTTCTCCTATATAAGCATAACAGAACCAGCAAAATAAGAAAATAACACTGATACATAATAACCGTCTAATTCTCAGAGTTCAGTCAAGTGTGGTCAAGTATCTCAATACAATGTTTTCTAGGAACAGGATTCTGTTCACAAACCCACACTGTATCAAATTGTCATGTCTATCTTCTGCAGCGTGATACAATTTCTCAGTGTTTCCTTGATACCCTTAAGGAAAACAGGACAGTTGTTTCATAGTTGGTCTCTTAATTTGTGTTTTATGAGTGCTTCCTTATGAATAGTTTTAGGTTATACTGAGGAGGGATCACAAAGGTGGTATTGTTTTCTTCTCATTGTGTCCTATAAGGCAGGGTGTGAATTCATTTTACCTCGCTCCTGATGATGTCCACTTCTTTTTTTTTTTTTTTTTTTTCATTTTTATCGGTACCGGGGATCGAACTCACGACCGCCTGCTTGCAAGGCAGGTGCTTATGCCACTGAGCTAAATCCCTAGCCCCTCCACTTCTGTCCATTTGATTAGAGTGATATCTTCCAGATATCTCCACTATAAACATTTCTTTTTCCACTTAAAACCTTGTTAAATATCACATCTCTCATACAACTTTTGATAAATTTGTTTAGACTCATAATTCATATTTTATTTAACAAGCACTAATCATTGCTCCTGTTTTTAATTTTGACCCTGAATTTGTTCCTGAGTTCGCCAGCAGAAGTCCCTTCAAGCTGGCTTCTACATCCTTTAAACATGTTCCTATCATCCCTTGGGTCCTTTCTTACTCTGACACAATAAAGCATTTCAGACTCTTCTCTGGATTTAAATAGTAAAACCTTATACTTGCAACATGTTTACCTTTCAAAAAGTGTAAGTATTTTCGTTTATTTGTTTATTTTGAAACACAATGCTTTTCCGCATCCCAGATGTGGGATCAAGTATTTCTCTGAGGACACCTGGTTACTTTCATAGGAAAGTGTTATTTAGCAGCAAAGCTCTGGACACTAATCGTGATCATAGTTCTTTGGACTGTTGCTGTTCCTCGGCCTACTATGGTGGCTAGGAAAGAGCATAATTGACTATTGTTTCCTGAATATTTTACCCTGTTCACATGAAGGCTGCACTTCCCATGGGCTACTGCAGGACTGGCAGTGTAGCTTAGTGGTACAGCCATTGCTTAGGATATACAAGGACAACTTACCAAACAAGCAACATACCTGCAAAACCAAGGGTTATTCCTAGGCAGTGCCTGAGCTCAGTAATGGTATTAGGGAATATTCATTCTGGCAAGACTGAGTCCTCTGAGGGTACTTTGATTTAAGAACTCCTCACCTACCTCGTACATCTACTCTTGCAACTATGCTGTGGTGTAATAACCTAGTCAATTGTTCCTTCTTTCTACAAATGGTGGATCTGCATCTCAGGCTGAACAATCTGTCTTCCTTTTGTTTGCTTCCTAGTTTTATTAGTTACCTGCTGCTATGTAAAAATTATCTCTGGTATGTAGTGGTTTAAACAAAGTATTATCTCACAGTTTTGGAAATGCAGCCTCCTTGTCTTGGAATCACTCATGATGTAGCTGTGAAAATATTAGCCACAGCATAGCCATCTGACTGGGTCTGAGGGGTCTACTTGCAAGATGGCCCCTCTTGGGGTTTGGGAGAAAGAATGAGCTCCTTGCTACATGGAGCTCTCTATAGAGATGCTGCTGCTTCTTTTGTATTTATTTATTTATTTATTTATTTAATGGTGCTCAGGATCAAACCCAGGGCCTCACACATGCTAGGTAACTGTACCACTGAACTACAACTCCAATCCCCTCCTCTCCTTCCTCTCCCTCCTCTTTCTCTCCTTCTTTCCTCTTCCCTCCTCCATCCCGTTCCCCCTACCTTCCCCTTCTTTTTCTTTGTCTTCTTCTTGATAGTGAATCTATGGGTATTGAATATAATCTCATCTTACCCTTCCGTCTAAATTTTTTCTAATAGTAACAACACAACTCTTCCCTAAATACATTACACATAACTTACAATGCCACATAACTTACAGTTTGTAACAAAATTGTCCCATTTGACAAGATGCTATGAAAATCTAGGTCAGAGAGCACTTTAAAAAGAAAAAGAAAAAAAGCAATATTGTTAGGCAAGACAATTTTTTTCTTTGCGATGGTGGGAATTGAGCCCAAGGCTTTGTTCACACTAGGCAAGTGCTCTACCATTGAGTTATACCCCTAATCCAGATAAGACAACTTGCATTTTTTTTTTTTTTTGTACCAGGATCGAGCTCACAACCTCATGTTATGCCACTGAGCTAAACCCCCAGCGACAACTTGAAATTTCAAACATCCTCTCAAGGTAAGTAAGAGAGTTAGCAGGGTACTTGGATAAGCAAGTTGCTTACACTCAGTTTTGTCTTCTGTAAAATGTGTGCGAATATAGCAGTTCCTTTGGAAAAGATTTACTTTTAAAATTGGAACAATGAATACAGTTAAAGGACATACTAGATTTTCAATGAAGTGCACCAAAATTTTTCTGGAAAGAGAGACAGAACAGAGCTAATGATATAGATAAAAGTGAAACTACTACCTTCTGAAACTTCCCAAGACAAAGGTGGACTCTACCCATCTTTATATATATGGCTTTTTTTTTTTTTTTTTTTTTTCTTTTTGAGACAGTGCCTTGCTATGCAGTTCAGGCTGACTTTGAGCTCACTTTGTAACCCAGGCTGGTCTTGAACTTGCAGTGATTGTCCTGCTCAGTTGTATATACTTTTATTATAGCATTTGCCTATTCTATATGAACATCTCCTTGTCTCCCTGCCACAGGGGGCTCCTCTGAAAGTTCTGTGCCCTATTATTTTTCATATTACCCATCTCGCTCTAGCATATGTCCAGCATAAAACAGACACTCACAGTCACTGTTTGAGGAATGTTGAAACATCATGTTTTTGAAAGCAAATATAGAAAATTCATATAAACATGGCAAAACATGAATCAGTTTCAGCCCTTTAGGCTACCAGGATTACAAAGAAGGACACTGTTTACAAACACTGAAATACTTAAACAGCTCAGTTTCTCATTGGTATATATACATTTTACAGTACTGATCTATTAAACACTTTACAAATATTTCATTTGTCAGTACTTCTATTAATGTCACACAGATAAGTAATGACAACAAAAATGATCTGAAGTTGAGGAGTGTAACAGGAACACATCTCCCTTTAATCTTATAAAGAAAACTCAAACAGGCCATTCAATTTTCTTTCCTGCTTATTTCCTCTGTAGCATTTGATACAATGAGGGTGGAGATCAGGCAATAATTTTTCTCAAACTCTTGGTTGCCAACCTTTGATATTTTCAGGTTTATTCTTTTTTTTTTTTTTCTTTGTATCGGTACTGGAGCTCGAACTCACGACCACCTGCTTGCAAGGCAGGTGCTTATGCCACTGAGCTAAATCCCCAGCCCCCTTAAGGTTTACTCTTAAGGCAGAAAGTTTTCTGACAGTCACCCTGGGAGAGAGAAAAATGACTTCCAGAGGTAGGCAGGGACCCATCCTACTAGGATTTGTCTACCCTAAGGATTCTTGAGTTTCCTTGTGACTTGGAAGCTCTTTTCTCCCTGCATTAATGTTTCAAGAGAGCAAAACAGAAGCCCCTCTATCTTTCATTGTAAAGCATTCAAGTCACAGTCTGTTAAATTTCAAAGAAGTGTGGCTACCAAGATGTGAGAATCACTGGAGGCTGTCAAGTCCATAATAAAACACTAGTACATCGACTTCAGTCTTGGTGATTGCTTTTCAGGCAGGAATTAAAATATCTGCTTGCTGCACAGAAGTAATCTATTTCTTCCTTTAGTCCTTTGAGTATATTTGAGACAATTGACCTAAAGTATTTGTTTAGTTAGTCCAATGTTTATGTTTCCTCATGAAATTCCTGTTAATTTCTTCTTTCCAGTAAGCAGGCAAATAATTCATTGTTTTTTTTCCACTGCCAAGTCAGTAGCTCTTTAATAAAATGAACATATCCTCATTAAACAATAGCTCTAAGTATTTTAATATATATACTAATGCAACATACTACTAGTTTTTCTTAGTTTATTGAAAACAAAGTTTTTTTTGCTATTATCTGTTTCTTTCTTGTAAGAATCTTTTGTCTATGTCTTGTGCTCTAACACTGCTTTGAAGATAACTATATACAGTGTATTAACTATTGTTATTCTCTTGTTATAGAACTTGCTTTTTTACACATTAAAAAATAGGTCTTTATCACATGATTTCAAATACACAGCAGACTAATCATGGTCCCTGAAATTTAACAGAACATTCAATAAGAACCTGTTAGTGTTATCCCTCATCACTCTAATTCTAAAAAAGTTGCCTTCAAATTGCTTTTACAGAGCCTTACACAAAAAGTTTGAGCACAAAGAAGATTGTTGCTAACAGTACTTTTATTTTTTATTAAGTCATCATTGTCATAGGACATGCATTTTTTTTCCTCTTGTGTACCTGGCCCTGTAAAATGGGTGCTACACCCTGCCCTGTGCTGCAAACTTAAATGCAATATACTAATACAAAGTTGAAACCATTAAAAATATCTTAGTAGGGCCAGAGATATAGCTCAGCAGCACAAGTGTGACCTGGAAAGCGCAGGGTTCTCGTCCAAACAAACAAGCAAAGCTTAGTAATAACTACCAGGAGATAATTAAATTTGCAGTGTTGATGAATCTAGAGAGATCTGGAAACAACATACAAACATTGCAGTAAAAGTTTGATTGTTGGGAGCTGTTGAAGATGGAGATCGATCACATGTGTGGGGCTAAAGCAAGGCCAGCCTAGAAAAAACAGAGAGACCGAAACAAGCTATGTAAACAAGTTATTCCAGCACCAACAAGGCAAGGGGCCCAGGCCTGCCAAGCAATGGGTTGCTAGCCAGCGGGGCTGAAATTGATGTCATCTTTCCCGGTATGTAAAGGGTGTTACAGTGGTTGAGCAGTTCCTTTCCTTCCATCATGAGGATAAGGGCTCCACCTGATCCTAGCTTTGTCTTTATTTTTCTCATCCTCTCGTGGTCCTTAACCTTAAGAACCTCAGGAGCCGCATTGGATTGCGGCATATGGCGCCAGAACATGGACAGGGCAAGAGATTGAGGGCGAGGGGACACTTCTCATGTGCATGCAACTGGTGGGGGAAATGCATTGGTATAGTTCAATTAGTCATCACTGAAGTGTATTGATATTGGCTTCATCAGGTATAAAGAGTGGGGCATTGAAGTTCCCTTATTCTCTAGGGCAGATTAGAAATGGGCCTAAGAGAAACCTCTTCTCCTGAAAAGAAAAAAAAAGAGGTATATTGATTATATCAGCTGACTAACTATGGGACAAACTTATCCAAAAAAAATCACAAATGTTTAAGGACCTATTTGTTGTATGCTTGAGCCCAGTATTTACGTTTCTTCTGTGGATCTGGATTAGACAGGGTCTTAGTAACCTTAAGCTTCTTGAGACAACCACAATGGAATTGGCTCCAGGCACTGTTTCTGAATCAGGTCCAAGCAGGGAAAGATGATGGCATGACCATCACCTTGGTAACCTTAACTGAACGACTAAATGTCCAGCAAAACCTCCCATTATCTGTCCAAAGTACTGAGGACAGTATCATTGGGCCACTTGATGTAAATTCAAAACTTTCAGCAGGGCCTGCGGCAGCCCTGCCAAAGAGTGAGGGTGTAGATGGCTCAGATGGCTTCCTCCAGACGGCCTGGCCCTGCTTGGCCCTGCAGACTCCTCGTGGTTAGGGGGTAATATGGTCCTGATTTGTGGTTTGCTGATTCCTGTTTACAAAAGACAATTTCAAATAACCAATATGACAACAACTAACCTTTAAAACTTTTTAAAATTCAACATTTGAC
The DNA here is from genome assembly GCF_034190915.1 of Cavia porcellus. Classification (NCBI taxonomy): domain Eukaryota; kingdom Metazoa; phylum Chordata; class Mammalia; order Rodentia; family Caviidae; genus Cavia; species Cavia porcellus. The sequence goes on along the minus strand of NW_026947510.1, from coordinate 37,781,148 downwards.
TTTCACTAGCTAATAACAAGCTGGCTCCAGCCTATCACTATCTCACTGTGGCTCTGTAGTAGGTCTTGATATCTGATAACATAAATTCTCAAACTCTATTGTTTTTTCAAAATTGTTTACTACAGATTAATGTAACTCTACTTTTATTTAGGTCCCTTCTGCTTTCTTAAGTCAATTTTAGTTGTCAATAGACTGATACTACACAGCTTGCTAAATTTCTTGAGTTTGTCTCCAAGAAGAGGCAATTGTAAATTTACATACTTGGGAGGGAACTGAAAGACAGCTTATAGCAAGACTAGGGATAAAACAAACCAACAGAAATCAGCTGGCCCTCTACAGATTTTAAAGGGTTATTTAGTACAACTGCTGCTTTCTGCTCCAATCACTGCTTGGCACAGGCCCCCAGACAGGGGAGTGTACCAAAACCTCAGCTGAGCCTGGAGTTTGACCCAGACAAGGAAGGTAAAGAAACAATGTTGCTTGTTTGAGCTGCAAGGAGAAATCAGGGTTATGGTTCAATCTACTCAAAACAGTTCAAATCTCCCTAGATTATTGTTTTGCTCAATTGGTTATTCTTCCCTTAACAAAAATTGGAAAATCTATAAAGGTTACCTGAGGATTTTGGATCTTCTGATATTTATTAGAGACGTGGGACATGGCCTACCCAAGGTTTTTCCATGGCCTCCCTGGTTTTTCCTATCACCTGTGCACATGCTTTATGAATCAAAAGTTTACACTGCACTGATGCTCAGATCCCTAACAACAGTGGGGCCTCTAGCCCAGAGCAGGAGCCCCACCTGCATGTTACAGGAGAGCCCAAGGTACCTAAGTATAAAATTCATTTTCCATTTTCTTTGTACCTTACCACAAAAATTCTTTCTAATCTTCAGGTCTAAAAGTAAGCTAAATGTGCTCACAATTTAAATTTCAAAAAAACTGAAGGGAGAGATCTCATAATAGATTTCACTTGGCAGTATATACCATTTAAAATATTTAAATTCTCATAAAGATGTAACTACCTCATCAGATAGATAATCAAATAAATCAAATCTAAAAGGAGTCCATTGGAAAGATCTTCATATGGGATAATAAAAGCACCCAGTCAAGTGCTAATGTGGGGTGAAGGGTGAGCTTGTGTTTTTCCAGGAAAAGCTAAATGACCTATCTGGGTGCCAGTGTGTGCTGTCCAGCCAAATCATGGGCCCAAACCCAGGAAAGGAGTTGATCCTACCTCTCAAGAAGCTGATTTTTAGTGAGGTAAGTGCCTGCCTTGTAAGATTTTTAGTGAGATAAGTGCCTGCCTTGTAAGCAGGCAGTCGTGAGTTCGATCCCTGGTACCGACAAAAATGAAAAAGAAAAAAAAAATGAAGCTGATTCTTGGTTCTATGACAATGATGCCTTGGAGACCATGCCACAACTGATAGAAAAGGATGAATTGACCCAAGATGCCCAGGAGATGGTAACCAAAAATAAAAAAGGTCCAAATAGATGATAGAGGTGCATGCTAAATCCTATGACAAAAATATGTTAATTATAGGTAAGATTTTTGTCTTTTTCAAATTCTTTGATAAGAAATCTCTGCTAACTGACCTACAACAAATGTGACTAGCCTATTTAAAATTACAAATTCTATAACTGTAAAAATTTTGTGTAATTTAATTTGGCTAAAATATATTTGAGTACACTCTGATTGTGAAAGATGTTTGTAAATCTGTCTGTGTATCTGTTTGTTCAGTCTGTAAAGCTGTTGCTGGAAGTCACTGAGCTAGTTATTGCTCACACATGTGGAGACAATAGCACCAGTGTCTGTACAGAGTGCCCAAGTGGCACAGAGCACCTGAGAAACACTCTGAGGGCATGGGGTGCTGGAAGTGACAGGTGTTTCAACCCCAAGGACATGGGATGTAAGAAGTTGGTAGTTCAGCAAAGGAGCGTGAAATAGCCCCAGGAACTTAGAGAGTTCTGTGGACACTGACAACTCTATGTTTGTTTCTATGTCTGTTTGAATCTTTACAGATTGTCTGTACATGTTTGTCATTTGTCTGTTTGTGAATAGCTGTTTTTTTAATTTTCTCAGCAATTTTCCTTTTTCCTTTGCATTTATAGATCATTTAATCAAGGTTTGAGTTATAGAATTACAGAATGTGAGTTTCCAGTTAGTCAAAATGATGCTAAAGTCAGTTGTGTAAATGTAACGTACATTGTTGCTTATCATAATTTGAGAATCTCTCACTGTTTGAAAATAGTATGTTAAATGTTATGATTGGAGTTTTCTTAACAAAAAATTATTATAAAAATGATTAAACAAATATCCCTTGGGATTGGGATTGTTGGACAGGACTTCAATTGATGTGAATAAGAAAGTGGCCACCTGGTAACATTTTACCAGTTCTTTACTGATTGGAGGCTCCTGTGATCTCCATAGCCTTATGGTAGACATTCCCAACTAAAGTTATATAAATATTATTGTAAATGTTCACATTAGTCATCATTAAAAGAAATAATACAAAAGATTTTTGATTTTAAAAATTCCCATACAAAGGTTTTCATATGGTTATGACAAATGATTGTTGCTAACCTCATGGTGTATTCATATATTCATGCCTCCAGATGTACAGGTCTTTGAAAATGTAAAAACGAATTGTTTATGGTGACAAACTTTTATTTCAGCTTCAGACTTCTGCCTCTAACAAATGCTTATGAGATGTATATCCAGTAAAGGTCAACAAGTTAGGAAAAGGCTTTTATATATTAGATAGGGATGACTGACCAAAAGGGAGAAATTTGATGTCAAAATAAAAATTCAAGTGTGTTACAAAATGTCATCATGGTTTTTATGTTATAACATTGTATATGATTTGATTTCTAATTTTCTATGTAAAATATGAAACTGTGTTAATATTCTACAGGTATTCAAATGTTAAAACACCCATGGTTGTACTAGCGGGAAAAATGGTGGCTTGCTAGGGGGCTGGATGGAGAGTCTCTGTGGAGAAATCAGATTAAATGCTAGAATATGGCAACATGGAGAGGGCCAGACGAATGGATAACGATTCTTATTAACCAAGGCAGTAACCGAAGGGAAAAATAAAACTGGGAAAAGGAAGGAAAAGCGTGGATGGAGAGCTGAAGCTCGATGTACTCACTGAGCCCCGTTCCACGCTGTACTAGGCGTGCCCAGAGGACTTAAAGTCATGCTGAGACCATGGCTGCCTATAACGGGAGTCCACGAATCCCACACCCTTTTTTTTTTTTTTTTTTTTTTAATTTAAGAGGAAAAAGAGAAAAACACAAAACAAACCAAAGCGGCGTAAGGGTACACGCAATACAGAACTACAAAACAAAACAAAACAAAAAACCATAACAGTAAGAAATTACCTGCTAGTAGATTACATACTATTTTCTTGAAAATAGTTCCTCAAATCACAGTATCAAAGAACACAAGGTGGACATTCAAACAGGGAGACTGCAAACAGCTGTGTTCAATGTTCCAAAAACATTGATAAAGTCAGCTATTTAACACCCCCAAACACACTTGCTGTTATATCCGTTAGAGCTCCTTTTCTTTCTTTTTTTTTCCCTCTCTTTTTTACAACAAAATTTACACATCTTGGATTTTATTACTCCTTAGTGCTTATTACTTTCTTTGGGGGGGGGAAGAATACAGTCAAATATGGCAAAACAAAGCTGTCAGTCAATACCAAGGATAGACGTAGCACATGGTGTAGAACAGAGTACAAGTTTATCAACAATGGTTATCAACGTTGTCCCTTGTTTCCTTAAAAAGAATTGTCTATCTTATTAGATATTATAAAGTTGGACAAAACAGTAGAGAACAAGACCAATAAAACTTAGGCGTTGTAAACATTACAGGACTTCCAAAGAAGACAATAGTCAAACCAGAATGGGTATCTTAGTGAATCTTATTGTCTTCAAAGTAGTTGCCTATGTCTTCAAACTTGATACTATCATATAGAATGGAACAGAGTCTAATCAGTCAAAACAAGATCGTGGGAGTACTACAGGACTTCAAAACAAGTTAATAGGAAATCGAAAAGAGTTACTATTTATATATCCTAATTTTTTTGAATTTTTTCTTTAATTAAGACAAACATAAGAAATGACTAAATAATTTTTTTTTGAAACAATAAGGGGGAGATTGAGATAAAACAGGACATAACAATATAACAATAGAGGTCACAGCATGACTGTTTCAATAACCTAGTACTTCACCACCTTATAACCTGACTTAATAGTAGTTACCATAGTGTCTTTTTCCTTGAAATATTTGGGTAAAACTTCATATACTCTAGCTTCAAATATTTTCATATCAAGAAGCCCAGAATAAAGCCTTTCTAATTAATGAGTGAAAACTTTATAAGGCTTCAAGGCCACCTAATGGGGAATCATGATTACCACATATTTTTATATATTTGAATCATTACTTACATTAGGGAAACTATTTGGTATTCACACATGCGAGATTGATTTATTTCACTTATGAGTATGGTCTCAAGCTGTGCCCATTTATTGATAAATACCTCAATGTGATCCTTCTTTATAGCTGAATAATACTCCATTGTATAGAAATACCACAACTTTTTTATCCATTCCTCAGTTGATGGGCACTTGGGTTGTTTCCAAGATCTGGCGATTACAAATTGTGCTGCTATAAACATAGGTGCACATATATCACTGTGGTATGATGCTTTCAGTTCTTCTGGGAATATGCCTAGAAGTGGAATAGCTGGAATAAATGGGATTTCCAGTCCCAACTTTTTGAGAAATCTCCAGACAGATCTCCACAAAGGCTGTACCAGTCTACACTCCCACCAGCAGTGCAGGAGAGTTCCTTTTTCCCCATAGCCTCTCCAGCATTTGTTGTCGGTTTTCTTGATCCTGGCCATTCTTTCAGGAGTGAGATGGTATCTCAGTGTGGTTTTAATTTGCATTTCTCTAATGACCAATGATGATGAGCATTTTTTCATGTATTTATTTGCCATTTGCATTTCTTCATCTGAGAATTGCATATTCATCTCAGATGCCCATTTTTGGATTGGATCTTTGAATTTCGGAGGTCTGAGTTTCTTTAATTCTTTATATGTTTTAGACAAGAGGCCCTTGTCTGAGAGAGAGTTCACTAAAATCTTTTCCCAGTTTGTGGGTTTTCTTTTCACTATGCTGGAGATTTCTTTTGACATGCAGAAACTTTTTAATAAGAAGTGGTCCCAGTTATTGATTCTGGGAAGTATTTCCCGTGCGGTTTGAGTCCTGTTCATGAATTCTTTACCTACTCCTATGTCTCCAAGGTTTCTACCTATTTTGTCTTCCAATAGATTTAGTGTTTCTGTTTTAATATTCAGATCTTTGACCCATTTAGATTTTAATTTAGTACATGGTGATAGACATGGGTCTAGCTTTAGTTTTCGGCCAATGGAGAGCCAGTTTTTCCAGCACCATTTATTAAAGAGACTGTCGTTCTTCCAGTGAACCTGCTTGGCTCCTTTATCAAAAATAAGGTGGTTGAGTGTGTTCGTAGTTGTGGTTGTATCTTCTAATCTATTCCACTGATCTTCAGCTCTGTTTTGATTCCAATACCATGTTGATTTTACTACTGTTGCTTTGTAGTATAACTTCAAGTCAGGGATTGTGATGCCTCCTGCTTTGTCTTTGCTGCTTAGAATTGCCTTTGCAATTCTAGGTCTCTTCTGGTTCCAGATGAAATTTAGGAGTGATTTCTCTAGATCTATAAGGTATGTTGATGGTATTTCTATTGGGATTGCATTGAATCTGTATAACAGTTTTGGGAGAATGGCCATTTTCACAATGTTTGTTCTTCCTATCCATGAGCAAGGGATGTCTTTCCATTTTCTGAGATCATCTTCAATTTCCTTTTTCAGTGTATTATAATTTTCACTGTATAAGTCTTTCACTTCTTTCGTAAGAGTAATTCCTAAATATTTCATTTTTTTGCTTGCTAATGTGAATAGTCCAGTTTCTCTTATTTCCCTCTCTGTAATTTTGTTGTTTGTGTATAGGAATGCTATTGATTTCTGAGTATTGATTTTGTATCCAGCCACATTACTGAATTTATTTATTGTATCTAAGAGTATTTCAATGGAGTTTAGGGGGTCTTCTATGTAGAGTATCATGTCATCTGCAAACAATGATAATTTAACTTCTTCTTTTCCTATCTTTACCCCTTTTATTTCTCTTTCTTGCCTAATTGCTCTGGCTAGTACTTCCAGTACTATATTAAATAGGAGTGGTGATAAAGGACATCCTTGTCTTGTACCCGATTTTAAAGTAAAGGCTTTCAATTTTTGGCCATTTAGTATGATGCTGGCTGTTGGTTTGTCATAAATGGCCTTTATTATATTGAGGTAAAGACCATTTATTCCAATTTTCTGTAAAATTCTTATCATGAATAAGTGTTGGACCTTATCGAAGGCTTTTTCTGCATCTATAGAGATGATCATGTGATTCTTATTTTTGGCTTTATTGATATGGTGGATTACATTTATTGATTTGCGTATGTTGAACCATCCTTGCATTCCTGGGATGAATCCCACCTGGTCATGGTGTATAATCTTCTTGATGATTTGCTGGATCCTATTTGCCAATATTTTATTGAGGATTTTTGCATCTGTGTTCATTAGGGAGATCGGTCTATAGTTCTCTTTTATAGTTGGGTCTTTCTCAGGTTTTGGTACTAGAGTAATATTTGCTTCCAGGAATGACTTAGGAAGGATTGCTTCCCTTTCAATTTCATTGAATAGTTTGAGGAGTGTCGGCATTAGGTCTTCTTTATATTTCTTGTAGAATTCTGCAGTGAATCCATCTGGGCCTGGGCTCTTCTTGGTGGGCAAGGACCCAATTACATTCTCAATTTCATTAGCAGAGATTGGGTTATTCAACAGTTTCATATCCTCTTGATCTAGCTTTGGTACTTCATATGCTTCTAAGAATCTGTCTATTTCTTCTGTGTTATCAAACTTTTGAGAGTAGAGGTTTTCGAAATAGGTGTTGATGATCCTCTGTATTTCTATTGGGTCTGTAGTGATTTCTCCTTTTTCATTTCTTATTGCATGAATTTGAGCTTTTTCTTTCCTTTTTTTAATAAGGTTGGCTAGGGGCTTATCGATTTTATTTATTCTTTCAAAGAACCAACTCTTTGATTCGTTGATTCTTTGGATTGTTTTCTTAGTCTCTATTGCATTGATTTCTGCTCTGATTCTTATAATTTCCTCTCTTCTTTTGGCTTTGGGCTTGACTTGCTCTTCTTTTTCTAGCTGTTTGAGGTGTAGCATCAAGTTATTTACTTGTATTCGTTCTGTTTTCCTGATGTGGGAACTCAGTGCAATAAATTTTCCTCTCAGAACGGCTTTCATTGCATCCCACAGATTCCGGTAAGTTGTATCTGCATTTTCATTTTCTTTTAGGTATTGTTTAATTTCTTCTTTAATTTCTTCTGTGACCCACTGATTACTCAAGAGTGTGTTATTTAGTTTCCATGTGTTTGCGGAATTTTTGCAGTATCCTTTGTCATTAATTTCTAATTTCAGAGCGCTATGATCCGATAATATGCAAGGGATGATTTCAACTCTCTTGCATTTGCTTAAATATGTTCTGTGAGCTAATATATGGTCTATTTTAGAAAATGATCCATGTACTGCTGAGAAGAATGTGTATTCTGATGTTGTTGGGTGGAACATTCTGTATATGTCTATCAAACCCATTTGTTCGCAGGTATGATTCAGTTCTGTTATTTCTTTGCTCATTTTCTGTCTGGTTGATCTGTCCCTTGGTGTCAGTGGTGTATTAAGGTCTCCTGTTACAATTGTGTTACTGATAATTTGAGTTTTCATTTCTGTTAATAATTGTTTTATATAACTGGGTGCTCTGGAGTTTGGTGCGTATATATTTAAGATAGTTATCTCTTCCTCTTGGAGTTTTCCCCTTACGAGTATGTAGTGACCTTCTTTGTCCTTTATGGTCATTGTTGGTTTAAAGTTCACGTTGTCTGCAAACAGAATGGCTACTCCTGCCTTTTTTTGGATTCCTGCTGCATGAAGAATTGTTTTCCATCCTTTGACTTTCAGTCTGTGAGTATCTTTCTGGGTTAGATGGGTTTCCTGTAAACAGCATATGGTTGGATTTTGTTTCTTGATCCATTCTGCTAGTCTGTTTCTTTTGATTGGTGCATTGAGACCATTTACATTAATGGTTATTACTGTTAAATGCTGGTTAATTGTAGGAATGTTATCTCTCTGCTGTTGCATCTTTATCTTTCGGTTCTGTTTAATTATTTGCTTTGCTTAGTGGTTTTTTCCTTTGTGTATCTAAACTGTCTTTCAATATTTTTTGCAGGGTTGGTTTGGTGTTCATGAAGTTCTTCAGCTGTTCTTTGTCATGGAAGTATCGTATTGCACCATCTATTTTGAATGATAGTTTTGCAGGATATATCAGTCTTGGTTGGAAATCATTTTGCTTTAGGATCTGGAATACTTCACTCCATGCTCTTCTTGACTTTATCGTTTGTGCTGAGAAGTCTGCTGTGATTCTGATAGGTTTTCCTTTATAAGTGATCTGTCTTTTCTCTCTGACAGCTTTTAATAATCTATTCTTGTGTTGGATTTCTGGGATGGTGATTATTATATGTCTGGGTGTAGTTTTATTTTGGTTATGACTGTTTGGAGTTCTATATGCTTCACTGATCCTGATGTCAGTTTCTGATCTCATGCTTGGGAAATTTTCAGCTATTACTTCTCTAAATGTCCTCCTGACATCCTTCATGTTGTCTCCCTCTCTTTCATTAATCCCTATCATTCTTATGTTATTCTTCTTTGCATCGTCTTGCAGTTGTTGAATTGTTGTTTCCTGATTCCTTGTTATTTTCAAAAGATCTTTCCTTTCCTGTTCACTAGCTGCAATCCTGTCTTCAAGGTCTGAAATTCTATCTTCACTTTCATTAAGGCGGTTTTTACAACTTTCAGTGGAGTTTTTTATTTCCTGTATATCTCTGTGCACCTGCATTATGTATTCTGTTTGTTTCTTATATTGCTCGTCTAGGGATTCTATCTTTTTGTTTAGTTCCTCCAATTTTTTATCTGTGTTTTCTTTAGATATATTTAGAATCTCTTTCATTTCTTTTATCATTTCTTCTTTTATCTGGGAGATTATTTCGAGTTTGAATTTCTTTAAAGCTTCCTGGAGTTGCTTGTCAATTTCAGTGGCTATTGTGTCCGATATATGAGGTGGATGGGATATATTTTCTTCTATATACATCGCTCCTAGGGTTTCTTGAGATGGGCTGGAGGTTTGAGGTTGTAATTTGGTCTTTCGTTTTGTCATTTTCCTATATTTCTGTGTTTCAAGTGTTACTTGAAAGCTTCCTCAGGATCTGTTGAAAATCCCCTTCTATGTTTGGAGCTACTGGGACTCTGGCGCCACGCTACTCCAAGCCATTAGGCCTACAGAACCAGTGGCCCTCCTCTGCCTGTTCAGAACTCCGCAGTTCCAGACAAGCTGGGCCTCAGGGACACTGTGCGCCCACCTGCCCCTTGGAAGCTCCACAGTTCTTCAATCGCAGCCGGGTTAGGGTACTCACCACAGGCCACAGTGCTTCAGGAACCTGTGGACCCTCCCTGGTTGCAGAGATATCCAGAGTCCTCCAGACATGCAGAGAGGCCAGTGAGGACACCCCAGATCTGCCCAGCTCCTCCTCTGCAGACCTGTGGCCAGGCGCGGCAGCTAAACAGGCTGGGCTAGGCTGGTAGTGTGGGCCAGCCCACCTATTGGGAGCTCAGCAGGTCTCCAAATGAAGCCGGGAATGGGGAGGCTGATGTGGAAGCCTTAAACCCACCTCTCTCCTTCACTGCACCTGGAAGCCTGAGGGAACTCCAGCAGTCTGGGCGCAGAAATCCAGAGTCCTCCAGACACGCAGAGAGGCCAGTGAGGGCACCCCAGATCTGCCCAGCTCCTCTTCTGCAGACCTGTGGCCAGGCGAGGCAGCTAAACAGGCTGGGCTAGGCTGGTAGTGTGGGCCAGCCCACCTATCGGGAGCTCAGCAGGTCTCCAAATGAAGCCGGGAAGGGGAGGCTGATGTGGAAGCCTTAAACCCACCTCTCTCCTTCACTGCACCTGGAAGCCTGAGGGAACTCCAGCAGTCTGGGCGCAGAAATCCAGAGTCCTCCAGACACGCAGAGAGGCCAGTGAGGGCACCCCAGATCTGCCCAGCTCCTCCTCTGCAGACCTATGGCCAGGCGCGGCTGCTAAACAGGCTGGGCTAGGCTGGTTGTGTGGGCCAGCCCACCTATTGGGAGCTCAGCAGGTCTCCAAATGAAGCCTGGAATGGGGAGGCTAATGTGGAAGCCTCAAACCCACCTCTCGCCTTCACTGCACCTGGAAGCCTGAGGGAACTCCAGCAGTCTGGGCGCAGAAATCCAGAGTCCTCCAGACACGCAGAGAGGCCAGTGAGGGCACCCCAGATCTGCCCAGCTCCTCCTCTGCAGACCTGTGGCCAGGCGTGGCAGCTAAACAGCCCCACACCCTTAATGCAGCACACTGAGCAGTGGATCCAAGGGGAAAAGCTGTATTGGCTTTTGGTGACTGGTGGAAATTGAGGCCTGGGACCCCGCGAAGCAGCCAAAGCCACCTGGCTGTGCCAGAGGTAACTGCAAGAAGCTCCGGAGATCTAAAGCTGGATACCAGGCAGTTTTCTGACCAATCCACGCTGTGCTGGGAACAGTGAAGGCAAGTGGTGCAGTGTGCAGTGGACCCAAGAGGAAGATCTGCATTGAGTCCCAATAAGTACTAGGGCCTGGGTCCCGTGGCTGCTGTTGTTGACAAGAGAACATCTTGGAATTGGGCAGAGCCCACCACCATGGTGGCATCAGTGACACAGAGAGGACTGGTGGAGGACATCTTGGAGTTAGGCAGAGCCCTGCACCATGATGATGTCAGTGACACAGAGAGGACTGATGGAGGACATCTTGGAATTGGGCAGACCTGGCGCTGTGTTGACATCAGATAGTCACCCCTGGTGCAGAGAGGTCTGGTAGAGGGCAGATGGGATTTGGGCAGAGCCCTGAACCGTAATGGCATTAGTCAGATGCTTCTGGTGCACAGAGAACTGGCAAGATCTGCTGGGGCTGAACCACACCTCTGGTGACTACAAAATAGTCACGACTCGTGATATCCACAAGATACAGCCTAACTTGCGGATTGACTGGCACAGAGTCTGGAGGCTAGCCTGCACCATCCCTGCATCCCTGCCTACCTCAGACAACAGCAAATTGGGGAGGGCAGCAAAAACTCAAGTCAGCACGCTTTGGAAAGGCCCTAAGCAATACAGAGAGGGCCAGAGAACCCCAGGACACACCAGTCTGAAAGAAACCAGAAACATGACAAGAGATAGAAATAAAAAAAAAAAATCTCTAGCTGCCAAACATGAGAAAATAAGCCCAGGAGAAGTAAACACAGAAGAGAACCAGCACAGTAACCATCCAATACTAGACACAGCATCAGCCGAAATAAAGAAATACCTTCATGACCTCATAGACGAATTTAAAACTGTACTTCTGATCCAAGTGAGGCAAGATATAAAGAGACTAATTAAAGAAATGATAAGACCCACCCAAGAGAACACAGATGGAAGAATGGAGGAAATCAGAAAAGAAAGAGAAACCTCTGAAGAAGAATTTAAACATAACCTAGAATACATGAAACAGATCCAAAGAGATTACTAGGAAACTAAAAACTCCATTGAACACTGGCAAAATGCCTTGACAGAAACTAAAGTTAGTCTTTTGAAACCTGAAGAGAGATTTATGATATATGATCGTGAAAGAAAAGACCTCTTAAAAATAACCAGGAACCAGAAAGACACAATTCAAAGGCTAGAAAACGACAAAAGGATACATAGCTTAAGAATAAAGCATGTGAGGGAGGAAGCAGGAGCAACCAAAAATGAATACAAAGAATATTCACAGATATATTAAAGGAAAACTTCCCAAGCATAGGAAAAAGAAATGATATCCAGATAAATGAGGCATACAGAAACTCCAGTCACCTATAACCAAAACAGATCTATACCCAGACATATAATAATCAAGATTCCAGAAATCCACCAAAAGAACAGAATATTAAACGCAGCCAGGGAAAAGAAGTAGATAACCTACAATGGGAAAATTATCAAAATAACAACAGACTTATCAACACAAACTTTCAAATCGAGAAAGGCCTGGGGGGAAATATTCCAAGCTCTGAAAGAAAATCATTTGCAACCACAACTGATATACCCAGAAAAACTCTCTCTCAAAATTAATGGAAAAATAAGATGTTTCCAAGACAAGGAGGAACTATGGGAGTTCATGGCCACCAACCCAACTCTACAGAGAATGCTGAAGGACATTCCAGAGAGAGAGAGAGAGGAAGGGATGCCAGGATTCCAGCAACAGTGGCAGAGAGGCCTCAATGAACGGGACAGACAGTAGAATGAGGGAGTAAGGTGGACAAATTATAGCAGTAAAGTAGAGCAGCAGACATGAGGCAGAGACGGTAAGCTATAATCATTAGTATAGATAGCTTTGATACACTATAGAAAAAGGCAGAGGTCATTGTTAGTAGTATATCAGGATTTAAAAGTCACAGTAGTCTTATCACTCTGTTTAGTTTGAATTTATTTTGTTCTGGTCTGTCCATTCATATCAGATTTGAGGGCACAGACATTTGACCCAAAAATAGCAGGTGATACCATGGTAACTATCCTTGATTTCCTATTAACTTAAACTGAAACCCTGTATTACTTACATTGTCTTACTTTGACTGATCTTATTTGAATCTGATTAGTTAGACCATGGTTTGGCCTTGGCTGATTTTACTTGAATTTGGTATGCTTGATAGTATCAACCCTAAAAGTAGAGGCCACTACTCTGAAGATGACAAGATGTAAAAGATATCCATACCAGTATTATTATTAACAGCTCTCAAGTCCTACAATGTTTTCAAAGTTGTGTTTTTATAAAAAATAGCTATGTAATACTATGCTTAACTATATTAAGCCTGATGATGTGGACAAGTTTATTGAAAATAACAAGAGAAAGCATAGTAACTACAGTAGATCACCTAATATTGTAGTCTTATGTGTCTTTTCCATTGCATGTTTTTCTAGGAATTTGTTTTGCTGTCTTGTTATGATTTGTTTTTCCCTATAATACAGAGAGGATAGATATACATGTAGAAATTCACACATGGGAAGATTTTTTAAAAACTGTTTACGGGAACAGATTATATAATGCAAGATGTAATGAACAGATACTCTGAAGAAGAAGAGACACTAAGAAAACCAATGCTAATTCTGTAGCATTATGATATAAAAATCTAGCAATATTATTAGTGATATTGGTCTAGTCTCTTAAATTCAATTTCGGCATATGTGGGATAAGGACAGCTACTACGAAGAGAACGAGAAATGCTACGGTAGTCACTATTGTCTTCCCCAATGTCAGATCTTGAAGACCTAAAAAGCCTCATCATCCTGCAATGATTTGATTAGTTCTATAATATGCAGTATGTATTTAATGTGTGTGAAGATGGGGACAACTATTTGGAAGAAACTAGAGACAATTAGATAAAAATTGAAGATTTCCAGTGGACTTGCTTTGAAATTTGTATTTCTTTAAATTGTTTCTTTTTGAACTGTTTTGTTCTGTTTTGATATGTTTAATCTTACCCTCTTTAAGATAAAAAACAAGTGTGTAGAACTGATAACCATATTACTAAGTTTTTGTTAAATCATTGAGCAGAACTGTTGACAGTGTCACTATTTGAATGTCACTTTACATACTTTAATTTTTGTAATTATAGTTTATAATTTAATAAACTGAACAACTATTTCTAAGATGACAATATGCAACTTATCAAGTGGTGATTTCTTACCGTTCATTTTTCTGTAATTCTGTTATATTTCGGGGCTGGGGATTTAGCTCAGCAGCGTAAGTGCCTCCCTTGCAAGCAGGCAGTCGTGAGTTTGATCCCTGGTACTGATAAAAAAGGAAAAAAGACAAAAAAAAATCCGTACTATTTTTACCCTTTTTTTCTCCATATATATTTTGGTTTCTTTCTCTTTAAATAAAAAAAAAAACACCCATGGTTGTTAAAAAATAATGGTTCTATTTTATGTTGTAAGACGTTTGATATTTAGATAAGATAATAATGCCTCTAACTACATTGTTCTTTTATCAGTCTTTTCTTCTGGATGTTCAACAACTGAGGTTTGGAGACCAACAATTGAAGAGACAGATGGGCTAAGAGAACAGCCAATATTTTGACCCTAGCCCTCCAAGGTCAGTGAAGACTCAGGACATAAGAGAACCTCTGCTGCGCTATCCTATACTCAGTGAGTCCCTGATCTTCTGATCAAGAAGACAGTGAGACCACTGAGGAAAGTGATCATCGGTATGTGGTGTGCCTAAGGAGAGTCACCAGAAGCAAAAATCTCCCAAGCTTTCGCAGAAAGCAACTTGGTTAAGCATTGGCCGTGACTCATCTGAACGGCTGACACTGACAGAAGAACTAAGAGGTGCTATAGCTGGTTCCAAGGTGTTCCTGTGATCCGGCCTGCAGATCAACAAGTTCGGAACTCCTGGAGGAGAAACGGGGATTAAATAAAAGACATGGGGGAGACAAAAAGAGACGAAGGCAAGTTGATGTTAACCCAATCAAGCCTCCGGTTTATTGAGAAAATAATCACACCTTTTATAGGCTGAGGGTGGGAGCTGGGACAGGAAGAGGTTAAACAGATGAATACAACAGGGTTACCATCACATCCGGATAAGTGACGTAAGCAGAAGAGGATTATGGTTAATGTAGGCAGACGCAGTGCCCATAGGAGAGAGAGAGAGAGACATCTAGGCAGCAATGCCTGTCACTCGGCTCCCTACATCTCCTCCCTTTTTATATTATTTAATTAAGAGTATGGCAGGCCCTGTGAGGACAGCGTCTGTCTTAGGTCAAGGACCTCATTGCATGAACCCAACCAGGCCTTACCCGTCATGGGCTTGCAGAACAGCAGTTGGTCCTGTGCCTGTCTTAGGTGGCCGTTGGAATTAACATGCATGTCCTAGTTGCCCGTCTCTGACTGCCTGTCCATTGCCCCAGGGCAGTCAGGCCGCATCATCATATGGGCCACTCGTGGGAATTCCTTCCCTGTAGGTTTGTTGATCTGTCATCTCCAGCTGATGGTAGTGTACCTGAATGGGCTTTGCCATAAATGCGTCTATCCGGTTATTAATGAACATCATAATCCTCTGAAAAATACAAGACTCACAGAAATGAGAAACAATAGGTCAGCTAGGGGACCCAAAAGTGGGACTAGGTAAGGGAAAAACTCCCCCCCCCCCAAAATCAAGGAGAAGGGGTTGACAGTCATTTGTTGGTGTCTCTGTATGAAGTCATTCTCCTGTGTCTTGGAGCATGCCTTGTATAACACTGGATGCAGTCTATTTGGCTGGCGTATGCTCCTCCAGACCGAGAAGAGCCTCTTCCACAGTCATGGGGTTCTGTGCATGGCTGTCAGCAGTTGCAGTCTGTTTGGCAGGGGTCAAAATCCACCATGGGTGTGGTGTGGCTCAAGAAGGCTGGTTAAGCAGCATAAGGCTCCAGGGAGATGTGTCACCTGTAAGAGAACACAGGGGATTGTGCCTCAGGAAATAACATTATTCCTGGGCGTTACATGGGGTCTTTGAAGAACTGTCTACTTGCTTTACGAGGCGTTCAGGTAGCCATCTAGCTTCTCTATCTTGTTGAGAGTAAACACACACTGAACCTCGTCCCCAGATAAGGACTGGATCAGGGCCATTCCACACATTGGTTAGTGGGTCTCTCCATAAAACAGATGCAAACCGTGTTTGAGTCTGAGTATGCCAAAACCGAGATGCTGCGGAGCAGCCTGAAGCATCCAGGGTCAGAAAATTTAAAATAAAAAGAGCATGTGAAAGGACATTTCTAGGGGACCCCTGGGTGGGGTACCATGTCTCCCTTTTTATTTTATCTATGGTGAATTTAAGAGAACGATGCGCACGTTCAACAATGCCTTGTCCCTGAGGATTGTAAGGTATACCTGTAGTGTGGAGGATATTAAGGCTTTTACAAAATTGAGCAAAGGAGGTGCTGGTATAGCCAGGGCCATTATCGGTCTTAAGCTGTTGAGGACATCCCAGAACTGAGAAGGCTGACAGCATATGGGCTATAATGTGTTTAGCAGCTTCTCCAGTCTGGAGAGTGGCAAAAATGAAGCCACTATAAGTGTCAATGATGACATGTACATATTTTAGATTGCCAAACTCATTGAAATGGGTAACATCCATTTGCCATAAGGCGTTAGGAATTAAACCTCTAGGGTTGACTCCTAGGTGTTGAACAGGTGAGTGGATAGCACAAGATGGGCAATTCTTTACAATTTGTCTGGCTTGCTCACGGGTAATTTTGTAGAGAAGGCGGAGGATGTGAGCATTGAGGTGGTGTAACTGGTGGGCTTGTTGGGCCTCAGACACCTTGGAGTCCTGAGCCATAAAAACCTGTGCTCGTACAGCAACATTAGCCAAATGATTTCCTTGGGCAAGAGGCCCTGGGAGGTTGGAATGAGCTCGCAGATGACCGATAAAGAACTTATGACGGCGAAGCCGTATGAAGCATTGTAATTGTTTGAACAGATTTGCAGCTGGGGAAGCATGACATATAATAGCAACAGTCTCTAATAATGGAACAGACTGAGCAAGGTAAGCACTGTCAGTATACAAATTAAATGGTTGGTCAGAGTAAGCAGCAAAAGCTGCAAGAATAGCTTCTAACTCTGCTAATTGTGTAGAGGAAGTATCTGCCTGGAGGGTAGAAACATTGTCTTGAGATACATAAGCAGCCCTTCCGGAGGATGAGCCATCAGTGAATAAAACCAGGGCACCCGGAAGGGGTTGTGAAGCTGTGACTTTAGGGAATATAAATGAGTGACGATTAGCAAAGTCAACTAGCTTATTTGGAGGGTAATGATTGTCAATAGTCCCTGAATAGGAAGCTAAGGCAATAGGCCACACTTCAGTACTCTGAAGTAGCCAATCTATTTGGTCTTTTGTAAAAGGTTGAATGATAATGTCTGGTTCTTTGCCAAAGTAACATTTTCCCTGCTTTCTACCCTGGATTATTAGGTCTGAGACAGCTTGGAAATAAGGCAAAAGTGTTCTTTTTGGAGAGACTGGTAAATGGACCCACATGAGGGGAGCTTGTTGTCAGAACACTGCTGTAGGGCAAAGCTTTGTATTAAAAATGAGAAACTGTAAAGGCTTATTGTAGTCCATAAAGGAAACAGTTTGTTGAGCAATAGCCTCTTTTACTTTACTGAGCGCTCTCCTGGCATCAGGTGTAAGCTCTCGGGGGGAAGTTGGATCTATGTTTCCCCAAAGCAGTGCATAAAGGGGCTGTAAATCATGTTTAGTTAGTTTTAAAAATGGTATGAGCCAATTAATATCTCCCAATAGTTTTTGGAAGTCATGAAGTGTAAAGGAATAGAGAAAAAGCAATCTTTAAGATCTATGACAATTTTTAAAAAATCCTAAAGGAATGGCACTGAGGGGAGGCCAGGCTGTAGAGGCCCCTTTAAGACCATTGTCTTATTTATTGCCCTAAGGTCTTGTAGCAGCCTCCACTTCCCTGACCTTTTCCGGATAACAAAGATAGGTGTGTTCTAAGGGGAATTACTAGGAACAATGTGGCCTGCATCTAACTGGTCCTGCACCAGCTGTCTTGCGGCTGCAAGCTTTTCAGAGTTAAGGTTGTTTTTAAAGGCTTATATGAATCCCCAATTTGCCATGGAGGCACAGGGAGTTGCGGGCTGCCATCCTGGGACCTGCTGATCATGTCAACAGGTGGAAGTGGTGGCAGATCACCATGTATGAGGACCTCTAACAGGCCATCATTCTCTGCATCTGAGAAATCAGAGGCTTCAGATTTTTCTGAGGACGGTTTTGAGGTAGATTTAAGGGAGTCGCGCAAGGCAGCCTCACCCAGTGCAGCTGTCTCCTCAACCTGAGGGTCTGTATGCCTCTGGGCAAGCAGCTCAGAAATTAAATTCCAATATGTAAAGGTGGTCACAGGAACCTTTTCTGGACCAAAAACTCTATAATAATCTTTTAAAACATCTCTTACTGTATTCCACCTCTGGTATCTATAGAACCCTCTAGGGGGAACCAAGGGCAAACCTTATGAATAAACTGAAAATACTGTAATAATTCTTGTTTTTCAACCCTTATCTCTCTTGTCTTTAATGCCTTTATAAGGCCTCCGACGAACAGTTCATGTTCGCTCAATACTTGACCCATGTCGGGAAAGGGAAATGGGGTTGCCGTTCACTCACCGTGACTCGGGCAGGACGTCGGGTAGTCGTCTGCGCAGGTCTCGGCACTTGATTTAATGTCCTGTTGCTTTAAACTTTAATCCTTGATTTAGTTTACTCATTCCTCGGCCGAGGTCTCTGGTTCAATTTGCTTTCACTTTCGGTTTAAGCCGGCTGTCTCTCGAACGGCTCCCTCGTTAACTTCTCCGTGCCAGGGGCCCCACGTTGGGCGCCACTTGATCCGGCCTGCAGATCAACAAGTTCGGAACTCCTGGAGGAGAAACGGGGATTAAATAAAAGACATGGGGGAGACAAAAAGAGACGAAGGCAAGTTGATGTTAACCCAATCAAGCCTCCGGTTTATTGAGAAAATAATCACACCTTTTATAGGCTGAGGGCGGGAGCTGGGACAGGAAGAGGTTAAACAGATGAATACAACAGGGTTACCATCACATCCGGATAAGTGACGTAAGCAGAAGAGGATTATGGTTAATGTAGGCAGATGCAGTGCCCATAGGAGAGAGAGAGAGAGACATCTAGGCAGCAATGCCTGTCACTCGGCTCCCTACATTCCTGAGGAGACTAACTGACCTTGATAGATAACAAAAATTGATTGCATTTAAAACAGGTTTCACCTTAACTTGGGTCTTGAACATCCTGCAGAAAATGTACAATTACTAGAGGTACATAAAACAATGCTAAAGTAATATGTTATAAAAGAAACTCAAATCACTAATACCTTTTGGCAATTGCCAGCTACCCTGGTAGCTGACTACTGTCACAGATTAATGGACTGCACATGGTTTCAATTGCGGAATTCAGGGACTTAAAATCTTTGGACTGCACTTAAAATCTACAGAGCTCTCCAACACAGCTCCTCTAGCTTCAATTGACCACCTGTCCTGTGCAACAATAAAACAAAAAAGAGGGATAGGTAGGGAGCCATTGAAGCTGGAGATTGATCACATGTGTGGGGCTAAAGCAAGGCCAGCCCAGAAAAAAACAGACAGAAACAAGCTATGTAAACAGGTCATTCCAGCACCAAGAAGGCAAGGGCCCAGGCCTGCCAAATGATGAGTTGCTAAGCAAAGGGGCTGAAATTAACGTCATCTTTCCCAGTATACAAATAAAGGTGCTACAGTGGTTAAGCAGTTCCTTTCCTCCCACCAGGAGGATAAGGCCTCCACCTGACCCCAGCTTTGTCTTTTCTTTATTTTTCTCATCCTCTCATGGTCCTTAACCCCAGGACCTGCTTTGGGTCATGGCATTTTACTTGGGAAGAAATGAGAGAAGAATTCTTTATGTGCCGCTGAAGGATTTTCTAAGATGTCCTAGTTTACTTTCTTTCTGTTGTTATCTTCAAATACTGCAAAGCATTGTGAGCTATATCATTAGGACATTTGCACAAGAAATACCTAAGCTATGACAGACTATGATAGGCAGGTTGACAGTTTGGTGAGACACTTGATACTATTCATTGATATTTAGTTCTTCTGTATCCAAATATATTATGTTAAAACCTTGTTCCTTGGGGCTGGGGATCTAGCTCAGCGGCATAAGTGCCTGCCTTGCAAGCAGGCAGTTGTGAGTTTGATCCCTGGTACTGATAAAACAACAACAACAACAACAACAACAACAACAAAAACTTGTTCCTTGGCAATTTCACTAAGCATCTGGCCATAATCTGTATCTTGGATACCAAGGAGCCTTCTTTTCAGTAAGGTTATCTTTTAACTATGAGAATTCCTTATGGAATATCAGGTGCATCCTAAAGGCTGCCCTGTTACATTTGTTAGAGGAATATGGTTTTTTAGAGAAACATTACTAAATATAGCGATAAATATCTCAGCAGCATTTTTCCTGGCTATATTTTGGAGGAGGGTACCAGAAATCAAATTCAGAACCTCACACCTGAGCTAAGTCCCTGACCCCCAGGTTTTTAAAAAAATGGCACTCCTTTCCCATTTCCATAAATAATTCTGGACTTCAAATGGTAATATATTGTCTCTTATGAGCAAATCCTCCCTCCTGGGAAAGCATTTAAGAGGAAATCTCCAGCCATGATGAATAACCAGTTTCTATAATGAACCAATAGGATTAAACTGATTGGTTGCTTGAAAGGATCAAAAGTAAGGGGTCAGAAGCTATAAAGCAAGTATCTACCTTTGTGGGATCTCTTAGTTTCATTTGCTATGGGTTGTAATTTTAAAATGACCCTATGACTAAATGAGTCTTTAAATTTAAATTTTTAAATAAAAAAATTCTTTTTGTGTGATACAGGTGATTCAACTCAGTCTTTGCACTGAACTACATCTCAATTCCTTTTTGTGTTTTATTTTGAGACTAAATTGCCCAGGTTGGGGTTGAATTTATGATCTTCCTGCCTCAGTCTCTCAGAGTGGTAGAATTTTAGGAATGTGTTACCAAATTCAGGAATTGTATTCTTTGTATTATGTGATCTCTGCAGACTCTGTTCTTTCAGCTCAGTCCTAGGTACGTTTAACAGAGATTCATTTAAACTTCTAGAATCAACAAACAAAGAAAATATTACCATCTTTGCAAATTGATTCTGTGTTAAGGTCAGTGCTTCAGTGCTTAGCTGGACCATTTAAAACTCTGCCTTAGCCTTCACTTCCTACTTATGCTAAGCCTAATGATCAAGAAATGGTGAAAGTTTATGATCTTTTCCAAGGATATGTTCTGATCTGGTCATGTACACAATCTTCTTATTTCCCCTCTATTCAAAAGCTTTTCAAAATCATCATTCTACAAGTATATCAATTCATAGCTTTTCCTCCAATATATATATTTTTAAAATTTTATTTAAAGAAAGACTAAACAAAACAGAAATTGGGTAGAAATAATTCATACATTCAAAGAAAAAATTAAACAATAAAAAATCACTAGTTGATATTTACATACTGTCCTCTTTCAAATAGTTGTTGAAGATACAAAAGTGCAACATATAAAGTGGGAATTCAAACAGTGAAACTGCAACCAGTTTTGTTCAACTATTCAACAAAAACTTAGAAATATGGTTATCAATCCTGTACACTTAAACATACATGCAGTTATCCATATCTTCAATTATGTTGAGATTGAACAAACCCAAGCAGGCTAATATCACTCTGAACAAAGGATAATACTATTTCTGGGTGTCACATTATGACACTCCAGGGTCAGCACTGGGTACTTTAGTGTCTCTTTTACTTCAAAGTATTTGTTCATTTCATCATGTGTCATAAAATCAGTTCTCATAAACTCTTTATAGGTTCTACACATACCTGAGTCTTAACATGTATTTCTATCCTTTCTATATTAGAGGGAGAAACAAAACAAAGCAAGACAAAACAAAACAAAATACTATAAACACATGAAACAAAAAAAAAATATAAGACCGTTATACAAGGAGTTCTGTACATATAGTACAACATAGTTCCTGTGTTGTCTCGTTATCTTCAATAGAATTGGCTATATCATCAGATACAGTATAATTGAATATATTAGTACAGAACAGTATTAATAAAAACACAACTTTGTATATACTATAAAACTTCAAAAACAGGCAGTAATCGAACCAGAATGTGTATCATAGTGAGTCTTGTCAGTTTTAGTGTAGTTGCCTATACTCTCAGACTTGAAACTATCAATCATATCAGTTTTGAATAAAATCTGTCAATACCAAACAGCAATCAAACAAACCAGATTTAACTAAGATCAGTCATGATAAAACAGTATAAGTCATATAGGGCTCCAGATTAAGTTAATAGGAAATTAAAGATAATTATTGTACTACATCTTGATGTTTGGGGGATAGCTGTCTGTGCCCTCAAATCTAATGCAAGTAGACAAACGGGGACAGAATAAAATCTATCTAAGCAGAGTGGTGTGAGTAATGTGGGTTTTAAATCCTGATACACTATTAACTATATCTTCTCCATCTTCTTTAAGACTCTCCTTCCCCTTTCACTTCCCCAGGAGACACTGTGCATTTTTGGGTCTGACCAAGACCCTTGGTTTTAAATTGGTGGGGGGGGGAAACCTGCTATTTACCTAAGTGGTTCCAAACCTTTTCTCTCCTGGACTTGATCTCTAATTGTATTCCTTTACCTATTAAAGCCTGTCTTCCCGACCCCTACCCACAAATACTGGTCTAGTTGCCTCTATTACTCTCTGGTTCTCTGTCACATAGAGCATTGTTTTCTCATATTTGATTTTCAGTCCATGGACTGTTTCTCGTGTTAATTATATTTCCTAAAAATAGCATCTCAGTGGACCCTACCTCCTGATTTACTTACTCTACGTGTGGTTTTTTTTTTTTAAATTTAGTGTATTAAGGTCATCTATATTAGAGCTCATAACCAACCTTCTCTGCTCATTGCTGTTATGCTCTTTTTTTACCATCAGTTGTCTGCTTGTTTTCTGCTCCATTCATTGAGGCCTCTCTGCCACTGTTCCTGGAATCCTAGTACTATTCTCTCTTTCTAGAATGCCCTGCAGTATTCTCTGTAGAGTTGGATTGGTGGTCACGAATTTCCCAAGTTGTTCTTTGTCTTGGAAGCATCTTGTTTCTCAATTAATTTCTAGAGACAGACTTTCAGGGTATACCTATCTGGGGTGGAGGTTATTTTCATTCAGGGCTTGGAATATTTCACTCCAGTCTTCTTGACTTGATGGTTTGTGTTGAGAAGTCGGCTGTTATTCTGATGGGCCTTCCTCTGTAGGTGATCTGTTTCTTGTCTCTAACAGCTTTTAATATTCTGTTCTGATATTGAATTTCTGGGATCTTGATTATTATATGCCTGGGTGTGGCTCTGTTTTGGTTGTAGGTGGCTGGAGTTCTGTATGCCTCATACATCTGCATATCATTTCCTTTTCCTATGTTTGGGAAGTTTTCCTTAATTATTTCTGTGAATAGCCTGTGTAGTTCCTTTGTTTGTACTCCTGCTTCTTCATTCACATTCTTCATTCTCAAGTTATAGATCCTCTTGATCCTCTTGTCTTCTAGCCTTTGTATTGTTATTTGATGCTTGTTTCCTTGTTATTTTAAAAAAGCTTTTTCCTTTCATAACCCCATTGCAAACCTGTCCTCCAGTTTGGATAATCTATCCTTAGTTTCTTTCACACAATTTTGCCATCTTTCCATAGAGTTTTTCATTTTCTGGTAATCTCTTCGAATCTGCTTCATGTATTCTATATTTTCTTTATATTCTTCATCAAATGGTTCTCTCCTTTGTTTGAGTTCCTCCCTTCTTCTGTCTGTGTCTTGTTGAGGGGTGCTTATCATCTCTTTCATTAATCTTCTTATATTTTGCTTTACTTGGCTAAATATTTCCCTTTTGAATGCCTCTATGAGGTCCTGAAGATACCTTTTTATGTCCACTGGTGCTGTGTCTGATATTGCATGTTTGCTTTCCTCATTCTCCTTTGTATTTTCCTGTCCAGGGTCAATGTTCTCAGGTTGGGACCTGGGGACTTTTTGTTGCTGCTTCCTCTTCCCATCTTTTTTTTTCTTCCAGGAGGCCCCAGTTTCTTTCTTTCTTTGTTACAATTCTTCTGAAGCACATTGGCTAGGTGACCCTTCCCACTGCAGTGTGCTAGTGAGTTGCAAACAGGGGCAGCATATGCTGGCCCCTCCCCTCCGGATCAGTCAACCTGCTGAGGCCTTCACTGTGTTAGTGTGCATCGCCAGTGTAGGGAATTGATTTCGATAACCTATTAGGTCTCAGCCAGGTCCCATGACCTGGGCCAAGCTCACTCCATCAACCCCATTCGGGAAGGGAACAACTGACTGAAGTCACTGCTGCTCCTTGTTCCTGCCAGTCCTGCCCCTCCCAGAATGTCATCTGTTGGAGCCCCCTTTTCTGTGGAATGGTTTTATTCCCGTCACTCACCACAGGTTGATGTAGGTTCCCTGCTAGCTCAGCTCTCTGTTCGGCTCGCTGACTCCCCTCCTCAGTGCAAGTGTGTTTCCAATGAGTCAAAGTGGCGGGATTTCAGACGGCTCAGTAAGTCGCCACCACTCAGATTCAGGTGCTGCAGTGGGAGCACTGAAGCTTTAGCTGTTCCAATAGTAGCTCCAGGACTGTATGTTTGATTGGTTCTTCTCACCTTAATTTCTTCTTGAGACGAGAGAATTCATCTCCCTCTGTTTGGTACTCTCCACACTGTATTATGTTGAATTCTAAGTTGTCTATCTCAGGGAGCCTCTGTAGCCTGCTGTTATCTATCTGCCATCTTTGCTCCTCCAGTCCTCCTCCAATATTTCAATATGTCTATTATTTGATTCAAGTGTTATCCTTTGCCCCAGGATGCAGACATTTACTCATTTGCCTCACAATATTTTTGAGAAACATCCTCCAAATACCTACTTTCTACTCTGAGAGAGTTAGTTATAAATTAAAGAGGAGGAGGAGAAGAGAAAAAGAAAGGCATCCCTTATTTCAGTCCTTCAGCCCCAAACATGTCAAAACATGCCAACACAGTTCCTTACAAAGTCTCTTCTGCTGTCTTCCAAACCAGGAACTTACAACATAAAAATAGGCTGTTATCTTCTAGATCACTGCTGTACCAAGCCGGAGAATGGGGTTTAAACTTGGGAAATCTCTCCTATCATGTTTCAGTGCCCCTCTTGTCCTCCCCTTTGCTACTGGGGATCAAACCCAGGGGTATTATACAACTAAACTATATCAACAACCCTTTTTATTTTGAAACAGAGTCTTTTTAAGTGACATTAGTAGGACTCAAATTTCAGCTCCTCCTGCCTCAGCCTCCCTCAGTGCTGGGATTACAGGTGTACACCACTGTTTCCAGTTTCACAGGCTATTCTCTTAATCATGGGTTACTTGACTGCTATCTATCTTCTGTTATGATGGTTTTGAGATGTGAACTTCAAATGCTTGAGCAGCCCTGCTCCTACAGCATTGGTGGTTGTAGACCTCATGGTCTCTCTTGAGTTGGCTCTGATCACTGCCTGCAGCACTCCTCTGATGTTTTATTTTCCTGGATTCTCCAGTTTCCCAGGATCTCCACTACACTTTTGGCATTGTTCTCACAGTTTCATGGACTGCCTTTACAGGGGCCCACTTGAAGGTCTCCCACATCTTCTAAAACCTGAGCAAGAGCTTCTCTGATCCCACAACTCTTGTGTTACACATGCCTATAAACCAGCACCATGTGGATAAAGCCAAGTTCTGCCAGAAGTTCAAGCATCAGATTTCACTAAAAGCAGCAAGCAGGAACCATGTTACACCTGAACATTGGGTGGCCTTGAAATTTCCCCACCAGATTAATGAGTCTGCTACCCTTAATCTTAGTCTTCCAGTCTCAGAACATGATCAAAATGAAAATAAATTTTCTGCCAGAGCATAACATACATGGCCTTGAGCCCAACTGCCAATATAGTCTTTATACGAACTGAAACTTAAGCCTGGAAACTACTGTCTATATTTCTATTAGCATTCTAGTTTTCTGAGCTCTCCCACTGAACTCAACTCATAGCATTCTGGCATCTCTAAACCTTTCCAAACTCCTCCTGCAAGTCAGTTCCAAAGATTTATAAGTTACATAGCCAGGTCACAGCGATGACCTCACTCTTTGCATTAAAATCTGTCTTAGCCACTTTTTGTGTTGGACACAATATTAGATATCCACGAATTCAAGAAAGAGAGGTTTATTTTGGCTTAACAGTCTTTGGAGATTTTGGTCCATTCACCTCTGGTTCCAGGGTAGAAACAGCACAGTAGGAGGGCCTGTGTAAGAATAGCTGTTTGCATCATGGTGATCAGGAAGCAGAGAGTGAGGAGAGGAGCCAGAGAAGGCGATTGATACATGCTTTCACGTCATGCCTTCAGTGACCCCCACTTTTGACCAGACCTCACCTCCCAATGGCAAGTCAGCTATCTTGCTTTTATGATTTAGTCACCTTTCAGAAATCTTGCCTATAAATGCTTGAGTTCTCTGGGGGACATTCTTGATCCAAAGCATATTGGTAACCAGTATTCTAATTCTGTCTTCTCCCATGTATGGACACCTTCTCTTTGCTCTGACTATGTTCTAGGTTATACTATATTGTACATGTCTTCTTATCCTGTTTGGAGTTCACATCAGAACTTTAATATGCTTATTTATTGCTCACGTTATCATGATCATTGCAGGGTTTGATATAACTGTTGTTAAAATGAGTATTACTAGCAACAAAGTAATCTTGTTTTCAAATAATAATTCCTCTTGGCATCCACCA
Organism: Cavia porcellus; assembly: GCF_034190915.1. Classification (NCBI taxonomy): domain Eukaryota; kingdom Metazoa; phylum Chordata; class Mammalia; order Rodentia; family Caviidae; genus Cavia; species Cavia porcellus. Next base: position 37,754,518 of record NW_026947510.1, on the reverse strand, counting down.
ATCAATTACTGTATAGATAGAAACAAGTTTTATTAACACTTAGGGCGGAAATATAGAGGCATGAACACCCCTCTTCATGGTACCCATCAGATTAATAGGAATGAGGTATAACAGCACCTTCTTTGATGGTAGGGAATCCTATAACATGTTCTTTGTCATCTCTTTCTTCTTTTCCTAGCAACAGTTCTTCCAAACTTTACCTCTTTCCTGGACACTCCATCCCATTGTTTTTTACTTCACTCTCAACAATTCAACTTTACTTCTTACTTATTAAGAAAATAAGGATCATTAAATCTTTTTCCACTATTCCCCCTCCCCATTTATAGTTACCAGGGGCAGATTCAGGTTTTGTTGTGTCTGAGCACATAAACATTGGGGAAGGCGGGGTTTAAAGATAATATATGTAATAACCTTACTTTTATAAATTTTATAAAAACCTATGACTGTACTGAATTATGGCCAGGGTCCCTCCCAAAGCCTCTGGAAGAAGTCTGTGAAAGTGGGGGTGTAGGCTGGGAAGCTGAAGGTCAAGTGGCTTCCCTCCACACTTCGCCTTTCAAGGCTAATCCATCCTGCTTGGCTCCAGGTCTTCTGTGAAGTCTGAGTCACTTTTCTGTCCTCTTTCTTTATTGGGTCACTCATTCCAGGTTATAAATCTGATCATGATCCTCTCAAACTTAGAAAAACAAAGTAAGCAATCAACCCTAAGTCAACTCCCAAATTCCTCCAGCTTTCCTTTCCAGCCAGCTAACTGCTCTTTTTCCATTAACAACAAGATTTTGGAAAAACTACTGTCCTGTCCTGTTTCTCCTCCATTTTCAAATTCGCTGTTGAGACTGCTTTGGCTAAAGTCACCATTGATGATTTGGTTCACTTAAAAGTCATTGTAGATTTTATAAAAGCAAGTATTTGAATTACGAGAGTAATAACCGTCCTTCTAATAACTTAAATAATAATTAAAATGTCTAAAATTAAAATTAAGTCCCCTCTCATCCACTTTAAGAGTATTGCTATATGTCCATTCTTTTTCTTTTTCTTTTTCTTTTTTTTTTTTTTTGTTTTGGTACTGGGGATTGAACTCACAACCTCGCACTTGCCAGGCAGTGCTTAAGCCACTGAGCTAAATCCTCAGTCCTTATATGTCCATTTGTAACAATTTCATGTTTAGTGTCCCTACTTGTCACTTCATTTATCCAATTTCAAAATAGATATGTGTGCAACTGTTACATAGGATTTCTCTTTCTCAGTCTTTTTTCTGTTCTCCACGCTCTCTCATCCTTACTTCATTCCTTCTAAATACAAAATTTTATTTTTCTTTTTTGACACAGGATCTTGCTATACAGTTCAGGCTGACCTTGAACTCACTATGTAGCTCAGGTTGGCTTTGAACTCATATTTTCTGCCTCAGTCTCCTGAGTGTTGGGATTATAGGCATGATTCATCATAGCCAGCTAAAAAATTCTATTATATATTCTGTAACTTGCTTTTCAATTAACAATATATCATGGCCATCCTTCAAATCCATACATATAGATCATTAAGTCCTTGCTAGCAGTTGTATAATATTTTGTAGTAAGGAATTACAGAATACTCTGCTTGTCAAACTATTCCCCACCAAAGGATATGCAGGTTAGTTTGATTAGGCTGAATCGTAAGAACTACCATCTTCTAGGTTTTTTGGGTTTCAGTTCTATTTTAATGTTATAATATCCCTATACACATAACTTCAAAACGTTTGCTTCTATGGATAAATTCTAGTTTGGAAAGTGTCTATGCTTTACTCCCAGGTTGATTTCTTAAAATGTTGGCATAATATTACAGACCCATCAGTGATTCTTTGGAAAGTTGTAAGTCCCAGGGTCTGTTTTAGTATTTCTCTCAGCAGGACATTGTGTTTGCCTTCACTCAAGACATTGTGTTTGCCATTATGGGCCGTATTTTTTGTGGAAGTATTTTCAACCAGTTTTCTACTTGCCTCTTTGGGTCACTTTCCCTTTTTTTTTTTTTTTTTTTTGTTTCGTCTTAGTTATTGTGCAGCACATGGTTTTGCCCTCGTTCACCTTCTGGTATATTTAATCTTCTTACATAAGTCCATGGTTCCAAATAGGTTTTTTTTTTTTTTTTTCCCTTTTCTTTTTTGTGATGGGCATGGAACTCAGGACCTCATGCATGCTAGGCATTTGCTCCAACACTGAGCTATTCTGTGGTCCTCTCCCATTAGAAGCTTAACCCTCAACCACTGTTACTCCAAATTTGAATTAGAAAAAGTTTCCTTCCTTAATATGTGTGTGTTAGTGGGATGTGGTGGCAAATACTTGTAATCCCAGCATTCTTGGAAGGCTGAGGCAGGAGGATCAGGAGTTTGAGTTCAGTGTGGGTAATTCAGTGACTTTGTAAGACCCCATCTCTCTTTAAAAAAAAAAGATGCACTGTGACACTTATGACCTCATCCCTTTTGAAATGCTCTTTATGCATTTCTTAGAAAAGAAGACTCCCATTTACTCTTAGGTAGCTAATCTAGAAATTCAACCCAGAGTTCTTCTTCTTCCTTCACATATGATAGGTTACAAAGCACTACTGTTTTGATCTCATAATTGTTTCTCAAATCCATTATTTTTTATCTTTTGTTTACCATCTTTATTAGTGCACATTGGTTACACAGTTTAAAGGGTTTCCTTTTGGCATATTCAACATGCATATGATAGACTTCAGTCACCTCTCTCTCCATCTTTGTTCCACACCACTCCCTAGTAACACATTTTTGGGGGAGGGTTTCAATGCATACTTTAAAAAAATATACTCATGCTCCGTATTTACCACCCTTATGCCTTCTCTCTCTTCTTCCATTCCTCTTGTCTAATAATAGTCTCCTGTCTGTTTTCTTGACATTTTTTCCTACAGTCCACATATTAGGGAGAATGTGTAATATTTATCTTTGAGTGGCTTATGTCACTCACATCATTATTTCTGGATCCATTTTTCTACAAATGACAAAATTTCATTCTTTTTACAGCTGCATAATATTTTATTGTATATACAGCACATTTTCTTTATTTGTTTATCTATTTCAGGAGACCTGGGCTGGTTTTATATCTTGGTTGTGCTACAATAAATGTGGGCATTCAGTACCCTTATCGTATGTTGACTCTAGGTAAATACTAAGCAGTGGTATAGCTACATCAAATAGTAGTTCTAGTTTTTGAGGAGTCTCTGTCTTGATTTCCATAGTGAGTGGAGTAACTTAGATTCCCACTGGCAGTGTAGAAAGGCCCCCTACCCCCATTCCCAGGAGCGTTTGTTTCTCCTATTCTTGATAATAGACACTCTGACTGTGCCAAGATAGAATCGCAATGTAGTTTTGATTTTCATTTCCTTCAAATCCATTATTTTTTCTCAACCCTTAGTGCTGCTGTCCCAGTCAGAGGTTTCCTAGACTTTATTGTCCACATTGTCAATATGCTGAAATCTAAACTTGTTAGCATGGCTTTAACAGTTCTTTATTAAGAAACCCAATGATCCATCTTCATTTCTTGACATACTCCATAGAACCCTGTCTTCAGTCATAGGGATCTACTTTCAAATCCCCAACATACCAAGCTCTCTAATAATTCAGTGCCTTTGCACCTGCCATCCTTATGCTTGAAATTCCTTGCCAGTCTTTTTGGCCTGGCAAACTCTGTCTTGTATTTGAAGCCTCAGATCTAGAATTATTTTCTGTTCTTTGAGTTGTGTAGGCAGACTTAAGCCCTTCTATATTTAGCAATTTTAACACTGGTGTTAATTTTATTAATTAGGGTTTCCAAACTAAGCTGTAAGCTTCTTAATAGTTGGGACTATGATTACCCTCATCTTTAAATCTCTGACATTTAACACAGGGACTGGTATCTAATAGGCACTTGCATGATTGAAAAGCAAATTAGTTACATAATAAGAATAGCATTCTGGCTAGGGCTTAAAGTTTAAACTACAGATTTTTACTTAAGAGTAGCTTAAAAAAATTGTAGTGAATTAATGGAAATTGAAGAAAAGTACATCTTTAAATGTAATGCCTATTTTCGTGGATTTTTTCATTTACAAAAATACGTGATGCATTTAGCTTACACACATGCATACATTTTTCATAACAGTAAAATGTAAATGCACTTTCACTGTTTAAAAAGGTACACATTTTTCAACACTCTTGCACAACCCTCCTAACTAGGTTGATTCATGTCCTGCTTTTCATAACTTGAGTGGTTTCGGGTAAATGACTGAATCTTTTTTTTTTTTTTTTCTTTTTTGGTACTGGGGATCCAATTCTCTACAGCGTACTTGCCAGGCAGGCGCTTATGCCAGTGAACTAAATTCCCGACACAAGTCACTGAACCTTTAAGGTTCTCATTTTCTTGGTCTATACAATGAAAACTATAGGTAACTAGTTTTGGGTGTCAAATCTGATAATGTAGCACCAGGTGAACGCCAATGTCCTCGAGATATTAGTAACACTGTGGTAGTAGCTCAACTCACGTGCCCATCTGCCTGCAGGTAAGGGCGTGTGACACCTGGGCAGGATGCACCTGATGACTCCATCGTTAACTCTTGGACCACCTCAGCCTACACCGAAGGCTGCTAGGTGAATTCAAGGGGGGCGTCCGGGCCATTACTCGTCAATGCCCAGCACACCGGAGCGGCAGAGACTGCGCAGTCTTACATTCTGCAGTCTCCTTTCTCTCTCTAGTAGAGAACTGAGTATCAAAGCATGCCAAACATCCATTATTAAATGCAACTTATAAAACCCCCAACACAGTCTCGCTCAGGGGTCCCTTCGCTCTGTGTTAGCTGCTGCTGCTTGTATCTTGGAATCTTATCTGTCCATTCGAAAATCTTTAGTCCTTGTCAGGATTCATTCTGGAGGTCTGTAGTTCGGGGAAGCCAGGCGAAGACACGTATCTACTTTGATTTGGCTACTGAACACCTTTCACCGTTCCAGCGTTGAAAGCCAGTGTTGACACGCATTTAAATTTTTCCCTAAAAAATGATTAACCAATCTCCGACACCGAAAACGGAGTCCATCTCCCCGTGACGGGATCCTGCGAACCTTCCGGAGCGTGGACCGGCGGCCCAGACCTCGGATCTGTAGTCTCCGGGGCCTGGAGCCCGCCTCCGATAACCCGAGCAGTACCTGGCTGCCCCGCCGGCGGCCGCACAAAGAACCAGGCAGGCGGCCACCCAGCGGAGCCGCAGAAAGTAGTCCCGACCACGCCGGCTCCAATGTTTTTCGACGTCGCTCCACGCCCTCCGCGGGGAGGGTGCCAGCAGCCGGCCCGGGAAAGAATCCCATCGGAATGCGCCGCCGGGCGGCCTTTTCTCTCCAGCTGGCTTGTTCTCGCGCGGCGTATCTCCCACAGTGTCCCCGTGGAGGACTGTGCGAGGGTCCCTGCCTCTTTTCCTCCGTGCTTGTGAGGCGGCACTGAGGGAGGGGGTCGGCCGCGCGCAGGGAAACCTTCGCGGCGACTTGGAGACCGCGAAGACTGGCCAGTCGGCTGTATCCTTGCGCCGCTACGCGTAAGGAAGAGGCTGAATGAGGAGCTGCGCGGGGGACGTGGGGCGCCGGGGGAGGAGGCGGCGGGATGGGAGCAGACGCTGGCGTCGCGCGAGCCCGGGGCAGAGCGGCGCGGTAGAGAGGGCGGCGGCGGCAGCCACGCGCGCGGAGGCTTGACGTGCCCCTTTCTTTCTTCTCTCTCTGGGAAGCATGAGCGTGCAGACGCGCCGCTACGGCGGCCGCCGGGGCTCCTCGCCTCCCCCTCTTCTGGTCGCCCCTCGCCGGTGAGAGGAGAGAACGCGAGACGGGAAGATGGGGGCCGTCCTGAGGAGCCTGCTGGCCTGCAGTTTCTGTGTGCTCCTGAGAGGTGAGACGCGAGGACCGGAAAGTTGGTGGGCTTTGGTGTGTGTGCGTGTGTGTGTGTGAGGGGGTAGGTGGCCTTGCTGTGTGTGTCGGGCGGGGGAGGGGAGGGAAGGTGGAAAAGGGGAAGAGGAGCGAGGAGGAAGGAGAGGCCTGTTCGCGGGGAAGGAGGGAGAGAAAGGGGCCCGGGAGAAGGGGCTGTGAGCACCGCCTGGCCACAATGCAGACCCCTGCCTGGCTCTCCGGACTGGATCTGGACAAAGCTGAGTCTCAGTTCGGGCTGATGATCTTGGCAAACCCCTGGCACCCTATTCTGTCGGGATAACTTGAGTGTCTATGCATCTCTTTCTGCCGGGAATGATCAGGGAACAGTCTTTGTACGTATTTGGCTTTAAATATGTTTGAGCTCAAGGTGCTTCAATGTTGGCCTTCTCCCTCGAAGCCCCCCACCTTTTGCATGTCTGTTAGGTGAACTTTTAAGCCCTTTTGCAATTTTTTCCAGGCCTTGTTTAAACTAATAATTGACTTCCGTTTGGAATATAATGATCCTGGATGAGAGCACAGTTGGAAAGTGACTCGGGGTTTAGAGGTCGAGCGTTTCAGCCTTGGCAATTTTTTGAGCTTTAGCCCACGATCGAATACAGACGTCGTTCTTGTAACCCCTGGTATTCAGGACTCGCCCCTGTTTTCGGAGTATGCAAGTTGTACAGTTGGCACCAAGTAGGGGAGTCATCGTTGAGTGACGAGCCTGTCCTGTCCAGGGAACTGAATTATCATTTGCAGTGCACCCCTGGGAACAACTTGGCACTTTGGAAAATGACAGAGTGCTCTGGATAATTTGCTCTGGGAATTACTTAAAGTCAGTGCTATGTGATGTTTTAAATTGGACTGCAAAGCTGACACACAAACTGGCTTTTAATTTGTGACAACTTATAGAAGTTTTTGATTGGCCGGCAAGGAATGTCGACAGGTCTCGCCAAGTTGATTAGTGTTGAAGTGGAAATGAAGCTGATGATGTGGAGCTTTTTATTTTATTTTATTTTTTATTTTTATACTAGCAGAGGAATGTTACCTGCTGCTGGATGCAGTGGCTGGTAGTTTTGGTTTTGTTAATTTCACATGGCACTTCCTTTCAGGTGTGGGATCTCTTGAATCTTTGTGGGCATTTCAAGCTATTAAAAAGCAAGTTAAACTTTTGTTCAGTTCTTCAAAACTTCAGAAGTTTACTGATCATGATAGTAACTAATGATCTTGTACAAGTTTGACAGCTGTGTCATTTGTTTTTTGTAAAAATGATTGTTTTTATTTTCATGACCCTCCTGCACCATTTCTGTGTCTGCATATATGATATTTCTTAGTAAGTGTGGCTCCATTGTAAGCATAAACTGTGTAGTTCCCCATGTAAACTCCAGAAAAATAGTGCGTGCTCAATTTTCACGGCAGAGAATTTAGTGTTATATACCTGAGAAATTTAATAAGTATGTGTTTATTATAGTATACTTGCTACTGAAAGGAGATTTAGCTACAGCAGTGAGAAACAATTATAGTTGATATAAGAATATATATTTAAAATAGATGTTAATAGAGTTAACAAACATGAGAGCCAGCAGATTGCTTGGAGTTTTGAAGAAATCTAAATCTATAACCTGGGTGCTTTGGTTGCTCAGTTGTATTTCTTGTAAGGGAAGGGTGTGATGCAAATACAATTTGTTTATTTTAATATCCATAGCTGAGTTTTGAGTTTGCTTGAGTTTAGGGAAGTGGTACTTTGAGTAACACTTTTTGAACAAAATGTTATGTAACAAAACCTGGAAGAGGTGATAGTTTGTCTTCTTTCCATTACCAAAGTCTTCAGAAGTGGAGCTGTTAGCTGGGTGTGGTGATGCATGTTGGTAATCCCAGTACTCTGGGAGACTGAGGCAGGATAACAACTTCAAGCCCATCCTGGGCAATTTAGTGAAACTGTCTCAAAATAAAAATGTAATAAATAAATACAAGGGACAGAGGACGTAGCACAGGGTGAAAGCCTTGGGTTTCAGTCTCCAGTATGGAGTAGAGGTATAAGGGGTGAGTGGGTGGAGCTGTTATTTTAAATATAGCATAAGAAAGGAATAAGGTGGGCGTTTTATTTAACAATATTTAACTGTGAATACATGACACTTAAACTAAAACTGTCTTTCATGTAAAGATGTTTGGTTGTGATTTAGGTTGTTTTCACCTCTTGATAGTGTCATTCTGTGTTATAAATCATAAAAGTTGCACCCTAAGGAGAAAATGTGATTAATTTGTTGCCTTAAGGTCATGACCTTTTCCTTTACAGAAGAGTTGGAGCTTTTAGGTGTTTAATGGTGTGTTTAAGAGAGTTGGAGAGAACTTTGGTCCTGTAGGTTTGTTAATCAGTAGCTGAAAACCAGGGTATACTGTCTCATCCAGGCTGCGTCTCTTTACCTGTTAAGTGACATGGTATAATGGAAAACTTTGGAGAATGCAACACCAGAATCTTGAGTTTAAAGCCAGAGCTTCATTACTTCCTAACTTTGTGGTTCTGGTCTAGTCAGCTTCTCTGGACCTCAGTTTCTTTACTTTTAAAATGTGAATAATGATATCTGTGTGACTAATTTGGAGGATTATTGGGTGTGGTAAATGAGGTGCTTAATGTAAAATACTTTGCAAATGTTTTATCCTAATTTTGATTCCCGAACATACCGTCAGTAGTTGGGGATTTGAGGTTTAATTTGCATTAGTTTCATGAACTCTTAAAGAAGAATCTTGAACTCTGAGTCTAACCACTTCACTCCTAGGTGGGGAAATTCAGATTCAGAGAGACAGTAAATTGATCAAGATTTTAGAGCAATTAATGGTACAGCATATAAATGTGTGTGTGTGTGTGTGTGTGTGTGTGTGTGTGTATATCTCCTACAGTGTTGAGAAAACAAACATGATTTCTGCATTAATGAATCCAACAATTCAGTTTGCTATCTTATCATTTGAGTTCCATCCAGGTACTGACCTAAGTGTCTTTGATTTTTCTAGAGGAAATATTTTTGCTAAAAATTACAAGTTTTAGGATACCATCAAAGTGTGTAAGCTTTGTAAATACTGTATCTTAGCTTTTTTTGAGAAGGTTTGTTGTATAAAATTTATTGCTTACTTTGTTTTGTTGCAGTGGTAGTAAATAATATCAGAACAAACCACTAATGTTTCCCAATTTATATATCTGTAAGAGTAGCTTTTTTAAAGTTTCTTTTTTTTTTTTTCTTTTTTAAAATCAGTATTGTAAAATTTTGAGGGGTCAAATGAATTTTGAAGTGGGAATAAGGAGAATGATTCTCTGATTCTGAGTTTATCTGTAGCTAGCTGTGTGACTTTAGATGAATCACTCATTTTCTGTACATTTTACTGTGTTCTTTAGGGTAAAGAATTCTTGTTTTGGAGATGTGTAATTCATAGTATTATATTAAGTGCTCTGAGAAGTCCTGAGATAGAGAGACTAGTTTTAACTGTGTTTAACCAGATATTTTCCAAACTTGGCAATTTTTAAAAGGAATGCTTTTAAGTCATAGGTGATTCATGTAAATTGTTATTTGATGATAGTTTCATATAGTTTCATCAGATACTTTCTTTACATTTTTCTTTTTTGGCCTTAGGTTTGGTTGTTTGGCTGGGAATTATTTGATTATGAAATTTTAAGGTTTTAATTTAGCTCATTATCAGAAGGACTAACAATGATTTCTTATGGTTTTCTTTAGAAGATTATTTTCTTTGCTTTAATTGAAGATTTTTCCATTTGCTGATCTGAACTACTGTGTTGGAAACATGTTTTGGCAATCAGAAAGGACTTACCTTTATTTGAATATCAAAAGAGATTCTGTGAAGAGGTACAAATGGAAAGTATTATCTGAGAACATTTATTTTTGTTTGAATTATTTGGATGTACTAGAGAAACAAGTTACATAGGTGGTTGTTCTGTTTAAGCTATGGGTTAAGTAGTGCAGAAAAAAGTCCATTTTCACTCTGGAAGTTTTATTGAAAACTTTTATATTTGGAGACTGCTAAGAAGAGGGATACTGTAGCGGAAAGCTGTAGGCTTTGTTGTGAGACAGGTGAAGTTCATTGCCACTTTATATGTATAGCTTTGGATAAATTGGCCTTAGTTCCTTCTGTTTAGGTGGGGATAACTTCCAAGATTTTAGTGAGAATTAATCAGATATTTGTGAAGGGAATAGTATAGTGCGATCAATAGTGGACATTGAATAAATGTTTGCTATTAGACTGATCACATGAAAGGAAGTATTTGTGCTCTGTATTAGAAAATACCAGTGAAACATTTTAAGTGCCTGCAAAATTGGAGGCACTGTTTTGGGCAATTGATACTTTTCGGATCAGTGTTTTTTTTTTTTTTTTTTTTTGAATCTCTAACTGAATTAAAACTCCACAAAATACTTTTACTTCTATGTTTTCTACTTTAATTTGAAATAGGATGGCCACTAAATGTGTTTTACCTGCTAACAGTTGCAACCGTAACACTGTTTCAGGTGATTATTATAAATAAGGTAATTCAGGTAATTGTGACATTTACTTAAGAGTTAAGTATGGATGAAATTTTTTTATCAAAATATTCTCTGAAAAATTGTATTACTTGTTTACAACAGTTAAAATTATTCAGCTGATAGACTCCTCTCTACAGATGAAGAGATCATACACTGAATTCTTGAATTATATGTTCATTCTTTATGTATCTTTTGTAAAATAAGCCTCATTTTAATGAATATACTTCATTTGAGTAACTGAAATTTAGTCAAGTACATGGATTAGAATAGTTGACTTGTCTTCATAGTTATTTAAAGTGCAGTTTGTTAGCACATAAATACAGGGAAAACTGTTACTTGATACTAACACATGCTTATGTTTCTCATGCTTTGTGTTATTTTGTGACAGTGATTATGCTCACAAAAAAGTTCAAACTGTTTAGGCATAATATTAGAAAATATTAAAATGTTCTTAGTCTTGTATTGATGAGAATAGGCCGTGATCCTATTAGCTGTAATGGAACTTTCTGGTTTCTATGATACTTTTCTTAAAAGGGCCATGTATCTGCCTGGCATGGGACAGGGCGGGGATTGGGGATGGAATGGACAGACTGGTGCATCTGTATAATCCCCATTGGGGATTATCAGTTGGGAAGCTAATGTAGAAGAATTGTAGTAAGTTTGAACCCATTTTGGGAAACTTAGTATGACCTTGTCCCAAATAAAAAGGTGCTGGGGGGAATGTACCTTAATACTCCTTAGTTTCCAACTCTAGTACAGCAGAAACAAAAACAAAACAGTTTGGAGCTAATTTCAGGAAAATTGGGACTGCAAGGTGATACCATATTTTTAGGCAAAAATCTATTTGAGGTTATATAAGTTAATAATTAATAGCAGGTTTAACATTACTGAGTTTCTCAGAATAAAAGTGCAGAGATGCCTATGATCAGCAAGTTATTTTTTTCAAGAAAACCCAAGTAAAAGAAAATTGTACCTCTATCAAATTATACGTTTGACTAGAAGGATCTTTTCTCCATTGGTCTTGGTCACTATTGTATCACTGTTTTACTGAAAGCACACCAAGTAGATTATAGGGTTAAAAATCTTCCTCTTTTTTTTTTTTGGTACTGGGGATTGAACTCTGGACCTCAGTTCATCAGGCAGCTGCTTATGTTGCTGAGCTAAATCCTCAGCCCTAGTCTTCCTCATTACTGATGCAATTTATTGGGAAGTGTAATATAAGTATTCATATATTCACTATATTTTGATAGTCTAGCTACATGTTGTATAGTCTTTATTTGTAGATTTAGCTATAGATAAAAAATGTGGAAAATTGCATCTGTACTGAACACATATAGAGCTTTTCCTTTGTCATTATTGCCTAAAAGATACAGTATAACTCCTAGTTACATAGCATTTAGGTTACATTAGATATTATAAGTAATCTTGGGTTGATTTAAAGTATTCAGAGAGATATACATAGTTTATATGCAGACCCTAACTGATGTTAGGGGCTATAAGGGGCTTAGGTATCCACAGATTTTGGTGTCTCAGAGATGTAGCGTGTGGAGGTGACAGGGAGATTGCCTGGAACCAGCCTCTTGTGGGTATAGAGGGATGGTCATTACTTCCTTTTTTTTTTTGTCTTTTTCCTTTTTATTGGTACCCGGGATCGAACTCACGACTGCCTTCTTGCATGGCAGGCACTTACACCGCTGAGCTAAATCCCCAGCCCCTGTCATTACTTTCTTTAAGCCAGTTTTTTGAACTATAATGTATGATAAAAATCTTCATTTTAAAGGCATTCAATTTAGTGTTTTTAGTATACTCACAACATCATACAACTATAAGCACCCTATCTTATTTCAGAACTTTTCAGAACCCTCCAAAAAATTCCAGCAATTACTCCAAAAAATTCCAGCAATTACTTCCCATTTCCCCTTTCCCTCTAGCTTCTGGGAGCTGTAAATCCACTTCTGCCTCCATTGATTTGCTTATTCTGAACAGTTGTAGAAATTGAGTGTAATATATGCTTTTTTAATTTAGTTTCTTTTACTTATAATGTTTTTAAGGTTTATGCATTTAGTGGCATGAAACTATAAGTACTTCATTTGTTTTTATGTCTGTGTCATATACCATTGTATGGATATTTGAAGTACTTAAAAATGAATCTCAGTTTAATTATCAAAGTCTTTACTTTGAGAAATTATTTCTGGCTTTTGAGATTGCTGAACTAAACAGTAAATTCTTAGATTGTTGCTTTGTTCCTTGAGAAACATTTAATAATTTATTAGCATTTCCTGTTTCTGTATATTGACCTTGTTTCAGTTAAACCTTTTTATTTAATTTGTATTTATATCTATTGAGATCATATTTACCAAGCTCCCATTTAGAGTTGTAAGATAAATAGGTATTAAAAATTGTGTGTCTCACTTTCATTTTATTTTATTGTTGTTATTGTTATTTTGAGATAAGATTTACATAATTTAGGCTGTTTTTTTTTTTTTTTTTTTTTTTTTGTCTTTTTCGTTTTTATCGGTACCAGGGATCAAATTCACAACTGCCTGCTTACAAGGCAGGCGCTTATGCTGCTGAGCTAAATCCCCAACCCCATTTAGGCTGTTCTTAAACATTATATTGCCCAGGCTGGCCTTGAACACATTTTAATCCTCCTGCCTCAGTCTCTTGAGTGTGAGATTACAGGCTTGTGCCACCATGCCTGGTTTCTTCATTTTATAAATTAGAATGATGAGCCACTGACCCTAAGGCCAGATGACCAGTAATTTTACATGCAATGCTTTTCTATTTATACCTGATTTTATCTGGGTCTTATTAGGGTTTTTAAAATGATACTGATCTTTGTTTGTTTGTTTATTTTGGAGACATGATCTCACAGTGTTGGCGAGGCTTTTCCCAGCCTTCTGGGTTCAGGTGATCAATCTTCTCTGTCTTCTGTACAGCAGGGACCCTAGGCACTAGCCACTACACCTGGCTGAACATTTTTGCTAGGAAAAAATACTGTAATCTTGGAGTTTGCAAGTAGGTGGATTGTTATAGTACTGCAAATAAAAAACAAACCTGGATTAAGGTGAGAAGTAGTACAGAAGGGGAACATGTCCATCATAGCATCTCCAAGAATGTCAGAGTCAAACAGAAAAAGACTTCTTCTATAGGGAGGTGTCAAAGGCCAACAGGAATTTTGTGAGAGTGAGGACCAAGTGGGAGAGGGGAAGCATGTTAAATAAGACAATTTAACTGGAAAATTGTGATGAAGTTGTGTCTACTTGCATAAGCTTAGGGCAGCCAGAGTTGAGGGGCTGGTGGGGAGAAGTCTGCTTAACTTTGGTCAAGTCAAGTCAGTGGGTAAACAGTGGGGTGCTTGTAATGAGCACTTGTTAGTTCCCCTGTTTAAGTTAAAACCTGTCACTTAGGGATAGAGTGAGAGACTTTGTGAAGTTGATCTCAGTAGATTTGCCTGCTTATGTAGGTTAGACAAAAATAGTGCCTTACCATATAGGTCTTTTTTAAGGTTGCTTTGCTGAAAGATTTTTAAGGCATCTGAGATTGGACCTTTACATTCCTCTTGAGGCTGGGACTGTTAAGACCTTATCATCAGGTTTCACTGAAAAGAACCTATGTGTTTGAGGTAATATTTGTCTTGTGGTAGTTCCCAGAATATTCTAGAGTAGTGGTGGCGAACCTTTGGCATGAGTACTACAGCACGCTCTTTGTTATCATTGAAACCTCTAAAGATTCACCATCACTGTTTTATGAGAATTTCTGGGCCTGCCAGGAAGTATCTACCTTTAATCCATCTGAACTATGGCTATGAACTCTGTAAGCCAGTACCAGAAGTTTGCCAGGTAGTTTAGAAGCATGATTCATAAAGTCAACTGTAGCTCCTTATCATATGTTATTAAATAAGCAACACTTTCAAATATGACATTCTAGTGAAAAGCCTTAGTTGTTTAATAGTTTTTCTAAGTAGAAGGTAGGCTCAGTAAACCTATACAAAGAATTGTATTGTTGTGAAAATTAGACTGCTCAATAAGAAATTTTGAATTTTAGGGGTGATAGAAAGAAATGATAAATTTTATATTTCCGTTTATAAAGCATAGCCTCTTTAAACTGGGAGTTATAGATAGCTTGAGAAATGGATTCCTTATATCTAGGAACTAGGAAGGACACTGAAGTATCAGCAGTATTTTAGACAAAACCCACAATCATCTTTTATCAATTTATTCAGTCCTGTGTAATTAATTCTTGTTCTACTTGATCTGTTACTCTTTTGAAACAAGATCTCACTATCTAGTACAGACTGGCCTTGAACTCATTATATAGCCAACGCTGGCTTCATAATGATCCGCCTGCCTCAGCCTTTCCAATGCTGAGATTACAGGTCTGCTCCACCATACCCGGTGATACTATGCTCTTAAGTGAAACAAGTGTGACACACAGGTTCAAATATTGCATGATTTTTCTGATGTGAGAAACCAAAAAGGTAAATTAGGACCAAAGTCTGTAACAGATATTGAGAGACAGGAAAAAAAATGTTCAAATGGGAAAGGAAACTAGGGGACAGGTTAGAAGAAAAGAAGGAAGAGAAAAGAAAACAAAGTTTTTGTAAATATGGAGGGGAGGAGGGATTCAAGGAGGTGAGGAAGATGGAGGAAAAAAAAAGATATACCATGTACAGGTACAAATTTCTTTTCTTTTCAGTCCTATGCAATTAATTCTTGTTCTGCTTGATCTGTAGTCTTACTCTTTTTTCTTTCTTTCTTTCTTTCTTTCTTCTTTCTTTCTTTCTTTCTTTCTGTCTTTCTGTCTTTCGTGTTTTTGAGACAGGATCTCAGTGTAGTTTCGGCTGGCCTTGAACTCACTTTGTAGTCCAGGCTGGTCTCCAACTTTTAACGATCCTCTTGCCTCAGTCTCCCAAGTGCTGGAATTATAGGTATGTGCTACCATGCCGGCTACAAATTTCTTATGAATGTTATCATTATGTATATCTAAAATGTTCCAGTAAAATTAATTTTAAAAATGCTAAAAAACAAAACAGATTCAGGACCATAGTCAGTATAAATATATTTTGGATAATGAGAGATTAAACCAGTTTCTAGGAACTTCATGTCTACATACATCTTCTGAAAGAATTCATGTTAATACAGTTTTACTCATACAGATTAATCTGGAGAGCATAAGTATTTCTCAGCATTTCCCATATAACTCATAACATTCAATCAAATAAACAATTATTTTTAGTTTCTGATGCTTATAAGGTAAAAAATAAATTTTTTATAATTTTCTTTTCAAGGACTGTGAGAAATCTGAAAAATAGTTGTTAGTATAAAAGACATCATTAAGGATTTGATTTGAAAAGGCAGAATGTCAAATGATTGAATAGGATTATGGGTCAGTGAGAAAAAATACCAGACTGCATATTTAATCAAAGTGACTAAAAGGTTATGTTTAAAATTTAGTGAACATAGTATGAAGTATAAGAAGCTTATTAATTCTTTGAAAAGTGAGAACTTTTAAAAAATGAGGACATATTGAAGTCAACATCAAGCATAAGAAGTTCTATAAGACACGGAATCTTTATCTCCCAGAGAGATGATTATTATTTAGGAGCCAGACAAACCATCCATAATCTGTTTAGTTAGCTAGTTACGTTGTTTGTTTTTTATTTGTCTTTTTGAGGCAGGGTATTGCTGTGTAGTGCAGGCTATGCTTGAATTCACTTAGGTAGCCTAGGCTAGCCTAGTCCTGAGTGCTGGGGTTACAGGTGTGCGCCGCCAAAATCCGGTTATTTAGTGATTTTAATAGAGAAAACCAAAATCTGATTTTGTACAAGGATACTAAAGTGTCTTTAGAAACTCTTACAAATGACTCCTCATATCTTAGCCAGCTTTGTCTGAAATAAAATTCCTTTTTCATGGACTTTTTTTTAGAAACTAGGTCTCACATATTTAATCACTTTTTTTTAGAAGTAGGTAGTTCAGGCTGGCCTAGAGCTTGTGATCCTCCTGTCTCAGCCTCCTCAATTGTGAGGATTACAGGTGTGCAATACCATGCCTGGCTATCTTTTTGATGAACTGTTAACTTTTATATCCATTCAGATTTTGTCTTAATTTTGCTCTTTGTGATTGTGAAACAATTACTCATTTTACTTTAGGATAACACTGTACTGTTTTCTTTCTCCTTAAAAATATATGTCCTACATACCTTGTGTCTGAAGTTGTTCCTTTCTGTAATTATTCCTCCTGATAGTCTTTTTTACATATAAGATTATAGCTCATAATTACAGTGGGCTGTTGTGTAAAGAACTGATATAAAATGGAGAATTGTGAAAGTGTGCACCAACTTTTAGTACTTTTTGTAGACTAGCAGAACTTACAGATATATATCTCATGGTATTTTATAGCTGTATGCTTTCCTACAGTGTACTTAACGTTTCAGTATGGCAAAAATGAGTATGTTCTTTAATAGACTCAAGTATATATAGCTTCTTTGTACTGTAAAACAAGGTAAAAATTATGTAAACTTGAAATTACACGTTTGTGTTCTGTTTTTCTTAGAAATGATCTAGATATTTAATAAAGATACATGAAATAATTTAAACTTAGTGCAAGTCTAAGGTTTTAAGTAAGCAAAGATTTTGGGAATTGCCTTCAAATTGGCTAATTACAAAGCTATTATTTTTGCAGTAAAGTTTGTCAGATTAATGACTCCAGCTAAATACAAATATAGATGTAATAACCAGCTTTTTCATTGTTTTAGCCTATAAAACTTGAGAAAGAATATATCTATGTGAAATAAAAGTATAGACTAAGAAAGTACTTGCTAAGAATGGTGGTGCATGCATGTAATCCCCCAGCACTCTGGAGGCTGAGGCAGGAGGATCACTGTGAGTTGGAAGCTAGCCTGGATTAAGATTTTCCAAAAGTGCTTCAGTATCCTTTACAAAATTAGATTTTGATTTTTTTGTTAACTTGAATTCTTAAACACTTGGGTTTTTTTCTATAAAAATTATTTTGAAAGTATAAGAAGTCTATATATTACTTACTTATCTGAAAGTCAATTAGAATAGCGCTCCTTTAAGGAGGTAGGAATATATATGTACATATACAAACACAGATAAACACAAATAGAGTTTATGCTTCAGTTTGAAAGTTTTAGATCACTGGTAGTTTATGTAAAACAGCTGGCTGTTGCCCTTTCTCATGTTTACATTTTACCAGATTGTGTTTCTGGTGGTTGTAGTAAGTTGAAGTTACTTGCTTATATACCATAGAGCCTGAAGTGTTCCCACCAATATTTGTGGAGAAAATCTTTTAAGATTTTCTTTGCCCTGATGTATAATTTTACGGAGTATGGACTACATTTTCAGTGAGGAATTGAAGAGAGACCAAGAATCTTGGGATGTCTCCAAAAGTCATATTTCCAGCCTCAGGTTCCTGAATTCCTCTTGAGTCCCCTATGAGTCTGCATTGGGGAATGGATACCTCAAAATTCAAGTGAGCAAAGAGGATTAAGAATTTTGAAATGGAATGGAAAAGGCCTGATAAGTGTAGATAAACAGGTTGAAGAGTGTGGGATCTAAGGGAGAATAAATTGAATTCAGGATAGGTGTAGAGAGAGAATTGAAGGTAAAAGGAAGGAGGAGAGGTAAGAGCATGATGGGAAGGCAGAAGCCGTAGTGAGCCACTTTAGAGAGACACCCAGTCTTTCAAGGAAGCCATTGAAGTTTTCGATTGTCTTTAGTCAAATTTTGCCATTTTTGAAGATACTGAACCGAGTGTCATGATGGTGAAGTATATAGTTGACAGAAGGGGGAAGTATCTATCTGATAGTTACCTATGAGACTAGATTCTCACTCTGTTTTATAGACTTGCCTTGAATTTGCTGTGAAACCCAACGTGGTCTCAAACTCACGATCCTTTTGCAGTCTCCTGAGTGCTGAAACTACTGTACTAGGGATTGGGGATAAAATTAGTTACAAGATTCGGCTCTTGTTCCCAAGGAGCTGAGATCCTTGTGAAGATAGGAAATAACACTCAAAAATGGTAGTATCAAGTAAGTGGTTAGGAGGATAAGGAGTCAATTAGGAAAGCTGAGGCCTAGAGTATATAATTTGAATTTGACCTTGAATGATTTGAATTTGCTTGCTTAAAGAGAAGTATGGAGTTGAGAAGAAAATGATACTGTGAAGTCAGATGTGATTAGAAGTTTGTCTAGAGGGCACAGAGCTTGTAAAAGACAAATTTAGAATCCTAAGTAGCAGTCATTTATTGGTGGATTAAGGTATTGAAGCTTTATGTTTTAGGCAAGGAGAATCAAAGCTGAGTAATGTACAGATATATGTTAGAAGGGGAAATATTTTTTTTTTTCATTTTCTTTTTTGTCTTTTTTGTTTTTATCAGTACCAGGGATCGAGCTCACGACTGCCTGCTTGCAAGGCAGGCGCTTATGCTGCTGAGCTAAATCCTCAGCCCCCAGAAAGGGGAAATATTGAGACTAATACTTGGCGATCTACTAGGATAGCTTAGGTGAAAGATCACAAAGGTCTACTGCAGCATAGTGGTTCTAAAAACCTAGAAGAGATAAATTTAAAACGAGATAAAGAAGAATCTACAGTAAGACAGTAATTGGCTGAGTAGGGGAAAAGGGAGAGTCAAAGATGGCTCTAAGCCATGTTAGTAAGTTTAGAATTGTGGTATCACTGGTTGATGAGGAGTTTTTTTGGAGAGAAAAGGGATGAACTAAATAAATTTAATGGCAGAAGAGGTAGATGAAAAGTTATAGGTGTAGAACTTGAGGTTAGATTGGATGATGATTCAAACAGAGTTGCATGTTGAGCAGGTACACTTCATAAAATTAAGTTTGTATTTTTTGTAGTACTGGTACCAGAGATTGAACCTGGGGCTTTTGCACTAAGTTATATCACCAGTTCTTTTTTTTTTTTAATTAAGGAGAAAAAAAAGCAGAGAGAGGGTA
Source organism: Cavia porcellus (assembly GCF_034190915.1). Taxonomy (NCBI): domain Eukaryota; kingdom Metazoa; phylum Chordata; class Mammalia; order Rodentia; family Caviidae; genus Cavia; species Cavia porcellus. The sequence goes on along the minus strand of NW_026947510.1, from coordinate 37,735,114 downwards.
CAAGTTACACAGATTTACAGAAAAAATAAACAGTAGGAAATCACTAGTTAATGGATTACATATTGTCATCTTAGAAATAATTGTTCAAGTCACAAAATTAAAGCTTGTAAAGTGAACATTCCAACAGTGAGACTGCTAACAGTTCTGTTCAATGATCCAATAAAACTCAGTGATATCATTTTCTATCTTATACACTTAAACATACATGCAGTTATATCATTTAGAGCACTTTCTTTTCCTCTCTTTTGTACAATGACAATTACACATTTTGGGTTTTGTTACTCCCACAGTTCTTATTACTTTTTTGGAAGGGAGTAGAACCAAATGTGACATAACAGAACAGAGTCAATCAAATCAAAAGGGTGGATATAATAGATAATGTAAAAGCATAATACAAGGTGATCAATATTGGTTACCATAATGCCTCCCACTATCTCTAATAGAATTGCCTATATCATCAGTTATAATAAAATTGAGCAAAACAGTAAAGAACAAAACCGACAAAACCAAAACATTGGAGACATTGTAGGTCTTCAAAAGTAGATAAAAGTCATCGAGAATGGGCGTCATACTGAATCTCACTATCTTCACAGCTGTTGCCTAAACTTTCGAACCTGGTACTATCAAGCAAAGCAGAATAGGGGGACATCAGTCAAAAACAAGATGGTGAGAGTAATACAGGGCTTTAAATCAAGATAATGGAAAGTCAAAGTGGGTATATCACCAGTTCTTTAAAAAAATGTATAATTTTCTGGCAGAGTCTCACTAAATTTCTAAATTGCCTGGGCTGGGCTTGAACTTGGGATTCTTCTACCTCATTCCGCTAGAGGAATGAGATTTCAGGTTTTTGCTATCATGCTTGCCTTTATATTTTTTAAAAATACTCTTTCATTTGGGAAACAACAGGGTGTCTTGGAGTATTACATAAAGGAAGTAGAAGGAATGTTTGAAAGTAAAAGGCAGACTAACAATAATAATAGTAAAAGAACATTCTACTTATTGAAGGGATATTCTTAAGCAGTTTTTGAATGCTACAGAGAAGTCAATAAATAAGAACTATGAAAAGTCCACTGGATTTGGTTATGAAGTCCTGGAGAAAGCAGTTTCGCTTGAGTGGTGGTTAGGAAGTTCCTAGTTATGAGTGGTGGTGTAAAGTGTATACTAAATTATATGGTTTTATGGGTAAGGGAACAAATTATTGTCTTGGTGGTAGCAAGGTCAGGGTTAAAACAAAGTTTTTGATACCAGGGCCCTTGTATGAGACATTGAAGTTAGAAGTATTTAACAATTGTTGGGACAAAGCTGCAGAGAAAAGGTAGGGAAATGGAAGCAAAAGTACAGCACTACTTTAGCCTTAGGAAAGGAGGGAAGATGGCTGAAGCTACTAAGACTAAGGCAGAAAGATCCCAAGTATGAGGCCGGTCAGGACCTTAGGGTAACTTAGGGAGACCTTGTCTTAAAAAAAGTAAAGAATAAAAAAATTTTTTAAAAGGCCGGATGTATAGCTTAGCAGAGTGTTTATCTAGCTGGAGGCCCTGGGCTTAATCTCTAGTACCACGAGAATGGGTAAAAGAAGAGAGGAAGGCCACCTTACATTATGCAGGCAGGGGAGGATAGAGGCATTTTCAAAAGGTATAAATTAAGGTGTTAGAGATACATGACTTTTTCCATTCTTCCTGCTTCATTGAGATGATTTTATGAGGTGACCTGAGAATGAAGGATTTAAGGCATGACATTTGTCTTTAGGAAAGCAGAAAAAGGTTGGAAAGGTTGCTGCAGGAAGTTCAGCAGGCATTTGATAACGGAAAACAAGATTCCTAAACACTGGTTCGTGTTCACTAATGAGTGTGATTGGTATTATTTGAGTTATCGTAGCCTTAGTGTAGTATTAAGTCTGAAGATGAGCTGTCTGGAGTGGAAGATACTGAGTGCCTGCCATGTATGCTACCTCCAGAAGTGTGTGGAGTTACTCTCTCTTTTGTTTTGCGATCCATGTAGTTCAGACCAGCCTTGAACTCACTATGTAGCCCAGGCTGACCTTGAACTGACAAGAGATCCTCCTACTTCAGCCTCCCAAGTGCTGGGATTACAGTTGTATTTGCCGTGCCCGACTACTGTGTCTCTTCAGATAATGTTACAAAACTATATGTAATATATTGCTGAACAGATATTGGTGACAATATAGTAGAAAATATTAAAGTATAAAAAGAGTAGTCATATAGGATGAACTCTGGGGTTTCCTTTTAATACTGTTCAGATTTATGTACAGGCCTTCAGAAATCCTTAACCAGAATTAGTACTCCTAAATTTGAAAAAATACTGACTTCTCCACTTTTTAAATATTTTGTACTCAAAAAACTGTGAGCCTTAAATGACTAGGAAGGATCCTTGGGTTTTACAGATCCAAAACGACTCTGGAAATATAAATGCTTGATTTTAAAAAGTCATAAAAGAACCAGTGTTTGGCTACCACAACCACATACAGATTTGGCATATAAAATTTTCCAAGATTAGTGCCACAAAGGTGATCAATAAATATTATCACTTGGATTTTTAATTTTAAGGTGCTGAAACTATTTCTTATCCTTCTTCAGCGCTTACCATTATAATTTCACTCGTGAAGACCTCTTTTCCTGGTGTTTGTATTTGGCCTGAACTATGAATGAGAAGCTCAATCTAAGATAATATAGTTAGCTCCATTGGGACTGATAAATCAGTATGAAGGTTGAAGGACTGAAATGAATTAAAAGTGAATCTTTTGGTCTGGGGATTTAGCTCAGCTGCATAAGCACCTGCCTTGCAAGCAGGCACTCGTGAGTTCAATCCCTGGTACCTATAAAAAGGAAAAAGACAAAAAAAACCAAAATGAATCTTTTACAGAAGTTTATGAATTTGTCAGTAGCTGTAGAAGATGTACCAAGTAAATAAAGAACTCTTTAGCATTTTGTTTTTAAAGCTGCATTGTCATTTGTTTTTGACTAAGGAAGTTGAATTTTGGTTTGGTTGTACTTTCAGATAAACAGAGTGCACATTATAACTCACAATTCAGGACTGGACTTAAAGATCACTTTTTTAAAATACATTTTTGTGAGCACTTTTTTGGTATTAGAGTAACTTACTTCCTTCTGTACCGGAGATCGAACTCACAACCTTGTGCTTGCCAGACTGTCGCTTATGCCATCAAGCTAAATCTCCAGTCCTAGATTGATTTCTTTAAAAAGAGGCAACAGTTACTTTGAATAACAAAGACTTGGCTTTGGATGATACAGCTTTAGACCTTTAGTAAGTACTTAGCAAACTAGGTCATGTAGATTATTGCATCAATTCTGGTATTGTTGCTTCATTTGTATTCTTTATTCATACCTCTAGATCTTTGCTATGCAGTTCTTATGCTTGCCATGTTTGTTATTTAAAATTAAATGAACTTATTAATGAATTAATATATTTATAAAGTTAAAATTTAAGAATTTACTAGCCACATTAAAACCTTGCATAGTCATATGTGCCTGGAGATTACTGCATCGTGTAGTGGGGAAAACATTTCCATCACAGGAAGTTCTGTACGACAGTAACATTTGAGGTTTTCTCTGGCTTTTTTTTGAGACTGTCTCTTGCTGTGTAGCCCAGGCTGGGCTTGAACTTGTGGTCCTCTTCAGCCTCTAGGAGTGTTGGGATCACAGGAGTCACTGTGCCTGGCTTTTAGATTTTTAATTGCTACTTGCTACTAGGAAAGTAAATAGAAAATTAAAAACTAGAATAGAGTTCTCTCTGGAATAGAGAATTAACAAACAAACATCAAACAAATAACCATAGAAGTTGTACTACTTCAGTACAAATAATAGCTTCAACTTCAAAGTTGAATGTTTCTTCTTTAAGACAGGTTTATATTAAGTTTTGGTATGAGATCTACTTAAAGGATATTGTAATGAAGAAAATAAAATAGTTAAGACATGATGATGATAAAATATAAAGATTTAGCTGTGGTAGACTGATTAGTAGTTTTATTAAGATATAATAAATTGTACTTTTGGACCGGGCATGGTGGCACACTCCTGTAATCCCAGTACTTGAGAAACTGAGGCAGGAGAATCATTGCAAGTTTGAGACCAACTTAGGCTGCAAAGTGAGCCTAAGGCCAGGCTGAACCACATTGTGAGATCCTGTATCAAAAAGACAATGAATAAATAAAATAAATAATATTTTTGTAATGTCTAAAATTTATTAGATGTGCTTTTCTTTTCTTTTTGATCAGGGATTGAATTTAGGACCTCATGCTTGCTAGGTGTTGTGTTGCTGAGCTATATCCTTGGCCCTGTTTTTGGCTTTTTAAGACAAGATCTCATTAGTAGTTCAGGTTGGCCTCGAACTTGTGGCAATCTTTTTGCCTCAACCTCCTATAACTGGGATTATAGCCATGTGCTGCCATGCCCAGCTAAAATAAGTTTGATTATGTATACACCTCTGTAACTATCATAATAATCAAAATACCTATCACACACAAAGTTTCCCCAGAGCCCCTTATAATGTCTACCTCCTCTTCTTTCATGCGTCTTTTCCACATTAGTACAGCCATCCGCTTCCTGTCATAATAGATTAGTTTTCATTTTCTACAATTTATTATAGGTGGAGGCATGTAATACTCCTTTTGGTCTGGCTTTTACTGTGAATTATTTTGAGGTTAATCCATATTTCATGGACTAATAGTTAATTATTCCTGTTCTCTGGATACATTACAATTTGTTTATTCACTAGTTTTTCTATCATATTCCAGTTTAGATTATGACATGTAAATTGATATGAACATATGTATAATATATATGTCTTTGTATTGCTTTGTTTTTCTTTCACATTAATAACTAGGTGTGCAATGGCTAGGTGTATGTTTGGCTTTTAAGAAATTACCTGCTATTCTCCAAAGTGCATGCTCTGTTGACTATGAGTGTTCTAAGAGTACTGCATCCTTTCTTGTTCTTAGTATGGCTAAGTGTTTTAATTTTTTCTGACAGAGACTCTCTTTTAATAAGGAAAGACTGACCTGGTGGAATTAATTATCCCTTGTTTTGTTTTTAAGGTGCTGCAAAAATAATACTTTGTGTTTGAAAAGATTTTAGGCATTGCCCTATTGGTTTATTTATCCTTTTTTAATTTTGGTAGTAGTTACTCACTAATATTAATCTGAAACCCGATTTGTAAGAACCAGTACTTTTTTTTCTTTTCACTTACAAGTTTTTCTCTTTTGTTCCAGCGGCCCCTTTGTTGCTTTATGCAAATAGACGGGACTTGCGATTGGTGGATGCTACAAATGGTAAAGAGAATGCTACAATAGTAGTTGGAGGCTTGGAGGACGCAGCTGCAGTGGACTTTGTGTTTGGTCATGGCTTGATCTACTGGAGTGATGTCAGCGAAGAAGCTATTAAGCGAACAGAATTTAACAAAACTGAGAGTGTTCAGAATGTTGTTGTTTCTGGATTATTGTCCCCTGATGGACTGGCATGTGATTGGCTTGGAGAAAAATTGTACTGGACAGATTCGGAAACTAATCGGATTGAAGTTTCTAATTTAGATGGATCTCTCCGAAAAGTTTTGTTTTGGCAAGAGTTGGATCAACCCAGAGCTATTGCCTTAGATCCTTCAAGTGGGTAAGTTTTTGTTTAATATAAGAAGGTCGTTGCATTTCTTTCTCCTCGTTTCTCTCCATGGGCACACATGCTCTGCACCATCAAGGGAAAAAGAGATGAAACAGGAATTTTAGATTTTTCATGTTTTGTCAAGTAGTTTCTTTTTTTTTTTAATTGCTGGAATTGAACCTGGGCTTCACATATGCTTGGCAAGGGCTCTGCTACTTATGTACAGTACCTCTCCAACTAAATGGCTATACCTTGAGAGCGTATCTTAAATGAAATAAATCAGACATGAATGTTTAAATATCATGGCATTGTTTCTCTGGTATGAGAAACGGAAAGGGCAAACAAGGACCAAAATCTAGCTGGGTGTGATGGTACATGCCTGTAATCCCAGTGCTCTGGAAGCTGAGGCACAAAGGATATGATGAGTTCCAGCACAGCCCGGGCTAGAGTAAGGAATTTGAACGTCAGCCTGCACTACACAGTGAGACTCTGTCTCAAAATAAAACAAAACACAACAAAACAAAAAACAAAACAAGAAGTGCAAAAGGACCATGGGCTAGAGATGTGGCTCATCGGGGCAGCGCCTGTCTGGCTAGCATGAAGCACTGAATGTGATTCCCAGTACAAAAAAAAAAAAAAGACCAGAGTCTATTGTAGATATTGGGGAAGAAGGAAGAAAATATTCAAATGGGAAGGGGAACAAAGGGTAGGGGAGGAAAAAAGGGAAAAGAAAAAATAAGAAAAGTATAAAATGGAAGCAAAGCTTTTGTAAATGAGAGAAAGAGGAATCAAAAGGACGAGAAAGAATTCGGGGGAAAAAAAAGAATCAAGATACATTATGTACAGGTACAAATTCACTGTGGGGACTATTATCATTATGTATCTCTAAAGTGTCCAATAAAATTAGTTAAAAAAAAAAAAGAGGGCTGCTGAGCTATATCCCAGCTTTGTCAAGTAGCTTGAATATGGAAATTTATATTCTTGAAGTAAGAGGTTATATAAATGGTATTGTGTTTTTAATAGCTCTTATGGAACAGTTGTATTTATAGCTCTTGGTTTTCGTCTAGATTTCTTTTGTAATTGTGAGAGGATAATTAGAAGGGAGAGAAGACTTAGTAAGAATAATATTTGATAGCTCAAGATGAAATAAAAAAATCTTCTAGGACCAGGCATTTACCTCAGTGGTATAAGCGCCTTGCTGGCAAGCGTGAGGTCGTAAGTTTGATCCCTGGTACCGAAAAAAAAAGCCTTCAAGATCTTATAACTTTATTAAGTACATAATGAAGGATTGAACCCAGAGTACTCTGCCACTGAACTACATTGCCAACCCTTTTTATTATTTTGAGACTGTCTAAGTAAGTTGCCACAGCTGGCTTTGAGCTTGTGATCCTCCTGCCTCGGTGTCCTATTAGGGATTGCAGGCATATTCCCTTACACTTGGCCAATGCCTTTATGTTAAATCTGAAATGTTATTTAATATGTCAGTGTTGGGAAAAAAGTAAAATTAAGTTTTTAGCTAATTTCTAGTCAGCTAAACATAATTGCAGCGGTTACACTTCTAAAGAGAAAGGAAACCTAAAATTGGACCAGATCCATTAAATGTGAACTGCATCCCTGCATTTCTTCTGTTGCTATGCCTTAGTCTTATTATGCGTCATTTCTGATTACTATACTTCAGACTTACTATATATCATTTCTTGATATTTCTCTATTGGAAAAATTGTCAGGCTTGAGTCTGTTACAGCTAAGTGTAGATAACGATAAACACGAACCTGAAATGGTGAATATTTGGTTAAAGTGCATAGGTAGCTTGTGACTAACTATGTAATATTTTTTCTTTGACTTTTAAATATGTTGGAAAGCTTTAAAATTTACTTTGTTTATAGAAAGCAATGGCTTAATTTTATGTAGTAAAATGGAACTGAGGGCAAAATGAAAGATTTTTATGTGTTTGTCTTAGTGTGAGGCCTGATAAATGAATACATTTTTTTGACTCTGAAGAGTAATAACATGGGCAGTAGCATATTGAAATTTTAGGGTTAGATGTTTTGGAATGTCACAAGGATATGTTTATTAATTTTATGGTGAAATATAAGCGGTATCTGTGGAAGTCAGGTGGTGCTCTTGATAAAGGCCCAAACAATAGAGTAGTAGCTCTGGGCTCTGGTGGTAGGAAAATGGTAGGGTCTCCTGAGGAAGCAGTCTCAGAGGTTGCATGTACAGTAAACTGTTCTGATCAGAGAACTGGGTTGTTGTTTTAACGTGTATTTAAGAAATGGACTTTATGTTTTGCTAACAACTTACACGTTTTAGGGCATGTTGCAATGTTTGAGATTACTGCTTTGTGAAATACTTAACATTGTGAGACTGGGCATAGTGGCACATATTTGTAATCCCAGCACTCTGGGGTTAAGGCAGGAGGATTGCTTTTGAGTTCTAGGCCAGTCTGGACTACATGGTGAGTTCAAGGCCAGATTGGACTACACAGCAAGCCCCTGAAAGATTTTGGTGCTTTCAGAGGTCATAGAGGAAAAATACTTGGTATAAAGTAAGCAGTTGTTTTCTTTTTCTTCACGTATTCAATCTTATCATCATAAGAGTGATGACTGAAATTCACATATACATCTGTTAAATGATTAGTGTGTTCAAGTAATTTGTACTTTGGTTGGGGAGAGATGCAGTGTATTTTTAAAGTTTTATTGTCTATTTGAGGACAAAATTTGAGAGGAACAACTTCTTTAAAGCATGCTTATTTGTACTGTTTTATATGTAAGTAAAGACGAAAAGAGTGTTACAGGAATTGAAAGGCCACCAAAGGTCCTTAAGGAGGATTGGATGATTACTATAACCCTTAACTTGATGTTATAATTGTCATAATTCTGGAACAGCATCTAGACTATTCAATGAGGGGTTATAATTAAATCATAGAACATGCTAATCTTCTCTCTTTCTCTTTTTGTCTCTCTCCTGTCTGTCTCTCTGTGTATACACTTAAAACTTTCACTATCTAAAAATTGTGAGTGAATTGATCATTCTCATTTTGTTACCTAAAACAAATAGTCTTAAATACATTAGAGGCTTTAGTTTATCCATGTTCCTTTTCAGCATCAAATGTGAGAGAGAGTTCACCAAAGACTCAGTTGATTTATGATATTATTGGGAGATTCTGTAGAAATAGTGTTTTTTTTTTTTTTTTTAGGTTTTGAAAGTTTACTAAAGAATACCTCTTTTTCCTGAGGCCTAAAGGTTTTATCAGACACCTGAATATCTTTCATTGTTTTTGATGACTGGTTAAGGTAGGACGAGAGAGAAGAAGTGAGGAGGATAACTTCCCTTTTCCCCTTCCTATTCAACAATTCTCAAAATTTCTTTCAGTTTTTGGAAAGTTACTTTGAATCATATGTCTCTTTAAAAAAATAACATAACTGGAAACAAATAGAATTCAGCCAAATGGTGTACATTTGATAATTACTGTGATAGAGAGTACATTTCAAATGATATTTTAAATCATGCATTTAAATATATATTCTGTCTGTCAGTGTGAATGATATTATGTCATGGATTGTGTTTTTAGTGTTACATTAAGTACAGGTCAGGTTCACCATTTGTCAAACAAGAGACAATTTTCAGATTTATTTATTAGGAGAAATAATGAAGTTTGCTTTTTTTGAAAACAGTGCTGAGGGAAAATAATAGCCTTTGTCTACGATCTTAAGTTATGAAATTTAGAAGAGCTGACTAAACTCTCACATCACATTTAGGTAAAAGGAAAGCTAGTGAATGACTGGTATTGTTTAAGCCCTGGGAACTAGTGCAGACATCTGTGTGCTTTTGCATGTGTGGAGTTCTTTGTGTAGTCAGTGTGTTTAGCCTAGACTGAAGGAAGATTTTTCTTTCTTTCTCTAAATTTGGTCTGTCCTAGTCTGAGTGTTCCTCCTATCTCTGTTTAATAATGACTGGTAGTGTAGAATTTAGACTAAGGAACAAGAAAATGCACGCATAAAAATTGTTCCAGAAATGAGTAACTTACAGAAAGCATTATTCCTATGTTAGAGTAGTAAAAATAATTTCTTTGTGGTTGCTTCTAATGTTAAGTTCCTCAGTTTGATTCCACAATTACTGTATTTACCTATCTTGGTGCTGTTGAGCCCATTTCAAGTACAAATCTGTAAGTTGAAGTGTTTTTCTTGGTTGGTTTGTTGAGAATCCTTTCCTAATCCAAATCATTTTATATAATTTTTAATGTCAAAACTTAGCAATTAAGATGGAATTTAGCTCTTGATAGATATTTTAAAGATATATTTTTGTTATTGTTAAGTATGATATTAATATCTGAAAGTTCTGCTTTAAAAGTGTTTGTAAATCAAACCTTGTATAAATATAAAACAGGTGGTTTATAATTTCCTATCAGTTACACATTATCATAATTTGTTTAAAGTATGTTTAAAGTATTATCTATACAAGTATATTTCATAACTAAAATAATTCACATAATAGGTGTTCAGTAAATACTTTTGACAGAGTTTGACTGTTTACTGTAATTCTATAACTTTTCCTTATTAGAGGAGAACTCCTTAACCCCCTCCCAGGCCATTGTCTTCCTGTGTAGTTAGGCTGGCCTGGAACTCGTTGTGTAGTCTAGACTGGCTTTGAAACGGGGGATCCTCCTGTCTCAGCTGGCTGAGTGTTGGCATTATCGGTGTGTACCACCACATCTAGCTTTAGGCGAGAAAGCATTTTATAACTGAATGTAAATTTTAGTGTTGTCTCGTGAATTTCAAATCAGTACAGCATTTAGATATAAATATCTAAAGCATAATTAAGATTTACTAAGTTCATATTTTGTAAAAATATAGTCACCAGAGATTGTTATATACTATGCCTAGCTTTGTTATTTACTAGTATGCTACTTCATTTTTTCTTTTTGGACCTGAGTTTCCTTGACAGCTGGGTTCCTTTCAATTTTTTTTAAAGTGGGATGTGTGGATGTATGTATTTGCACATGCATGTGCTATAGGTTAATCCCAGGGCCATGCTCTTGCTAAGCACAAGTTTTAGTTTTGACGTTAAATTTAAAAAATGAGACATATCAAGAAAGTTAAGTTAATGACACTCCCCCACACCCTAGTACTGGGAATTGAATTCAGCAAGTACTGAGCTACCTTGCCAGCCCTTTTTTTACTTGATGACAGGTCTTGCCAGGTTGACCAAGCTGGCTTTGAACTTGATCTTATCCCAGCCTACTGAGTAGCTGGGATTGATTACAGGTGTGCACCATCATGCCTGTCCTGAATACTATTTAAAATTTTTGTTGTTACACATTCATGTCAGTATGTAAGGCCCTGAGTTCAATCCCCAGTATCACAAAGGAAAAGGTTTTTTTTTTGAAAAAATTTTTATTTAAATAAAGATTAAACAAAACAGAAAATAGGTAGAAATAGTACATATGTTCAGAGAAAAAAAAACAGTAAGAAATCACTTGTTGATGTTGTCGTTTTACAAACAGTTGTTCAAGGTACAAAAATGGAGCATGTGAAGTGGGAATTCAAACAGAGAGACTGCAAAAAGTTCTAATCAACTGTCCAACAATAACTTAGTAACATGGTTGTCAATCCTGTACATTTAAACATACATGCAGTTATCCATATCTTCATTTATGTTTAGATTAAATAAACTAAAGCAGGTTAAAATTATTCTGAACAAAGAATAATAGTATTGCTGGATTTCACATCATGACACTCTGTGATCAGCACTGGGTACAGTAGTGTCTTCTTTTTAAAACTGAATTTAAAGAAAGACTGAAAAAACAGAAAATGGGTAGAAATAATACATAATTTCAAAGAAAAAATAAACAGTAAGAAATCACTAGTTGATGATTACAGATCGTTTTCTTACAAATAGTTATTCAAGATACTAAAGTGGAGCATATAAAGTGGGGATTCAAACAGTGAGATTGCAACCAGTTCTGTTCAACTATCCCACAAAAACTTAGAAATATGGTTATCAATCCTATACACTTAAACATATATGCAGTTACCCATATCTTCAATTATGTTGACTTTAAATAAACCCAAGCAGGTTAGTATCACTCTGAACAAAGAATTACACTATTGCTGGGTTTCACATTATGACACTCCAGGATCAGCACTGGGTATTTTAGTGTCTCCTTTTCTTCAAAGTATCTGTTCATTTCATCAATTGTCCTAAGATCAGTTCTCATAAACTGTTTATAGATTCTACACATGCATGAGTCTTAACATGTTTTTTTTTTTTAAATTTTGAAAGTAGTAAAAATGCAACAGCACAAGACAGAACAAAGCCAATCGAGACAATGCAGTGAAATTGGTATAGGATTTCACAGTAGGATACTGGGATAGTAGTAATAAGTACTGTGGTATATCTCTTTAACTTAACAATAGCTGTCCAGTCAATTACGTATTGTAAAATCAAACCAAAAATAGAACATTGTAAAACCAATCGAGAATACTGAATAGAGCAAAAGAAACTTAACAAAACAGTGAAAACAACCTATGCCTTCAAACAGAAGTTAGAAGGAAATCCCCCATATTTGCTATACTGCATATGATCATCCTCCCAAGAGATGTTGCAACATCTATCCCCAGTAGCTAAGGGGGGAGGGGGCAGGTGGGAGAAGGGTGCTTGATTTTCAGGTTGCATGGCAGTAGGCGTACAGGTAATGGTTCTTCTCCAGGCCCACGCTGCAGGCACTTACCAAGAGGGCAGGTGAATAAGCTGCCTGAGTCCCTCCATGGCCGGATCTCTGGAGCTCTGTTCTCTTCCTGGCCCGTGTTGCAGACTCTTAAGAGGGCGGGCAAATAAGCTCGAAAAGGTTTTCTTATAGCGTGGTCCTTTAATTCATCCTTATTAGCATATAGAAGGAGGAAACTGTGATGGTAAATAGTCGGATATCTTTAACTGAGTATTGGTTTTGTGCATTTTGGGATTTCTGTCTACTCTTTATATATTTTGATGTGACTGGTTCCTCAGAAATTACTTTTGATCTTGTCTAGTATTTGTGTCATGGGAAATTGACAAATTTTGGCAGTAGGGGTTTGTCTGAGTGCTGATTTGTGAACTAGGAATAAAAATGATTTTTTTTTATCTTTTTCAGTGTTTGATACTGATCCCACACACATTTTTTGAAACTTTCTCATTTTTGTCCTATTTCGACTTTCCTTACCACTCTGACCACCCTTTTCCTTCATTTGCTCCTTAAGTATGGAACAGTTTACAGGTGTATCATTTCTTTCTCTGAGATCATATCCATTTCCAATTACTTTTACATGGAGGCACATAGCTAATTTTAGTCATTCTTCATTGTCTCCAGGAATTGGTTCCAGGAACTCCATAGACACCAGAATCTGAAGATACTCAAATCCCTTGTATGAAATGGGGTTGCTATTTATGTATAATATATGTACTTATATTTTAATTCTTTAAATTACCTACAGTGCATAATACAATGTAAATGATATGCAAACAGTTGTTAAATTATATTATTTACAAAATAATGCTGTGAAAATATGTGTACATGTTTAGTACCAATGCAGTTTTTCCACATATTTTTGATCCATTGTTATTTGAGTCAACAGATACGGAACTGTGGATATGGAGGCTGACTTAAAATCTGAAACTCCAGGGTGGACTTTGCTTTATAGTGCTGGTTCTGTGTATAAAGGATCTTGCTTTGAACTCTTAACAAAGTTACACCTTTGGAACATAGCCTATTAAATTGGGAAGCCCTATTTTCTACTAATTTACTCTTAGAATAGGAAGGGAGTTTTGAGGATTTTCTAGGTGAACATAGTTACTTTTTGGGTTAAGACAAGATCTTTGACCAAGATAAGTTGAGAGGGAGCCATATTCTTATTTGAGATTTTTCTGATTACTGTACATGTTTGTTACACATTTTTTTTTTTTTTTGTTTTTGTCTTTTTCCTTTTTATCGGTACCAGGGACCGAACTCACGACTGCCTGCTTTCAAGGCAGGTGCTTATGCCGCTGAGCTAAATCCCCAGCCCTACTGTACATGTTTGGTGCCTACACCCCTCTGCAAAGACTCATGATGAAGCCATGTTATTTTTACAAATTAAATTATCTTAAAAATGCAACATGGTAGCTTTGTTTAAAGACACATTTTATAAATTTTGTGTTATTAGGTTTACCAGCTATATCAATTTCTTTTTTTTTTTTTTTAATTTTATTTAAGGAGAAAAGAAAAAAAAAAGCAGGGAAAGGGTACAAGTTATACAGATTTACAGAAAAAAAATGAACAGTAGGAAATCACTAGTTAATGGATTACATATTGTCATCTTAGAAATAATTGTTCAAGTCACAAAATTAAAGCTTGTAAAGTGGACATTCCATCAATGATACTGCAAACAGTTCTGTTCATTGATCCAATAAAACTCTGTGATATCATTTTCTATCTTATACACTTAAATATACATGCAGTTATATAGTTTAGAGCACTTTCTTTTCCTCTCTTTTGTACCATGACTATTACACATTTTGGGTTTCATTGCTCCCACGGTTCTTATTACTTTTTTGGAAGAGAGTAAAACCAAATGTGACATAACAGAACAGAATCGGTCAAGTCAAAAGGGTGGACATAATAGATAATGTAAAAACATAATACAGGTGATCAACAATGGTTACCATAATGTCTCCCGCTATCTCTAATAGAATTGCCTATATCATTAGTTATAATACAATTGAACAAAACAGTAAAGAATAAAACCGACAAAACCAAAACATTGGAGACATTGTAGGTCTTCAAAAGTAGCTAAAAGTCAACAAGAATGGGCGTCATAATGAATCTCATTATCTTCACAGCTGATGCCTAAACTTTCGAACCTGATACTATCCAGCAAAACAGAATAGGGGAACATCAGTTAAAAACCAGATGGTGAGAGTAATACAGGGCTTTAAATCAAGGTAATGAAAAGTCAAAATGGGTTACTATAATATATCCTGCTATTTTTTTCCTTTAATTAAAAGGATAAAGATAAAAAAGTAAATAATGGAGTGGAGATTGAGATAAAAGAGGGCATAACAACGAAACAGCGCAGATCAAAACATAACCATTTAAGCAGAATAGTGTTTTACCACCAGATAATCCTAACCTAAAAGTAGTTACTATATTGTTTCTTGCTTTGAAATCCTTGAGTACAACTTCGTATACTGTAGCATTAAGTATATCAAAACAATGTAAAACCATTCAAGAGAATGACAGCATTACAGAGTATTTAGAATCGACTAACAGAAAATGAACAATGGTTTCTGTATAATCTCCTTGTCTTTAAAAGGTTTTTGCTTATACTATCGTACATAATAAAATCCAATAAGATACAGCCTATTTAGACCATTGGAGACAGAAGGACAAAAGCTAGATGAGACTTCAAAACAAGATGATACTAAATCAGTATTACCTATTAAGATGTCATTTTCTCCAAAATAGCTGTTCCTATCATCCAATCTTCTCTGCCTCATTTCTGTTAAGCTCTTTTTCTGTCAGTAGCTGTCAGTTTGTCTTCTTCATTTTGTTCTCTGCTCCATTTGTTGTGGCCTCCCCGCCACTATTTCTGGGTTCTTTTGTATTTTTCTTTTTTTAGAATATCCTGCAATACTTTCTGTAGAGTTGAATTGGTGGTTGCAAATTCCCCCAGTTCCTCTTTATCCTGGAAGCACCTTGTTTTTCCATCAATTTCCAGGGACAGTTGTGCAGGATATCTCAATCTTGGCTGGAGATTATTATCTTTCAATGCTTGAATTATTTCCCCCCACGCTCTTCGTGATTTGATGGTTTGTGCTGAGAAGTCTGCTGTAATTATGATGGGTGTTCCCTTGTAAGTGGTCTGTTTCTTGTCTCTTACAGCTTTTAATATTCTGTTCTTGTATTGAATTTCTGGAATTTTTATTATTATATGCCTGGGTGTTGCTCTGTTTGGGTTGTAGGTAGCTGGGGTCCTGTATGCCTCATACATCTGAGTATCTTTACCTTTTGCTAAATTAGGAAAATTCTCCTGGATTATTTCTGTGAGTAGCTTTTGTAGTTCACTTGTTTGCATCCCTACTTCTTTTATGTTCTTAATCCTTAAGTTATGGATCCTCTTATCATCTTCTTGTCTTTGTATTATTGCTGTTTGTTTCTTTGTTATTTTTAAGAAGTTTTTCATTTCATTCTCCCATATTACAAGTCTGCCCTCCAGTTCAGATAGTCTGTCCTTAGTTTCTTTCAAGCTGTTATGCCAGTCTTCGATAGACTTCTTAGTATCTTGGTAGTCCCTTTGAACCTGCTTCACGTATTCTATGCTTTCTCTGTTTTCTCCATCAAACAATTCTCCCCTTTTTTTCTGTTCTTCCATTCCACCACCTGTTTTTTCTTGGGTGGTGCTTAGCATTTCTCTAACTATTCTGCATACTTCTAGCTTCAGGTCGTTGATAACTTCATTCCTGAATTGGTCTATGAGGCTCTCTATATGGTGCCTTATGTGTATTGGTGCGGTGTCTGCTATTGCCTGTTTCTCAGAATTGGGGGCCGAGGAGCCTTTCTTGTTGCTGCCTCTTCCCATGCTGCCTCTTCTTCTCTGTTCCTTATATATGCAAGCTTATATAAGAGGCCCAGCTTCTCTCCCAGTCAGCCACAGCCTGATCGAATTGCGCCAGTTAGGTGTTCCCGCTCACCGCTGCGCACCAGGGAGTTACGGACCAGGCAGCCTACGCGTCTCCCCTCCCGGCCACCGTCAGGCTCTGGGATCTGGGTTGGGACAGTCTACCAGGTCCGCCGGCAGCGTCACGCAGGCCAGGCACTTTTCACCAATCCCGCCCGAGAGGGGGATGTGTGGCTGGAGTCGCCACCGCACCCTGCTCCCGCAGGACTGCTCGGGCCCAGAAAGTCCTCCGCTGGAGTCAAACTGTGGTAGAGTGTCAGTTTCTCTCACTCACCTCACCATAAGTCAGTGCACGCCTCCCTGCCGTTCGCAGATTGCCGTTCTCAGAGCTTCTGCGCATCTCTCCCCTTGCCGAGCCGCTGTAGAGGCAGCCAGCCACTGCGCGGCGGGAAACCCAAATCGCGGCTTACAATGGCGCGGTTCCAGCCTCCACACCGAGTCTTTTCTGTTCCTGTTTTAGCACTGCATTCCAAGTTGGCTTTAGGACTGCATTCCAAGTTGGCTTCTCTCAGCCCAGTTCGTTCCTGAGTCAGCAGAGCATATCTCCACCTGCTTATGTCTCCTTAGTCCGCACCATTCCTGGCTTCTGAGCCGAGTCTTTCAGAGAGCCGCCGGTAGTTGCTGTTATCTGTCCGCCATGTTCTCCCGGAAGAGTCAAATGGCAACTTAATTGTGTGTACTGAGCAATTGGCTAGATCTTACATCTTTGACATCCTCCATAATATATTAAAAGATCTGCAATACAGTGTTTCTTAGTGCTGGTCTTCCTCTTTTCTACGTTAGAGATAGACAAGCCCAATGTGGGCGCGTCTGGAGACCTAAGACCCTGAGGCACCCGCGGTAACATTAACAGGTGACCTGAGCCCGCCGAGGGAAAAGCCATGAGGACCTCGGGGTCTGGAGCTGGGCGGGAGGCTGCAGCTCCCAGAGCTCGTTCTGCCGCCTCCTCTCAGACCTCAGCCCGACCCCATCCCTTCCCCGGCTCCCGTCCCACAGCATCACCACTGTGTGTCTTTCCGGTCTGCAAGAGTCCTTCCATGAGGCCTGTAGGCCGTAGAAGTCTCAGTAAGCAGTCTAGCCGGGACAGAAATTCTCAGCACTACGTTGTGGTCAGGGCAGCCATGACACCCATCAATTTCTTACTTTACCATTACTTTTTGAATCTCACATAATCCATGTGGGTTTAGCTTCTTTTGGGTTCAAGTATGTTTGTAAGTACTTCTTTCACATATTACAGTCATACATTCATGTTCATGTTTATATCAGCACAATTCTTATAGCGAAGTCCTGAAGCAGCCTATATGTTCATAATCAGATGAATGGCTAAAGAAAGTGTATTTGCACACAGTGGAATACTACTTTGTCATAAAGATAAAACTTGAGTCATTTCTAGGAAAGTGGATGTTAAGTGAAGTAAATCGGATAAAGAGCAGTATAAAAAATACATAATAGGAAGGGGGAGATAGGTCTTTCTCAAATGGGAAGGAGATCAAAAGATGAAGGAAGAGGGAAAGCAAAGAGGAGAGAGGGAAAGAAGATAAGAGAGGAATTAAAATGTGTTATCTCTCTTTAAAATAATAATAATAATAAAAAGATGTGTTATGTATATATACCAGCTCCACACAAGGAGTGAAAACATGTACTGCAAACATGTACAAAAAAACCCTAAAAAATCCTAACTAGTAAGGAAAAAGATATTTCTTTCAGTGAAAGTCTGTTAATGGTAAATTACTATTTTCTCTTTTTTGGGGGTGGGGGGGGCAGGGAGGACTATACCAGTGATTGAACTCTGAGTCTCCATAGTGAGCTACATTTCCAGTTTTATTTTGTTTTATTTTGAAACAGTCTCACTAAGTTACCCAGGCTGGACTTGTGATCCTCCTGCTTCAGCCTCCCAAGTGCTGAGGTTATAGGTACACACCAACATGCCAGGGTTAAATTCTTGATCTTTATCAGAAAATATTTTTTTTAGCCTTCAGTCTCTTTTTTTGTTTTTTGTTTTGGTACTGGGGGGATCGAATTCAGGATCTCGTGCTTGCCAGGGCAAACAGGTATGCCACTTAGTTAAATTCTCTAGCCCTAGTCTTTGGTTTTAATTACTGATTAGTTCACTATAGACTTTTAGGTAATGGTTACTTTTATTCAGTTATTCGAGGATGTATGGCATTAATTGTTGCTGTAAGAAGTCTGCTGTTCTCTAATTGTTGCTGTGTAAATCTGTTTGTCTCCTGGCTGTGCTTCAGAGTATTCATGTTTTTTTGTTATTTTGTAGCTTTGCCTACCCTTTGTCTGCATGTCAGTATATTTTTATGTTTAGAACTAGTATTTCCAGACTAAACACTTTTAATTCTAGAAAGTTACAATCAGTTCATTTTTTTTCTTGCATATTCTTTATTCTCTTTGGGGCTTGTGCTTGATGTGTGCTATATCTTCTAATTTCCTCCTCCTTTCCTCTTAATCCTGCTTTTGTATCAGTCTATTTCTGTGTTACTCTCTGGTTTTATTGTACCTGCTTTCTGGATAACTTAAGTTCTTTCTTTCTTGCTCCTGTTTTGCAATTCACTGCATCAGTTGAATTTTTAGTATCTAACAGAATTTTGTTTTTCTTGAAGTTCTTGATTTACTTTTTAAAAATTTCCCTCTTAAAAAATTGCATGTACATACAAGTGGAGAACACTGTATCAGTAATTTTAGGTTTACACAAGGTTGCAAAAATAGTACATAGTGTTTATATAATCTTGACTCAGCTTCTACCTAATGATGACAGTTTATACATATAATCATAGAATAGGTACCTAACCAGAAAATTAATGTTGTAGAATATTATTAATCTGTAGACTGTATTTCAAGTTCCGCATTTCCCCATTAGTCATTTTTCTAGTTTAGGATTCCATGTTACATTTAGCTAGCTCTTTAATTTTTCCTATTGGGATGTTCTTTTGTCATTTATAATCTAAATTTTTTTTTTTTGGTTGTTTGTTTTCGAGATACAGTTTTGCTATGTAGTTCAGGCTGTTCTTGAACTCACCGTGTAGCCCAGGATGGACTTGAACTTGATCCTGCTGTCCGAGCCTCTTGAGTGCTGGGATTGCAGATGTGTGCCACCGTATCTATTACAACTTAGGACATTTTTGATTTTTGAAGTTAACTGACTGGTCATTTGTGGATTATTCCTCAATTTTGATTTCTGTGGTAATTTTGATGGTTATATATATTTATGATTGTAAATGTTACATATGTTAGATAAAAGTACCACAAAGTGGTATTCTGCAAAAGTACCACAAACAACCCTTCTTGGGTCACCCTGTCAGCAAGAATATGATATGGATACAGATGCTGTTATATTTGATCACTTGGTTATGATGGTGTCTGCCAGGTTTTTTTCAATGAACTTACTTTTTTCTCTGAAGTAAATATTTGAGGATGTGCAGTTTGCTTGTTTCTCATTATACTTTTTTCCACTGCTTTTAGCATTCCTTGATGGATTTGGGCTGTAGTAATTATTCCTGTGGTGTTTGCCAAATGATTTTTCTAGTTCTTTTGCTTCTACATTCACTGTTAGAATTCTATGTTGAGGAGCTTTTCTGTGTTTCCCACTTACTTAGTTACTTATATTTGATAATTGTGAAAATATATTTGACTTTCTTCCTGCTGACGTAACTTCTAGAACCCTTGTTTTTCTGAGCAGCAAGGATTCTAGGTGCATCTGTTGGTCTGTTACTGGGGCTTTGACCCCTGTGACCTACTCAAAGCTGATGCTTGGCATCACCCCACTGGCTCTAGATCTGCAAAGGCATTAGAACACTAAACACCAAAAGCATCAAATTGTGTCATTGCAGGCTATCATTGCAGCCTGTGTTTTCTCTGGATCAGGAGTGTGTGTGTGTGTGTGTGTGTGTGTGTGTGTGTGTGTGTGTGTTGGCTCTTGTTTCCTAGCCTGTTGCTTACAGGGGGTTAGGTGTGTGTGCATGTGCGTGTGTGTGCGCCTGCGTTGGCTGTTCATGTATCCCAGCAGGCGCACAGGAAGGGGCTGAGATCTGGCTTGTCCCTGAGTCTGTGGCAGCCCACTCATAGTGCTGGTTCACAGGGAGGGGTTCCTTCTTGGTGAGTTCACACCCCCCTCCCCGGCCCCACCGTGAATGGGGCTGACTCACGGGAAAAGGTTGAGGTCTGGCTGTCCCCCATGGGCTGTAGCCTGAGCCTGGCACTGGTTTGCAGGGAGGGCTTGCTTCTTGGTGAATTCGTGTTCTGAAACTTCCCCTGCAGCCCATGAATAGCCTGCATTTTGAGTTTTGGACAAATGTACCTATTTGACTATATGTTTTCATTACCCTCTTCAAGTAGAGATCACATTTTATATTTAATTTTTGGAGTTGAGAATTCCTGTTGTATACATATGTAAAATTCAAACCCTGAATTATGTGAGAGTAATCTCGTAGTTTCAAAGTCTTTGGCGAGTTTTAATTTTCTATCTTTTCAGAGCCTAAGCCAAAGCAGAAAAACTTGCAAGCTGCTTTTCTCAGTGGGCAAATTTTTCTACTCTGTTTTCTCACGGAGTCTGTGTTTGTATAAGAATCTTCTAAACAGTCCTTGTGTGCCAGTGCCTTATCTCTGCTTTGCCACTGAAACACAAATCCCTCAGTTTATGAGATCAGAAAATTCTGCATGCTGGTTGTAGCATGGATCCAGTGTGTACTGCTTTTTAACCTCTTTTTGTTCATTTTTGGTCTCTGGAGATTTCTTCTACTTCCTTGATACTTTGGCTCAACATTGAAAGAGGTATTTTTATTTTTCATGTATGTCCAAATCAAATAAAAAAGGTTAACTAGTAGTTTTAGGTGTTCTATAAAAAGAGGATTTTTTGTTTATCTGTTACCAAATTACCAGGAATAGAAATTCTGACTTTCTTTTAATGGGTGCATGTTTCCCAAACATAATAATCACATTCCTCATAGGGAATTTATGTATAATAGTGTTTGTCTTCTTTTTTTCCCATTCCCCTCTCCTTCTTTGAATCCTTCATCCTCTCACCATTTATATAAGCTTTGTTTCCATTTTTCTCTTCCATTCTTATTTTCTTTAAAAATTCATTTTCCCTTCCCATTTGAACATGTTCTTCCTACTTCCCAATATCTATCCTGCATTTTGCTCCTTATTTACCCTTTGGGTTTCTCACACAAGAGAAACAATGTAATATTTAAACTTACGTCTCTAATTTATTTTACTCAAAATTATGGTCTCTAGGTGCATCCAAAAATTCTATTTTTTAAAAAATATTGGCTGCTCTTTTTCGAAGGTACATATATGATAGTTGAGCATGTTGTATTCTTGCTCGTATGCATATTGATGACTTCTTTTGATTGTAGGTAGGATAAGTAACCTGAAGGATCATGAAAATATTTAGTATAGATGTGGTTTATTTCGTGTTTATGGATTAGTTCTAAACACTGTCTTAATTAGTCACTTTGGTGTGCAATTACATCTCTAGAATTTATTCCTTCAGATTATTATTTGTTGATTTATTGAAATGGAACATTTTCGAGTATTTTTATTTGGAAGGTGAGTTCAGATTGAATATACATAACAAATTTGGTATTTTGGAAGATTTTGAGAAAGTTTATTATCCTGACCTAATCATAGAAATTACATATTTGTACTATAATGAATTTACATAAACTTGTATAAAAGTGACTGGTGTCTGTGACTGATTTTTTGGTATGAGGTGTTTCTATTTTCTTGGCATAAGAAATTTTGACATCTTAACACATTTTTTATTTTGAGACAGGGTTTTGCTCTGTAAGTCAGGATGGCCTTGAACTCTCACTATGTAGCCAGTGGCAAACTCTTCTCCTGACTCAGCATCCCGAGTGTGGGATTACAGATTGCCACCATGCCAGGCTTGAAAATTTGATATATGTTTACTTGTTTTGATTCCATAACAGTTGAAATGAAGACTGTCTTCTGAGATTCGTTCTACTTAAGGATTATTTTCCAGGAAGCATTACAATGAATATCAGGTCAAGCACAGCAATAAAATTACTAGACACTAATGAACAGTTTATAACAACATGGTGCTGGTTTTCATAATTTTTGATGACTAGCAGATGTGTATACTATTGCAGAGTGGAACTATAACTACCCATTTAATTTTTCAGTATCAACTAAATAGTGTATCCCTCCCTATTCAAAGAATAGAACCTGTTGAACCAAAATAAATAAGGGGAGAAACAGACTGCATAATTGAACAGTTGGTAATAATTACTAATGAAGAAAGATTTTTCCTGTGTAAGCCTGTAGCTGGGTTTTGAGAAGCCAAGGGAGATATTTGTCTTTTTGTTGTTGCTGAACCTTTGAGACAGGGTTTTATGATGCAATTCAGGCTGGCCTTGAACTCACTTTGTAGCGCAGGCTGGCCTCAAACTCACTCATCTTCCTCCCATAGCCTGCAGAGTGCTGGGATTACAGTTGTGTGCCACTATTCCTGGCCTGTCATATATTCTGAATGTTTCTCAAAGCATGTTAAAATTGGCTTTTAAACATGTTGCTGATAAAAGCCCCTGCAGAATACATTATTAAAGTAGTTGAATTTAGCAATGTTATTATAATATACTTCTAGGTATCCACAGGTTTCTAACTATAGAAACATAACTAGAACAACCAAAACTATTCCTTAGTCTGTGCACATCAATTAATTTTTTAGAAAGCCTTCAGAGTAAAATGTTGAGGGTAGTCAAGGTGTGTACTTCATAGTGTTAATTTTTAAGTAAGTAAAAGGGGGAGTTTTTCGAGTTTCAATGTCCGCCTTTGTGTTAGTAATAAGAATTGTTTATATCATGTCCTAGTAGAGTTTCTTGAGAATATCTCTCCCACTTAAAAGAAGTTTGCTTTTTTTGCCTGCATCCTGCATTCTCTTTTCTGCTAGCCATATGATGTGTTCTGTTCTAGTCACTGACTTGTAGACAGAAACATTACACCTATTTTTTGACTTTTTCTAAAAGCTTAAATCTAGCTGGGTGTGTGGCACTTGGCTGTAGTCTCAAAACATTCTGAGGGACTAAAGCAGGAAGAATAAGTTTGAGACCATTGTGGGCTACAGAGAGTTCAAGGCTGGCCCCTTTATTCAAGAAAACAGACAAACAAACAAGCAAACAAACTGTCCTAAAAATTACAAAGTAGCACCCTCTAGGTTGCTCCTTATTGAATCTAAAACTTTGTTTGTCATTCAAGCTTTTAGCAGTTGAGCTTCATATACCAACCTGGTTCATTCAAATTTTTGTACATAGCTTAACAAGTAGCTAGTGTCTGTTTATCTGTTATACATTTTAGTGTTGCAGATGGTCTTCTTTCCTCTCTCCATTTTATGTATAACTTGTTTGACATTCATTGTCCCCATGATGTTCTCCATTAGCAGTTGTACATTAAGCTATGTAAAGTTTCTGGAAAGCCTTGGAATTATTTTGAAAAATTACAGAAAACCTTTAAGGCTTTAAAATTACCTGTATAAAGTATGCTAATGTGAAAACTTGGAATGTTAAAAAGTTTATGGATGATAGTTTTTAATGTCCTCTAATAAACTTGAACTTTTTTTGGGCCACATAATCTCTTTGGGATACGTATTATTTCAAAATCTGTATTAGCATTCTCTGTTTACCTTATAGAGGTAGGTGTATGTCTAGATCACAAGTATTTGAGGGTGTAACATACAACTCTTGTTTTATACTGCTCTTGCACCAAGGGATACAAATTGATATTCATTTGGTGATAAAATATTATAGTTCATTTTTGTGCTACCATCTAGCCTAAACAGTAACTCCTCAGATAATTGTAGCTACAGAGTATATTGTCCTTCAAGAAGACAAATCTGTTTTAATTCACAGATGCTCAGGCTATGTTCTTTCCTCTCCTCTCATGTTGAATGATTAGTTTCTGTTTGCAACATTGAATTCCCAAACTTTCCCTATAGGGAAAGTTTGCTTTTTGTTCTCCAACATCACATCTCTCTCTGTGCAGTGTCCTTGGAGTGTAGCTCAGTAGTTTCTATTCCACTGAAGGTCAGCCTCATGGCTACTGTATCCTTGAGAGCCACAAGTGCTGCTTTTCTCATTCTCTTGGGTTTGTTGCCATTTTTCTGCTTTCTCTAGACAAGGGCAGTGTCTCATGAAACATTCTCCAACTGCATACTGGGGAGAAAAATAGTGTAACTGCCATACGTTTGCCTACAAGAGCCTCAAAGTTTTCTTTTTTTAGAGCTGAGTAGTTTTCCATTGTATACAAGTGTCATGGCTTTCTAACCAATCTGCAGCTGACAGGCAAGCTACCCCCACTTTTTTCTGGTTCCCTATCACACAGAGCATTGTTTTCTCATCTTTGGCTTTCAGTCTACAAACTCCATTTCGGGTTAAATATATTTCTTACATAAAGCATATTGATGGACCCTATCTCCTGATCCACTCTGCTTGTGTTTCTTTTTATTGGTGAATCGAGATAATCTATATAACTGATTATGGCCAACCTTTGCTGCCTCATCTCTGCCATGCGGTTTTTCTGCCATTTTCTGTTTTTCCTCTTCATTCCACTCTCTGACCCACTCAGTGAGCCCCCTCTGCTGCTATTCCTGAAACCATGGTCTTTTTTTTCTCTCTCTCTAGAATGGCCTTTAGTATTTTTTGTAGGGTTGGTTTTGTGGTCATGATCTCCCCCAGTTCCTCTTTGTCATGGAAGCATCTTGTTTCTCCATTAATTTTGAAAGGTAGTGTTGCAGGGTACATCAATCTGGTTGGAGGTTATTTTCTTTCAGGACTTGGGATACTTCAAACTCTTGATTTGATAGTTTGTGTAGAGAAGTCTGTTGTGGTTCTGATGGGTTTTCCTTTATAGGTGATCTGTTTCTTTTCTCTGACAGCTTTTAATATTTTATTCTTGTGTTGAATTTCTGGGATCTTGATTATTACATGTCTGGGTATAGATCTCTTTTGGCTAGCTAGCTGGAGTTCTGTATGCCTCATACATCTGAATATCATTTCCTTTTCTTGTGCTTGGAAAGTTTTCTTTAATTATTTCTGTAAATAGCCTTTGTGTTTCATTTGTGTTTACCCTTGCTTTTTTACTCACATTCTTTGTTCTTAAATTATACTTCTTCGTGTCATCTTGTAACCTTTGTATTGTAGTTTCCTGGTTCCTTGTTATTTTTAAGAGATATTTCCTTTCATGATCGCAAACTGCAAACCTGTCTTCAAGGTTTGATAGTCTATCTTTAGTTTTTTTCAGCTTTCAATGGAGTTTTTGATTTACTTTTAACAATCTCTTTGAATCTATTTCATGTATTTCAAATCTTTTTTATATTCTTTATTCAAAGTTTCCCTCATTTTTCTGTGCCCTTCTGTTCTTTCATCTGTGCTTTTCTTTAGGGGTGCTTAGCAATTCTTCATTTCTGTTTTTCATTTCTTCTTTTACCTCAGATAGTATTTCTGTTCTAATTTCTTTTATAGCCTCTTGAAGTTGTTTCTTTATTTCAGTTGCTGTTGCTTTAGAAACTCAGGTGTACCACCCTGATCTCTTGTGTGTTTATACCTCCTGGATCAGTACTGGTTGGGTTGGATGCCAGAGACTGCCTTTTGCTTCTTCCTCTTGTCATGTTCCTGGTTTCTTCTGGACAAGTGGGTAGAGGGGTTCCTGGCACTTCTGTGTTGGTTATAATTTCTCTGAAGTGTGCTGGTCACTGTGATGGTGACTATTGGGTGCGCTGGTGTAGGGCTGTCGGTGGCTGGTGGAATGCAAGCGGGTTGGGCAGGATGGCAGCTCTCTCCTGAGTTGGTTAACAGCTAAGGGTCTCACCAATTTAGTATGCACAGGGCGGGCAGAGCTGGTTGGGGATATCTTTAGGGAAACCTCTGTGGTGGCTGTTGGCAGGACTCAGTCCAAGCAATTTCCACCAGTGTACTCCAGGCTAGGAGTGGCTAAATGAAGCCAGCTGCAGTTCTGGCTCCACGCTTATGGTGTCCCACTCCAAAATTGCCCCCGTTTAATTGCCTACTCCTGCAGGAAGACTGAATCCCCCAGACTCACCACCAGCTGGTGCAGTTCTGCATTCCGCTGCTCCTCTCTGTCACCGCATCTCCCCAGAGAGGCCTTCGGGCTTGCCAGCCACTAACTTCACTGTGACCATGCATCTCCAGGTTCCAACAAGTGTTTCTCACACGGTGGTTCTGGCTCTGGGTGAAAGTGCCACCAGCTACCGCCTTCTTCTAAGTTTTTACATTTTTTTTTTCTCAATTCTCTCTGGGGCTTCAATTCATAATCTAGGTTCTTCTTGGGTTGAGTCGACCCAATTCCTTCCTTCTTGTCTTCTCCAGGATGCTGTATTTCAGCATCTGAACTTTTTCCCAGAGAGGCTGTTTACTCTGCTGCTTACTCTTCTGCCATTTTCCCGAGATTTTAAGAGCAGTTTTAGGTTTGCATCAAAAGTAGAACAAAATACTCCTAATTTCTCCCTTCCACCCTTATGTCATATTTCCATTATACTATATGTAAACTATACTTGTTGAACACATTATTGCTGTTGTTATTGTTTGAAACAGATAGTACAGTTAGAAATAAGAAAACAAAGTTTTTTTTTTTTTTTGTTATCACTAATGCTTCCTTCGTTTTTCTGGTCCACTTTCTGGCTAGATCATTTCCCTTCTTTCTGAAGAACTACTTTTAACATTTCTTGAAAGGTAGGTCTGCTAAACACATTTCTTTAAATTTGATTTAAGAAACTATTTCTCCTGTAGTTTTTACAAAAATTTTTTAATTTTAAAAAGAATGAAACCAAACAAAATAAAACAATAAAGCCAATCAAAAAACAAAACAAAAAAAACACCACCAAAAAACTGAAAGTGATGCAGGACTTCGAAACAATATCATAGAAAAATGGCTACCCTAATGCCTCTTGTTATCTTCAAAATAGCTGCCCATACTATCAGATATAATAAAATGAAACAATAGAATAAAACCAATCAAAACAAAACAATGGTAGTGATACAGGACTTCAAAACAAGATTATAGGAAATCAACCGTGGCTACAATAATACATCTTGATATCTTTGAAATAGCTACTCATGCCATCAGACACAATAAAATCAAACAAAACACAATAAAACAAAACAAAACCAAACAATAAAAATGATACAGGACTGTAAAACAAGATAATAGAGAGTTAACAGTAGCTAACCACCTTCAGCAGGAAATCTCCCATAATTGCTATACTACATGTTGTTATCCTCTAACTAGATGCTCAGACTAGCGGCTTTAGGTCTGCAAAGGCAGTCGTGTACTAAACACTACAAGTTTTCGTTGTTGCTGTTGTTTTTACTTCAGTAGCTATCATCTCAGCCTGTGTTTCTCCAGATTAGCTATGTTGCTTATGGGGTTTGGGGAGGAAGAGGGGAACACAGCTCAGCTCTTCTTGTCTCCCAGACCATGCACCGGCTGGCTCACAGGAAGAGGCTGGCTTCGTATTTCTGTTTGCTGTGGCCTGCAGTTACCTCCCCTTCAGTTTTGAAGGATAATGTTTTTAGGGTACAGAATTCTACATTGGTAGCCCCTCCATAATTTATTCTCTTTCTTGCATTTCTGAAAAGCTTGATTTAATTCTTTTGCATCAATATAGATAAGGTATTTTTCTCTTCTTTAAGATTTTTCTGTGTTTGGTTTTCTGCAGTTTGAATAAGATATGCCAGTGTATAGTTTTGTTTTGAATTTATCCTGCATGGTGTTTTTTGAGCTTTCTTGGCACTGTCGTTTGGTATTTGATTTTAATTTTGGGGAAATTCTAAGTCACTGTGGGTTCAAATATTTCATCTTTTGATATTTCCTTTATACGCTTTTACACCTTTCATAGTTGTCCCACTGTTCTTATCTGTTCTGTTCATGAATTTCTGTCATTTTTCTATTTGTTTTTCAGTTTTGGAATTTTTTGTTGATGTATCCTCAAGTGTAGAGGTTCTTTTCTTTGCCAAGTCCAATCTGTTAATCAGTTCATCAAGGGCAGTCTTTATTTTTATTCAGTGTGTTTGATCTTTAGCATTTCTTCTAATTTTTCTTAGAATTTTCTCTTTTTCTTACATTTTCCATTTGTTCTTATATACATTTAGTTAGTTCACTTAGCATTTTTAGTATATTAATCACCATTGTTTTAAATTTCTAGTCTGCTCACTATATCATCTTTGCCGTATCCGAGTCTTTTTCTGAAGCCTGCTCTTTCTCTCAACTGCTTTTTTTTTTCCTATTTAGTATTCCTTATAATTTGGGGCTGAAAATTAGATATAGATTAGATATATAGGGCTTTAGTAATGTAGTGAGTGGTAAGGGGAGGTAAAGCAGGCTGTAGACCTATGACTGTGTCTCAGTCTTCTAGAAAACCCGTGCTCTGGATTGAAAGCTTCACAAGTGCTTCTTGTCTTCTCCTACCCCACTTAGAAGTAGACTTTCTCTTCCTATTTGTGGCAACGTAGAAGGAGCTGGAGTTGGATATTTTTAACAGGTCAGCTTGGCTCTGATAAAACTTCATCAGGTTAGGCTCTAGTAAAATAGATAATCTGGAAAATATAGAAGTGTTTACTTTTCTTCTCTCTCTGTTGGAAGAATTGAAGGACTTTTTTTGGCCTTCACTGTGAGGGTATGGTTAAACTGGAGGTAAAACTCAAAAAATGTGAAGGGTGAAGGGCTATCTGGGGTACCTATTTGACTGGGTCATTCTGGAGTTTTATCTGTTTCACAAAAAGTCTTGTTCTGTAGTTGATTCTGGCCTTGAATTGCTGTGTAGTCCAGCTTTTTACTTGCTGTTAGACTGGAGTAACAACTTCTATTTTCATCTGAGGTTGAAAATGAATGTCAGGCCTTTGCTTTTTACATTGAAAATCTGAATACATGAAGCATGGGTGAAGAATAATACAACATTTAGGAATTAGAAGCACCTTATATAGTGTGGTCTGGAATCTTAGTTTCAACAGGCATATTCAGAGGTTTTAATTTAGATTAGGGCAGATATCCAGGATATAGAGCCCGTATGCTCTTCCCTTATTTATATCCTTGATCTTAGTTTAGTTCCTTGTATGTTGATGTTTGATCTAGTGAATCTGTAATTATTCTTTTTTTGGTACCAGAGATTGAACTCACGACCTAGCACTTACCAGGCAGGCGCTTACACAGCCAAGCTAAATACCTGGCCCCATGTCATTTATTATTTTAAACTGGTACTATTCAGTGGATTAAACTGTTCAAAAATAATTATAATGAATGGGGGTGAATAAGAAATCCACACTGTCACTGTTTATATAAGATGGTTAAAATGGAAGTAAAAGCAGTATAATGAATCTTAACTTTTTTTATGGTTTCATTAATTGTTTAAATGATAGACACTTAAACGTTACTCTTAGAACTTGGTTGTAAAATAAGATATACAGTCAGTTTCCTTAAAGTTTTTCCTTTGAGGCCTAATCATGATCACATAACAATCTGGAAATGGAGTTTTCTGAAATGAGTTTCATAGGGATTATGAAAAGTGGCATGTGCCTGCAAATATGAAGACTTGATACTCTCTAGTGGAGTTGAGGAAGGCTGGAAAAATGTGTGTTTGCCTAAAGAATGAGTGGTCTAATTATAAGATTTTACATATAAGGACAAGAAACATGTACGACTGTCAGACCTGTAGACTTTTATAGCTGAAGAATTAACATTAATGAATACATATTAAAAAATTACTTAGGAGGTTGAGAGATCTCATGATGATGTGTAGACTGGGATAGAATAATCTCTTTGTTTCAGAAATGTGTAAAGCTGAAGAAGGCAGAAAGCAAAGATATGGACCTAAGTAAATTTGAAATGCATAGAGCTTGTAATGGCAAAGGAAATTGCACATGTTCTCTAGTTACAGTGTACTTTAGTTGATAATACTGCTTCCTATAGAGGTACTTACACTCCTGATATCTTTGGTACTGTCTTACAAATCAGATTAAACAATTATGGGCATTGATGGCAGGTTAGTGGGAGCCATGTTTCTCACTGTTGCATGGAAAGCTACAGATAAGCAAGGAGGGAAGGCTACAGTGAGCAGTGTGATGCTAGATTAGAGTTGCAGACATTAGTGTCAACTCTTTTGTTTAGCTTAATTTAGAAATAGTTTACCTTTTAAATGAACTTATTAACATGAAGGCAGTTAAAAACAAAAGCATCAGCTTGGAATTAATACACACTTAAAACAAAACATTATACAAATAGTAGAAAAATTAGCTAGTATTTGCAGTATTTGAAATAAGTATTGTAATATTTGTTAAATTTCAGGGATGAAGTGAGGATCCGAGGCCCAAACCACTATGTATTATCAATTCTATTGTTGAATTCTAGTACAAAAGAGATTTATATTGATAGGAACATGGAAATTTCTTGATCAGGGGTAGTGATTGTGTTTTGGAATATTTGTAACTTTGTTTATTGTTAAGCATTTGGGCTACATTTCCCTTCTTTCTCATTCCCAAGAGAAATACAGTAACAGTTTTTCCTGTAGTTAATACTTATACCTAATTTTCATTTAAACACTTGGTCTGTGGGATACTTGGGCATTCATTCCAAGACATTTTGGAAGGTTCTAGTAAATGACCATCATATGCACATAAAGATTTGGGAAAAGTCAGGTCTGTGTTTTTTCTCTGATGAAATGAGGGCTTACATGAAATAATTAGGTCTTTCCAAAAAACCTTGGAGAATCTTCATAATTATTTTTGTTGACTAATGGTATAAGAGATTACCACATTGTCCCAGAGAATGATATACAATACTTCATTTTGGTGTTGGATTGTGTTATCTGTAATTTTGGGTTCAGAAAGTAGAATCAGACAAGGTTGAGATTTAATGGGTGTTTTTTCCGAATTGATCTAGTAACAGTGGTTTATAGACTTCTAGATATATGCCTTAATGTTACTTTTATATACAACATTTACTACTAAATATTGACTATATTTTTTGATACTACAAAGACACATTGAGGAAAGATTTTGGTTTTATTCTGTTGTAATGCATATATCCTAATTTAATAGTTAATGGGTAATTTTGCTGAGACTATTGGCCTAAGGACCACGTGTTGAGTACCAAAGGTTTAGAGCAGGGGTAAGCAGATGCTGTATTTTCTGTAAAGCCCCTAATAAATGTGTTAGTCTTGGCAAGCTACATAATATCCCTGTTGGCTTGGCATTGCTTCATTCCTCCCTCTTTTCCTTCCTCTCTCCCTCAAGAAATACAGAAACCATTCTTAGGTTTTAGAACCATATAAAAACAGGGCCTAGGTCAGATTTTACCTGCTGGTCCTTATTTGAATGCCTCTGCTTTAGAGAAAGGGCATATGCATTTAGTTGTGGACAGGAGAAAAAATTGTAGAATTGTTTCTTATAACTTGCCTGCATTTCATAGGATATAATTTTTATTTGGCAGATTAGTAGGTGAATTCCTGCTGGTGGTTTGTGATTTGTTGTTTATGGAATTTTTTATTTTAATTGAAGTTATAATTTACATACATTAAAATTCACCCTTTTTAGCATATGATATCATGAATCTTGACAAATACATACCATTTATTCGGAGATAAAGCCAGATAATAACAGTTGCAAGAATCATTTTAATCAGTAGTGTTTTGTTGCAATAGAGAAAAGCCCAGTGTGAACTGAACTCTTGATTACTTTTCTGTCATTGCTGAGACAAAATACCTGACGCCCAAAGTTAAAAGAGAAAAGGTTTATTTAGCTCACAGTTTGTAGAGATTTCAGTCCATAATCAGATGGCTCCAAGTCAGAGAGATGTGGCAGAGAGGCAACCATTCCTAGCAAGGACCGAAGACAACAAAAGCAACAAGAGCTAAAAAGGGAAAGAATAAACCTCTTTTCCTCCTTTATATATGCAAGCATGCTACCTCCCCTAGGGTGGGCATAACACTCAGACCATCTTCATGGTCCACTTACACAGGCTCAGGATGTGTACAAAGAGAAGAGTCTGACCCCCTGCTGAGTCAACTTCTCAACTTCTCAACTTCTAAACTTCAGTTCAACTTCTAAACTTCTCAAGTGTGGACAGTGAATTAACTGTTACAGCATGCTAGCATTTGAACTGTTGAATCCCTTAGTTAAGTTTCTGAACTCCTCAAAGTGACATAGTGTGTCAACCATTACAAGATGTGACTGTTTTAAAAGGAGATTGCTGGGTAGTCTGGGAAGATGGGAGAACAGTAAGCAGCAGAGTAAATAGTCTCTCTGAAAGAAATAGTCCAGATGTTAAACTATAACATTTCGGAGAAGACAAGCAGGAAAGAAGTGGATCCCCTCAGCCCAGGAAGAAACTAAAGTGAGAATTGAGCCCACAGAGAGAATTAAAAAAAAAAAAAACAATAAGATAAACTTAAACAGAAGAAGGTGGTAGCTGGCGGTGCTTTCACTAGAGCTGGAACCACCGTGCCAGAAGCGCTGTTGGAACCCAGAGATGCATGGGCACAGTGAAGCTGGTGGCTAGTAAGCCTGAAAACCTTGGTGGGGGAACGGGGTGGTGGAGGGGAGCTGGACCAGAGAACTGCACTGGCGGGAGTTGAGTGTGGGGAACTCAGTTCTCTGAGGGAGTGGGCAATTGCCTGGGTGCCATTTTGGAGTTGGGCAGGACAAGCCTGGAGACAAAACTGCAGCCACCTTCGTTTAGCCACTCCTAGCTCAGAGCAGACTGGTGGAAATTGCTTGGATTGAGTCCTGCCTCTCTGCACAGTCCAGTAGCCACTGCCGAGGTTTCCCTAAGGCTATTCCTAACCAACCCCACATGCCCTGTGCACACTAACTTAAGTACACTTAAGTACTCCCTGTCGTTAATCAGCTCAGAAGGGAGGGGCCAGCCTGCCCTGCCCCTGCGTACACTCAACTAGCCACCAGCAGACTGGGGAAAGCAGCAAACAGCAGAAGTACCTAGCCAACACACTTCAGAGTAATTATAACCAATACAGGAAGAGACCTGTATTGGTTGTATACAGAGACCCTGCCACCCACTTGCCCAGAAGAAACCAGGAACGTGACAAGAGGAAGAAGCAAAAGGCAGTCTCTGGCCTCCAACCCAAGCAGTACTGGTGCAAGAGATGTAAACACAGAAGAGATCGGGAGTTGCATACCTCCCGATCTTTCAGTTGCAGTTTTTGAAGCAACAGCAATAAAACTGAAGATAGACTATCAAACCTTGAAGGCAGGTTTGTAACGTGTGATCGCGAAAAGAATGATTTCTTAAAAATAACAAGGAACCAGGAAGTAACAATACAAAGGCTAGAAGATGACAAGAGGATCTATAATTTAAGAATAAAGAACGTGAGTAAAAAAGCAGGGGTAAACACAAATGAAATCCAAAGGTTATTTACAGAAATAATTAAAGAGAACTTCCCAAACATAGGAAAAGGAAATGATATTCACATATATATAATAAAAGATCAATTTTACTTCTGTTCAGTTGTGAACAATTAGAAATTAAGCAGTATCACTTACAATAGAACCATAAAACATGAAATAGTGTACTTAAGTATATATATGCATAATAAAATGTGCAGGAGCTGTATGCTAAAGACTATAAAACACTGATGAAAAGAATCAAAGGTCTGTTATTTTTAGGCTTTTAACTCTTACCTTCCATCCGTTAAGTCCCTTTTTAAAATCAGTTCATTTTTTTCTCTTTATGTTTACCATTGAAACAAATACATAATATGTGAAATAATCATCCTATTCTTTAGTCTATTCCTATTCCTTGACTATTCATAGTTAAAATATTCCTGTCATTTCTTTCACTGTGTGACTTGTGTGTATTTTTCTCTTAGTTTACCCCCAGAAAGTGTGTATGTTGGGTATCTGGCCTTTTGTGGATTCTGTCATCCACATAAAAATCTGTGTTGTTTCTCAAGAATGTCCCTTTGCTCTTCCCCTGAGGTGTAGCCAATAGAGTGGAGTTCCTCATTGCTAGATTATTGTGTATCTTTTCTTGTCCTTTTTTTCCTCTCATTCCTTTTAATTTTCCACAACTGCAAACATGCATTTAAAATACCTCTTTTAAGCCTGGTATACTGGCACAAACCTGTAATTCTCCTACTTTGGGGACTGAGGCTGGAGTGTCACTGAATTTATGGTCAGCCTGTGTTATGGGCATAGGCTATAATGAGTTCAAAGTCAGTCTGAACTACATAGTGAGACCCTGTCTCAGAACAAAACCACTTGTAAACTTAGGCATTTTTAAGTGTTCTGTAATAGGAAAGCTTCTAGTCTTGTGTAGTACCTGAAACAGAATCTTACTTTCTTTCTCTTCAAATATTTATTCTTTTTTAATGAATCCTTATTTTGTTGTATTTCTAACACTGAAGAGTTAAATATGTTGATAAATTTTAAATGGTCACTTAATTCAATATATATGGTTCTGATTTGTTTGTTTGCTTAAAAAGTTTTCTGTTCTGGTTTTGATTGGTTGGTTGGTCTTTTCTTTCTTTCTTTCTTTTCCCTTTTCCCTTTTCCCTTTTCCCTTTTCCCTTTTCCCTTTTCCCGTGATTAACCTTAACTTTTATTCTTTTGACCTGTCTAAGGCTAAGGTGAAATTGTAGGTAATTTATTTTTGCCTCTTGTTCCTAGGGAGTCATAGATAGCTGTAACATTAATACTATTATCAGGAGTCGAGAGATCTATGTGTTGTTTGGCTCTTGACCCTTTGTCTCAGATAGAAACTGAGTCTGATTTTGAAAACCTAACATTGTTCCCCCCAACAAAAAAGAGCGAGGTGGCTTTGAGGGTATGTATTGTTTTTGTATATATCTGACTAAGCCTCTGAGATTTCCTTGCTCATTATATGGATTTGAAAAAAGAGAGTAATAAGTGATGACTTTTATTTTGGGAGTGTTAAACAACTTGGAAGCACTTAAACGACTATGTTAACTTCTTTTTGGTGAAAACTTAAATTTTTATGATTTGTTTTTTGAGTTTAAGTCATAATAGTTTAAAAAAATCTTGATGTCTTATCTATTCCTACTTTAAGGGGAAAAATCATAATTACTTAGAAAAAACACTTTTATGATCATTTTCATATTTTATTTATTATAGCTAAGGGAGGATTCAGGTTAACCAATGTCAAAGTAAGACATTGTCAAAGTAACTATAATAAATTGTGTCTGTTTTGTTAAAAGTTCCGGGACAATTTAACATTGCCATTTGGGAATGTCTAAACTATGGGCAAATAATAAGAATATTTATTGTAACACTCATTCATAATCTCATAAGTCAAATTAGACTTAGGACAATATGAAACGCAAATTAAAACCTTGATCTAAAGGAAGTGAGTATCAAAAGCTTTAAAGGCTGCAGGAGAAATTTGAAAATCTGTTTTTACTTGTAGAAGTTTTACTTAAACTTTTAAGCAGCAGTTTTAAACTTTTGAAATAATCTTCCTCTATTTGTAAAGCTTTTGAAAGAAATACGAAAGGCTGTTGTACAGGAAGGAATTTATTAGGTTGTTTGCTCCCTTATATGGTCTGGCACAGCCTAGAGAGCAGAGCACTGTCTCCCACACTGTGAGGGCTAATAATTAGCTAATGTTTTAGTTCAGTTAGTTAATAAATTAAAAACATTATCTCCACCTGTGCAAGAACAGAAGGCTATGGATAGACAAGTGCTTGAGAGAGTCATAGTCCTCTTTATTTAAAAAAAACCCTGGCTGAATTAGAATTCATCAGAGGAATATTTTTAAAAAATTAATTTGTTTTGTTTTGCATTGTTTTGTTTTTTGAGTCAGGGTCTTGCTGTGTAATTCAGATTGGCCTTGAGCATATGGTAGTCCTTCTGTTTCAGCCTCCTGAGTGTTAGAAAATGAATTACAGGCAAGTGCCCCCATGGCCAGCAAAATCTTGCTTTTTTTTTTTTTTTCATCAGAAATCGAACTCACTTGCCATGAGGGCACTTGTGCTTCTGTACTGTGTTTCTGGTAAAAGTTGATTCTTGAGACCCAGCTTACACTGGTTTAGTTAGAACTTCTGATGAAAGAACCTAGCTACTGATAATCTTAATAAGTTCAAATGTTGTCAAGGTTGAAGTTTTATCCTGTGGGGTTTTGGTGTGGGGCTAGAATGGAGGTGCGAGGAATGGAACCCAGAGTCTAGGCATTCTGTAGGCAAGTGCTCTCTTAACTGAGCCTCAGTCCATCTTCTGCTGTAGGTGTTTACTGACGCTGCTGGTATTTTTAAGTAGGGGAGAAAATGTGAGGTAAGTAGTTCTAGAGACATGATGCTAAAGGTAATTATTATAAAATTTTAGTTTCTTCATGTTTAGGTACTGATTATCTACACTGAGACAGGGTGATTGCAAGTGTGAGTCCAGTGTGGCAACGTAGTGAGACCCTATTTCAAACTAAAGAAAAATGGCTGGCAGTGAAGTTCAGTGGGAAAGCCTGAGGTTCAATTTTCAGGACCCAAACCAAACAAAACATGACTGGTTCCGGTATATTGATGATTTTGGGAGTTTGAAGTTATGAATATATGTTAAACCAATGATTTTGGGTGTTTGAAGTTATGAATATATGCTAAACCAAACAGTTTAGCTCGATTGTATTTTTCAGACACTTTGTTGTTTCATTAATTACGGTGAAGTATGAGATTTTAATATTAGGTTACTTTTTTATTGTCATAAATTATTTCCTGAATATTACACTGCATTGGACCTGGTGGTATAGTCCTGTAGTTCCAACATTTGGGTTGCTGAGACAGGAGGACTGCTGTGAGTTCGAGGCTAACTTGGACTGCATAGTGAATCAAAAGCCAGCCTGATCTATATAGTGAGACCCTGTCTCAAACCC
This sequence comes from Cavia porcellus, assembly GCF_034190915.1. NCBI lineage: Eukaryota > Metazoa > Chordata > Mammalia > Rodentia > Caviidae > Cavia > Cavia porcellus. The sequence goes on along the minus strand of NW_026947510.1, from coordinate 37,697,925 downwards.
TCCCTGCCAAAAACAAAACAAAACAACCAAAAAAATCCCCCAAAATACTGCATTGCATCGAAATACTACGTCAGTTATCTGTAGAAGACTCAGGATGTGATGTGGTTGACAATGTTGACTATCCTGTAGTGAGAGAAGGGTCACAGTAGACTGTGGAAAAATCTGAAACTTTGGAAACGTGCCATTTGTGAGAAGATTCCAAAGTGATACTTTGGGTGGTGTTTGGATTTGAGAATTTATGTTAGCTTTCATAATTTCAGCAATAGAAATCTCTCTGATTACAAAAGATTGTGTTGGGGGTTGGGGATGTAGCTCAGTGGCATAAGTGCCTGCCTGGCAAATGTGAGTTTGTGATACTGATTCCCCGTAACGCCCCCCAAAAAAGATTGCAGTTAAAGAAGATCTAGATATACTCAGAGAAGTTCCCAAATATAGAATACTTAGGCTTAGAATCATAACTCAGAGCTGGCTTGGTGAAGGTACCATTATCAGTGACACGCTCACAGTTGGCACTTTGGACACTAAGTGACAGATACCTTCTAAAACTTCTGTGACTCTTCCTTTTTAAAACTAAAGAATTATTGTTGTGAACTGGATTTTTTTAAAAAAAAAATTTTATTTTAAAGAGATTAAGACAAAAGAGAACATACCAAAGCAAATCAGAACGGAACAATGTAAGCAACACAGTATTTCACCACAAGACAACCCGTAATTAACAGTAATTACTATTATGTCTCTTTGAAAAAGTTGAGCATAACTTCATATACAATAGTATCAAACATAACAAAATAGTATAAAATCATTCAAGAGAATAAAAGTATTACAGGGCATTCAGAACCAAATAACAGAGAATGAACAATGGCTACTATCTTGTTTTCCATAGAAAATTTGTTTATACTATCACACATAATAAAATCCAATAAGATACAATATGATAGAACCAGTGGAAACAGAAGAACAAAAGCATGGTAGGACTTCAGAGTAAGATGATATTAAATCAGCACTGGCTATTATAATGTCTTATTTTCTTCAAAATAGCTGTTGTGAACTGGATTGAATTAGCTCTTTCTATTGCCTTCAATTTCACCACAATGAATTGTTTGTGGTGCTCTGTGCTGTTATTTTATCTTTTGCCTCTCCCTCCTTTTCATGCTTCTGGTTTTCCAAGTTGAAGTTGACTCACCAGTCTAGAAAAGCCCAGGTGTTATTACCCCAGCTCACAATTGAGTCTCTAAATGAACTCTGAATATCTGTTCTTATTGTTGCTTGTGGTTTTGTTGTTATATATATGAAACCATTGTCTAATTGAAAGTCATGAAAATTTGCTCTTATGTCTTCTAAAAGTTGGTCTTTTACAGTTAGGTGTTGATGAGTTAATTTTTGTGTATGGTATGAGGTTCTTCTTGATGTGAATATTCACTTGTCCCAGTACCATTTGTTGAACATACTATTTCTCTCCACTGAATTGTTTTCATACAAGATTTAGTTTTGGGTTTTCAGCTTTATTCCGTTCATCTCTGTGTCCTTATGTAGGACCACACTGTCTTGATTAATGAACTTTGTGTTAAACAGTAATAAGGAAATCTGTATAGCTTTTTAAGCTAAGAAAGTTGCATATATGAAGAAGATGATGCTTATTTTAGTGAAGGTGATCTTGTAGTGTTAGATAAAATAACCAGAGCAGTTGGCAACTAACGGCTAGAAATCAGAGAGACAAATTAGAAACTGTCTTGTGTGTCATGCTAAAAAACAATTGGAACTCATTTTGAAAACAAAGAAATTGCATAATCAGAGTGGGCAGGTGTAGTGGTACCTCGGTTCATTAACACGTTTGCTTGCAAGTAATTTGTTTCACAAACAGTTTGGTGAAATATGACTTTTGTTTACAAACTCTGCACCAGTTGACAGAACTGCAGCCATTTTTTCCCACACTAATGTGATCATCTTTTCCAAAATTATAGAACAAATTGTGTGAACCAAGGTACCAAGAATGATTAATGTCAGAGCACATGAAAGTGGTGTGAGAAGTTGTGTTAGTTTTACATCACTGCGACAAAATTCCTAAGATAAACACTTACTTATAAGGAGAAAAGGTTTACAATGGCTCACACTTTCAGCCTCAGTTTCTGTTGCTTTTGGGATTTGTGACAGGACAGCATATCATGATAGAGGAAGCATGTAGTAGAAGAAAGCAATCCACCTAATAGGTGCTACAAGCAAGAGAGAGAAACAGGCAGATACTTGGCTTCCAGTGCCCCTTCAAGGGCACAGTACCAGTGATACTACTTTCTTTTAGTTGGTTCTGCCTCCTTCAGGTTGCACCATCTTCCAATAGCATCACAGGCTGGAGACAAAGCTTCAGAGCATGGGGCTGTGTGGTGGAACAATCAAGATCAAAACTAAATTAGAAGTCTAGATGCAAGGTGCTGTTAGGATTGTTGATGAGTTTTATTGGGATATGAGAAGTTGACCCTAAACTGGGCTGTTTGGAGAGGTGATCACATCCAAGGAAACTCTGATTTCATCAGGCTTGTTAACAACGAAATTGTCATTGACTGCAGAAACTAAAAATCCAAGAATCACTCTAGCTTCTCTTTCTCACTTCTTAAAATCTACCAGTTAGCTGTTCTTGATTCTGTCTTCTGAATATCCATTGGATTTGTCACTTCTCAGATAGTCTTCAGGGCCTCGTGTATGTCATCTGAGTGAAAAACTAGGTGGTTACATTACTGTTTTGTTAAAATTTGACTTCCATAATGTTTATGGTGGGATATGCAGGAAATGATAAGGTATTCAGAAATCTATCAGATCTTGGCTTATGGAAGATGGTGGTGTTTTTCTGTCTTTCTGTCTCTCCCTCCCCCTCCCCCTCTCCCTCCTACTCTCCCTCCCCCTCTCCCTCCCTCACTCTCTCCCTCTCAACCTCTCACCCTCTCTCCCTTTATGTGTTTAAGAGAAGGCGGCCAAAAGTAAGTCTGTGTCTTAGTGAGTGGATCCAGAGAAGAGCAGCATAAAATCATAACTGCTTTGAAGATTTTTAAAGACATGAAGTAATTGGGCAGATATGTTAGTTTGTCAGACAAAAAGTTTCTGTCTTAACCTGTTTGTCTTGCTATAACAGACTACCGGAGACTGGATAATTTGTAAAGAACTGCTTTATTTCTTACAGTTCTGGAGGCTGGGAAGGCCAAGCATTGAGGGGCTTGCTGCTTCATGGCGGAAGGCAGAAAGTCTAAAGTGGCAGGAGAGCATGAGAGGACAACAGGGCACTGAACTAGTTTTATATCACAAGCTACTCTCCCACTGATGATGTGAATTTGTTCATGAGGGCCTTGACCTAACCCAAACCTAACACCAGTTGCTTTGAGTATTAAGTTTCTAGCACTTGAACTTTTATTCAGATGTCAACTTCTTGAAAGAAAACTTGAATTTTAATAACTGAAAAAGCTGTCTATAAAATCTTACTCCTTAACTGATTGACGACATTATTAATAATAGGTAATAAGTAACAATACTGTTTTTAATCAGAGTATTTTTATTAGTTTTTTTTCCCAGTTTGCTGTCTCCCCCAAATCTCAAGAAACAAAAGGGGAACCTGTGATTGATCGATGTGTTCCCTTTTTAAATTTTATTAGTATTTTTTTTATTCTTTAAAAACTAATTTTTATTAAGCCTATAGACATATTTATGTATGACTTATAAAAAAATAAATGAAAACATTTTAGAACACCTCTGTGTTTGAGGGTGTTTTCAGAAAAATCTATGAACATACATTGAAAGCAATAATTTTATATTTTTACAGTCTCCTCCACTTGAGTAATTTTCAAAGTATTTTCCAAATAGTCTCTTGTGATATGTATGATTTCACTTAACTATGACTATTTTTGGACATTTGATAATAACTGTGAATACCTAATACTTGCTCACATTGCAAAGATAGGCTCAGGACATAATATGACATCACTCAGAAAGTTAGCAGCTCTATCAATGGAACATTTACCAAATATTTATTAGACAGTATTTACACAGCTGTCAACTATGTTTATTTATAAGCATGTAAGAAACTGCAAATATAAATGGAAAGTAATTTCTGTGTTCCCACCAACCAGAAAGAGCATTTTTTTTTTAATACTTAAAGAAATAGGTCAGAAGGTTAAAAGGGGGAAAAAGTTTTCACATGAGTTAGAAATTTCAAATAAATTTAAATGATTAAGTTGGCTGTGGTGGCTTTGCCAGTGGTCCCAGCACTTGGGAGGCTGAGGCAGGAGGAACACCATGAGATGGAGGCCAGTTTGGGCTGCATAGCAGTAACCCTGTCTCAAAAAAAAAAAAAAAGAAAAAAACCAAAGAACGGCTAGTCTAAGCAAAATTCAGATGATTAGTCTAGATGTGAATTTTAAAATATTGTTATTTAAAAATTAGGCTTATGTATTTTGCATGGAAGTTACAGCCAAAAACTTTGAATTCTTACCATATATTTAATTTATGAACTATATGGAGAATGTGTTTTTAAGGGACCGTAAAGTGATATCTTATATCTACCTGTTACTAAAATATACCTTATTTTAACTGTGTAATGGAGTATTAATTATATAAGGAAAGCATTTGTGCCAGTGTTCACAAACACTAACTGAAAGTTTTTAAAAGATTTTTTTTCTTGTTGGGTGAATAAAATTTTGTTGTAAGTTTTATCTTATACCTGAAGCCAATAAACATTCTCTTACATGTGACAGATTTAGGGAGAGCATGGTGTTTACTTCCTAATATAGGTGCTTAGTAGCTTTTAAAAATTGAGTAATATTTTTATCTTACTAAATACTTGACTTTGTGTTTGTTTTCTCTTTCTATATTAAATTTGTAATGAATTTTTAACATAAAAATCAAATAATAGTGGAAATTCTTAGTATTTTATATATAAAATATACTTAACTTTTAAATATTTTAACTTTGGTAACACATCAGCAAGCAAAACTACTATTAGGTTCTTATCTGAAAAATGCTTATTTCATTTGTTGTAGTTGGATCCTTTATCTATCTGCGTGTCATCTTGGAAGTAACATGACAGACTTTTTAGGGTTGGATAATGGAGCAATTAGCCATTGACTCTAATAAACTATGCATGCAGTTAATGATTTTATTCATTACTAAAATTCTTGTTGGGCGATTTCATATATAACAACTTTTTATTTCACAATAAATTAGGCTGAAGTTCTGAAAGTTAGTTTCTTATTTGGAAGATTAGCGACAGTTATAAACATACCTAAATTATATTATACAAAGAAGACAACAGCACTAACTGCGTTTTCCAGGGTGATACTGTAAAATATTTTAAATTGCTTGAGGTCTCACCAGCTTGTGATAACACTGTTTTAAACTGTGTAATATAATCCTTATCATGTGTGTTTCATATGCAGTGTCAAGAATAGTTTAGTAGATACTGCGTTAAACAGTAACTCTACATTTTTTCTTATGCTTCTTTGCGTGAAGATGCTGGTATTTCATTGTGTGAAAAAAGGGATGATGGCTGAAGAATTGTAATTAGGTTTGTTTCTATTACACTAAACTATTAAGATAGAGGACTTCCGGGAGAACATGGCGGATAGATAGCAGCAGCTACTGAGGCTTTCTTAGATACCCCCACTTAAAATCCAGGAATGGTACGGGGTGAGAAGTCCTAAGTAGGGGGAGATATACCCTGCCGACCCAGGAACAAACTAAGCTAAGAGAAACCAACTGGAAACGCAATCCCGGTGCTATAACAGGAACAGATAAGGTCTCAGCGTGGAAGCTGGAGCCCGTACCATTGGAAGCCACGATTTGAATTTCCTGCAGCTGCTGCTGTGTCCCAATCGGTACGGCAAGGAGAAAGGCGCGAAAGTTCTGAGAGTGGGAAGCAGCGAATGGAGTTGAGAGCGGGACTGGCTGGGAGCCCTGCATTGACCTGCAGTGAGTGAGTGGATCGGGGACCTTCCATAGGGTAGGAGGCTTCAGCAAAGGACATACTTGGACTGGGCAGACTAATTGGAACAGGACCCTGCAGTGTCCTTAGTTGCATATTCCCCTCTCAAGCGGGATTGGTGGGAAGTGCCGGGCCTGGGTGTTGCTGCTGACTTAAGACCCAGTAGGCTAGCCCAAACCAGGTCCCAGCCCCTGGAGGTGCACCCTAGCAGTGAAGCCGTCAGTAGGTTGACCTGGAGGGGCGGGCCAAACATAGGCCACCCAGGTCTGTGTCTCCTTAGTACACTGCAGTGGGCGGGAACACCTAGCTGGCCCAATTCAAACAAACTGTAACTGACAAAAAAGAAACTGGGCCTCCTATATACGCTTGTATGGAAGGAACAAAAAAATATGGGAAGAGGGAGCAACAAGAAAGGGTCATCGGCCCCCAATCCTGAGAAACATGCAATATCAGACATAGCACCAATAGACATAAAGCAATACCTCCAGAGCCTCATAGATGAGTTCAAAAATGAAGTATTTAATGAAATAAAGCAAGAAATAAGTAGAATAGTTAGAGAAATGTTAAGCACTGCCCAAGAAAAAACAGATGGTGGAATGGAAGAATAGAAAAAAAGGGGAGAATTGTTTGATGGAGAAAATAGAGAAAACATAGAATATGTGAAGCAGGTTCAAAGAGATTACCAGGAAACTAAAAACACTATCAAAAGCTGGCATAACAGCTTGAAAGAAACTAAGGATAGATTATCTGAACTGGAGGCCAGATTTGTAATGTGGGAGCATGAAATGAAAAACTTCTTAAAAATAACAAAGAAACAAACAGCAACAGTACAAAAACTAGAAGATGATAAGAGGATCTATAACTTAAGAATTAAGAACATAGAAGAAGTAGGGACACAAACAAATGGACTACAAAAGTGATTCACAGAAATAATCCAAGAGAATTTCCCTAATTTAGCAAAAGGTAAAGATACTCAGATGTATGAGGCATTCAGGACCCCAGCCACTTACAACCCAAACAGAGCTACACCCAGGCATATAGTAATCAAAATTCCAGAAATCCAATACAAGAACAGAATATTAAAAGCTGTCAGAGACAAGAAACAGATCACCTACAAGGGAACACCCATCATAATTACAGCAGACTTCTCAGCACAAACCATCAAATCACGAAGAGTGTGGGGAGAAATAATTCAAGCTTTGAAAGATAATAACCTCCAGCCAACATTGATATATCCTGCACAACTATCCCTAGAAAATGATGGAAAAGCAAAGTGCTTCCAGAATAAAGAGGAACTAGGGGAATGTGCAACCACCAATTCAATTCTACAGAGAATACTGCAGGATATTCTAAAAAAGGAAAATACCAAGATTCCAGAAATAGTGGCAGAGAGGCCACAATGAATGGAGCAGAAAGAGAAATGAAGAAGACAAACTGAGAACAAACGACAGAAAAAAGAGCTCAACAGAAATGAGGCAGAGAAGATTGGATGGTAGGAACAGCTATTTTGGAGAAAACAAGACATCATAATAGCTAGTGCTGATTTAGTATCATCTTGTTTTGAAGTCCCATCAAGCTTTTATTCTTCTGTCTGCATCGGTCTTAATAGGTTGTATCTTATTGGATTTTATTATACGTGATAATATAAGCAAAAACTTTTATAGACAAGGAGATTATATAGAAACCATTGTTTATTTTCTGTTAGTTGGTTCTAAATACCCTGTAAAAATGTCATTCTCTTGAATGGTTTTACATTGTTTCGATATGTTTGGTACTACAGTATATGAATTTATACTCAAAGATTTCAAGGAAAGAGACACTATGGTAACTACTTTTATGTCAGGATATCTTGTGGTTAAACACTGTTTTGCTTAAATGGTTATGTTTTGACCTGCGCTGTTTTGTTGTTATGCCCTCTTTTATCTCAATCTCCTTTTTTTAGTTATTTACTTTTTTATCTTTTTAAGGGAAAAATAAATTTAAAAAATAGCAGGATTCATTATAGTTACCTACTTTGATTTCCTGTTAACTTGATTTGAAACCCTATATTGCTCTCATCATCTTGTTTTGATTGATTTTCCCCTATTCTGCTTAGCTTGATAGTACCAAGATCGAAAGTATAGGCAACAACTGTTAAGACAGTAAGATTCATTATAACGCCCATTCTGGTTGACTATTATCTTCTTTTAAAGTCCTGTAATGTCTTCAATGTTTTGGTTTTATTCTTTACTGTTTTGTTCAATTTTATTATAACTGATGATACAGGCAATTCTTAAGATAGTAAGAGGCAGTATGGTAACTATTGATCACCTTGTATTTTGTTTTTACATTATCTATTATGTCCATCCTTTTGATTTGACTGACTCTGTTCGGATATGTCGCATTTGGTTTTACTCTCTTCGAAAAAAGTAATAAGAACTGTGGGAATAATAAAACCCAAAATGTGTAATTGTCATTGTACAAAAGAAAAGAAAAGAAAGTGCTCTAAAGGTTATAACTGCATATATGTTTAAGTGTATAAGATAGATAACCATATTACTGAGTTTTGTTGGATCATTGAACAAAACTGTTTCCAGTCCCACTGTTTGAAAGTCCAGTTTATATGCTTTCATTTTGTAACTTGAACAACTATTTCTAAGATGAGAATATGTAATCTATTAACTAGTGATTTCTTATTGTTTATTTTTTAAATTTTGTATTACTTGTACCCTTTTTCTGTTTTTTTTTCTTTTTCTCCTTAAAATTAAAAAATATTAAGATAGAAGCTTTGCTTGATTTCAGAAGATGGATATTGAAGATGTTCTGAAGAAGAATGTAATTCATTATATTGGAATACGTATGCACACAAAATGATTTCATCATTCCTGGTTGCCCTGTAGCTTCTGTCAATAACTTTAATACTCCATCTTATCAAAGCATCTCTCATGCCTTCTTGTAGTCCTTCAAGGTGTGTTGGGGTGGGGTGAAAGTCAGGAGACTGGATATGGGAAACAAGGATACAAGAAATACAAGGTCTGGGTTCCCTTTGACTTTTGAAAAAGCATATGCTGTAGGACAGGCATTGTGGACTTACTTTAGCCTTACTTTTGAGGTCTTCATAATTTATTTATAAATTAAAGGAGTGGGTAACTACATTGCCTGGGGAAAAAGTTACTTCGAATTGACTTAAAATAGTCTCCTATTTCTTATTCATGTTATAACCAACATTATTCAGATAGAATTTGTATGCAAGTGTATATATACACTTTTATGTTGATAGTTTAATGAATTTTGTTAAAAGTACGTACCTGTGTAACCATTACCCACCAAAGAAAACATGTCATTACCTCACTCTAGGAAATTGCCTTAGCCCATTTAAAGTTAGTTCTTAATGCTAACCCAGTAATTGCTGACTGATTTCTGTTTATAAATTTGCCTTGCTGAGTCTGAAATTCCATATAATGGGATCACGCAGTGAGTACTTTTTTTCATGTCTGGCTTCTTTTATTCAACATAATTTTAAAAAGTCTTCTTTGTTGGTATACAAGTAAATAGTTCTTTTATATTGCTGAGTGATATACCAGACTTTTATCTGTATGCCTATTGACGGACATACCTTTTCCCACTTTTGGGCTACTATGAATAAAACTTCTGTGAACTTACTATGGAAAAGTTACTGAATGTTTTTATTTCTCTTGGGTAAATACCTAATAATGGAATTGCTGGTTAACAAGTTTATATTTAACTTTATAAGATATTGTCAGACTTCCAAAGTGATAAAGATAATACAGCAGTATTTGAATGGTTTGGTTGCTCAGTCTTCATGGATACTTAGTATTAATGATCTTTTTTAATGTTTAGCAATTCTGGTGGGTTCTAAGTAATACCTTGTGGTTTTGATTTGCATTTCTCTGTTGATTAATGAATTTGATCATCTTTTATGTGCTGTTTATTCGTGTAAATTGTTACACATATATGCATGAATTTGTACTTTTTGAGGACCACTTCTGAATGTAGAGACTAACTCATACATTTGAGTAATTATTGCCACAATTAAGCTATAGAGTAATTTGCTCCCCTCCATGCTGTCTTGTCCTGTTGTCATCTAGTCTTTCCCCTGCCTGTAGTCTTATGCAACTAGTGATGTTTTATGATCTTACAATTTTGTTTTTTCCAGAGTGTCATATGAATAGAATCATACAGCATGTAGTCTTTGGAATCTAGCTTCTTTCTTGAATTATAATGTATTTGCAGCTTATATCCTATCTTTTTATTACTGAAAGAATTCCACTGTACTGATACAGAAGTTCATCGATTTACTATTTAGTTTTTGTTGATTGTGAATAAAGCTGCCACAAACATTTGCACACAGACTTTTGAATGTATGCTTAATTTCTTTTGAGTAAATAATAGATTTTACAGAAATGTTTGTTTACATTAAGAAATTGCCATATTACTTTCCAAAGTGGGTTTGCCAATTTGAACTACTACAATCAAGTATACAAGAGTAAAAGTATAGTTTGCTAGATGATATATTCTTCACATCTGCAAATAAAATTTTACTTTGGCATGTTGCTATATCATTGCAGAACAGCATTATACTTCCTTTATTGATGTTACATCTTGCCTGGATTTAGCATTGTTAATGTAGAAGGCTTTTTTTTTTTTTTTTTTTTTTTTTTTTTATAGTCTCTTAGGTTTTAGTATATGCTTCTCTTGCTGGAAAACAATGTTTTGTCTTTTATTGAGATCATATATACATTTCAACTCTGCAGTTTGCTTTTCTTTAAATTCTAAGTGACAAGTCCCCAAGTAATGCCTTTTAACTATAATGATATATGTTATTCACAGTAAGATACATGATAATATGTAAGCCAGTGGAAAGAGTGCTTCTGTAATATTTTTGTCTTATATTTATATTTTTGCTGAGGTTATTTGGAATAGATCCTTCCTCTTTTTGAGGCAGAGAGAACTCTGATAGGTCAATTTCATCTTTTTCAACATCTTTAAATGTGGACAGTACATCTATGGGTTGAGTAAGTGAATCTTTTGACCTACCCAAAAGCTTGAAATGAAATTGTAAAATCTAGAAATATTGCAAACACAGTATTTACTTTTTGGTATATTTTTGTCTAAACACAAGGAAAATTTCAGGGCTTTAAAGATGATGATGAAGTACAGAAATTATAACAGATATAATCAAAGATAGCTAGTAAAAGCACAAGAGAATTGAGAAGGAACTTGATTTCCAAACATCATAAAAATTATAGAAAGCACAAGATTATACAAATACACATTTTGTGGTTCACCAGTGTGTAGTCAGCATTACATCTATGTAGCCTCAGAAAATTTCAGAATGAGTGAAAAAGCTTTAATAAATACATAAAATCTAGAACTATGAAAACAGTCCTGACATTGTGAGTTCCCTGAGAACCTCTACTCTATGGGTTGGTCTTTCTGAGTTTCTGTGATACCGTAGTGTTCAGAGTGCTGAGCCTCTTGATTCTGGGCAGAGATTGCTTAACCTATGGTAAGCAAAATTGGTTAAATCCAGATTGCTTATCTATGGTATTTAAGTTTTGTTCTAAACTTGATAGCAGTTGTACCCTGATGGCCTTTGATCAGCATCTACTTACACATTCATAGCCTAGTTTTTGGTCAGAAACTCTTGATCTCTGACACTCATGCCACCCTGACCCCATGGAAGCCCCTCCTCTTAGTGCTCTGCAAATCACTTCTGCCCCAAACTCTGTCTCTGCTCAGTGGGAACACTGTATCTTGTTTTAATTCCACCTTTCCATCCTTTGATTAAGAAATAGTCACCAGGTTGTATTGGGTTCATTGTAAAGCACACATAATGAGATTTCTTTTCTCAAGACTTACAGTCTTGTGCTGCTTGTTTTTAGTTCCTGGAAAAGTTGCCTTCTGTGTTGTTTAATTTTATGATTATTTATTGTCAAATAACTAGCACAGTACAAGTTACTCATACAGCTGCAATTTCCTGCACTGTTGTTATCATTTTAAATTGGAATGGGATAAAATACTAAGTGCAGAAACATAGGGGCAAAAATGTTATGGTGTCTTTTGGGAAGAGCACTTAATTGACAGTGTTTGAAGTAGCACAAATACTTACTAAAAGGTGGCATGAGAATGAATCTAGCCATAAGCTGGAAGCTGTCAGAGTGCAACTTCAGGGAGGAAACAGGAGATGAAACTAAAAAGGGGACATACAAATCATGAAGAAACTTTCAAGACCGTTGTGTAGAATATTTCAGTTATTTTATTCTATTACCGTTGCTTCAGCAGTCCCATCATCATTTTCACCAGGACAATTGAAATATATTCCTAGCGAGTATTTAATGTTTGTTTTTTTGTCTTTTGAATCTATTTATCTATCACTGTGACATATATAAAATGCAAAACATTAACCGTGTCAGCCTCCCAGGCAGCTGATCCAATTCAGTGGTTTCCTGGTGCCTTTAAAAATTAGCTTCTAGCTCCTGAGTATGTATGTAAGACTTTGAGATTTGATCCCTTTCGTCTCCAGCCCAATTTTAAATCTTTTGATTTTTGCTACATTAATGGGTGCCATGTTTGGAGCTACTTTTATACACTACTTGTGCCTCAGTGTGGCCTTGTTTCCTGGAATATTTTCTCCTCTTGATTTGTATAAAAACTAAGTTACCCCTACTGTAAGGCTCAGTTTAGTTGTTTGTATCTGTGATTAGATTCAAAGGCCCTCTGAAAGAAATATAAGCTGAACTAGGCCATAACAAAAATGTTTACTGGTAGCATGACCTCTGAACAGTTCGTACTCAGATTATATAAGTCAATATGGCTGACTACATAATAAAATTCTACTGCCAAATTCATTGGGAATTTGTAGTCAGTTTCTCTGCCAACTACTCCTGAAATGTGCTATTTCTTTTCTGCTAGGTCTTGCAGATAAAACATCTGCCATGCAATCATTAGCATTATTAAGGATCAATATGTGGGGATTTATGAGGCTCAGAAAAAATATTTTGTGTCAGGAAATGCAAAATTTGTCCTTCATTTATTTTTCTTAAAACCTTTCTTAATCTGGAAATGTGCATGAACATAAGTGTGTGTTGGAGGTAATAAATGGTAAACATCAAATAAATATAGTTAACAAAGTCTGTGAATAAAAGATTTCTCTGAAAGTTAATAGGGTACTATATGTGACCTAATTTGGCATTAAAAGAAGGCGTCGTCCCCTCCCCCATGGTACCAGGGATCAAACTCACGAGCTAGCACTTGCCAGGCAGTCGCTTATGCCACTGAGCTAAATCCCTGGCTCCTAAAAGAAGGCTTTTTAAAGGAAGTACTATTTAAAGTGAACTTTAAAAGAGGAGAATAGGTTACAGAGACAGTCTTGTGGTAGCAGGGAGTCTGGAATTTGTGAAACATTGATTGGAATGTCAGTAATGAGGCACATAAATGGAAACTGAAGAGATGTGAAGGAGCCAAACAGTACAGAGTTAGATATTATGTTACGGAGGGTTCAGTGGCAAAGTGCTTGCCTAGCACGTGAGAAGTCCTGGGTGTATCTCCAGCCCTGGGAGAAAATTATTTTAGTGATTTTCCCCTTTATTCTGGAAGTTAGAAGCAAAAGATCATGGATTTATAACATTAGTAATAACAATAGTTAAAGAATATATAAGACTCCTTCCTAAGTGCTTTACATAACAGACTGCTTTAATTCTGACAGCCCTATGGGTTACATCAATTTTTAATCCTTGTGATATAGATGAGGAGCCTCTGGGACAGAGAAATTAAATATCTTGCTCAAGGTCACCCACCTAAGAAGTGGTAGAAGTAGGCAACCTAACTCTAGAATATGTGCTACAAAGTCACTGTGGTAGTAACTTTCAACAGACACAGCATTTCTAAGGATTTGTAACTAAGTTGTATAATTTGTAGCTGAATAATTAAAATAAAAGGATAGCATCTTTGTTACAGTGTTTCCCTAAATATGCTGTCCATACTACTGGATAGACATGTGAACACTTTATTATAATGACTATGTACACTTATTTTGATACATATTGATGCCTACTTGCTATTAAGGCATTGTTTCCTGTCTAGAGGTCTAGGAATCATTCTTACTACTGCTTTTCCCTCTTCTGTTGTCACCAACGCCTGTCAGTTTTTCTTTCCCAGATAACTTTTGATTTTCGTCTGCTTGCTTCTACTGCCACCACACTGATTCCATCTGTCATAATTTTTCCTGACATAACTGAAATAGCATTGTCACTGTTTTCCTTTGTCCTCATTTGCCTAGCATTACAGTTTTTAAATTCTTTTTTACTTTTTAAATTAGTGCATATTACATTACACAGACTAGTTGAATATTCATACATACATATAATGTACTCTTGTGATTCCCTCTCCATTATGTCCCACCTCTTTTCTTCCTTCTCCTCCATTTCTCTTACCTTCTCTAATAGTCTCCCTTGTCTCCACTCTCCACTTCCTCTTCCCCTACCTTTCCTTTTCCTCATATGAGAGAAACTCTGATACATGACTTTCTGAGTTTGGCTTATTTCATTTAACATAATGGTCTCTAATTCAATCCATTTTCCTGTAGATGACATGATTTCATTCTTCCATGTGGGCAGACTGATATTCCATTGTGTATGAATACATTTTTTTTTCTTCTCCTCCTCCTCCTCCTCCTCCTCCTCCTCCTCCTCCTCCTTCTTCTCCTTCTCCTTTTTTTTTTTTTATCGGTATCAGGGATCGAACTCAAGACCACCTACTTGCAAGGCAGGTGCTTATGCCGCTTAGCTAAATCCTCAGCCCCTATACATATTCTTTATCCATTCTTTTCTTAATGGGCACCTAAGCTGTTTCAATTGCTTAGTTATTGTGCATTGCTCTGCAGTAAACAAGAGTATGTAGATACATCTATTCCATGCTGACTTTTTATTCTTTTTTTTTTTTAAAGGGCAGAATATATTTATTGGGAAAAACAAAGCTTTTGTCTTGAGAGAGACAGAAGGGGTCCCAAGTGGGTTGCCAAAGACCTCGCCTTTTCTAGGGATTTTTTTTTTTTTTTTGTATTTTTACTGGTACCAGGGAACGAACTCACGACCACACACTTGCAAGGCAGGTGCTTACACTGCTGAGCTAAATCCCCAGCCCCTTTCTAAGGATTTTTTATGAAACAGAACCACAAGGTGAGGCAAGTCTAAGGTGGGGGAAAATGGGAACTTGCAACGTGAGCATGAGGTAGGATGGAACTATGGTCAATCAATAAGATTGCAAATGTAATTATTGAGGTAAAATTGGTTAAATCAGAATCAGATGGGGAACTGAGTCACTAAGCAAGTGAGCATGAATACTGAACAGGGCCTTTGCCTGTAGGGGTTGGGTAGTGATTCTTTCTGGCTTCCTTCAGGTGATGATTCTATTTAGAATGTTTATACTGAGGATGTAGGTGCAGTTGTTTTACATTTTGTTTTGAGGTCTGGCCCACAGCAGGCAGTATATTTTCCCCACAGTTGCAAGATACCTGGTCTTCTGCACTGACTCCTTTGAGGACCAAGCCCTGTCTGACTGCCTATAATATTCTATCTAGCTTAGCTGCTATAACATTGCTGTTCTGAAGAAGTACCCCAAACTGCCATGAGGGAGCAATGGGCAAAGACCGATCTGGCTTCTTCAGGCTGAAGGGGGTCGTAGTTGTTGATTGGTAGTCACAGATATTCTACAGAGGGTCTGTCTAAAGGCCCTGTGGGTAGACACCAGGCATTTTCATCTTGCATAGGCATACAGTTTTAAATTTCCCATTTGATGCCAGTGATCTCTGTGGAAGACCTCCAAATGATATAGGGGAGAGAAACTCCACTCTGCTAGATATCTGATATGAGATCATGTTTTTTAAATTGAAGAATGAATTTTAGGAACAGAGGTTAAGAGCAGAATATATTTATTGAGATTTTTGAGAGGTATTTATTGATAGAGTCAGACAGACAGAAGGGATACTGAGTGGGTTGCCCTAAATTCTTTGGAGAATATACCAAGGGGTAGTTATAGCTGGTTCAAAAGATGACTATACTTTTTTCTTAAAGAACTTTTCATACTGCTTTCCATAATGTCTGTGCTAATTTACATTCCTGCCCATATGTAGAAGAGCACTGTCCCATCTTTTCCAGTGTTTATTTTTTTATGACATTATTTTGGTACCCATGTTAGGGTTAGAATTTCCAAAGAATTTAGCAAAGTATTTTCAGATTTTTAGAGATTTTATGCATGGAATTTAGTCAAAATATCATACATGGGGCTTTTCAGAGGTGGCTAGATCTGGAGCGTGTGTGACCCTGTGATAAAGGTTGTGTGATTACTAACTTAGTCTACTAATTGCTTTGGCATAATTCTGGGTAGGATTTAGGCTGGCCCTCTTTTGTTTGAGTGCTACCTGCCCCAGAGGCAGTCTGGATACAGTATAAAAAGGAAGCAAAGAATCTGTCACTGGCTTGCTGCTTGCTGCTTTCTGCCGTCCCTGCTTTGCCATGAACTGTTTCTCTTGTGTGATGGCCCTCTACTACACCACCCTGCCTTCGTGTCAGCTGATTATGAGCCAAAACTTCTACAAACTGTGATTCTAATTTAGATTGATTCCTCAGTCTTTCTTTGATTTTTTTGACATTAATACTGTCAAAATAAACTTTTGTAGAATATACCTCAATTTGTTTCTGTTTCCTCATAATTTTATTCAGGTTATACATTTTGGGCTGGAATAGTAGAACAGATACATATCAAAGATGCTGTGTCCTTCAGTACATTGCATTAAGAACTTTATGATTATCAGTTTAGTTTCATGTTGATGATGTTAATGTTGGTAACTTGTTTATGACAGTACATTAGGCTTATTTTCTCTCAGCTTAACATTTTTTCCTTTGTGGTTATTAAGTTCTTAGCTGTGGGGAGGTACGTTGACACCGTGTAACTGTTCATTTTCCCATTAAGCTTTCACGAAATAGTTTTTGCATCCCTGATGATACTTAGCTGAATCAAGTAGTACCCCAGTGGTTGCAAATAGTAGATTATTTTACGTTTTTCAAAAATTTTAGGAGTTTCAGATTTTTCTGAAATATCTTTATTTAACTGCTAGTGATAATCATAGAATTGTGATGTCATGGCTTTTTTTTTTTTTAATGCTTTTTAGGTTCATGTACTGGACAGACTGGGGAGAAGTGCCAAAGATAGAACGTGCTGGAATGGATGGTTCAAGTCGTTTTGTTATAATAAATACTGAAATTTACTGGCCAAATGGACTGACTTTGGATTATGAGGAACGAAAGCTTTATTGGGCAGATGCCAAACTTAATTTCATCCATAAATCAAACTTGGATGGAACAAATAGGTAAGATTTTTATGTTTTCTTTTTTAAATTTTAAGAAAATTTCTTGTTGGCTTCATTATTTAAACTCAAGGACGTTCTATGTTGGCTTTGTATGTCGCCTGATCTGTATTTTTGACTTTAGTGTCAAAGGGAATAAAGTATAGACATTGACTTTGATCTTTAAGAAAATAATGACATTTCTCATCTATCATTTAGCATTCAAAATTTATGGGATGTATTTTCTGCTTCCTTGCTCTGAGCTGTCTTATTTCTTTAATGGTTCTCAGCCCAGGGTTGGCCGGCATGGTAGCACATCCCTATATTCCCAGCGTCTGGGAGGCTGAAGCAGGAGGATTGCTGTAACTTCAAGGTTAACCTGGACTACACAGCAAGACACTCTCTCTTTTTTTTTTTTCTTTTTCCTTTTTATCGGTACCGGGGATCAAACTCACGACTGCCTGCTTGCAGGGCAGGTGCTTATGCCGCTGAGCTAAATCCCCAGCCCCCAAGACACTCTCTCTTTAACAAAAAAAAAAATTTTAAACCCAGAATTGTGTATCTACTCCATTCCAGAGTGTTTGAAAATGTATTGAAAATTTTAATTAATCCAATTACAGGAGTGCCTCTAGTATTTTAGTTTGTGGGAGACCAGGGATGCTAACTATATCACAGTGTGATGGATATACAATAGAACAGAGTGGTTTCACTCAAAGTTATCGATAGGCCATTGTACTACTTATGGAAACTTTCTTGGTAAATGTCTATATTAGGACAGGACTTCTTAGTTTGTTTTCTGTTACTGTAACAATGCCTGAGATTGGGTAATTTATAGAGAAAAGAGACTTATTTTGGCTTATAGTTCTGAAGGCTGAGAGGTTCAAGATTAGGCAGCTATGTCTAGTGAGGACTTTGTATTACAATGTAATATCTAAGGAAAGCAGCAGATCATATGGGTAGCAGAAGAGAGGAAGGGGCCAGGGAGCTAGATGCTTAGTAATAAGTTCCTTTGATGATAACTGATAACTGAAAGTAGTGTCTCATACTCTGTTTGTTTGTTTGGTACCAGGAATCAAATTCAGTACCTTGTGCTTTTCAGACAGATACTTATGCCACTGAGCTATATCCGTGGCTTCTCATACATTTTTTAATGGTTGTGCTCTTGATGCTGTTAAACAGGCAGTTAAAAGTTCAGTATGAGTTGAATATAAATCATAGCACAGATTTTGAAATTCAGACACATGGAATTTCTTCTCAGATCGTGCTTAGATTTTTGAAGACACAATACTTACATTCTTGTGTTTGATTATATGTATGTAGGTTATTGATGTTTGTTTCTAAGAGAGCCCCAGATTGTAAACATTTGAAAAATTTCTGAACTTTGAGAAACTTCAAGAATTTAATTAAAAAACTTTTTGTTACATTTTTTTTGGCCTCATTTCCAAAAAACTAAAGCGACTTAAAACATGATATTTTAAAATTAAAAATAGGTGTTTCAAAAGTACATATATTATGGAATATAAAAATATAATGGCTATGTTTCAACTTCAAATTTGGCAGTGAAACTCTAGTGAATCCTCAAAGTTCTCATACAGAACGTGATAATATACTGAATAGAAACAAAATTCAGTAGGATAGGAAAGAACAAAAGGGAAAGCAAAGATTATTTTCACAGAAGGATGGGGACTAGGTAGAAGATCTCAGCAACCAAGCTATCATACTTTTTAATAATCTGTGAAAGTTTAGGAAAATTAATATTACATAAACATAAGGAAGAGGAAAATATCAAGATAAATCCCATTTAAAGTTATCACAAAGAGATGGTTATGATGGTGTATGCTTGTAATCTCAGCACTCTTGGAGGCTGAGGCAGGAGGATTGTAAATTCAATCCTAGCCTGAGCAATTTAGTAACTTGGTAGGACCCTATCTCAAAAATGGACCTGTCTGGGAAGCATGTGCTCAATTCCTAGTAAAGGTGTGTGGGTTGGGGAGGTTGTTTATTGAAAAAGAAGAAAAGAATAAGGAACAGAAGGGCTGGTAATTTAGCTCAGTAGTTCAAGTTGTTGCTTGTGAAGCATGAGGTTAGGAGTTTGATCACTGGTACCTCCCCCCCGAAAAAGGAGGAATAAGGAACAGAATCCTTATATACAAAGCACCCCAGAGAAACATCACCACAGCAGAGGTCAAATTTGTGTTTAAAATTGTGCCAAAGTTAGTGAGAAACCAGAACAAATATGAAAGAATAATGTGAAACCAGAAAAATTCAGAAATGAGATGAGAAAACTCAGGAAAACATTATAAATAAAAGACAAATCATTTCAGGGGAGAAAGCACTGAACTAGGATACGTAAGACAGGATAAACAAAAGAAAAGGCCTTTAAATAAACACTTTATTTACAGGAGGAAAAAAGTAAATTTACCTAGTAAATTTACTTACTTTTTACCTAGTAAAAAGTAAAAAGACCTGATAACAGATCTAATAAACATATTCAAACAGCTTAAAGATTCTCAAAGAATTATAAAAAGATATAAAGTCAAGAAAATAATATTTGAACAAAATAGAAAAGCTGTCAACAAAGATAATCTAAAAAGAAACCAAAAATAAATTCTGAGTTGAAAAGTACAATAACTAAAGTGAAAAAAAAACCCACTAGATAAATTTAAAAACAGTTCTGAATAAGTGAAAAAACTATTGGTGACCCTGAAGATAGGACAAGAGAAATTATCAGAGATGCAGGAGCAAGAAAAAACAAGCTCCAGAAGCATGAATAGAGCTGGGTGGGTTAGAGGGACACCATTAGTGGGCCAGCATGCTGACTATTCCAGAAGAAGTGTGAAAGAAGGGGCCAGAGAAGTTATTTGAAAAGATAATGGCTGAAAGCTCCCCCAAATTTGAGAAAGACTCGAATATCAAGATCTCTTGTCTTTCTGCCAGGTTCCTCCCTTTGCTCTCTGCTTCCAGGCCACCATGAAGTGAGCTATTTCTCTTCCACCAGGCCCTTTGTCATGCTATTTCTTCTTTGGAGCTAGCTAACCTTGGACTAATCTATGAGCCAAAATGATCTTTCCTTAAGTTTTGGGTGTTGGGTATTGTGTCTCAGTGACAAGGAAAGTGACAAAGGTAGCAGTAAACTAATAAATTCAAAGTGCTAAATAAAGGAACTGTAAACTTACAGTACTCCTGTATCCAGCAGTTCTTAAAAAATGAGAGACAGGGAGTATAGGGGTACCTGCATGTAATCCCAGCACCCAAAAAGCTGAGGCAAGGACATAACTGTGAGTTTGAGGCCAGCCTGGGCTACAAAGTAAGTTCAAGGCCCGATTGAAGTGCATAGTGAAACTGTCTCTAAAACAAATCAAATCAAATCAAAACAAAACAAAACAGAACTGAGCATGGTGGCACATGCCTGTAGACCCAGTACTCTGAGCTGCTGAGACAAGAGAATTATGAATTCCCGTCCAGCCCAAGAAACTTAACATCTTATCTCAAAATTTAAAAAGGGAATGGGTCTGTGGTATAAAGGCCCTAGATTCAATCCTCAGTATTGACCTCCAGATAAAAATTAAAACTAAAAATAAGGGGTAACTTAAGACATTCCCAAGATAAACAAAAGGCAAGGGGATTTTTCAAAGTAAATTAACCATTTTTCAGTAAAGACTTTAGAACTTGCTGTGTATTATTCCTCCTGAAGAAGCTCAGTAATTAAAGTGTGACATGGCCCTTTTTATTGATTTAGTTTGTAGGTCTTCCATTTCTTGTTTTGAATCAGCTTTTTTTTTTTTTTTTTTCCTGTCAAGGCTCAGCTTGAATGCTAGCTAACTTTACTAAATTATTAATTCTAAATCTCATTGTGGGTTGGGGGTTTCGCTTAGGGGTGTAAGTGACTGCCCTGGCAAGCATGAGGTCATGAATTCGATCCCCGGTAACAACCAAAAAACACCCCAGATCATTGTTTAGTTGATTCCTTAGTTATCCCTTAATTATTTTTTAGAAACAGAAATCTGCTAGTCATGGTAATATGTTCCGTAATGCTAGCATCTTGGAAGTTGAGGGAGGAGATAAAAACCGTACAGTTAGTTATCTACACCTTTAAGAACAAGTCCTGATTGACTGGACAAATAAGTAAATGACCTAGGAGTGATTGTTATGTTTTGTTCGGCTTTTTATTCAGCTCTGTTAATTACATGTTTTCAATTTAAAACATTTTAATTTTTTTGCTTTGTTTATATTACTAGTTTCTTCTAGTACATAGAAAGTTTTGTGCTAATATCTGTTCTTCATAGGAAAGAATCTTTGTCAGTGTACTTTGCATAACTACTTTGAAGATAATGATACACAGTGTATTAACTATTGTTACTTTGTTTCATAAAGTAAAACATTTAACTTCTATTAAGCATTTACAGTTTAATAAGTATACCTAATTTTTGTACATTGTATGAGATCTTAGAAATATAAAAAAGCCATAGTTCCTACTCTGGAAAAGGTACTCATTTACAGAGCTGTTGAATAAGTAAATATTTATGAAATAGTCCACTAGCTACTGTGACAGCTAGAAAAAGAAAAATAACTTTAGTTGGAGGAGAACAAATTAAGGAAGACTGTGAAAAGGAAATGACATCTAAAGGATCTAATTACTGATTTTAAAAAGCTTTATTTAAAAACTAACATATGAAATGTTCATGTTTAAATATGTAAGACTTAATATCAAATACTAAATTACAGGCTGGGGATATAGCTCAGTGGCACAGCCACTGCCTGGCAAGTGTGAGGTTCTGAGTTTGAGTCCCAGTTTAAAAATGAAAAACAAACTAAATTAGCTTGGAAATACTGAAAAACATATACCCTAAATTTGAGGAATCATTTATGAAGCACTGTATTATTAAGTACCAAATATAGTGTGAAATTGCTTTGCATATGTTGCCATTTCATCTTCACAGTGACTCAGTGAGATAGATTATTATCTTTCATTTACAGACGAGGAAAACATCTTGCAGAGATGATGTAAGTAGTAAGTGTTGGGGGATTTAAACTCAGTTCAGTCTGGTTTTTAATCATGTGTTTTCAGTCAGTATATTAAAAAAAATCATAGGTTTCAGAGAGGAATTTTTGCTTTTGCCATCTTTATTTTCTTGTGTTCATTAGGGAAAATTTACCTCTTAAAGAGACACAAAGGAACCTTTAAAAGGTCTTTTTGTCTCCAAAGTTTTAAGAAATTGGATTATGTAATTTCCTACTTTTTAGGATGGTTGATGAAGTGCAAGTAACTTAGTTTTTATTATTCTTTATTTTTCATTTATATTTTTGTGTGTCTTGGCATCTTCTCAGAATTTATTCTTTGTGTCTTACCATGAAGAATTTTGCAAGACATTAGTGGGCTTGTTTAAAATTGAACTTAAAACTATGATAGGCTATTTTAATTAATAAAAATTACTCATTTAACACATTCACAATGGAACTGTAATTTGTCTGTCTTACTTTTGGGAAGCATGAACTACTTGTGGAACATGCACAACTGTCCCATTAGGTGGCTTTATATTAATTTTATTAGGAAAAATACCAGTAAAAGTGATTAGTTCTGTTTGTATCCCAGTGGTGCAGGCTGCCTAGTGGGTCAGTCATGCCTGTACCACTGGTGGTTCAAGCTGGCAGGAACATGTTGAAAGTGGAAGGATGCACTTCAGAAATAGGTATTGTGACAATTTTGTTTGCTCATTTGTTTTTTGTTGTAAATGAGAGGGAAAATAATCCGCTGAGGAATGGGACATTAAGGAGAAATTCTGATATAGGCTGATAGAGTGGCGTAAGTTTCCAAAATTAAAAGTTTGGCAAACTAAACATGCTGATGTTATATACCTGGCATTATGTTACTGCGCAACAATTTAATGAACTAGTTATCTGATAGATATTAATGATCATCAAGTAGCTTCCCAGATTATTTTTCATTAGTAGTTTATATTTTCTTTCTGTTAGACTCTTAGAAAACTTGGAATTTATAAAAATGTCGATGAAAAAGTATTTTCATGGACATTATTTTGACTCAAAACAATTTATTACTCTAGAATGGGTACTAATTATGTAATTCTGGTACTGCAAAATTCTATGCTTTGACACTTAACTCTCACTCCTTTTCCTTTTGAATAATATGTATAGTTAATGAAATTTCTGGGTCTTCTTTGTCCCATGAACATAGCTTAACAGTGAAGGATTTTGTTTTGCCTGCCTAAATTAGGAAGGTTAAATATGAAGAAGTCAGTTTGGGTGATTTTGCTGGAAGTTTGCAGGGGGACCTTGACCTGAAAGCTTTTTTAGCCCCATGTGTATATTTTCATTCATCGTTATTAAAATCCTAAGAAACGATTGAAGCAACAGGTTCAGATTCTTTGTTCTTCCGCATCAAGAAGGAATAAACCTATTGACGATTTAAATGTGCTTCCAGTGCCAGCTGTAACTCTTGGAATTTTTCTTATTGCTCACCTTTCTTCTCATGAAAATAACGTATTATGTGAAAGGATGGAAGATGTCAGTTCAGAAGTGATAGCAGAGGAGTGGGAATTGACAGCATTTGTGACACTTAGGCCTTTTCTGTCAAAGTGGCTTGTAGTGAACTTGAAGTCTGCCTCCATGTGAAGGACGATTCTGAAGGCCTTGGTGGGGTTTTTGGGACATCTTGAAAACATACTTGAATTTATCATGTGAATTATTTTTCAATTATTTTTCATAGATACATTGACCCAAAGGTAGTTGTTCTGCAAGATTTGTATGTGTTAATGTGAACAAAGTTTATTTTAATGGGAGCAAATGGTCTTATGAAGAAAATTTAAAAATAAAATTTTCTCTTTGCATTAATAGGCAGGCAGTGGTTAAAGGTTCCCTTCCACATCCTTTTGCCTTGACGTTGTTTGAGGACACATTGTACTGGACTGACTGGAACACACACTCCATTTTGGCTTGCAACAAGTACACTGGCGAAGGTCTGCGTGAAATCCATTCTAACATCTTCTCTCCCATGGATATACATGCCTTTAGCCAGCAGAGGCAGCCAAATGGTAAGTGATCTTAGTTTTTAAATCATAAGTTGGAACAGGCTTGCGCCAGTCTGATGTCTGGCTTTAGTGAGGATCAGGAGGAGGAAGAACATATCCAAAAGTAGTAGGAGGAAATGAAAAAGAAAAAAAAGATGGAAATACAGTTGAGGTTAAGCAATAGCCTAAAATAAACTATTTGTAGCTGTGTATTACTATTTACTAGCTTCCTTTTGTTTGGGGTAATGGAAGTAGAGAAAAAGAAATAAATTAAAAATTGAGACAACTCATTTGTTAAGCTTACACAGATGCATTTTTGCATGTGTGTTGGAATTTCTGTCTTTAGAAAACAGTTTTCCTGAAGGGGAATTGGTTATTTTAGATGATGAGTTTCAGTATCTCAGCTTGCCTGAATAAAGTACCTACTTAGACATTTCCTTGCATACTTTCCTTTCTTTCTCTCTTTTAAAGTTTTGCTTCTATTTTAGTCACCCTTTAAAATGACTTGGGCTGTGTCAGCTCACAATGACCTCTTGTAAGAGAGGAATGGAATTAGGTTTAGAAGGAATATGAGAATGTTAAGTGTTTGGCACTTGTGTGTAAATAAATGTCTGGCATGTGTCTGAGTATATTTCAGATTGTGTTCTGTAGCCAGAATGTTTTTGGATCATGTGTTGCTTTGTTTTTTTCCATTTGGAGGAGATAATCAAATATTGAATGTGTTATGTTGGAATTTGATGATCATGAGCCCACAAAAATATTTTAAAATGTGTTACTCTTTTATAACAAAGAAAATGTTTAATCACTCACAAATTTTTTTGTTCTCGTAGCCCTCAGGAGAAAGTTTTCACTGTGTGTTTTAATGACACTATTGATCCTTTCTGTTATACTTGAGAATTTGCAGTTACTTTTATGTTGCTGTCTTTTATATCATCTGTTAGTCTCTGTCTTCTGTTGGCTCTTCCCATGAATATTATTTGAATATGTTCATCCCATAGTTTCTATAGATTTGCTGATTAGTTTTCTCTACTTTTCAAAAAGAGTTTTTCCTCTTACTTAATCCATTCTGCATATCTCTTTCATATTAATCTTTCCAAGATACAACCTTTCAACATTCTAATTACTTTTCTTGGCTTTCAATATTATCCACTACAGTGTTCTCATCCTTTAGCTTTAGTTTCTGTTAGACAGTGAAGACCTTGACCCCACATCTTTGCTCTTTATTTTATCTTACTCACTGAATGGCCTCCAAGCTTTTATTCTTATGATGTTAACACATTTGAAATGTTTTTTTTTTTAATTTTCTCTTATATTTCAAGTCACATTTTACAAACTCCATGAAGTCTTTCTTCAGTTCTTCAAATGAGTGATTTCTGCTTCACTCTATACTCACAGTCTATAATGTGCAAGATGATATTTAAGGTTCACTGTTTTGTTTCTTAGTTTTATTGTTTATTGATTTTTGGCTTACCAATTAGATTGTAAGCTCTTTTAGAGCAAGGATTTCCTGCTTTGCTTTTTGTTTGTTTCTCTTTGGATACAAAATGCCAAGTTAATTCTTGATGATTAATTCATTTCTTTACAGATGGTTTGGTAGTCAAGCACCTGGATAACATTTGGTAATAATTTTGGTTTATCACTGTTGCTCATGTTACGGTTGTTAACCTTTGTGTACCTAGAATGAGGGAGGTCATCCATAATCATTGGTATTAATCAGTGTGATTTATATTTGACAGCTACAAATCCATGTGGAATTGATAATGGTGGTTGTTCTCATTTGTGTTTGATGTCTCCAGTCAAGCCATTTTATCAGTGTGCTTGCCCAACGGGGGTCAAACTTCTGGAGAATGGAAAAACTTGCAAAAATGGTAAGATGATATTATCCAAGAAAAAGAAAACTTCATGAGAGCATTTGAGATTTTCTGATTTATTTTTCTATAAAAAGTTTTATAGGTTACAGTGTTTTGGGAAACCAGTCACTCAAATGGTTATGTAGGAAGAATGTTTTATGTCATCTTTTGAATGCTATTTTATAAGCTTATTATTTTAAATCATGCTATTTTTGGAAAAAAGTATATACTATTTTTGTTCTCTATCAATTTTTCATAATCACTGATAGCAGAGTTGATCCATGTGAAAATGAATGTCTCAAAAAATATTTTTAATAGTAGATAGCACTTGTAAATAAAGAATTTCTGGAGGGAAAAGTATTCATTAAATTTTAAGCTACAAAGATTATAATGGGAGAGATATATGTATTTTCTAGCAAGTGACTGAATATTTTTAATTGCTTTCTAATAATGACACAAGTGCTCTCAGAAGAAACAAAAGCCATATCATAGTGCTGAAAGCAGTTTCTTTTTCTACTTAACCACCATATTTTGCCTCCTCTTATGCATAATTCCCTATAGAGGAAGGGCATGTTGGAGAAATACACTGATTTAGCACATTTCAAGGGACTTATGATTTACAAGAACACCAGTTTTTTCTTTTTCTTCTTAATGAGAATGTTATTCTTCATTCTTACCCTTATTGATCACCATCTGGTTCTCTAGCAACCAGCAAGACCTGATAAGAAAATAGTTATATTTAGCAGTAGCTTCTTTATCTAACTCTGAAAAGCAGAAGCCTTTATTTCAGAGTGTGTTAGTGTGTTCCTGGCAAGGAGGTCAGGGAGTCAGAGAGATGGAATTGAGTCTGTGTACTGGATATTTGTTATGACTTGGCATTGATAAATTATCCTCATAGTCAAAGGTGAAGTTGGCTGGCTCTTGTCAGATGGTTTCCATGGCAAACAATAATTTGATTTGAATTTAAAACAAAAGGTTTTTTGTAATGTTGCTTTTTTTGTTTAAAACTGTAGCCTGATTTTAAAACCAAGATATTTTAGCAATAGTGGCCTGTTTCTCATAATGGTACAAATGTACATGTTTAACTAGTTTTGAGTTTCAAAATTAGTTTGAGGTGTACATTTGGCAGGTAGAAACCTTAAATTAACTATTTTGTTTTGGTCATTGCTCAGATTAATAGCTCCATGGCTTTTTGTTTGCAAAGTTTCGACTGGTTCCTTTTGGTACTTAGTAGGGGCATTGAATTGTCCAGTTACTTCTACTTGGTGCCTACTAGGGCACTTGGGGTAATATTTTCTTCAAGTCAGAATAAATTTATAATTAGCCCTGTAATCAGATAGCTGAGGTTGAGAAACATCATTGATTTCCTTAGTTTTTGCATCTGTAACTGATTTGATGCTTGAAGTTTATATCCTAAAAAAAAATTTTTTTTAATAGTAATTTTTCTTGCTCTTTCAATTATTAAGTGGCTTACCAGTTTCATTAGTCTTGGGTATTTTCTGTGGAGATGATTTACTTGTACACTAAAAATCAAATGGAAAAATTGAGTTTAATGCTCAATTATGTTTTCATTGAATTTTGATTTGTAAGTCATAAATGTGACTTACAACTCAGTGAAACAAACATTTAAAATCTGTCTTATACATAATAATTAGTTAATTTAAAGAGAGTATTTATATGCTTAATACTTTCCTAGTTTTCACATTTATCACTGTTAATTCTCAGCAGCCTTAGGACATTTAGGTGAAAAAACTAGACTTTGAAAGATTTGATGTTTTTGCCTAAGTCTATATAACTGCCTGAATCAAGTTCTGTTGGGTCCACAACTCTCATGTTTTTCTTTTTCTCTCTATTCACTGCTGCCATGAGCATTTCCTTCTTTATAACTTCATTTGTCCTCAATTGTGTCAAGTATTGCCCTGTGTTTTTTGATGAGATAACTTTACCAAGAATTAATTTACATATCATAAAATTCTTCCATTTCAGATGTACTATTTAGTGATTTTTCAAAATAAATTTACAGTTGTGCAACCATTACTATAATCCAATTTTATAATATTTTCATCAGCTATAAAGATTCTATCTAACAAAAGAAACCAGAGAGTGGATAAAACTTGCTTTAGAGTTTACTCATCATAGAGTTTGGCTTCATAGTGGGCTTTTCCTATTTCACTGTGTTACTTTCCACATCTATTCTAAAGAGGAGCGGGAGTGTGGGGGTAGGGCGTATGTGTGTGTTCTTAAAGAAATTCTGCATTTACATTCTTTATTTTGTCTGAGGCTTTTAAATGATTTCTTCTTTATTTAATTTGTTCTAGGTGCCACTGAATTACTGCTGTTAGCCCGCAGGACAGACTTGAGACGCATTTCTTTGGATACACCAGATTTTACAGACATAGTTCTGCAGTTAGAAGACATTCGTCATGCCATTGCCATAGATTATGATCCTGTGGAAGGCTATATCTACTGGACTGATGATGAAGTGAGGGCCATACGCCGCTCCTTCATAGATGGATCTGGCAGTCAGTTTGTGGTTACTGCTCAAATTGCCCATCCTGATGGTATAGCTGTTGACTGGGTTGCACGAAATCTTTACTGGACAGACACTGGCACTGATCGGATAGAAGTGACAAGGCTCAATGGGACTATGAGGAAGATCTTGATTTCAGAAGACTTAGAGGAGCCCCGAGCTATTGTGTTAGATCCCATGGTTGGGTAAGAAGCTCTGTTGTTTCTGTTTTTAATAGGTATCTGAAAACGTTAACTCAGCATGAAGTACATGCAATTTATGTTGGTTTTTAATAAATAGCTCTATAATGGCTGTTAAAAGGTAGTAATTAGAATGAACTCTCAAAAATTGCTTTTTTGGGAGCCTATAACATCTTGAATATTTTTCTCTCTAAATGAACTTAACGCATGCTGACTTTGGGAATTGTCTGCAGATTTTGCTTAGGTTGCATAATGACCATGAAAAACATGGAAAGAAATTTTCAGCACACTTCTTCTCCCCAATAAGATTGTATTTCAGTACCTACAAAATGAATATATTTTACTTTATATTTCCCAAGGTACATGAATAACTTGGCTCCCAAAACCTTGTCAGGCCCTGTTGCTTTACTTCATGTCTTTATTATTTAACCTTAGGTCCCTGACTAGAGTGCAGGGAAGCATAAACTTGTACATACATCTCAATTCTATTGTTACTGTAAGATTTATTCTGATGACAGACATAGTGACAAATTGTTATACCTCAGTGTGGTATGCTTTAGACCCATTTAGTTGTTCAAAAGCCACAGGAATCACTGTAGGAAAAATTATTTGGATAGTTCATTTTGTCATATGAATATTTCTATGAAGATAACCTTTTATGTTAGAGATTTAAGAGCCATTGAGAAAAAGTTCAAAGGAAAAGCACAAATTTTTTTTTAAAGAAAAATTATTAAATTATGCTGGGTGTGGTGGCATATGTCTGTAATCCGAGCACTTTGGAAGCTGAGCCACAAGAATTGTTTCAAGTTTGAGGCTGGCCTGGTCTACAAAGTGAGTTCAAATGCAGTTTGAACTTGGAGAGACCCTGTCTCAAAATAAATAAGCAAATTGAACTATTATTAGGCATTTTCAGGACCAATTCCAGAAAATACTGATATAAAAATTTGTATGTTAGTATTACAAATATTTTAAACATGTTTCTCAGATATTTAAGTCCTATTACTTTTTCTTGAGGATGTTGACTGTTGGTAGCAATGTAATGTGTGGGGTGAATCTCACATGTATTATTTATTTTTAGGTCATTTTCTCTATTCTTTTGTAGGTACATGTATTGGACGGACTGGGGAGAAATCCCGAAAATTGAGCGAGCAGCTCTAGATGGCTCTGATCGAGTAGTATTGGTTAATACTTCTCTTGGGTGGCCAAATGGTTTAGCCTTGGATTATGATGAAGGCAAAATATACTGGGGGGATGCCAAAACAGACAAAATTGAGGTTTGTTTCTTGCGTTTTCACTTTAAGACCAGTTTTTTGTATTTTCAAGTTGCTAGTAACTTGGTGCAGATATTCCTGCTTGTACTAGTACCTGGGGTTCCAGAGATGCCTTTTTATAGAAATTTTACTGAACTACATTTCTAGGGCTAATACATTCTCATCTACCCAGTCCTAGGATTCCTGAGTGATATTGGTATGAAAAATGGCCATTTATTTTTAGCTTTGAAAACTTATTTAAGTGATTTTACTCATTTTGAGTAAAACTCTGCCTGACTTTTCCTAGAAGCAGTTTCTGCAAACCAAAATTGTGTAAGACCTGTACTAGAAGAGGTAGCAGTCCTAAGTTAGGAAAACAAAGCACTTGTGTGTGTGTGTGTGTGTGTGTGTGTGTGTGTATATATATATATATATATATATATATATATATATAAAACTTTGGTTGCTATTGGTATTGGAGTGGATGGGGGAATGCATTAAATATTAAAGTGGTTACATGTGAACAACTTTTAAATTGATTTATGAACTCCATGGGAGAAAACTTGGGAAAAATATTTACCATGTAGTAGAATCAAATTTGTGGCATTCAAATAGAATTGTAGTGAAAATAATCAGTAGTATTTTATCACAGTGTTTTGTGAATGGCATGTTTCAAGTTCACAACTTTGATTTAAAACAGGCAGTTTTGCCGGGGACTTCGCTCAGTGGCATAAGCGCCTGCCTTGGAAGCACGCAGTCGTAAGTTGCATCCCGGTACCAAAAACAAAAACAAAAACAAAAACAAAAAAACGGCCAGTTTTGTGGATCACATACTTTGAGACAGAGTTAGGATCTTTTTCTTTGGAGAGGGGATGCTTGGCATCTCATAGAAGGAATAGTTTAGAAACACTCTTCAAAGAGCCATTGCACACAACTAATGGATAGAAAATAACTAGAGCAGTTATTTTAGAAAGGTAATTCTGCAAAGTGCCAGGAACTCTGAGAGAATAATGTATTAAGGGGGCTTCCTTCCAGAGTGGAAACTTGGAATAGGAGAAACCCATTAGTCGTTTACTAGGCCCAGAGACTGAAAATGGCATCTCTTATTCTTGCAGCTGGTTTCCATTAACAGAAAATTTTGTGTAGACTGACTATATAAAGTTTCTCCCTGTTGTTAGTATTTCACTTCCCCCTTTCCCCCCCCTTTAAAATCCAAATTTCTCCCTGTTGTTAGTATTTCACTTCCCCCCTTTCCCCCCTCTTTAAAATCCAAGTTAATGTTTAAATCTTTAACAGCTGGAGGGCAGTGCTAATGAGACATAGGTGATGAATTGCTTTTCAGACAGGCTGATAGTTGCTTTTGGGTCTGCTGGAGTACAAATTGCCTGCCTAATCCTAGCCAGTTCACAGTTGTGTGTGGATCAGCTGTAGACCATACATCACTGTGTGGGTGTTGCTTTCCCTTGAAAACAGTTTAAAGTCAGTGTGTCCTGGAAGAATGTCTGTAGCAGTGAAGTTTACATAATGAAAGAACATCTGATTTATTATCACATAGGGGTCTTTCTTTAAGGTGTCTTAAAAATTCTATGGTTGGTCTTTTCTGTTTTAGTTTACTATGAGTGATTATGTTGAAAACGAAATTATTGTTCCTTACTGGGAATGATTTAAGTCTTACTTTACACATTTAAGATACATTTAATACTTCAAATACAAAAATTTATTCAGAATTATAAATAGTTGAAGAGGGGTTCAGATAAAGAAATGAGAATTCATGTAGGTTGTGGGTAAAGTGTTTGGGAATAAAAATGAATATGTAATATAGACTAAACAATTTATTTGTATTCAATGCAGATCTTAAAATTAATACTCCTTTGGCCTCTTCGTGCTGTGTTATTGAGCTGCACAAGTGTATACAATGGTGTAATTTTTTCCGTTTGGCCCTTCTTTCCTTTTTTGCTGAGTAGTATCAGCCCTTTAGATTCATCTTTCTTCTTTCAGGTTTCTGGCACATAACTGCTGTTTCTTCTTTGCCCTCATATTGACAGATTGGTGCTAGTGGTAAATTTCCTTGCAAACTGTATAACAAAGACCTACCTTGTTCTTTTCACTGGAAATTCTGGAAAATCTTTCACTATTGGGTATCAGT
This sequence comes from Cavia porcellus, assembly GCF_034190915.1. Lineage (NCBI taxonomy): Eukaryota > Metazoa > Chordata > Mammalia > Rodentia > Caviidae > Cavia > Cavia porcellus. Next base: position 37,665,642 of record NW_026947510.1, on the reverse strand, counting down.
TTGTCATTGTCTTTTCACAGACACATCTGACAAACAGGGAGAGCAGGTATTGTTACTTATTCTCTCTCTCTCTTTTTTTTTTTTTGGTCTTTTTGAGACAGGGTCTCCCCATGCCTTTCAAGCTGGCCTTGAATTTACTTCTTAGCCCAGGCTGGTCTCGAATTTGTAACAATGCTCTTGGAATACTGAGATTATATGTGTGTGCCACCATGCCCTGCTACTTATTCCCTTCTTTTGATAGTGGGGTAAACTGCTGGTATGTCACAAACTTAAGAAAAGAGCATAACTTTCACTTAAATTAATCTTGCATAATTTGAGGAGAAAAATTTAAGTTTTCCTTCCTGACACTAGTAATGAATATAGGAACAACGGCCATCAGTTGCATCTAATATTTTACTGGCCAGTAGTTGAATAATATTGAACACAAACACTTTTGGAGAGATATATAATTTAAAATACTTCTTTTTCCAAGAAGTTTTATTCAGTAGTTTCTTGTTATATATGGCTGATCCCTGGGACTAATCTGACTAGTCTGAGTGACATACTCTTTTCCAGTTCCAAACTCCTAAGAAAGCTAGCTTTGTCATGTCCAAATGGAAGCTGCTTTTTCCTGAGAAAGCAGGAGAATATTAACCCATTCATGCCTAAGATTGCAGTGGTTTTAATTCTTGCATGAAATTTGTAAATGTTTGTTTTGGAGTCTTTATGTTTGTTTGGTACCCGTAGTTGAATTTAGGGCCTTGTAATTGCCAGGCAGGCACTATACTGCTGAGCTAAATTCCTGGTCCTAGTTTTTTGTTGTTGTTTTGCTTTGCTTTGCTTTGTTTTGAAATTCATAAATGTTACACTGAAAAACTCAAGGAACAAGAATTCGAAGAGAAAATACGTTCTGTTTTGGATATTTCAGATGAACATTAGTCATAAAAGGACTTAGTAATGGTTGTGATTAGCTCTGCTGTCTTTTGGACTGATGGTTTTGTTGGGATCAAAGTGCTCTCTGTTTTAATGGTATATTTGATAAGAAAGGGGAGATATTTGGAAAATTATAATGTGACCATATAAGACAAAATAAGCTTTTGTGTTTTGATTGGAGAACATGGGAAGAGCTCAAAATAGTTACTCATTAGGCCATCATTCCCTCAATGGGGACACCTTATATCAGCTTCTCACTTCCTTTAAAAAAAAAAAAAGTGGTGAGATAGCCAGGTGCTAACTGTGGGTCTATGAATTAGCGAAACCAGGAAGAATAAATGGTAACTCTGGGTTTTGGCATTTATTTTTGATTGTATCAAGTTGGAAAAGATTGTATCAACTACATACTTATTATGTAGTTTAGGCTTGCTTTAGGTTTATAATCAACTTCTGGAAAGAGGTATGGGACATAGGGCATTGCTAATGTTGTCACTTTAAAAAAAAAAAAAAAACAGCATTGGCTGCTGCTTTATTATAAAAATGTCCATGTGAGGCTAAGTCTATTTTCTCTGCTAGTGAGGTGAAGGTGACCACTTCTGCATTATACTGAAATGATTTCACTGCCTTTTATGTATAGACTTCTCATTTACTTGCCTAAACTGTGTTTCTGTTGTTTTTGTGGCAGTGTTCTAGGACTCTTGGTGGAAGAAGTATCCAAAAGCCTTTATTTCCATTTTATATGATCCTGCAGTAGGAAGAGTTACATTTTATTTTAACACTCTCACTCTTCTCATTCAGATTTCACTGCCAAAACCATCTGTTGTACCTAGGGACTACAAAACTGCTTACAATAGCAAAACCAGGTCATTGATAATTTAAAATGTAAAGCATTTCTTGCCATGATAAAAATGTAAGAATGTACTATTAGTTCATATTTTTACATGCATGCTTTTCTAATTATATTCCAGTTTAACTGAAACAATTGGTGTTCTGAATGCTGGTTGTGTTAAAATAGTGAACGGTTGTGATTAAAATTTCCTTCTAGTTTATTTTCTCACTATGCTTTTTATTTGAGTTCCCTCCCTCCGTTCCCTGTTTGTTTGTTTGTTTGTTTGTGTAATTGGTACCAGGGATTGAACTCAGACCATGCCGTGCGCTTGCAGGGCAGGCGCTTATGCCACTGAGCTAAATCTCCAGCCCCTATTTATTTTTCTTTGGGACAGAGTCTTGTTAGGTAGTTTAGGCTGGCCTTGAACTCACTGGGTAACCCAGCTTGGCCTCAAACTGGCAGCCTCCTGCCTGAGCCTTCTGAGTGCTGGGATTATAGGTATGTACCACCATACCTGGCTCTAGTACCTCTTCTTTCTTTCTTTCCTTCCTTTTCTTTTCCTTTTTTTCTTTTTTGCTGCCCCATATTTCTGTACTTCCCCCCGACAGTGCAGCAACACCTGGTTAAAAAAAAAAAAAAAAGTTTCGTGCCCACTTTAGGAATGTGTGGATTTGTTTGAAATCTCTTAGTCCAAGTTCCCTTACTTCACAGGATACAATATCCATAGTTTTGTACCTGGCACAACTTTGTTGGGAAACAGAAATGGAGATTATTAGAACCTTTAGTACCAAGAAATTTTGAATAAAGAGAGTATTATTGTCTATGGTGTGTGCTGAAAACTTGGCATTTGGTGAATGTTCTGTTTCATATCCTAAGCCTGAAATTGCAGGGCTGCATTTTCCTCTGATGACAACTTCCTCTATTTTATCAATACCCTAATAGGGGAATGTGTTTCCCAAGTATTCAGATTTCTTTATAAAGGAATTTCTTTGTCTGGCATCTTTAGCCCATGTATTGTGAAAGTCTGTCAAAACACAGAAGCGCCTGTTTATGATGCTTCTTCCTACTGTTGGTTTCTAAAATTAATTCTTTCTAAGAAGTTATAATTGTCTATTGTTGAATTAAAGCCCTTCTGATTATATGACAAGTATCAACAAGTACTTTCTTCTGAATCTTTGCCAGTTTATAACATTCATTATTACTTAAAATTGATTATACGTTTAGTTTGAGTCTTTAAAATAATGAACTTCAGTTCTCGAATCTGCCTATTTCTTCAACTTTAGCATACTATATGTGTGTGAATATATATTTTACCCCAAATCTTTATGACATGATCATAGAAGAATGATTGTTAGACTTCATCATTAGATTTCTCAATAGAGTTTCTGGATTTGAGGCCCATGTTCATTGATTCTTAAGACATGACTTTGCCTTATTGTGTATCATTTTAAATCTTCTTGGGATGCATCTTACAATAGTAAATTTATGAACTCCTAAAGTAGTCCATTGATACACAGCCCTGGCAACATTGTTTCACTTGTTACACAAAGCATCATCTCATAGGTGCCAGTTGTCTCATTATCCATTGTTGTTTGTTTAGCTTTTAAAAAAAAGTTATTGCAAGTATATAATAAGAGAAACTTACTTGAGGATAGGTATAGTCATGTTATCCTGAACTTTTGCAACAAACTCTAGAGCCACACTAAGTGAAATGTTTTGCCTCAATTAAGAGTTCGGGTAGTTTCAGCTTTTATAATCAGGATAAGCTGATGTATGTTACTCTGAAAGCATTTTAGTGACCAAGTTTGAACTTGTGCTTGAACTGTTTTTTAGAATGTTGTTCTGCTGTACTTTTTTTTTACCTCATGGTGAGTATAAAAACACACATATTTACTATGTGTGCAGATAATTTTAGTGTCAATTTGGTTATATGAAAATTACTTTTCATCTTTGTATTCCAAAAAGAGAAAGAGTGCTGGTTTTAATATTCTACTTTCTTGAGAAGGTGAAAGTCAGCCTTGTAACAATTTTTAATAGCATTTACTTGTCAGGAGTGATAATTGTCTAACTCATCATGAACTTTAAAATATTGGACCTTGACTTAATTTTTGTTTGATTTTGCTGTATAATTGAGTGACCCCTGATAATTCACACAATCTCTGGTTTTTGTATTTTGGTCAATGAGACCTTTGAACCACATAATATTTTCATGTTCGTATTAGTTACAACATTTCTGATATTTATTGTGCTGTACATTTTAGGTAAAGAGTGAATAATCTGTGTTTTGGGAAAGTTGCTAAAAGAAAATATTTCACAGATAACTTGAATATTTTAATTTTTCTTTCAATTATTTATATGTTGTGCAGTTAATCCTATTGTTCATTCATTCATTCATTCATTCAGAGGCAGGGTCTCACTGTACAATTCAGGCTGACCGTGAACTCTCAGTGATCCTCATGCTTCAGCTTTCCAAGTACTGTGCACCACTATCCCAGCTTAATCTTCATTATTTAAAAAAAACTTGCTTGTAATTCACTTTTGCTGAAATTTTTCCTCATAAGCTAACTATTTAGATTTTGTACTGACCTATATACCATCTACTCCATTATAAACGTGCTTGGTAGGTTTAAATGATAATGCTGTGTGTGGTACTTGCCAGACTTTATTTTCTCCATTTTATAGGGTCTCGCTATGCGGTTTAGACTGGCCTTGAGCTCACTTTGTACCCCAAACTGCTCTAAAACTCACAACAATTCTCCTGCCTCAGTCTCCCAACTGCTAGGATTTACAAGCATGCACCACAACACTTGGCTCCAAACCTTTATTTTATTTTATTTTTACTAATGGAGTCCATGTAAAATACTTTTTAAATCTGGAAGTTTTTTTAAAATTAAGATATAGTATCTCCTATAGTTTTAAGGAGTCATAGATACTTTTATTGTTTTTGGAATAGTTGGAAAGGGTAGATGGGTGGATAATAATAACAAGGACCTCAACTTTGGCACTTCTTAGGAAGGAATTTGTAAAACAGTAAGTAGTTAATTATAAGAGATATTTTAACTTCCTTTTAAAAAGTTGTTTACCTAAAGATTCAGTGTCTACACATTTATAAAGTTATACATAATGAGCAAAGATTTTTTCCTTCAATTTTTTTCTGTTTTAAGATGGTATATAGTTTAAAAATGTAGGCCTGACTAGGAATGTAGTAATGCAAGCCTATAATTTTTTTGAATGCTAATAGACTTCCAAATTCTTTATTCATGATAATACAGTTTTTTGTTGTTGTTAGCTTTGTTCTGAAATAAGTCAGTCATGGAGAAGGATTAGCATTCTTTCTATTGAGGTTTTTGATTTATAATTTTAGCTTCAGAAATTGCAGATTTCTAGAGTTTGTAAGTGGAGATGAAATTAAAGAATCTATAATTAATATTGCTTTTGTTTGGATGTATTTATTTTTGTTTTTGTCCATTTTTTGTTTTTGGGTTGACTCTGGTTTTTATGTGGGTGAAGATTTATAATATTGCTTCTGTGTTTTAGTTTTAAATTTAGTTTAAAATTAGTTTAGTTATAGTTTTACATAATACTGGTTATTGTGTTCTTAGAATAGGAAAAAATTTTTCCATGTCACAGATTTCATTGCTCTATCCATAATAGTAAGTAAATAATATCTTAGGAGTTTTCAAAGTTTTACTCTTTTTGAATAAAAGAAAACTTTCCAGAGCTCACAAAATTAGTTGTTGTTTCTGAATAGTCTCTGTCTGTCTCTGTCTCTGTCTCTCTCTGTCTGTCTGTCTCTCTCTCAACACATACACACACACACTTCTTTGTATTCCAGATTCTCTTTTCTGAAAACTCAATGATATTGAGGACTTTTAACTATTTTTGTATTCTCAAGGCTATGTAAATTTCTGTTTACAAAGAAAAGAGTAGAATTTAAGTTTTCTAATTTTTTTATGATGAAAAACTGTGTATTTAGAATTAGGCAGCTGACCTCAGTTGAGATGATCCCAGTTATGTTGGCAATATTCAAAGCATCAGAATCAGGAGCCAGTTGCACTTAGGCCTTCCCTCCATCAGGCCTGATTAGGGCATTGCCCTTGGCCACATCATTGTCATAGAGCTGCTCCACAGCTTGTTTGATCTGGTGCTTGTTGACCTTGACAACATACGTGTGTGCGCGCGCGCAAGCTCATGCACTCTGTTGCCTCATAAAGCTAATTGCATTGATACAGTTTCATACTTAGAAAAACCCTGTAGTAATATGTTTGACTGAGGTTCATCTTACACGATCATAGTGCCATTATCAGTCCTTGGAAGCTAATGTTGATACCATGTATGTCATTCCTTCTAATTGGAATTCTGTAAAGAAGAGCTGTCCCTCCCATTTATTTAGTGATTTACATCAGTATCAAGTGTTTATTCTAAAGGTTCTGTTGCCTTATTATCGTTTTATTGTTCGATGAATTGTCCCAGATTTGACACTAGAACCATCTTCCTCTTGGCAGCTGTGTCCTCTTCTTTTAAATTCTGGTGAAAACTTTACATTAATAAAACCAAAACCAAGTCCAAAAAAACCTACATAATATAAACTCTCATTTTAACATTTTAAATGTACAGTAGTGTTAACTGTACACATATTGTCACTCAGTAGATCTTGCAAATTTTGTATCTTTGAAAACAAACTGACCTTCGAACACGTGCTCCTTCTTTCCCCTTCCTGCAGTTTTTTAGCAACTGCTGTCTACTCTGTTACGAAATTTAACTATTTAGGTGCCTCATTAAGTGAAATCCTACAGTACTTTTTTGACTGGCTTATTTCACGGAGGAATTTGTCCCCAAAGTTCATGTTTGTTTAGTCTGTGACAGGGTTTTTCTTTTTTTTCCTTCTCTTCTCTTTTCTTTCCTTTTTTTTTTTTAAAGACTAAGTAATGGGCCAGAGATTTAGCTCAGTGGCATAAGCACCTGCCTGGCAAGCGTGGGTCACAAGTTTGATCCCCGGTATTAAAAAAAAAAAAAAGTTGCCCTGGATATTCCTACATCATACCTGTTGATATGTATTGAAGCTGCTTCTAACTTCTTCATGGTTACTGTCTTACTTTTTTACTCGTCGCTGAGACAAAATACCTGAAGCCCAAAGTTGGGAAAGGAAAGGTTTATTTCTTATAGTTTTTGGAGGTTTCAGTCCATACTCAGTTGGCTCCAAGGCAGGCTGACATGGCTGGGCCGCAGTTTATGGCGGCTGCAAACAGCAAGGCAAAAACCAGCAAAAGAGCGAGACACACCTTCTTCTTGCCATTACATTACATCCTGGCTCCACCCCTATGTGGATGTAGCACTGACACCATCAATTCAAGCACTAGACAATGAACCAACCACAGATACACAATGTAAACTCATGAGGCCTGGGGAACACAGACATAAACCATGACAGTTACTTTATCTGCATAAAAATGAGGTAAGAGCAAATTTTCTGTAGTCATCACATTCAGTTCTGCAGTTGTGCTGTAATAAACATAGGGATGAAGGTATTGCTTTGAAATTTTGATTTCAGTTCTTTTGGCTGTATATTCAGAGGTTGGATTTTTAAAGTTTTTTGAGGAGCTTCAATTATTTTGAAAGCATTTCTTCAAGCAATATATTCTAGTTTCTTATGTTTCATTTTCTTTGTTCCTGGAATCAACTGTGCCTCCAAGGAATCCTGGTTCTTTCTAACAAAGAATAATTTTTGAAATTCTTATCTGGGGCTGGGGATTTAGCTCAGCAGCTTAAGCCTCTGTCTGGCAGGCGTGAGGTTGTGAGTTGGACCTCCAGTGGCCCCCCCCCATAAATAAAGTAAAAAATTCATATCTGGACCCAGTGCTAACATACAGTCATCTTGTTAATACTAAGGTGCTGATTATTGTTTTCCTGCTCAGATTCTAAATATAGTTAACTATAGCTGTCCTTGAAAAGAATGAGAGGAAAGGGGACAGTTTTTTTTTTTTTAAAGATTAATACTTTCTTAGGATTTATTTGGGACTTCAATACAGTAGGGACCTTCAGAAGTATCTTGTGAAGCAGTTGAGTATAATTGACCAACGTGGCGTTGGTGTTCATCATAATGCTGCGTTTAACTGGAAATGGCTCTTAATTGTACAGTTGGCTAGTAATTAAGATTTAAAGGGGCTGGGGGTTTAGCTCAGCGGCATAAGCGCCTGCCTTGCAAGCAGGCAGTCGTGAGTTTGATCCCCGGTACTGATAAAAAGAAAAAAAGACAAAAAAACAAAATGGGTAGTAATTCTTAGCTCTCATCTTATCTGGAAAAGGACATGGTGATTGCAGATGTTTAGTGTTGTGTGATTCCTTGCAAAAATATGATAAAACTACCTTGCATAACAAACATGCTTTAATTCTCTATACATACTGAAAATCAGTTGTGTATACTAAAATGTGATATGTCTTGAACTAGGTTAACAAGTTTTGAATGTAGCACGGCTATCTCTTGAACAGGTGCATAGTGTCCCATGACTTTCCTTACTGATCTAAAATATTTTTGTCTACTTGTCACTTCAGTGAGATTTGGCATAATGCAAAATTTATATGGATGTTTACTCTTTTTTAAAAAATACTGTTTTGATGGAGCTGTATTTTGTGCATGTTGCATAAAACAAAAAATACACTTGCCTAACTCTCCAACCATATGTCTCTTACGCATAAACTTTTAATAAACTGCTTGTTTTGTGTATTGCTGGAATATTGGAAGTAGAATGGTGTATTTTTAATATAACTTGAATTTACCTACTGAAACTTTATAGCCTTACCACTCCAGTTCACTTTGTGATAGGTGCTTGGTTGTCCTGCTGTCTTCTATTCCTTGAACGTGTCTAGTCAAATGAAGTTGCATAGCAGCAATTTTGGTAGAAGACTGGCTGCATTCCAAGATTTCATTGGGTAATCCTGTCTTGACTTTTAATGAGCTGATGAAATTGCTGCAAACTGAACATGATGTCTATAGAAACTTTGCCATTACCTTGTCTTTGTGCAGATAATGTTATGGCTAACCCACATCTATTTCCTATTGTAGCCTATATTCTCGGTCTGTGGTTTACAATATTTGGGAATCCTCAGGATGTTAAACCCATACCACAGCGTGATTGAAATAGCTGAAACCACTAGAGACTGTGGTTCAGATTTGGAATTAGATTTTAAAAATGACAGAAGCCTAATTTCAGTTTAACTAATTAAATAACTCTGAGGTAACATAGTCAAGCATACTTTTAAGAGTTGCCAGATTTAATTAACATTGGCTGAGCTTTTAAACATGAAGAGTAATCTTTTGGAATCACCTAAATTTGTTCATTTGTTCTGGGGTCAAAATGTACAAACCAGATTTACCATGATTTGTTTTATTTTAAAAATAAGGAGCTTAACACTGTATTTATAAACTTAACTGGTCCAAAACTGTTACTTGTTGGGTAAGAGAAATGCCATAGTGATTTTCTTCTTCCCTCTCTTTTTCTTTTTTTTGGTCTTTTTTGTTTTTATCGGTACCAGGGATCGAACTCACAACTGCCTGCTTGCAAGGCAGGCGCTTATGTTGCTGAGCTAAATCCCCAGCCCCACCTCCCTTTTTCTTAATTATGAAAATTTTCAGAGTTATAAGAAAACAGAGTAAAAATATCTTGAGCCACCCAACTTCAACTCTTACCAGCAGATGACCAAACTAAAATACAGTATGCTATTAGGGAATTACTGAGAGATGACCCAAGTAGATTCTCTTATAACTGTGGTCCTATTTCTGTTTTCGAATACTGTAAAAGAAATGGAAACATTAAGTCTGTGTTGTTGCTTTTAAAGTCTCAGCAAGTGTTTTGAAATATAAACTTGTAAATGTGACATAAGATTTTTTTTTCATTAGAGTTTTTATTGTGAAGTTATTTTAACTCATATGAGAAGTGAGTGTTCATTTCTGGGAAGACATTTAATTTTTGTGGCTTTATTGAGAGTCATGGAGTGTGAGCAAGCCTATAGGTGAAAAATATGAGAGTGGACAGTGAGCTGAACTAAAGTAGGAGCAGATTAATTTCACTGTAGGCTATATAGTCATCATTGTGAAATTAGAATCCTTTACAGTCAGGGGCTGGGGATTTAGCTCAGCGGCACCTGCCTTGCAAGCAGGCGAATTGATCCCCGGTACCCATAAAAATGAAAAAGACAAAAAAAAAAAAAAAAAAAAGAATCCTTTATAGTCCAGTATGTACTACTGACCAGATGTGGCTATGGAGTATTTAAAATATGAGTAATCTGAATTCATGTGTACTTTAAATACAGTACCGAAAGCTAGCGTTGAAAACAGACAAAAAAAAAAAAAAAAAAAAGACCTAACTTATGTGCACTAGGAATTGAATCTAGGAGCTTCACACAAAGCTACCTCTCCAGCCCTTTTTTATTTTGAGACAGAGTATGTTGGAACTTGAAATCTTTCTGCCTCAGCATCCTAGAATGCTAAGATTACAAACAAGATAATTTATTTAATTAATAAATTTTAATATTGATTATATATTGTAATAAAATGTTGGATATATTGAATAAAACATGCAGTATAATTAAAATTTTATCTGCTCTAAGAACCTTAAAATTGACACATTCTTGAATTATGTTTCTCTTGAATAGTATTGTTTTAGACCCATTTTATAAAAACTACAGTAGATGAGAGAGCAGGGACATAGGATGTTAAGGGAAATAGTGTAATTACAAAACCAGTGTTTAACAACTATTTGAAACACCTTAATTACATTAATTTGAAATAGACATGAGTTCATATATCTTACTTTAATGTACATTTCATTCCCCTAGACATCAAAAAGAAAAACTTGTTAGATTTTTTTCTTTTAAGTTTTAAATTTTTGTTTACTTGTTTGAGATGGAGTCCATGCTGGCCTGAAACACTCCAGGTAGCCCAGGCTAGCTTTGAACCTCAGGATCCTCCTGTTGCAACCTTGCAAGTGCTAGGATTACAGGTGTGCACTATCACACCCAGTTTTTTGTTTTACAGTGAGAATGAGAATAGCCAAAAGGAATTACTGTGCTAGTAGGTAAAAGAGTGAAATCTTTAGTTGTAGCTTTTTAGGAACTATGTTATAGTTTCTGGACACTGCCACTTTAATGATACTGAGACTTTCATTACCATTTATTGTTACTGTTTCACCAGCTGTTACTAAAGACCTTTACAAAATACCTTTTGCTTGCTTTCCTTCTTTCTAAAATCGTTGCATGTCCTCAGAGCATCATTAACACTGATGCAGACTCATTCTGTCAAGGAACTGGAGTGAATAAGTGTAATACTTCTGAGCAGTTCTTTATTAGCTGTTCTGAAATCCAAAATACTCTGAAGAACAAGCATTAGTTTTTAATTCAGCTAGTGGAAAAATTGGCCTGAAGCAGTGTTGTTACTATTTGTGCTCTTTACCCCACAAATACTAATGTACTTTGTTGGAGAAATAATGATGTATAGGGCCTGGGGATTTAGCTCAGCGGCATAAGCACCTGCCTTGCAAGCAGGTGGTTGTGAGTTCGATCCCTGGTACCAATAAAAGGATTAGAAATAATGATGTATTTGGTGGTAAAGTGCTGCCCTCAACTCTGGTTAGAGGTGTTACACCCATGCATGTTGTGCTGACCTTTATAAATTTCCAAAAACATGTAAGTTCTGAAGTAGAACTAGCTCCCATGCTTTATTAAGATAAGGGATTTTTGACTTCTGTTATCAATCTCACAGATACGATATTTATCCTTAGCACAATCTAGACATGGTGACAAAGGTAGCATTCCCAGAATAGTTTCGTTGCGTCATTTTCCTTAAAAGGATTTCAGAAGCCTCTGGTGTTCTTTTTCCCTAGAGGGAAGAATAACTTTCTTTTTGGTAATGCTTGTTTTACCTCTGAGCTATATTCCTAACCCCTTATACTAGAATTTAATATCTGCTTGAAGTAGATTATTTACCTTATGATGTCCCCATTGAGTCCCTGTGTTTTTCCTTTAGAGTATTTCTTTCATAATCACTGAAACATACTACTGCCTTTAACATATGTTATTTTTATTCTGGTAACCCCTTTTCTTTGTCATAATCCTGATTGTTTAGGAATTTCAGCTATCACTTTTAGAGATTTTTCCTAACTATCTGTAGGCCCCAGAGTATGTTACTATGATTTTAATATGAATATAGTTTATCTTCCTGACTACATTGTTGTTATACCATAGCTGTAATAGGGTTCTAAATTCTTAGCATTTATCTTGTCTTACAGTGATGACTCATTAAATGCATTTATTTATTTATTTTTAAATTTTATTTAAGGAGAAAAAGAAAAAAAGCAGAAAAAGGGTACTAGTTATACAGAATTTCAGAAAAAAAAATAAACAGTAGGAAATCACTAGTTAATGGATTACATATTGTCATCTTAGAAATATTTGTTCAAGTTACAAAATTAAAGCTTAATATAGTGGACATTCAAACAGTGAGACCGAACAGTTCTGTTCAATGATCCAACAAAACTCAGTAATATCATTGTCTATCTTATACACTTAAATATACATACAGTTATATTGTTTAGAGCACTTTCTTTTCCTCTCTTTTGTACAATGACTATTACACATTTTGGGTTTTATTGCTCCCACAGTTCTTATTACTTTTTTTGGAAGAGAGTAAAACCAAATGTGACATAACAGAACAGAGTGCGTCAAATCAAAAGTGTGGACATAATAGATAATGTAAAAACATAATATAAGGTGATCAATAGTGGTTACCATAATGCCTCCCGCTATCTCTAATAGAATTGCCTAAATCATCAGTTATAATAAAATTGAACAAAACAGTAAAGAACAAAACCAACAAAACCAAAATATTGGAGATATTACAGGTCTTCAAAAGTAGATAATAGTCAACCAGAATGGGTGTCATAATGAATCCCACTATCTTCACAGCTGTTTTCTATACTTTCGAACCTGGTACTATAAAGCAAAACAGAATAGAGGAACATCAGTCAAAACAAGATGGTGAGAGCAATACAGGGCTTCAAATCAAGTTAATAGTAAATCAAAGTGGGTTACTAAAATATATCCTGCCAATTTTTATTTATTTTTCCCTTAATTAAAAGGATAAAAATAAAATAAATAATAAAATGGAGGTTGAGATAAAAGAGGGCATAACAACAAAACAGCGCAGATCAAAACATAACCATTTAAGCAAAACAGTGTTTCACCACAAGATAATCCCGACATAAAAGTAGTTACTATATTGTCTCTTTCCTTGAAATCTTTGAGTATAACTTCATATACTGTAGCATCAAATATATCAAAACAATGTAAAACCATTCAAGAGAATAACAGTATTACAGGATATTTAGAATCAACTAACAGAAAATGAACAATGGTTTCTGTATAATCTCCTGGTCTATAAAAGTTTTTGTTTATACTATCACATATAATAAAATCCAATAAGATACAACATGCTAAGACGAATGGAGACAGAAGAGCAAAAGCTTGATGAGACGTCAAAACAAGATGATACTAAATCAGCATTACCTATTATGACATCGTTTTCTCCAAAGTAGCTGTTCCTATCATCCAGTCTTCTCTACCTCATTTCTGTTGAGCTCTTTTTCTGTCATTAGTTGTCAGTTTGTCTTCTTCATTTTGTTTTCTGCTCCATTCATTGTGGCCTCTC